>NC_074665.1:49019840-49694289 GCF_029448725.1 Salvelinus fontinalis
TCTCGGGCCGACTCTCTACTCTGTATACATCAATGATGTTGCTCTTGCTGCGGGTGATTCTCTGATCCACCTCTATGCAGACGACACCATTCTGTATACCTCTGGCCCATCTATGGACACTGTGTTAACTAACCTGCAGACGAGCTTCAATGCCATACAACTCTCCTTCCGTGGCCTCCAACTGCTCTTAAATGCAAGTACAACTAAATGCATGCTCTTCAACTGATCACTGCCCGCACCTGCTCGCCCGTCCAGCATCACCACTCTGGACGGTTCTGACTTAGAATATGTGGACAACTACAAATACCTAGGTGTCTGGCTAGACTGTAAACTCTCCTTCCAGACTCACATTAAGCATCTCCAATCCAAAATTAAATCTAGAATCAGCTTCCTATTTCGCAAACAAAGCATCCTTCACTCATGCTGCCAAACATACCCTCGTAGAACTGACCATCCTAAAAATCCTTGACTTCGGCGATGTCATTTACAAAATAGCCTCCAACACTTTACTCAACAAATTGGATGCAGTCTATCACAATGCCATCCGTTTTGTCACCAAAGCCCCATATATTACCCACCACTGCGACCTGTATGCTCTCGTTGGCTGGCCCTCGCTTCATATTGGTCGCTAAACCCACTGGCTCCAGGTCATCTATAAGTCTTTGCTAGGTAAAGCCCTGCCTTATCTCAGCTCACTGGTCACCATAGCAGCACTCACCTGTAGCACGCGCTCCAGCAGGTATATTTCACTGGTCACCCCCAAAGCCAATTCCTCCTTTGGCCACCTTTCCTTCCAGTTCTCTGTTGCCAATGATTGGAACAAATTGCAAAAATCACTGAAGCTGGAGACTCATATCTCCCTCTCTAACTGTAAGCATCAGCTGTCAGTGGAGCACACAGATCACTGCACCTTGACATAGCCCATCTGTAAATAGCCCATCCAACTACCTCACCCCCCTACTGTTATTTATTTTTTTGCTCATTTGCACCCCAGTATCCCTACTTGCACATTCATCTTCTGCACATCTATCACTCCAGTGTTTAATTTCTAAATTGTAATTATTTCGCAACCATGGCCTATTTATTGCCTTACCTCCCTTATCTTACCTCATTTGCATACATTGTATATAGACTTTTCTATTGTGTTATTGACTGTATGTTTGTTTATTCCATGTGTAACTCTGTGTTGTTGTTTGTGTCGCACTGCTCTGCTTTATCTTGGCCAGGTCACAGTTGTAAATGAGAACTTGTTCTCAACTGGCCTACCTGGTTAAATAAAGGTTAAATAAAAAAATAAGGAAGATAGGCCAATTTGGTAAAAGACCAAGTCCATATTATGGCAAGAACAGCTGAAATAAGGAAAGAGAAACGACAGTCCATCATTACTTTAAGACATGAAAGTCAGTAAATCCGGAAAATGTCAAGAACTTTGAAAGTGTCTTCAAGTGCAGTCGCAAAAACCATCAAACGCTATGATGAAACTGGCTCTCATGAGGACTGCCACAGGAAAGGAAGACCCAGAGTTACCTCTGCTGCAGGGGATACGTTTATTAGAGTTACCAGCCTCAGATTGAGCCCAAATAAATGCTTCACAGAGTTCAAGTAACAGACACATCTCAACATCAACTGTTCAGAGGAGTCTGCGTGAATCCGGCCTTCATGGTCGAGTTGCTGGAAGGAAACCACTACTAAAGCACACCAGTAAGAAGAAGACACTTACTTGTGCCAAGAAACACAAGTAATGAACATTAGACCGATGGAAATCTGTCCTTTGGTCTGGAGTCCAAATTTGAGATTTTTGGTTCCAACCGCTATTCCTTTGTGAGACGCATAATAGGTGAACGGATGATCTCAGCATATGTGGTTCCCACTGTGAAGCATGGAGGAGGAAGTGTGATGTCAGTGATTTTTTTAGAATTCAAGGCACACTTAACCAACAATGCTACCACAGCATTCTGCAGCGATACGGATGGCGCTGGGACTATCATTTGTTTTTCAACAGGACAATGACCCAAAACAAACCGCCAGGCTGTGTAAGGGCTATTTGACCAAGAAGGAGAGTGATGGAGTGCTGCATCAGATGACCTGGCCTTCACAATCATCCAACCTCAACCCAATCGAAATGGTTTGGGATGAGTTGGACCGCAGAGTGAAGGAAAATTAGCTACCATGTGCTCAGCATATGTGGGAACTCCTTCAAGACTGTTGGAAAGCATGTAAAAAATAAAGAAAAACCCTGGAATGAGTAGGTGTGTCCAAACTTTGGACTGGTACCATATATATCAGCACCTCAACTTTCGCCACAATCATTCAACCATACACTAGGGAGCAGTGTTGCCCATGCTTTCAACAAGACATTTTTTGTTATACTAGTCTAAAGCCTGGATGATGACCATATCACAACAACAAAAAACTACAGAACCTGGATGTAATATTACTTCATGCATCTACTTCACATCATTTTTGAGACCGAATCAATGAGCACTCCTTTAACAGAATGACAATAACAGTAACCGTTTGTTGTTTTTGGAGATTTACATAGATTTTGGAACACGCACACACACACACACACACACACACACAGGCACGCACACACACAGGCACGCACGCATGCACACACACGCACACACACACACACACACACACACAGGCACGCACACACACACACGCACACAACAAAATCATTTCCCCAAAGACATTCAATGGAATGGTTTCCTAATCCTTTTGATCGCTTCTCATTTTGAATTAGAATGGATAGGTTAGAGGCACCGTTTGGCCCCCTTTGAATAAGTAAGTACGATGTCTTAATTCTGTATCATAGCTCTTCTTAAGAACAAGGACAAGTAATGAGACAAGACGTTCTGGCTACAGTGGGATACGTAGTAGGCCACAAGAGTGCCAGTACTCTTTGAGCTCCATTTCAAACAAAGCACAGGATCATGCAAAGCCATGCAAAGTTTGTTTATAGATTTTTTGCTATGCTTTGGAGTGATGTTGTCAACAGCTAAATAACTCTAACTTGCCTCAAAAAGCCAGACCTGACTCGCCAAAAGGCATGCGTGTTTAGGCACTTTTGGCCAAGTGCAGGTTTTACATACTGAGCGCAACTATTTCGCCTTGAGGACAAGAGGGAGAGAAAAAAAATATTGACTGGAGCCAATGAAAACGCAGTATCCATCCCAGCGCTCTATAATTCATTTTCACCGGGGTAGTGCGCTGCCACAACGTAGTTACTACAGCTAGGAGAGTTTGAGGACTTGCTCTCCAAGGACTTGCGTTTAGGGCGCGCTACTGACTATATCTCTTCATTGCGATTTATTTTAACACTACTGCACAAACGTTCTGTTTTTACGAATTGTCGTGGACTTTCTTGTCTACCCATGATGAGTGGGCAGATTTATGAAAAGAAGATAGCGAGCATTTTGACCGATCTCCCCGGATCTATGAGTTGCCATCCGAGCTCCAAGGACTCTCCGACTCTTCCCGAGTCCTCAGTCACGGACATGGGTTACTACAGTGGACAAACGGCTCACAGCCATCACGAATATTATCAGAGTCCAACATACGGACAACAAATGAATGCCTACCATCACCAATTCAATCTGAATGGAATGGGTGGTGCGGGAGTTTATCCCACCAAGTCTGAATACCCTTACACAAATGCCTACCGACAATATGGACATTACAACAGAGATCATCTGCAGGCATCACCTCAAAGCTCAGGTAAATACTGAAAAATATTTGAATTATTTCTGTGTTATATTCTGCTTCATTTCGAAGTTTACCAACTGAATCGTTTCCGTGTATGCGTAAATAGAGAGAGGAGGAGAGAGGCGGATGGGCTACATACATACATACTGTGAAAAAACATTCAGGTAGTCTCTTGGGTGGTTTAATGTTGTATAGGTCTGCTCTATCGGAGAACCATCTAACATATATTGGTTGACTATTCCAGTTAAACGAAATAGAAGGAGATAGCAGAGATAGCGAAAACAATTAAAGGGCCTGCTCTGTCATAGTCCTATTTGGGTTTCAGACATATAATTCATTTCAACTGTTAAAATCAGATTTTGTATAGGTGGGATTTATTACAAGTTACTATAGAGTAAAACTACAATACTGAAGTTGAAACCAAGGTGCTAATTGATAGCCTTTGATGAAAAACATAGCCAGTTATTAACAGCTAGTCATAAACCATTATGGTTAGTAATTGCAGTGATAGCAACTGTATGTGAATTACTTGCCAGATATTTAGGGATATTATATAAAATATTGACCGACTATTGAGGTTATTATAGCAGGTTGAGCATGATCGAGACTTTTTCCATATATTTTAGCTTTGCAACATGGAAATATTGCTATTGCTACTTCAACTAGCATATAATAATGTAATAATGATAATAGTAATAACATATTATCACAATAATAACATGCTATTTTTATTGATTATAACTTATTATTATTATCATTATTCTTATTACATTGTTTTGGCATTGTTAAATGTTTTTCATAAACTGATAATGAGAACTAATGATACAATTTCCGCTTCTTTCTTTGTAGTGAAAGAAGAACCCGAGCCTGAAGTTCGTATGGTGAATGGAAAACCCAAAAAAATCCGCAAGCCGAGAACAATTTACTCCAGCTACCAACTAGCAGCGTTGCAGAGACGTTTTCAGAAAGCGCAATACCTCGCCCTCCCGGAGAGAGCCGAACTTGCGGCTCAACTCGGTCTGACACAGACACAGGTAAATATCAAATTATTTATAGGAAGCCTACGCTATTGTTTCATTGTGTTGTAAAAAAAAATATGTAAATATTGCATTTGAATATTGACAACTACAACAAAGGTTCACACAAAAACTTTTTGGATGTGTGTTCTTGAGCCAGGTATCCTTATAACGTAGACCTGGAGGCCTACCTTTATCAAAATGACGATGTTCATTGTTTGAACATGACTTTTAGACTAATAACATTCATCTCTTTCCTAACAGGTCAAGATTTGGTTCCAAAACCGGAGGTCCAAATTCAAGAAGCTTTACAAGAACGGCGAGATTCCCCTTGACCACAGTCCAAATGCCAGCGATTCCATGGCGTGCAACTCCCCACCATCGCCGACGGTCTGGGACAATAACTCTCTCACTACCCCCGCCAGCAGGCCCCAGGTCCCGCAGCCGCCCCTCAGCTCGTCGCCCCCCTACCTGGAGGATTATAACAACCACTGGTACCAACAGGGATCGCATCTACAGCACCCCGGCGCAGTGCATCACCCAGTACCACAGCAAAGCGTTGGGGCTGTTTATTAACAAAGACTAAACATAGAGTTTTAATACGAGGCCCTTCCACATCAACTGAACTTACCAGAGCTCCAAAAAGTAGAAGCTGGCTCTGGCTTGTTTTGGACGTAGACCTGACAAAAGTGAAAGTGTGTATTTCCCTGAAAAGCTGGGTAAACCATTTTTACTGTAGGCTAGCTTACCTAACACGGGAAGAATAATGGCAAAACTGTTCAGTTGATCCATATTAAATCGTGGATATGGGTTTGCAGAGCATGCGTCAGAAACTCAGGTCATAATTTATATCGATTTGTACAAAATGTCGAAGGCTGTACATAGGTGTTAATAGAAAGCAGAACCACTAAGATCATATTTGTTTGGAATGGAAATACCGCACTGTGGTGCTGCGAATCTTTTTATATTAATGTTGTAATTAGTATGTTATTATTGCCTTTCTGTCAAAACGAATAAATATATCAATTGAATATTGTGTTTTTAACTTATGTTTTTACTCACTTTAATCACTTATAAATAAATACATTATGTTTCTTCTGTATTTCGCTGGTCCGTCGAAAATAATTAACAGACACAAAATAGAAAAACATGGCAGCTTAGCTGCTTATCTGAGAGTTGTTGATATATATCGTAAATGTTTCATTTATATAATTGTTTTCTTCATTGCTGAGTGTTGCCCCAAATATTTTATGGCCAACATCCGGAAAGAGTTAAATCTGTCGGTGGGACAGCTTGCCTGCCTCCCTGAAGCTTGATGCAATCAGTATAGGTCCAGGTTTGGTTTTTGGTCTGCGTGCAAAGAGGCTGTAGGAGGCTAAAGGCAAGCAGACATGATGGAGTCGCTTGATTTTACTAGTGTTCTGTTGCCAGATAACAGGAAAGAATACAGCCGACGGGGGGTTGCCTCAGGGATACACACACACAAACACCCACACACGCATAGACCCAAAACAAGAGCATCAGAGGATAGAAAATGCGGCAAATATTTTTTACCCATTCTTTGCTGGAGTAATTCAGGAAAGCCTTGGTTGTGCTATCTCTAGATTCAGTCAATAGCTGTTGAACACATTTTGAGGACGACTGTATGCTTCATTGTACATTTAAGGCATATGTGTGTGTGTGTGTGTGTGTGTGTGTGTGTGTGTGTGTGTGTGTGTGTGTGTGTGTGTGTGTGTGTGTGTGTGTGTGTGTGTGTGTGTGTGTGTGTGTGTGTGTGTGTGTGTGTGTGTGTGTGTGTGTGTGTGTGTGTGTGTGTGTGTGTGTGTGTGTGTGTGCGTGCATCAGCACAGACCTAAATTAAACCAATTACATCTTGAATTATTACATTTTGAGAGAAAAAGATGAGGACTTGATTATCTCATAAGCAAAAATCAACATTGATCATCACATTTCTTAAATAAAACTGTCACCGATGTAATATATTGGCAAGATGTCAGAGGTATTTCATAACATAACTTGTGCAATAGATAACATATCGTATTTTACATAATAAGAAGTTGACTTCATATCACAAACTACAATAATTGATGTCTCTATTTAAAAACATTTTTTTATTCGCATGCCCTTAACACTCACCACATAACCTCAAGATTATCAAGTATCTTGCTAAAATCATACGATATACAAACCGCGCATGGGCGCCATTTCGCACAAAAATAATTTACGAGTACAGCAAATTCACTCTGTGGAATCTGAAGGACATCATATGTTGACTATTCGGATATTATGGGAAATTTAAATGAATTATGTATTTTATGTAACATAAATCTAAGCCAGCGCAATAATTTCAGCAGTAAGTGTTGACAATGGCAGCATATTGCATATATCAAGGCTTGCTTGAACTGTATTCAAAATAGAGCGATTAACAGGTTTTTGAACGTTGCTTTCTTCAATCAGATTCAGAAGACAATTGCTTTACAAAGTACAGTGTTTTTACTTATCTGCTATGCTATGCTTTTGCTCACATTAGGACCGATGTTTTTTTCCATTGGGAAGCTCCGTTTTTCCATTCTCATGGGTAGGCTACAGTAATCGGCTTGAGTGATACTTTCCTTGCGCTTGACCCCAACGTTGTGTCGTTTTGAGATGTATAACGATTTTTTTGTATAGGAACCTACTGAATTTGCATGTGATATTGAATGTTCAGACAAAGCAATTTAACTTGGGAGAGATTTGATCATTCTGTAGGCTTAGTATAAATAAAATAGATTTATTTTAACTGTTGCATGTTGGGTCCCCCCCCAATCCAGTTGTTTACACAATACAATTGTTTGAAATTTGTAATAAGAATAAATGCCATAATTTAAATACAGAAATTCAATTGAGTTCACTATGCAACATAACACACTTGACAAACTATTCACTTTCAAAAGCAGCCACATACAGCACTTCAGTCATTACCATCCCATTTCAAGCCATATAGGATCACTGACTATATTTGCTTGTAATTACAGTAACATGAATTTACTTTGGGTTATTACTGTAAGTCTCATGATCCAAAATGGCTGACATGATACACACTATATATATATCTGCTATCTTTGACATCTCAAATATACACACATGACCTTCCCTCTGTGCCTCCCTCACCATGTGTGGCCCATGGACACGCTATTTGCTTATATGTCGTCAGGGGATCTATTTCTGCTGGAGACAAATGCACCGGGGGGCTTCTGGCTCTGGGCTGGTGTGTGTGGGCCGAAGCTTTCACAAAGGTGTATATATAATTTCAAAACTTTAGCAAGTATAAGTGCCCTGGCTGCTCGTGAACTGTTGAACTTGAATGTGACACCGCATGGCAACACATCAGAACAGCCATCATTAGGGATTGTGCCAAGGATCCTGAGCTCTTCTCCTCCCCTAGCACAATAACAGTCAACAGCACGGTGTCACAGAGGTCTCTGGGGTTCCAGGGAATGGGTTGAACTAGGGGTTGACATGTAGTCAGGATGGCAAATGTAGCCATGGAAAGACTGTTTGCAGCTGCCCACACCTATTCAAAGCCTGATGTCTCCCCCTTGCATTGGAATCACTCACCAGACAATTTTGCTGAAAATGTCAATGAAATGAGAAAGGCATTCTTGACCGCTGTGGACTCTTTGAACCCCAGTTGACCTCAGGGCTATGAAAGGTGGTGATACCAAAGCCAGTTAGATTGTGATTATTGGTGGATTTGATAAACCGTGATTGTGGCATTTCCTTGGGAGGCTGCCAGCATAAACATTGATGGGAGTTTCATCATATTTTTCACTTTATGTTGTGTGCAAAGGTTGAAGTTTGTCTCTCCCCCTCTCTCTCTCTGTGTGTGTGTGTGTGTGCGTGTGTGCGTGTGTGTGTGTGTGTGTGTGTGTGTGTGTGTGTGTGTGTGTGTGTGTGTGTGTGTGTGTGTGTGTGTGTGCGTGCGTGCGTGCGTGCGTGCGTGCGTGCGTGCGTGCGTGCGTGCGTGTGTGTGTGTGTGTGTGTGTGTTTGTGAAATTATTTTCATTCAACCAGTTTGTGCCAAATGGGATGTGTGTGTGTGTGTGTGTGTGTGTGTGTGTGTGTGTGTGTGTGTGTGTGTGTGTGTGTGTGTGTGTGTGTGTGTGTGTGTGTGTGTGTGTGTGTGTGTGTGTGTGTGTGTGTGTGTGTGTGTGTGTGCGTGTCATAAATCTAATCCCTCCAAAGTGTAGCATTGTGCCCAGGAGTCAACCATTCCCTCAGATGAAACCAAACCTGGTCATTCTCTCCAAACGGGAAGCTGCACACAATTACACTAGATGTCAGATCACTCAAGTTAATAACAATAATCACCATAAAGCAGCTTTGCTATTCAGCTGCCGCCGAAGCAACTGGGATTTACTGTAATAACATCCCCATTTTCCTTCTCATTGCTATCTTGCAATTAAAATCCACCAAACACACTGCAAACCCCAAGGCATTTTTAACTCAAATACTGGTAGTAAATTGAACTCAAAGTCAATGAAAAGTCATTACTTTAAAACTCAAAACTAAGTGAGAAGTCACATCAACTCTATTTTTCTAAATGAATGACAACAAATTAACTTTCTTTCCCCAGCTTGCCCTACTGTAGGTAGATTTTAAAAATAGTTTTTAAAACTTTTATTTTTCATGTACATTGAGTGATTGATTGATTAATCGTATGCTACAGAAAGATAAATAACAACATATTTCGAACTAATGCAATCATTTAGTTAGATTTTTTGTATTCCTTACTGAAAAGTTTTTTTTTCCAGTTTAAAAGGTTTAGGGAGTTTCTTAACACTGTTCCTGATCCTGACAATCATTATGAATGCAGGTTGCAGGTGAATGAAATTTTTTAACTCTGTCTGGATTCTAAAAGGAATTACACATCACTTTGCAAACCAGCAGAATGTGACTTGCAGTTATGGTTGCAAAATTCTTGTATATTTCCCAGTTTTTCCAGGAATCCCGTTTGGAAGATTCCTGGAAATCCTTCAACCAGAATTATTTTTTGAATTTGGGGAAAGTTACCAGAAATTTGCTAGGTCTCAAAATAAGGCCTTAAGAGATATATATTGTCATAAAGAGTTTAATTATAGTGGTAAGATTTGCTTAGGAACTCACTTGGTGAAGGCGATAGGACTGAAAGTTAATGAATTCAACAACCATATACTGTATGTCTCTGTCACTAACACGCGTGGTCATGGCTGATAACTCCACAATTCACTCAAAAATGCAAGGCACACTGGGAAATTATATTGGGGGCGTGGCTTGGTGGGGGCGTTACTTAACATTTTCAAGCTGATACAAGTCAAATCTGGACCCCCTACAGGGTCACAGTGACTATGGTTTGAGTAAAAAAAAAAAAATGTAACTGTACTCAGATATAAGTGCAAGGGGTTTCATAAAAAGTTTTGAGTAATGACAGCACATTGGGGTTTACAGTGCACCTCCGATCCTGATAAGCCAGCCAGGCCTTTGATCCATTATAACTTATTTTATCCATATCATCACCCATCTCCCACTCTCCCTTCCCCTTCTGTAACCTACAATGTCTGTCGCATGAACAGTCTTTTGAGTCTCCCTTGAATCTGCCTGATAATTGCCCTGTTTGAAAGGCCCTACTCTGTCTGTCCAATTTGAGCACCCATTATTCTAATCTTGAGATGTGAAATTGCCTATAATTTTGTCTGATGCCCCGTCACTTCATTCAGCAACACTTGCCTCCTCTTCTTCTACCCAGGGCACGCGGATAAAGGGAAAGTGGGGTGTATATAAAGAAAGAATGCAGGGCGAGGAAATTGAAATGAAACACAATAGTTCTCTTCCTCTTGTTGCAGGAGGGGGAACATACGGCTATTTGTTTTTTCCCCTTTTTCTACTGTATGGCATCGGGAGACCCCTGTGAAAGGTAAGTCTATGTCTATAATAATCGCTGAGGCAGTGGTGGTGTGAGTTTGGGGAATTAACAGCAAGTCAGTGTTTCATCCTGTGTTATTATATTTCTATATTTCCATATTGTTTGTTCATGATATATACAACACGAACTATAATCAAGCATTGGATTCCAATAGTGCTAAAATTTAAATCTTACAATTAAGGAAAATTAAGTTTAAGACTAAAAACAAAAGTTATTCAAAAGGTATTCCTAAAAATCTCTGCAAACAAATCGTGTTGTATTTGATCAAATTTTGTATTAATAATTGAGCATTAATAGAGTTGTAATAAAATGTTGTATTAATAATTGAGCAATATTGTTAATACAGCAGATAACCTTTAAAGGATGATTCAAGTTTGCCGTGTTCTGTGAACTGGACAAGGTCACAGAAGGTCATCATTGCCTTGGCCCCAAAATGACATCACATTCAAAGAGACTCGACATGCTATTTTATCTTATACCGACCAAAAAAAAAACGCTGAAAAACAACCACCATATGATATTCTTGTAATAAAAACAACCCTAAATGCCATTTTTAATTCAAGTAATCTTACATTTTTAGGCTACAAGTAAATTCAAATGTTAATGATGGATTTTACATAACTGACGTTATTTTTGACAAGACCCTGAAAACAAGAGGTGAAAAATAAGAAAATACTTATTTGCTTCCAAAACGTATGCATTCGATATCATTAATCAAGCTCGCCACGACGCAATTTGCACCATACTGAATTAACATCAGTTCGCTCCATTGGATACTGTTTGAATCAATATAAATAGCTTGTTCCCGATGTTTAAACGGTTTAAATGCCAGAATGTGCAAATCAGTACGAAGTACTATTAATCAGGCACTGCTTCGTGATCGAATAATGCACTATTTTAGCATTTTATTATGACAAAGACAGTTTTCTTCCTGAATTTAACCAGAGAGAGGCAGAGGGGGAAACTTCAGTTAGAAATGTGGCAGTGCCTGCTCCCTTCTACTCAATACGTCTTCTTTTGTTATACAAAAAGGCAAACAGGGCAAAAAAGTGAGGGGAAAAAAGTGAGGAAAACCTAATATACGTCCCTTGCAAAATGCAAAACGGGAAGGGTTCTCTTATAATTTCACGGTGTAAACAAAAATATGCAGAAAAAGTGTCCCCCTCCATTGTAATTGAATGAACATGCTTGCATTGTCTATTTTCTCATAGGCTATGTGAAACTCTCCACACCTTATTGGAAAAGTTGTATTTACTGGTGCCATGACTATGTAGGCTAATTACTATCCATAATCAATTAATAAAACATCTAATGTGACATGTTAGCACTGTCCTGCTGGTATAGCCGAACACCTGTCTCGTACGAATAGTGGTAAATGTTCCATGTCCCCACACTGGGACAAGGCCTATTTCTCCTCGTGGACTTTCGTCCTTTCTTCCACTTATGAGGAGAGCTATTTTGCAGACTTTGAATAGCTGGTAATTATCCCGCACGAATGAAAGCTTTCTTCAACAAGCACTGTCGAAATTACCTTAATAGTTGTGTCCATTCAACGAAGCACTGACGATTTCTCACTCATCCAGATGTTCTGAGAGTAAAGCTTTGACCTCCTTAATTGTACCGAGAGTGGCTCGCATTTGAAATTCCGTGCAAGCAAAACAAGCATAATCTGTACATTAATAAGAAACACAATTATGAATTTATGATGCTTGAAAGATTCGAATTGTTGATAGTCAATGTGCAATTCAGATTAAAGACCAATGGCATGGCTCTGGTCATATTCATAATGTCAATAAAATAAAAATCTAACAAAATACATTATACTGAACAATGACGGCTTGCAATATTGTAGGCTTAACTAATCTGATAGAAGTCTAACCCTATATCGTTATTGACGAGTAGGCATATAGGCCTAACCACGCGTGTAATCATAATGTATTTCGAATACTCTACAAAATGAAGACATTTTGGGTTCTATAGTGTTAAGAAAGATATGCTACTATGCAGACAGTCATTTTGCGATAGAATATCAAGACAGAATCATTCCAACTTGGACTCGATCAGCTGCTGTTATTTACATGCTTGTCCACGTCACTGCAGGCTGGAGTTAAAAGCCCACTATCTCCTGCAGACGTACCAGCCCCGGTAGCTCGCGGTGATCGTATTGTGGTTAGTACTTTGCTTTGTGACCGCAGCAACCTCAGTTCAACTCAGGGTCACGGCATTCCCAAGACAATGTCACCGCAAAAGGGTAAACTATTTATAACAGTATGCTATTACTCCACCTTGGCCTGCGGTTTTATAATACATGTAATAGCGTAGTGATTATACTCATGCATTTGATTAAATTACATATTTTCATAAGTTTTCATTATAATATTTTCACCATACATCATTTAATTTGAGGTGTTTTGCAAACAGGATATAGATGTCACACAAAGCACTTTAAAATGATCAAAAACAATTGACACCTTCACAAAAATTGACGCGGTTAACAAATACAGTTTACATCAAACAATTCTGACATTTATTATGCATAATGAGTTCATATTTGCTGAAACTAGCAATCCAAACGTGGACTGGGGCACTCCTGTTAATCACGTCAATAAAACGGTCATAACCAGTCGACACACACATTCAGGTGCATGTACCCTGCTGGAATTAAATCGAACGCATGTTTCCACCTGCCAGCACAATTCTCACCAAAGCCGTTCCAATCTAAAGAACAGTGCGTAAAGTGGACACACGAAATAACCATAGGCCTACATAACAAATCGTCATCCAAAAACATACACTGCAATGAAAGAAAAAAAGAAAATTTCCATTTAACACACGTATACACACAATTCAAACTTGATAGATGAAACACGTTTGCGTTTGTGTATAGGCACGCTATAGGCCTTTAGGCCTTTAAAATGTTCTAAATGGCTGGGTGGGGTTTTACAGCACCGCGCAATGTGTTGAGATGGTTCGCTCATAACATTTGAGGTCTGGACATAGGATCCTGGTGATGGTTAGGGTACCAGTGACCAAAATTGTTCATGTAATTGTTGGGGTGCATAGGGGTCCCTTTGTTTGCCATTGACACCTCCCAAAGTTGGGGCATGCCGGGTGAACAGGGAGAGATAGATGACGTACTGTGGAGATGTTCACCCTCCGGTCCGCTGCCGTGCTTCATTATCTTCTTATATTTCGAGCGCTTGTTTTGAAACCATATTTTCACCTAAAAAGAGAAAAAATAAAATATGAGGGGAAAGCCGCACTTTACAGCCTACGCTATCACACCCCACTACCACCTCCACCGCAATCATTAAACAATTATCTTCACAATAGAAAGTATTTTCATTTGAAGGGGACTTGTTATATTTATATTCACATTTTATAATTTCGAAATTACATTGACATTTGGGCCATAATAACTTGAAAGGAAAATGGCCCGGTTTCAAGATGGCATTCGTTCTTGAAACGTCTTATGAACACATTTCTTCGTCCAGAACCATTTTGCAATTCAGCTAAATGGATGAGCGACACTTCACTAGTTCATTAAATGCTAGCACCCCCATTGTTCAACATTTTATGAGGCCAATGATGCATGAGTCTGACAACAACAATCCCATGCTAAAAATATAGTAAATTTTAAAAAGCCACTGAAGAGCTTTAATACAGCACTGTAAAAAAAGGAGAGACGTCAGTTGCATTTTTATTTATTGTGCTGAGTCAGAACAACATGCAATTTTGATCGATTTTACGACGGTATAAAATATGAATAAAAAGCCACAGAGCCCGAGGTGGTCAAACCATTCTCAAACATGGCAACAGGACACAAATCCAAATCAGACCCAGATAGGATAGTGTGTTTCAGAGATTTTGCCAGGGAATGTGTTGAATGACAGCTTAATTCAACCAACCTGGGACTGCCTATCTTTTTATTTAATTACATTTTTTACATATAAACGCTATTGATTTAGATCTGGAATAGAAGATTGGCCTATAAAATATATTGAGCAAAACAATGTTTTAAGGCTTGAAGATTGATTCCATAAGAGACAGATGTGCATGGTGAGAAGTTGGACGGAAAACTTTATGCTCACCACCTGTTTATGTGCCTTCCATTATGTTTACCGATCCAAGGGAAATGGTTGCCATGACTTCCTCCTTAGATGTCAACATTTTACCTGACATAAATGAATAATGCCAACAAATGTGCGTGTGTATGTGCCCACTGCCCTCATTGTACTACTGTATATGCATTTCTGCTGTAAAGTGTGTTTTAACATTAGTTTATCGAAAAGATTGGTGGTAATTGTAGGAAAACATTGCGAGTCACTGTTGTTTAGAAAGGCAACACACAGGCCCATACTTTAGAGTGGCAAAATTTATTTCTGTCGTTCTGTAACTGTATTAGACCAATTTGTAGACGCAATATTGCAATTTGAGTTATGTTTGCCTAAAGCCACAGACAGCACTCATGGAAGGTTTTAGCCACAATGGTAATATAAGACTAAGAATATGTGTAGAGAATAAAGCTGCATTAAGAGATTGACGTAGCAAAGCTCTCCAATTAGCCGTTTAATTTGGTCTTGCAGTGGAGAAAGCCGCAATAATACCCACAGATCCGTGATCCATCTTAACCCCCATCCCCATTCAACCAAGGGGAAATGTTGTTTTGTGTTTTTCTTCAATCAACCACAAACATGAACTTGTGGAAGTATTAATGTTACATTTTCAAAAGTTAACATGTCTGTAACGTTCAAAGGTTTAATGTCAACATTTCTGAAACATTTTGTCATAATGATGTTAGACAGCTTGCATGATATTTAATTCTCTGTCACTCCTGTCAACAAGGATATTCATTTAATATGTGCACAAATGTACGTATAGTCTAGCCTCGCAGTATAGTTAAAGTATGTGAGGGTTTTAGATCTTTGATTTTATTTGAAGCAAATTTGAACAATGGATATTCCAAGATTGAAATGAATAAGGAAAAAGTTAAATAAATACATGTTTTATTTTTAAAAATGAATAAGGTGTTTGGTACCTATAGCTTGTCGGCACTCCACTTTAATTGTTAAAAACCATTTGGTTTGTTAGGCCTACTTAATAAAATGATTAGGCTGAAGCCATAATTTATAGATCAGCAGGTAATGGTGCTCTCGAGCGGCTAGATGTTCATCAGATTTGCCACCAATGCTCCTTATAGGACACATCACTGCACTCTATACTCCTCTGTAAATTGGTCATCTCTGTATACCCGTCGCAAGACCCACTGGTTGATGCTTATTTATAAAACCCTCTTAGGCCTCACTCCCCCCTATCTGAGATATCTACTGCAGCCCTCATCCTCCACATACAACACCCGTTCTGCCAGTCACATTCTGTTAAAGGTCCCCAAAGCACACACATCCCTGAGTCGCTCGTCTTTTCAGTTCGCTGCAGCTAGCGGCTGGAACGAGCTGCAACAAACACTCAAACTGGACAGTTTTATCTCAATTTCTTCATTCAAAGACACAATCATGGACAATCTTACTGACAGTTGTGGCTCCTTTGCGTAATGTATTGTTGTCTCTACCTTCTTGCCCTTTGTGCTGTTGTTTGTGCCCAATAATGTTTGTACCATGTTTTGTGCTGCTACCATGTTGTGGTGCTACCATGCTGTGTTGTCATGTGTTGCTGCCTTGCTATGTTGTTGTCTTAGGTCTCTCTTTATCTAGTGTTGTGTTGTCTCTCTTGTCGTGATGTGTGTTTTGTCCTATATTTATGCTTTTTTAATCCCCGCAGGGGGTCTTTTGCCTTTTGGCAGGCCGTCATTGTAAATAAGAATTTGTTCTTAACTGATTTGCCTAATTAAATAAAGGTTAAATAAAAATAAATAAAACACAAGGCCTGAACATAACGATGGCCTGGAAATAAAACACTACAAAACAAATGTTTTATAATTTGGTAATTAGCCTACTGAAATAAGATATCGTTTTAAAAGCAAATGTCATACGCTTGATGTAGACTATGGCGTTTAATTTATCCCACCTGTGTTTGGGTCAGCCCTAATTTTGCCGCCAAATCCGCGCGTTCGGGTAAGGCCAGGTATTGTGTCTGCTGAAACCTCTGGTGGAGCGCCTGTAGCTGAAGACTGGAGTAGATGGTCCGAGGTTTGCGTATTTTCTTTCCTTTACCATTCAGGCGAATTTCCCCGTTCTCAATCACTGTAGACTTCTCATGGTCTGTGGATAGAAAAGAGAATGTCAGTCTAGCTGCACTGAAGAGTAACCTAGTGGTCCCAGTCTGTCGTAGCCTACTCACTTTACTCACTTTGATTTACAACTTTCCACTTTACATCAGCGCGGAAGAAACGATTTACAGGAGAGTTGTTATCGCACGCTTGAACTTCCTTTCGACTGAGACAGAAAGGCAACTCGTATAATCTTAAAATTAGATACAGGCTATATTTCAAACATATAATGAGGAAGACAGATATTTATATCCCAGGGACTGAGATGTTTGTTTATATAGGCTAGTCTGAAATGGTCCATTTCAAATGTAGGCCTAGCCAAACCCATTGCCTATAGCCTTACAAACAACTTCATGAGAAGGCCTGTCTCTGGGTAGGATATAAAGTCCCACCTGCACATCAGGAAGCCTATGTGGTTTCAGAATAGATTCAATGTAATATATTGTTATATTTTGTTCTAAGCCTATTCGCTGCACACAGGCCTATTTATCTACTTGAGAGTTCGTATCAACATAGAAATTCACGGCCTGGAATTCAGGCTGCAAGCCCAAATGTCAGATAGGCTATAAACATATAAACTACAAAGGCCACTGACATATAATAAATTGGTTTTAAGTGTTAAATAAAGACATAGATGAAAAGGGTATTTTTTTCGGTAATTGTTTTGTTAATCTGGACTAATAATGTAAGTAAAAACGAACGTCTGTTTCTGAAGTAGGCTACTCATGCATAGTCGGGCTAACCCGCAGAAAATTATGGTCAATAAAATAAATGACACCATCTGTGTTCATTATGGAACATTAGTAGTAGGCCTAAAGACAACCCCAAATGCCTGAAATGCATTTAAAGTTCGAAAACATTTTGATTACCGTAACACTGACTGTAAATAGCTTTTTTAATGTATTGCCTTTTAACCAAACTTTGATTAGGACAGTCTTTTGCCATTTTTGTAAACTTCAAATATGTACAGACTCACAGCTTTATAATGTACGTAGGACCTACATCTGGGGTAGGCTATAGGCCTACAAAGAAGTGTCTGATAATATGCAGTCTACAATTTCAATACATTTTAAAGAACAGTTCCATACAATCCATTCTCCTTTTACCGTTAACCGGAACATTGCACGCGCAGCATTTGCACACTGGCGTTGTAGACAAAACATGTTATAGGCCTATGACGAACAAGCAGATATTGATGTTACACGTACCTGTCTCCTCTAATCTGGAGTGCGACAAACTGTGATTGTTGTGCTGGTAGGGCATGTAGGCACTTGGGGGATGAGTGTTCACCGCGCTGGGGTAGGCGTAGCCCAGGGAGCGGCCATAGGAGGACGCGCTGGGGGAGAAGGGACTACCGTGCTGAGAATGTCCGGCAGAATGTAAGCCATTAACGGGGTAGATGTGAGAGATTCCTTGGGAATGCTGCTGGTGCGCAGGGTGCTCGTACCCAAACTCTAAAAATGCAGATTTGGAGGGGTCTGAAGCATTCAAACGATCAGGCATGAAACCCATAGACATCATTAGCTAATACAGAAGTCCATAAAACCGTCGGTCTAAAGAGGAATGCATTGAGCAATGTCGGATAACGAAGAAAAGTTTAACTGGATCCAACATCAAGTCAATAACATTGCCTGTATTAAAAAATGTATTCCAAACGAAGAAAATGTACATCCAGGGCTCTGTGAAACGAAATAAAAACGAAATAAAGGGCAATCCTTCTTCACATCATTTGTAGGTTACACCTCACAATATTCTCCAGACACCTCCTGCATGTAGACCCGGTGTGCCTCAAATCCACTACCTTCCATCAGCGCGCGCTCTGATTGGTCTGGAGTACCTACGATGTCACTCGAGCCTGAGGGAAAAACTCATTAAGGTCATTAACATATGTTTTTGAATGCACTCCTTCAGCCACGGATGTAATGTCACTTAAACGATTTGATAAACAATATTTTGTGCACTGTGCGTGGCTTGATTTACATAATATAATAAACAACTTATTTTAAACAGAAAGTCCAGAATTATATTTAATGAATAATTTAAATATAGCCTAATGGCATTTAGAACAATTTTTGCCGTAAAAGGTCCGTTCCATGTAAACTCAAAGTGGAAATGCTATTCATTAATCGCATACTTTTAATAAAAAATGGTTAGCAAAATATATTTTTTGCAAATCAATTAGGCGACCTCCTTTGTAAAATTATGTGTAATTAGCCCTTCTTTGGTATACGATTTGTTTAGATTAGGCTTCCAAAACTGTTCAATGCATAAACAGCACAAAGTTTTAGAAGTATAATTGAAACAAGCAGGGATTTTGGGTTTGAGGGGTCACTTGTTGCCAATAGGCTTAAAGCCCGCAAACTGCAACCGATCAGACTCCAAAAAGAACGAGTAGTATAGGCCTAGAGATATTTATATTTTACTCTCATTCGAGTAGATGCAGATATAGGCTATTTGTTTTTTTATGTTGACATTACAGGCCTGCAATTGGAATTGACATTTTACATGTAGGCTATAGACATTACATTAAAAAAATTATGTCAGTCAAATTATAAACCTAAACCATGGGCTATTTTAAAAAAAAAGTATAGACCGTTATAACATGTTAATGAAAACATGGCAGGTGCATTGTTGATCTTAATTGGACTAACACAATAATATAAAATGGCACATGCGTTATCAACCACATTTCACGGTATGGCTCGTTATCCTGTATTTTACGAAATTATAACCAACAGTTGGCTATAAATAACCCCTAATAATAAACGTTATAACTATAATATTCAGTCATGGAAATGTTATCCTATTAGGCCTATACCTGTTTTTTTTAAAGGATATAATTCCAATAAGAACGACCAATTCAAACTCAATCGAATGAACGATATAAATATCGGATCCTGGTGAATTTACCTGCCCCCTAGGCAAACCAGCTTCTTAATCCCATCTCAGCAGTTTGACAGCTCTTTGAATATGTCAGTCCGCTATAATTCTCACCGTGGCGCCAGTTAAAGTTTGAAAACAAACTCATGTATTAGCAAAGCCTTTCATGCACATCAAGGTGACATTGAAAATCGTCTAGATGCCTAGTATCTATAGGCTAGATTTACCTATAGGCTATGTTTGGTCCTCCTATTCATAATCTTGTCAGCATGATAGCATCATGGTGGTGGAAGAATAAAATTGCCCTGAACGTCCCTCTGTCATCTCTCACAGCAAAGCTCGCAACTTGACAGCACCGTGATGCATGCACAAATTTTATCATTAGGCCTAGATATTAACCATCATAAAACCGTTTGGCTCAGTAGGCCTATGTGGCCTACAAGGTAAAGGCTCCCTCGCTGCTAACCACTGCTAACCGCTGTTAATGAGAGGCAACGCGTGTCATTAAGGATAAGTTTTGCACCCTTTTATCAAGTGCCAAGATTATCCCACCCTTTACTGAGCCTACACTG
This sequence comes from Salvelinus fontinalis, assembly GCF_029448725.1. Classification (NCBI taxonomy): domain Eukaryota; kingdom Metazoa; phylum Chordata; class Actinopteri; order Salmoniformes; family Salmonidae; genus Salvelinus; species Salvelinus fontinalis. Next base: position 49,040,187 of record NC_074665.1, read on the forward strand.
AAATCCATTGGAAAGAAGCTTATAGGTTATTTTGTATAATGTTGACATTATTATGGAATTACTTTCATACATTATTAGTATGGAAGAGTAGCTTTTAAGGGCCAGGTGAAGAGAAGAAAAAAAACGTGCTGGGTGGTACTTCGACTTTTTTTGTAGGGTTGCACTGTAGTATTTCAAAAACTCAAAATACTTCCAAAATAAAGGGTGTCTCCTTTATTCATTTTTGAAAATAAAGTCAAAATTACATTTCGAAAGTTACTACATTTCCAGAATAAAGTCGCAATATTTCCAGAATAAAATCGAAATTCAATTCCGAGAATGAAGTAGAAATAATATTTCGAGAATAAAGTCAAAAACTTTTTAGATTTTTATTAGGGTACATACAGCAGGATATATTTCTCAGCCATAATCCCATGCGACAGCTGAAATCAGTACGGAGCACAGTACAGAGATGTACGGGATACATGTTAGGATTCGGTCATTCCTTCCCTTCAGACCTCACCCCTCACTTAGTCAAGCATCATCCTGCACTAGTCAAGCGTCACCACTCCTCTTCAAACCTCCTCACCCCTACATTGATCAGTTAGCACCCCTCCTCTTCAAACCTCCTCACTCCTGCATTGGTCAGTTATCATGCCTGCTCTCGTCAAGCGTCAGTTATTCTTCTCACCGCCCACCCTTGCACTAATTTATTCACAATAATGAGCTTCTCCATTGGCCGAAATGCATGCTAAGAGCCGACAACAACAACATTAACAATAACAACAACACGTGGAGGTACAAGACTGGGAAAATGTAGCTGGCCATTATGAATGGGCATCGTCATAATTAGCTATGATTAAATTAATTTCAATGACAATGTTGTTAGTTAATATGGATGTCATTGGCCCTCAACTCGTGTAAACACAACCACTTCACTTCCTGGATCTGGGCTAACCCCATTACAATGGTGTTCTTGACTAAGGGAGGGGTGATGGTTGAAAAGGAGTAGTGATACTTGACTAGCACAGAGCTGATACTTGACTAGGGGAGGGGTGAGGTCTGAAGAGTAGGAATAATTAAGTTCCTAATATGTATTTCGTACATTACTGTTGATTTCACTTTGCACAAACGCCAAAACGTCATCCAAGTCTGTGTGGTCCCTCCTGAAAAGACCCAATCTGCAGCATAACCTCTTCACCCTAATACTTATAAGAATATGGTTATTTGTGTTAAAAGAGCAAAGATTTCCTTCTCACTAGAGCCAGGTCATATAATGCAGCCAGGGATGCAAGCAATTAACCAACATTTCCTACTTGAATCTTGAAATATAACCGACTTCATTCTCACAATTTTGACTTTATTTTGGAAATTCTGACTTTCTCTATACAACTTTTCGACTTTATTCTCGAAATTTCCAGATTTCTGAAGTAGCCTATTGTCACGCAATTAAAAAATAAAATAATGATCTAAGTCGACATACATGATTTGTTGTTGTTTTTGTTTGCTTGGCCCCAATACTATATTAAGGAATAAAATAATGATGTCTGTAAACATTTTTGTGTGATCTCAACATTGCTATAACAAACATACACAAAATATCTAACAAACATGACATAGACTAATAGAGTACCACAGTGTTGTTGTCATCATACTAGTAGTCAAACATGGAAATGGTTCCAATCGTTTTGTCACCATTCATTTTTCCTATAGGGGATTTTAGAACCACTTCAAACAAGGTCTGTGTTTTGTGTAGGCTTTCCCTGGCAAGGTGAACTTTATCAATATAGTCAGCTCTATTTGCTCTCAGCTTCGAAAATGCTAATTAGCATCAAAGTAGACATCATGCAAGACTACAAATCCTTGCAAGCTCCCACATGACAACTGTGCTGTCAACTAGCTAGCTACTAGCTGCCTTGATCCAAAACGAAATATATATTTCACTTTTTTATATACTGTTCCATATTTAATTTAATTTAACTAATATTTGTTGGCTTATTTATCTATTTGGTTTTGTGTCTTGTACAGAATACCTGTATCAGTCAGATATTTACAATGAATAGTTTAGTTTTCTGCAAAGAAGCTAGCTAGCTAACTAGCTACCTACATAGATGATATTAGCGACATACCCTTATTTTATCAGATTCTCTTCTCCTTCAGCCGGTGGAGGTCTAATATTTAATCCTTTACAATTTCTGCCAACTATAGGAAAGAGGTGAAATCTATTTCAATTCATGGTGTCAGAATGCATTGCTGTATTAAACCACTTTAATCAGCCGCTTGTTCTGTTGCAGATTCAAAGCCAGAGATGAACTCATTGAAGAATGTCTCCTTAATCATAAATTATTAAGAATATTTATTTGACAAGAATGAACCTAGTCATCCATCAATCACATCAAACACATGAACTCCACCAATTGCATTGTTTTCAATACATATTTGAAATCTAATATACATAACATATAAACATCTGACTTGAAGTAAAGATGAAACGATTTCTTCGTCAATGCCACAAACCTGGGACATCGAAGAGCATCACATTAACTATTATTAGCCTACTATCTAAGAGCCCACAGATTCTTCTGCTTTTCCATTACATGAATTAGACCAGCACAAATAACACATGTAAAACAGCATATCGTGATTTTTGGTGCGTGATGGACAGTCAACTTTTTGGTGCGTGATGGACAGTCAAATGGACAGTCAACTGGATGCGTAAAGTAGGTTTAATACAAAATACTAGGTCAACTCCAGAAGAATGAGAAACAGAAATGCACACTTAGCAGATTTTAAACAAGGATGCCATGCCTATACGCAGCTATATCAACACCCTTCTTGTCAATTTAGGTCCATGTTGCTGCTGACAATTATAAGCAGCACATTTACCGCTGCATACAGTCTGAACCCCAGAATAAGCAGGACAGCACTACACGGGTGGGAAAAAAGGTAGCAAAAACAGCACACCACAACACTTAGAAGCGTGTAACTGAGTCTAGATGTTATCAAATCAGGAGAAGAACAACTGAAGGAAACAGCATAGGGAAAATGGATGAGGGTAGGGTGGCTTTATAGAGATAAGATGTGTAACACATACATTTTGTATCACATTCCATTTATAAAACAGGGGGGGGCTAAATGCAATTTCAGAATGTGTGGGGGGGAATCCCCCCCCCCGTCTCCAGTGAAAGTTGCACCCCTGGTGTGGAATAAGGGGTAGCTAAAGGGGTGGTTGGCCATAACATAAACATAAAATAGGGTTCTGGTGTGCTTCTGCACCCATTTTAGGTCGTTGTCACAAATATCTGGCCCTCCCATGTCCAGTCATTCTCAGGGTCTCAGGGTTTCTCTCAACGTCATTCCGTCTCAGTTGCAGCATTCAAATCGTGGTCATCGTGTGTCTGTGAATCACAACATCAAAGACGATGAGTGATCAGAGCATTGAGACATACACACTACAATTTAAACAGTGAGGACAGCATTTTGCTGACAGCATGGTGGTTTACACTATACTGTGTGCGAATGAATCTTACCGCAGCTGTAGGCCTGCACATCAACCAGTAAAACGATCATTGGAGACTTGGGATGCTTGCTCTCAAAGTGCTGCTTGAATATCTTCGGGGTCTGCATCTATAAAGGTCAAGTACAAAATGGAGGACATGATCAACCTGTGGCTTAGATTACATTTAAAGTTGACACAATTAATACGCTAAGGAGTACAATGCGACAAACTACTACACATATGAAAGACTGTACCACACAGGCCAGTACAATAGCCTCAAGGCACATACAGTACCAACCAATACTACTCACTTACCCAACAGACAGGGAAGGTGTGGACCAGTGCTGCCTTGGCTGCAGTCTTCTGGCCTGTTGCTCCTTTCTTCTTAGCAGCCGCCACCTTGAACAAGTTCAATTTTAACTTGAGAGTGGAGCATGCATTATATATCAATACAATCTAATACTCCCCTAGATCCAGATCTGAGTGTCAGGAGTGTGTTTAAGCTTTTGTTCCAGCCCAGCTCATACCCGATAACAAATCATAGCCTATCGTTGTGATTCATTAAGTTGATTATTTAAGTCATGTGTTAGAGCTGGATTGGGACAAAACCCTTCACACACTTCTGATCTTCAAGACTTACTGCAATGACTGAAACAGACCAAAGCAGGAGAATACGGTTCCAGGTTGAAACAGCTTACCTAGTTGAGAGGTGATAAGACTCGGCACACCCATTGGTTCAGGAAGAGACAAGGAGCAAATAAGGTTTGTAATGTGGAATCAATAACATGACAGCAATTCTACCTCAAAAACAAATGTGTGAATACCAATTAATTTAACCCCTAATTCTATGGGGTCAAGCACTGTTCATGACACAAATTGTTCAGTTTTTCTTTCAGGTTTAAAGCTTATATCTTGCAGTTCAACACATTTTGTCATGGAGTACAAAGCAAATGTTGCCGTTTTAAAGCAATTTTTTTTGCAATTCTATACATATTGCCATATCTAATGTGTATTTGTGATATTTGAGTGACTAAAAAATGACAACAATATCTATGAGCAAAAAAAACAAAAAAACATTAGCTGACATGGGCTAGTTGATCTAGACATTCTGACAAGTTATAAATAGCTCTTTAAGGTATGCAATGAACTGACAATGCACTGCCCAATTCCGAAATTGCACCTTGTGCATTCTACTATTACAACTTTCAAGAGCGAGTTTAAAGCCGGACTGAGTTCTCCAAGGCCCCCCTGCCGACCCCTCGCCCCACAGTTTGGGAACGACTGAGCTAGATAACAGCTATTGTGTACATTTCTAAACTTGCCCAAGACAGTTCACAGAATTGTCAAATGAAACAAAATTAGCCAATTTATTCATTACCAAATTTAGCTATCATTAGATAGTTAATCCAGAGATTCTTACCTTTTCCTCGATTCTGTAGTTTCGTCCAGATCATCATGGCCCTGCTGATTGACGTGAAGCTTGGCTAATTAGCATGTACTTTTTGGGGGGTAAATACAGGCAAATATATTTGCAAAAGTCACCTTGTCCGAGAGAGATTTACAATGTTAAAATTTCAACACATGCTTCATCAATGTTTTAAAAAAGAAATCCCTGCTGATGAGAGGTGTATATATTTTTTCATTACAGCAATACAAAAAGTGGATATTTGGCCTGTACCTCAACTTAATTATAGTCAAAATGTTAACTGAGGATGTTGGTAAAATATAGTGTGAAGCTGGTGTACGACCCATTCATTTAGGTCAAGTCTTACCCAGTGCTATCCCTCCCTAGGCCTACTTGGAGTAGAGTACACCACCACTGGGGTAGGGCTGGAATGACTTTGTCTCCTCCTTTCCTTCGGACACAGAAGAGATCCTTCAGTCAACCAGCCTGAACAAAGCCACAAATTAAATCATAGAAAAATTAAAGTCAGAAAAATGACAGCAAAGCTGAAATTCATGGGGCTTTGTTAGCGAGCACTGCTATAGCTCCACACAAGGCCTCCGAATAGGAAACCTTGGTGAATTGACCTGAGAATGACCTGTGGCATCACTAAAATGGAGCAATAACATGGCAAACTGTCTACAGTATCTGTTCAATCTGTTAATTAAAATAGTGCAAAAGTTTTCCTGCGACTAAAGCAATAGCTAGACAATGATAGATTGTGGGATCAGTACACATTGGATAGATGAGCATGTGCTACTCCTAGACTATGTGTTACTCCTAGACTCAGGCTTCTCCTAACAGGAGAACAACCAATATGGAACTCCTGCACATGAAACTGACAGCTTGACACATGAACGGATCAATAGACCAAATGAACAGAAACAGGAAATAAAGGCCTATGGACATGTACCTCGCTTCTTATAAGGCACGTAGTTGCTCAATCAATGGCTAAACCCTGATCTGAATGTCTGTCGTAATTGTGCAGGGTGAGGGCCAGGGTGTGGGGCGGACGTGTGAGAGAGAGAAAAGGAAAGGTAGACGCTCTTTAAGGCTTGTAATTATGTCTGCATTAGGGGAGAAGAACAAAGGCGAGCCCTGCAGTCATAGCACTGGAACGTGTCCTCGCTGTGGCTGTCTTAATACACGCAATGGAACATTTTAATAACAATACTCCTGAGCGAGGCCCAGACTCACTGGCGTCTTCCTAGCCCACATGGTGCGCGCGGGCATGGGTGTGTGTGTCAGTCCGTTTTGTCCATCACGCTGCACTGATACAGAGTGACAGCATTGCCCATTTACAAAATCAAGTGCGCGTTCTCATGCAATGCTGTGGCTGTGATCTCCCCCGTGGGCACGTCATGTTTTACAAGCAGGGCTCTGTTAGAGGACTGAGGCCTAGTTGGTGTTAGAGTGACTGACACTCCACTGCCCCTGACAGAACATCATGGACGCATGGGATCCGATCAGAGCAACAAAGAAAATGGAGATTATCCACGTCACGTGTATCCGTTTTCCACATGAAGTTGAAATGCTAATTCATTGTGGCAAATAAAAGCTTTTTTTGTATATTCTCCTATGGTTAAATGGCACCCAAAATACATTTGCAATTATAGAAAATCTATGTAAAATATTTGATTTAATTTTAACAGGTAATATTATGTTTTTGTAGTTATACTTGAGGCAGGGATATCAGAACGTCTATCCCAGAACTGGACTATTTGACATACTGTACAGTACATATTACAGTGCACATACCACTGTAGACAGGTGGATTTGCTATTTTCCATTCATGTTCTCGCCCTAGGAAAGAAAACAAAACAGAAGAAGAGTTTATGCCACAGAGGATGGACGCCATAATCTCTCCTTCTGGCACCCCTTGACTGAGAAGAACGCTAATGTCTGTGTGCTTATCCCATCACTGTCATTCCAGCCATGTTGTTTCTGACGGGTCCTTCCCATAGACATGTGTATGTATATGTCCCATTATGGTGTCTCTGAGAGCATGGGCAGCGCCATTGAGACCATCTCCATTTTTAAGTAGTCCATTTTCTTCTTCTACTACTTCAATGAGTTAATAAACAAACTGAAAGGGTGCATACTGCTACCTATAGTGTGTTGTCTGAACAGTTATAAAGCCATGGTTGGCGATTTACTGCCACCTGCAGTTGTGGAATGTTTTCATTGGCTGATCCCTCCTGATTACCTGGTTGGTTGGCAGGTAGCCTAGCGTTTAGAGCATTGGGCCAGTAAGTGAAATGTCGCTGGTTTGAATACGTGAGCCGACATGGTGAAAAATGTGTTGATGTGTCCTTGAGCTAGGCACTTAACCTTAATTTGCTTCAGGGGCGCCGTACTACTATGGCTGACCCTGTAAAACAACACATTTCACTACGCCTTTCCAGTGTATGTGACAATACTTTTAAAAAATTATTATGTCATCCTTCCTTAACCCATAGGAAGTCACACCCAGTTATCTACTTCAAAATGGTGAAAGTCCCCAATGGCACTGCCCATGCAAAAACTGGCTTTTGGGCCTTAGGATCCTCTATCTATCTCTAAGGTCCTTCCTCTGAGGCTGTTTGAGGGCTGGGGCTATTCTGTGAACAATGAATATCTCTGGTGTGCATTGTTCTTTCTCTCTTACAGAGCCATTCACAGTCCTAAGCCACTTATAAGTAACACTTAACATACTCATATCATGTTACTACAACCTACAGTATGACTCATTGGACACATAAATTGAAAGGACTATTATTTGGCTGATTAAAAAAAGTGGCCCAAGCTTATGGGAAACACTATTTTTTATTTATTTTAGAAAATATATGGTTTCAAGAAAACATTGGTAAACTAATAAAAAGTATTCCTATAAAGTAAGCATCCCACTGGGTACACACTGGTTGAATCAATGTTGTTTCCACGACATTTCAATGAAATGTTGAACCAACGTGGAATAGACTTTGAATTGACTTCAGTGCCCAGTGGGATAGTAGCCTATAACTTGTGTAATAACCAGTAGAACTTGTGTATTATGAACGCAAGCACATATTCATATAGTTTTTGTGCACTCAAAATTAAGGTAAAATGTCTGTGCAAATGAAAAGACATGTAAACATAATTTAAGGATTTATTGTAGTTCCAGTAGTGCAATTATTGCCCCCTTAATTTGATACAACGTTATTATTTTGTAGTCATACTATACAAATATACATGTATACAACACGAAACATTAGATAAAATAATAAATGCAGAAAATCATCTCAAAAAGAAACAAAGAGTCATAACCAGACAGAAACAAATACACAGAACACGTAAAGGCTAATTTTAGAAATATGCTATATTAAATTGATTATTTGCAGATATATATATATAAAAAAATTGATTTAGCCTTGTTTTATCAAGGAGTCGTACCCAGATATGATTAATACAATTAATTAATGAATATTTGAATTAATTAAGTAAATGATTCAAACTTTACATTATTGAGATGTATGACCAAAAGGAATAACGTAACCTGTTGAAGTCGAATAAATCAAACCTTCCATTGTTCATGAACGACTAACTCATGCGGCATGGACAAAATAGACCTAGCATGGCATAATTTTACACACAGCAACATGACGGATTCGGTTCGGAGCTCGCTACCAACAGCAGGATCCCCGACCAAGCACCTGCATCGAGAGAAAGAGGGGGAAATAGACCTATAATTAGCCTACAAACCTAACTGACTGACGAGTGGCTGAATACCGCTCTACGTGACTGGGAAAAACCATGTGCGTCTGGTTTTTGGCCAAAGCTTTGAATTCATCATTGGAGTAATTGTTGCCAGAAAACAGAGGGAGGAGAGCGCTTAAGCAACGCACCTCACCACTGACGGATTTACATTTGTAATTGATTGGCTGCGTAAAGGCCCGCAGCTTATAGCCTACCCGAATATCCTTCTGGATTCTGTTAGGCACAATGGCATGCAGAGGCCAAACATCTACAATACACAAGTGCATATACAAACGCATGCACATAATCTAATGAATTTATAATCTACTGAATAGCCATAATGAAATAACTAATTGTATTATAGAATAGCCACACTATAGATAATCCGGTTTCCGGAGATAATACCCTAAATGATGTAAAATAAGGCTACAGAGAATTGCAAATTAATTGGAATTTTCCAGACTTTGTCATTTGTTTCATGTTATCATAGGGCCTTTATAACCCCCACAAATACAAAAGAAAGGTGAAATCGAGACAAATTATTAATCAGAAGTAATAAATCAGAGCGTCAGAAGTCTGTCTCAGTAAATCCGAACAGCGAGGAGGGAGAGCTGGAAAGAGAGCGCGAGAGAGAGGTGATGGACTGCCATTGGGACCCCAGTAGCACTGGATTGGGTTGCAGCAGCCATCTCTCTCAATGCCTGCATCACATCTGGGGCTGGGACTACCCTCAGTATTTACAACACTCTGTTGTTTTCTCACACTCCTCGCAAAACTCCAGACCCAACACACATTCCAGACACACCAGCTCAACACTTTTTCCACTGTAAATCTTAAATCCAACCCTGTGCCAGTGGCGGCTGGTATATTTGAATATAAGGAGAGGTGGTGGCCTGGGTGTCTGGCTTGGATCAGTGGGGTGTCTGTCTGAGAAACTGAGAATCAATCCAGGCTCTGTGACTCTGAGGTTGCAACGTGGTTCAGCTGAGGTCACGCCAGCAGGAAGGGTGGCATGTCTGTTAACTGTTTGTTTATAGACATCGAGGAGGCATCTACGCAGCCTACAAGATACATCTGAAGAATCCCAGTCCTCCAGGACAATGAGAAGGCAAACAAAGAGGACAACAGACCGTTTTTAACTAATCGTTATATATCATTATAGAGGTTTATATCAGTATATCAGTATTTAGCTACTGGTGTTAGGTAGCACAAGCAGAGCATACTGTACACTAAAACACTCAGTATTTTGTAACTTTCCCCATTTTTCATTCCCCCTTATTTGTATCCTTGTTACAGAGCAGTTGAGACAACAGACGGATATGAACACACTCCAGCTGGAGAACGATGAATGGCCCAGGGGACTTGGACTGGGGGAACACGTGCAGACCCAATCAACAGACAATCCCGCGCGGCTTGAGGTTGCTCTGTGTTGCCAGGTAAAGACAGTAGGCTCTGTTAAGACCGGTTTACCAGGTCCACGGATTATCCTTCTGAGGTTACCTAGCTAGCTACTGGTAATGTGACCGCCCCCCTTTGTGGTCCACAGGGAACAGTAGGGGTTCCATAAGCGTTGGTTTAAGCGTCTGTGGTGATGGGGTCTTTGAAGATGGAGGAAGACATCTGTCCGGATGACAAGGACAGGACAAGTCAACCTGTCTCACCTCAAGGAAGGCTGGCTATGGGGGTGGATGATAGCACCAGAAAAAAATATATGTTCCTCAAATACATGAAGTTCTATCAAGCCATCCAGAACTATAGTATGTGAAATGATGTTTAATCAAGTTACGTTGGGAATTCCCACTTCCTGTGTTTAAGACAGATGTATGCAGTGGCCTAGCAAGACAACTCTTTAAGATCTTCTACATGTGATAATCTTTCTTACTGTAGTTATATGCAGTATTACTATCAGTGTGTTTAGAGTCAATGTGATATGAAGACTAACTGACTCCCCCAGGGTCAAATCCCGCTCTTATAATCTGGGTGGTTCGAGCCCTGAATGCTGATTGGCTGAAAGCTGTGGTATATCAGACCGTATACCACAGGTATGACCAAAAAAATTAGGTTTACTGTTCTAATTACATTTGTAACAAGTTTATAATAGCAATAAGACAACTCAGGGGTTTGTGGAATATGGCCAATATCCACAAAAGGACCTAAAGTATGTGGACACCTGCTCGTCGAACATCTCATTCCAAAATCATGGGCATTAATATGGAGTTGGTCCCCCCTTTGCTGCTATAACAGCCTCCACTCTTCTGGGAAGGCTTTCCACTAGATGTTGGAACATTGCTGCAGGGACTTGCTTGAAATCCAGCCACAAGAGCAGTAGTGAGGTCGGGCACTGATGTTGGGCGATTAGGCCTGGCTCACAGTCGGCTTTCCAATTCATCCCATAGGTGTTCGATGGAGTTGAGGCCAGTCAAGTTCTTCCACACCGATCTCGACAAACCATTTCTGTATGGACCTCGCTTTGTGCACAGGGGCATTTTCATGCTGAAACAGGAAAAGGCCTTCCCCAAACTGTTGGAAGCACAGAATCGTCTAGAATGTTATTGTATGGTGTAGCATTAAGATTTCCCTTCACTAGAATTAAGGGGCCTAGCCCGAACAATGAAAAACAGCCCAGTCCATTATTCATCCTCCACCAAACTTTACAGTTGGCACTATGCATTCGAACAGGTAGCGTTCTCCTGGCATTTGCCAAACCCATTTCCACTGCTCCAGAGTCCAATAGCTTTACACTACTCCAGCCGACGCTTGGCATTGCGCATGGCTTGTGGCTGCTCGGCCATGGAAACCCATTTCATGAAGCTCCCGACAAACAGTTCTAGTGCTGACGTTGGTTCCAGAGGCAGTTTGGAACTCGGTAGGTTCAGCACTCGCCGGTCCCGTTCTGTGAGCTTGTGTGGCCTACCACATCACGGCTGAGCCGTTGTTGCTCCTAGACATTTCCACTTCACAATAACAGCACTTACAGTTGACCGGGGCAGCTAAAGCAGGACAGAATTTGACGAACTGACTTGTTGGAAAGGTGGCATCCTATGACGGTGCCACATTGAAAGTCACTGAGCTCTTAAGCAAGGCTATTCTACTGTCAATATTTGTCTATAGAGATTGCTTGGCTGTGTGCTCGATTTTATACAACTGTCAGCAACGGGTGTGGCTGAAATATCTGAATCCACTAATTTGAAGAGGTGTCCACATAGTTTTGTAGATATAGTGTACCACGGCTTAGGGCTGTATCCAAGAACAGCCCATAGCTGTGGTATATTGGCCATATACCACACCTCCTCGGGCCTTATTGCTTAATTATAGCTCTTCACTGGGAACAAACCAACAGGATCAAGTTCCGCTGCTAACAAGAAGCCCCAGCTACGTCAAGTGTTAAGTTCCACACAATAGTCCCCACAGCACACGGCCTGTCCTTGCCTATTGAATAACACACCGCGTTGCCCGGCGAGGAGACAAGGAAACGTGTCAAACTGATATCGAAAGTGTTTCTGCATGGTAGTCATGTCATTGCCACTTATATGGTATGTGTGATAAGCAACAGGAAGGTAAGTTACTGTGAACTCAAGAACCAAATGTCACTTTGGTCAACATAAATGATAAACCATGATACAATCGTGTCTACTGTGTTATATAACCATGGTGAAAAACATTATAATAACAGGTGGAATGATATCTGCTGTCTAGCACTACCAGAAATACACTACAAAAATGTTCTAATCATCTTAATTATCTACTACAGAGCAAATATTGAAATTCTGATAGTTATGGCTCAATATCTCTATATTATATGCACATATGTGTTTGTGTACTTTATGATATCAAATATTCCCCACATAGATGAAAAGTGAAACCACTTAGAACCATGACCATAAAAGGTCCATAACGGCCATTATGATATGCCAAGGAGCACAGTGTTAAAAGCTGCCCTCCTGACCTCTAACCCTTGCTCCGCAGCAGCCATTTTGCTGAACTGCTTCAGGTGTTTAACCTTGTCATATTAAAGTGCTTGTCACTGGAGGGGAGAGACTACTCGGGCCAGGACGATAGAGAGATTTAAAAGGGCTGTGGTGCTCAGATTGTCTAAGTCGGTCTGTCTGAGGTCTAGCTGCCAGAAGACATCAAAGGCTCAGTCATTCGCTTGTACCATCTTTGAACCTCAAAAACACGCCCTCTCGTTTTCCCTTCCTGCATTCTTGACCTACGTCAGTTGTTGTTTTTCTTTCATGATGTTCACTATTGTAGGCCGGTACTATGTTCTTAATTGACATAGTGGGCTTGAAGCAAAGTGTGTACTTTATTATCTTTTGAACAAGCTCTCACAAACCCATTTTTTGGGGGAGAGTCCAGAGCAGTCTAAAACATTCTCTCCCACGAAAAGCATGACTAACAGCTAAATTGCATCTGATTATCAATCTATTTACTTGAGATCAACACCATTTGTTGTTAAATAAAAGGTTAAATAAATAAATACAAATAAAATAAAACGTGCTAGTTCAGAGGATTCAGAACATATCACCTCACCTTACTGTTCCTTCAAAGAGGGAAGTGGGGGGGGGGGGGGTGTGTTCTAGGTCTGAACAAGCCTTTTCTGACAGAGCAGCCCAGCCATCAACTCCAAGTCTAGATTGATGGGTATGAAAGAGTTACCTGAGGGAGAGATCAAAGTACCGCAGGAGACGTACGCCTCACCGTTTAACTCTTTCATCTCAGCCCATCTATGTTGAGTCACGACCCTTCGTTGTTGATCTGATTGACCATCGGTTGACGACCAGTGGAGAAGGCACCGGTAGGTTAAAATGCCATCGCAGCGTTTGATGTACAGGGGTAGAAACAGCCACCTTATATGTTGAGAATTCAAATCACATTTGCAGGTTCTATACTCAGTTCAATGTAGAGACAAGACAGACCATAGGATAATAGGACAGGAGGCCACCTCATACACCACAACACTGACACCAAGCTTCCTATTGTAGCACAAAAAATAGGGAGTTTCAGGTTCTTTGGTATGGGGCTCTCCTGTAGTAGTAGTGGAGAGCTATTCGCATTCCAGCAGTGAGAGTGAGGGAAATTAAGCCATTTCCCCTCCAATCTATCTCCCTCCAGCCAGCCAGCCACGATCAATGGAGGCTCATGCTGCAGCTGCACAACCCCATATGTGCCAGGCCCAGGCAGACAGAGCAGAGGAGAAGATTGGGGTTAACCCTCCCCTCACCCTCAGATTGGGGGGAGGGGAACCACAGCTGTATTTGTTTTCTTAACCATTCGAGCAAAGACGACTGTGTTTTGTATTAATCAAGATGTATTCGTGACCAGGCCCCTCAGTAAACATCTTAATTGGAGCTGAGAAGGGAAAACACCTGGAGATTCAGACCAGGGCTGGTTTTACCACCTGTATTGCCCTTTGAGAGAAAGCAGTGGTTCCCCACCACCACCACCACCACCACCACCACCACCACCTTCAATCGCAATCCATCTGAGCCTCTCCCCAGGCACTCAGACCAGCCACTCCAAACTCAATTAGCCAAATCACATTTCACAAAAGTACATTGAGTTCACCTTCCACTAGCCTGCTTCTTCGGGTGTGAAAGACCCTGGCTTAGACCTGGAGGCCGTGGGCTTCGGTCGAAGAATGGCGCGGGATTAGGCCTAACAAAGAGCCACAGATATCCCTCGACACCCGTGCAGCTAGGGGTTGGAAGACCACTAATAGGCGAGAGCCTTTGGTCCAATTGGCAGGTGGTGAGAACTTCATCTCCAACAGCTCGCGGGTCTTGTAGGTATCTGTTTTCTTCCCCCTGCTTGGTTCCGTGAACTTGGACACAACTGTCATGTGACAGGTAAAAGGGCTCCACAACAATCCATCCTCTGCAGCCAAATCCAGGTGATCAATCATTTACATCTGTAATTAGGGGTGGGTGTCAAAACAGAAACTGTACACTCGCACAGGGACTCTGTGTGTGCAGTGGGTCTGACTTCAGACTTGGCAAGTGGTAGGTAAACAGGCCTGGTGGCAGAGAGAGAGTGGGAAAGATGAGAAGAAGTTGAAATATGAAGGTCTGTCGGGGACTTTAGTCTTTCTATCTCCAGGACTTGAGCAATTCTACAAGATATCACATGATATAAAAGCATATCTCTCATGTCTATTGTAAGTGGTATTTGGTATTTTATTAGGATCCTCATTAGCTGTTGCAAAAGCATCAGCTACTCTTTCTGGTGTCCACAAAAAACATGAAAAATGACATAATACAGAACATTAATAGACAAGAACAGCTCGAGGACAGAACTACTTCAGTGAATTGATAAAGAGATCAAAGTCTTCAAAGTAATTTGAATTTTACGCCTCTGCATGTACCATAGTGAATAGATTTAACACAGAGAGAGAATGCAAATCCGCTTTCTGATTATTTGGACTTTTGAAAATAATCACAGTTAGTGGGTATCAAAGTGACAAGCCAAAGAAACAGTCTGGAACGTGTTGTGAGTAAGTTATGCATACAAGGATATCTTAATGAACATCTCTGCTAAGAAGTCCCTTAACCTCACTGTTGTCTCCCTACCATTAGTCAAGTGGGTCAACGGGCTCCTTAGCTCCCAACCAGCCTTTCTTTCCACTTCAGGCCTTAACAAGGGATTATATAAAGATACAACAAAGCCCTAGTGTCTGATGATAAACTGCTTTGAATACAATCCCAATAATTGGTTGCAAGTTTGGGGTTTTATGACCCATGATAGTGGTCATTTTAGTTGAATTACACCTTCTCCGGATAGTTGATAAATACATCCAGCAATGTTTTATATTTCCATATGTTTAATATAACTTTTTTCATTTAGTCACATTTTTAAGATGTATTAGAATAGGGGCATGATCAGACATTTTCTGAATTGATAATACCAACACCAAATACCAACACAGAGGATGCAAAATTTCACACTAATGTCCTCAACATTCCCCCAAAATCCACCTTTCCCATGGCAGGAGGTGGGCAGAGGAATGAGGACAAGCCCACACACAACAATCCAACCACCCACTCACCTGAAGGGGACAGGCGTGGTGCTCCAGGCACTGAGGAGGCAGGGCTATGTGCAGGCTACTGTGACTCATTTGGACTATCCAAACCACCACCTCAGCACCCCAGGGGGTGAGTGGGAGTTTAAAGGCATGTCTAGGACCTGAGATTAGAGTTTCCCATGCAGAGTCTAGTGCCTGCTACTGCGTAGAAGAGAAGGGACAGACAGGGTCCAGTAATGAATGAATGTATTGTCTGCTGAGAGCGAGAAGAAGCCCCTGGGTGGGGCATCACATCAAAGGAGTTTCCACTTTATTGCCTGCACCCTCAGTTTAGGTACTGTGTTCAACTGGACAGAGCAGAGGGTAAGGCAGACACGCTGACCCCTCCGAAGACGTTTCAGCTTCCAGAGATGGACCAGTTCTCCAATAGTGTTTTGCACACTTGTGATGGCAGTTGTTAGTAACAACTCTGCCAAGACCCACTCCACCAGAAATATTGTCAGTGGGAAAGTAATGAGCGTCATTAGCAATAGCAAGGGCACCTGAGCTCCAAAAATGATGCACTGTGTGAAACAGAAATAATGCAAACTACTATATTGCCAACTTCCCCTATACATTCATATAAAATATGACAACTGAGTCATTTACATGGCATGCTACCTCCACCCGTTGGAGCCCCCCACTATGCAGACCCAGAGACCCAGCTACGGTCAGCAGCTCAGGTGTGACTGGGAGTCGAGCCGTCAGACACGGTCTGTCCAGTCCCGTCCACTGTGGTCAGTCTTTACAGTGGGGACTGGACTGTAGAATGCACTGACTGATCACTCCTATTCTCTCAGGTGGATCCACGCTGTCCTCAGGGTCATTCTCCCATGATACCCAACCCTGAGTGGGAACACCCCCTGAGCTTTGATCTTAGAGTGGCCAGGTTTGGAGTATGTGGCATTGACGCAGATAGACGCAGAGAGCCGTACACCTGGACAGTGGAACTAAAAGGGGGGGCAGAGTATATCACTTTGGAATGTCAGGAATGTATTAAACAAAACAATATTATAGTATGAAGCACATGGCAGATTTTCAACAATCATTCCTAGTGTAGACCTGTCGTGAGTTCGGTGGAGCCTTCGACATGACGTCAACATTTTCCAAGCATCCAGTAACAGTAGTGCATTTCTGTTCTTTTCCATGCCATGAAAGTTAACCTGCATCAGAAATAACTGGCTAGCACCAAGGTAGTCCCCCAAACCCCAAAACACAGTGGCACTGAGAAAGCCTCCCCACAGACAACTATATCCCATAGGAGGAGCGACAGAGAAGTTGCGAAGGGAGGAGATGAGGAACAGATGGGAGCCACAGTGTGGTCTGACAGGTCTCTCTGTACTGGATTGCTTTTTCCTGTGGGAACAGTACAGCCTCTGGTTCCCCCTTCCTTCTATCCAGCCCGGTCTTTCTCACCAGCTGGAACTTATGTTCTGCTCAGTCACCGGTTTTTAATGCTATAATCACCCTGCTCCCATGCTCCTCTGCTCAGCTGTCCGCCACGAGGGAGGCACAATGGGTAGCAGCTTGGGCAGACTAATGTTGAATAAGGGCCCAGGCAAACTGGGAGGGTTTCTAAAATCTAAATGATTCCCACACCTGCCGTTCTCACCAAGTCACTATGAATGGCCGTCTGTGACTTCCGCTGGGGAGGAAGGCAGGTAAAGGCTGTGACTGTGGGACTGGGCTTGTTTTTCATGTGAACAAAATCAAACATGGCAGTTTATTTTAAATCGAGACATAACACGGTTGAGCTGTTGAAGGGACTTCTGTATTCAGATTGAGAAGCTTTTACTCTTTAGTAAATGTTTTGATTTTAAAATATGAAAATATACATTATTTCCCTCACAAGTTGTATGTAAATATATAAAGATAAACTACATGATCAAAAGTATGTGGACACCTACTCGTCGGACATCTCATTCCAAAATCATGGGCATTAATATAGAGTTTGGTCCCCTCTTTGCTGCTATAACAGCCTCCACTCTTCTGGAAAGGCTTTCCACTAGATGTTGGAACATTGCTGCGGGGACTTGCTTCCATTCAGCCATAAGAGCATTAGTGTTCGATGGAGTTGAGGTCAGGGCTCTGTGCAGGCCAGTTGAGTTCTTCCACACCAACCTCGACAAACCATTTCTGGACGGACCTCGCTTTGTTCATTGTCAGAATCACAAGCACAGCTCTTTGGTATGGCTATTCTACTGCCAATGTTTGTCTATGGATATTGCATGGCTGTGTGCTCGATTTTATACACCTGTCAGCAACGGATGTGGCTGAAATAGCCAAATCCACTAATGTCAAGGGGTGTCCACATACTTTTGTATATATAGTTTAGAAATATGTCCATCAGAACAATCATTACAAAAGGGAGATACCATGGTAATGCCCTTAATGAAACATCCCACAAAGCCACAACACCAAACCCATAGGAAACCACCAGTAAGTCCTAAGAGAGGGAGAGCAACCAGGCTCCCCAAGTTGCAATTAGCCTTGATGGCTTACCTAGTGGGAGCAAGTGTTGAAATCACTCACAGAAATTATTGTCAGGGAAGCATAATAATCGGCAGAGGGAACCACAAAACAATTACTAATGACTTAGATCTGCCTGTCAGCGATGACAACAGGGGGTTCAATAAGGCAAGCAGGAGGGGAAAACAAAATCAGCACTCAGGGGGACAGAGCCACAGCTGGAAAAGTGGCTGGCTGTATATTAAACATTGTAGATAAAACGTGGGGGCAGGTTTGCTCTACCTAGCAACATCAATTGTGGCAAATGAAAACCCCTGCTTCTCTGTTCAATCTGGAGGCTCCCAATCCCCAATAGCATATTGAAATCAACAGTAATACTTATGGAAATAGAGACTTGGAGTCCATTTTGACGTCATAGGTTTTCATTTTTACTACATTTTTGCTACATTGAAGTCTGCATGGAAATTCAGTGAACATAACAATCAAAATACATTGTAAGAATCTATTTTACACCACCGATTATTCACCAATCAATATCACGTCTCCAACATGTCCATATAAGGCGCGAGCCGCTGTCGTGGACGTGACCAGGGTCAGTCAATGATGATGTATTTCCTGTGGGTTTGTCCCTTCCAGTCACCCCCGCCTAGTCTGGCTCAGCAGAGATTGGTTGATAATGTGTAGGGCCTGACTACTTCTCATCCTCGCCAGCTGCCTCTTCTGGTCACTTTAACATGGCCCCATTAGTCATCATCTAGTCCCCAGGGCCGGGCTTGAAAAACCCTGCCTGGCAACTGCAAAGTAGTGCCGAATGAAAAGCTCACTACGTGCATGACCTAAAGGGAAAAAAGAGAACATTTTATCTGATTGACTGACTGAGCTTTTGGCAGTTCCCCTCACTGACTGCTGGGCCGGAAAAGAAAGTCACTCTTGTGAAGTTGAGTGTACGGTGTCAGAAATAGCTTCTTAAATCTGTGGCGTTAACAAATAATGTAGACTGAAGTCAGTGGCTCCCTCAGATGGTATTACAGCACTACTGTATGTGCAGTACATCATCCAAGTCATTATTAACTTCTGCGGCATTGTGTGTGTGTGGTTTTTGTGTTTACTGTATGTATGAATGACTACACCTACAACTATTACTATACTATTTGTGTATTCATTTGCTAACGCACCAGTGCACAGTTATGCATCAGCATTTTCAAGACAAGGAAAGACAGCAAAAGGCAAGTAATGACCTGAGGATAGCAATCTAGGGCAACTGACTCGGGGCGGAGGTTTGGCAGACATGATGGACTGGGTTGATAACCCTAGCAGACTGATTGATCTCCCTCATACCCCGAACATGTTACCTCTGCGTCGGCGGTGTTGGGGCCAGCTACAGTGCTTCAAACGACATCCATATTTCAGTGACAGAGGCTCCAGGGGAGGGACAACCCATTTAGCGGAGAGTGGAGTAAATTAATAATTTGACCAAATATTTAGGAAGAGGTCCTCATTTCATGGAGTCTGTGAAGGAAGAAACCACATGGGAAAAATGGTAAGCAAGTTAGGTTGCAAAAACGAATTTTCACCAAGTCCAAATCATTTTTTGTGTTCGATGTTCCATGATGCTTGTATCTCAACCAAAGTAGATAATTTTACGATTGTTTTATACATCAGTTGGGGTCTCTACGTTTCAATATAAAGTCCTAAACCTAGCATGAAAGTGCATCCTTTCACTGTGTTAAAAGATGCTTAAAATTATTCAAAGACAGAAAAGTAATTGCGATTGTGTTCAATTGTGTTTTGGAAATAAAGATAAACATGGCTTTAAAAAGGTAGTGGTAATATTTCCTTTTGTAGGCAGCTTAACTTACCCTGTCCCGTGGCTCAATTTATCTCACTCTTCCCTACCTGTAATCTGCTAAAAGCCTGGGAGCACAAGAGGACACAGGGAAGATTTGAAGTCTGAGGAAGTGGTCTGGAATAATCAGGTAGCTAGCAGGGGAGACCATGTCAGTGACTGAGAAGAAAAGACAGAAAAACGGTAAATAGGTGAACCATAGGTGTTAACTGACCAGAGGTTGTCAATGCAAATAGTCTGGGTAGCCATTTGATTAATTGTTCAGCAGTCTGATGGCTTGGGGGTAGAAGCTGTTAAAGAATAAAACACACATCACAGGATGTTAAATGAAATATATCTAACATTTTATGAAGAAAAACTGTTGTGAAACTGTTGCAAGGACTTGATAAAGAGTTGTAATGTGAATGTTTTGCTAATGTTGTCAACCTCACAAACGCAAGGTTGCTAGATCGAAACCCCGAGCTGACAAGGTAAAAATCTGTCGGTCTGCGCCTGAACAAGGCAGTTAACCCACTGTTACTAGGAGTCATTGTAAAGAAGAATTTGATCTTAACTGACTTGCCTAGTTAAAAAATGTAATTAAAGAAAAAATTTAACAGGGAGATGTAGCCTTTACACAACAGCTGGCCGGACCGACAAGTTTTTCTCTAGTGGATGTTTATTCCTTCATTGCTACTGATATGTGATTAAGGTAGAAATGTTATATACAGGTAACTGCCAAAATAACGGAAACCCTTAAGTAAATGAGATATACAAAGTATATTGAAAGCAGGTGCTTACACACAGGTGTGGTTCCTGAGTTAATTAAGCAATTAACATCCAATTATGCGTAGGGTTATGTATAAAAATGCTGGGAAGGACATTATTTTGGATACCATGGCTATGCTCCATAGGATGACAAGGCTCCCATCCACAGGGCGCTAGTTGTCACTGAATGCTTTGATGAGCATGAAAACAATGTAAACCATTTGCCATGGTCGTCTCAGTCACCAGATCAACCCAACTGAACACTTATGGGAGATTCTGGAGTGGTACCTGAAACTGTGTTTTCCAACATCATAAAAATAAAAATAAATTATGGAATTTCTCATGGAAGAATGGCATTTCTATTCCTCCAATAGAGTTCCGGCTTTGGCTAAGAGTTCCCTTCTGCGAAGGGTGGAGACTTTGCAAACCTGAACTCCCAATTTCTAATACCTATTGACCTAGAACTTAATCACGCTGCTGACCAAATTAGGCACTATTTTAGTTTTGGCTTAACCGATATTAGACTACTCTAAGGAGTGACTACAATCCACACTTTCGTTTTGGTAGAAAAGTCACTGCCAAGAAACGCTTATGTTAGCATTTTTTCAGACTATTTTACTCAGCATAGAGTTTGTCTGAAGTTACACATCACACTATTACAACAGTGTGACTGTTTTGGAATGCAATTTTCAATATACTTTCTTAAACATCCTCTGTATTGTGTGCTTATTGTCGCCCATGATGAAATTGGGGAGGGGATTGTGGATCTGTCTCCGTCCGTTAGTTTGTTAGTACGTTTGTAAGGACAGATGCCGGGGACGAGAAGCGGGTACAGGGAGTGAACATTTAATGAATAACGGACATGAAACAGAACAGAAACAGAATACGGAGAGCGTCTGGACAGGGGAAACGACAACAATGCTGATACAAGGAACACACAGGGCAGCAGACATAAATAGGGCAGGCAATCAACAAATTAAAGGAGTCCAGGTGAGTCCAATAACGCGCTGCTGCGCGTGATGATGACCAGTGATGAAGCGCATGTAACGCGTGTAACGATGGTGACAGGTGTGCGTAATGAAGGCAGTCTGAAAGGCAGTCAGAGAGGGAGAGCAGGCGTGACAACGTTAGTTCGTTTGTACCTTAGTCACACGCGATTGTTGACGAAACTTGGATGAATTTTGACCGATCTGCACGAAACTTGATATGGGGCATCTATGACAAAGGTCTCAACACAATATTTTCCAGACTTGTACCTAAAACAACATAGCCGTTATTGACCAATAAACATTCACAGGGCGTGGTCTGGCACATACAGTGAACACAGTATTCAGACCCTTTGACTTATTTCACATTTTGTTACAGCTTTATTATAAAAATGATTTAAAAGTTTTTTCCCTCATCAATCTACACACAATAACAAAGCAAAAACAGGGGGGAAAAAGGGGTAAAAAGACTGAAATATTACATTTACATAAGTATTCTGACCCTTTACTGAGTGCTTTGTTGAAACCACTTTGGCAGTGAGTACAGACTCAAATCTTCTTGGGTAAGAAGATACAAGCTTGGCACACCTGTATTTGGGTAGTTTATCCCATTCTTCTCTGCAGATCCTCTCAAGCTCTGTCAGGTTGGATGGGGAGCGTCACTGCACAGCTATCTCTCCAGAGATGTTTAAATCGGGTTCAAGTCCAGGCTCTGGCTGGGCCCCTCAATGATTTTCAGAGACATGTACCGAAGCCACGCCTGCATTGTCTTGGTTGTGTAATTAGGGTCGTTTTCCTGTTGGAAGGTGAACCTTCGCCCAAGTCTGAGGTCCTGAGCGCTCTGCAGCAGGTTTTCATCAAGGATATCTCTGTACTTTGCTCCGTTCATCTTTCCCTCAATCCAGACTAATCTCCCAGTCCCTGCCTCTGAAAAACATCTCCAAAGCATGATTCAGCCACCACGTGCTTCACCGTAGGGATAGTGCCAGGTTTCCTCCAGACGTGACACTTGGCATTCAGGCCAAAGAGTTCAATCTTCGTTTCATCAGATCAGAGAATCTTGTTTCTCATGGTCTGAGAGTACTTTAGGTTCCTTTTGGCAAACTCCAAGCGGGCTGTCATGTGCCCTTTACTGGGGAGTGGCTTCCATCTGGTCACTCTACCATCAAGGCCTGATTGGTGGATTGCTGCAGAGATGGTTGTCCTTTTGGAAGGTTCTCCCGTCTCCACAGAGGAACTCTGGAGGTCTGTCAGAGTGACCATCTGGTTCTTGGTCACCTCCCTGACCAAGGCCCTTCTCCCCCGATTGCTCAGTTTGGCCGAGTGACCAGCTCTAGGAAGAGTCTTGGTGGTTCAAAACGAATTCTATTTAAGAATGATGGAGGCTACTGTGTTATTTGGGACCTTCAATGCTGCAGACATTTTTTGGTACCCTTCTCCAGATCTGTGCCTCGACACAAACCTGTCTAGGAGCTCTATGGACAATTACTTCGCCTTCATGGCTTGGTTTTTGCTCTCACATGCACTGTCAACTGTGGAACCTTTTGTGGGGTGGCAGGTAGCCTAGTGGTTAGAGTGTTGGGCCAGTAACTGAAAGGTTGCTGGTTTGAATCTCCGAGCTGACAAGGTAAAAATCTGTCATTCTGTCCCTGAACAAGGCAGTTAATCAAATGTTCCTTGGCCCTCATTGTAATTAAGAGTTTGTTCTTAACTGACTTGCTTAGTGAAATAATGGATAAAATGTTTCAACTGTTCTGCCTGCGGTTACGGAACCCCTACCTGTCCCAGACCTGCTGTTTTCAACTCTTAATGATCGGCTATGAAAAGCCAACTGACATTTATTCCTGATTATTATCTGACCATGCTTGTCATTTACGAACATTTTGAAAATCTTGGCTCTCTCTAATTTTCTCCTTCTCTCTTTGTTTCTCTCTCTCGGAGGACCTGAGCCCTAGGACCATACGTCAGGACTACCGGGCATGATGACTCCTTGCTGTCCCCAGTCCACCTGTACTTGCTGCTATTCCAGTTTCAACTGTTCTGCCTGCGGTTATGGAACCGCCACCTGTCCCAGACCTGCTGTTTTCAACTCTTAATGATCGGCTATGAAAAGCCAACTGAAAATTATTAATGATTATTATTTGACCATGCTTGTCACTTATGAACATTTTGAACATCTTGGCATAGTTCTGTTATAATCTCCACCCGGCACAGCCAGAAGAGGACTGGCCACCCCTCATAGCCTGGTTCCTCTCTAGGTTTCTTCCTAGGTTTTGGCCTTTCTAGGGAGTTTTTCCTAGCCACCGTGCTTCTACACCTGCATTGCTTGCTGTTTGGGGTTTTAGGCTGGGTTTCTGTACAGCACTTCGAGATATTAGCTGATGTACGAAGGGCTATATAAAATAAACTTGATTGATTGATAAAAAAATAAAATAATTGACAGGTGTGTGCCTTTCCAAATAATTTCCAATCAATTGAATTTACCACAGATGGACTCCAATCAAATTGTAGAAATATCTCAAGGATGATCAATGGAAACAGGATGCACCTGAGCTCAATTTCAAGTCTCATAGAAAAGGGTCTGAGTACTTATGTAAATAAGGTATTTCTATTTAAAAAAATCTGTTTTCACTTTCTCATTATAGGGTATTTTGTGTAGATGAGGATTTTTGTTTTGAACCAATTTTATAATAAGGTTGTAACATTACAAAATATGGAAAAAGGGAAGGGGTCTGAATACTTTCCGAATGCACTGTAAATGCATAGAAATCAGTATAGGATATTCGTAGTGTAACAAAATGTGGTGCACATGTTGCAAACAATGTCGAAACTCAACATATGCAAGAACATCCACATCGACCTCACGGTGGCACTATAACAGGCACATGTTTTATCACTTGATCTGTTTGACCCAGAGTGATGAAATTTGGCACACATGCTCAGGGATATGAGTCACACGATATCTCAGACACCACTGGCCCGATTCTGATGAAAAGTGGGTAAATTATGCGTCTTGCCATAGAAATCCGGAATTTACAAAATTACACAAATTTGCCCAAGGGGGGCGTTGAATCATTTGTGGGGGATGACATGTTTACTGTTGCCTTGTTGTTTAACCATTGATATGTTCTCGTGGCCATTTTGAGACCTTAAGGAGCATCAGGTACTGCTGGAATGTCTACCAATGTCATGTCCATCTTTTTGTGAGCAATTACACTGGTCAATCAAAACATTTATAAAGCATTTATAAAGTATAAATAGCTCAAACTTTAGATGAGTCTGCACAAAAATACTTAACTAATGATTTGTAAATGGTTTAAAATGACTTATATTAAACATCTTATGAATGATCTTATGAATCATTGTTAAAGACTTTAAAAGTTGTTTACAAATGTGTGAATAACTAGGTTACTAACATTTATAAAAGAGGGAGTAATGATTAAGAAATTATGAATAAACGATTTAGTAATCCTTTATAAATGCTTTATAACGTGGAGTTATTATAACGTGCTACCAAGGGACTTGTTTCTAGAAAGTTATGGTCACAACGACTTGGTAAAAACACTGATTCTCCCCTTGACATCGTAAGCTAGGACTGAGGTCGACACTTGAATATGATGCATTGCAGCTGTAAATATTCGTGGCATAACAGCTCAGACTCGTTTTCTCTTTTTATGCAAATGATTGTTCCATCATTGTCTGCGCTGTCATAATACATTTTAAGACTTGAAGGATAAACTTCAAGTCTAATAAATCTTTCAGTGGAACTGGCTCATTGTCATGCACTGCTCAGCTCGGGGCCCCAAGGGCCTCTAAGGGCCCATATGGCTCAGGTGGCAACCCTCTATTGTCTCCCTCAAAGCTTCAGAGATTTACAAACCCAACTTCTTCTCCTTCCCCTACCACCCCACCACCCTGGCAACCCCCTTGCAGCTACCTAGCTCCAGTGTACCCTACAGTGTACATGCCAGAATAGAATGTGTATAAAGCCCATTTGACAATTACAACAAAACACATCAACAAAAGGAATGGGCCCTGCCCAAATGAGTGGTCTCCACTCAGCAGACAATGCTACTGGCTCACCTCAATGCTTCACCCTGCCCTCCATCTCGGCCTAACCCTTGGCCCCCTGCGGACTCCGGAATGCTCAGGGACACTGAGGGGATAGCGACCTTTCTCCCAACCAGTGTCCCACCTTAGATTTCTCGGGAAGATTATCAGTTGGAATAGGGGGAGTGTCCCAAGCTGCTATCCGTAGCTCCCTTCCAACCCCGTTTGAAAAGATTCCAGTGAGACGTCAAGACAGAAAGACCAGATGCTTGGTTTTAAGGGAGGCTCGTCTAGAATTTCATGCCGGATTGCAAAAACTTTGTAGGGTTTTAACTTCTCATTGTTCTAGCTATTATTCAAACGTAAAAACCAGACGACGTGACAGCAGTTTCATATTACTGGGGGTTACGTCTCAAAAACTCAACACAGATTGAGGCCTATACAGGAAGTCTGTACTACACATCAACTCCAGACCGTCAGCAAACATGTCATATGTGATTGATGACTTTATTAGTTGTCTTCGGGACTCCCCTCTCTTCCAGTTGATTTCCATGAGATGTTATTTGAGTGACGCCCAGAACCAGTATGCCACTCACCTGTGTCTGTCCCAGTGGCATTGGACCATAGCTCTACCCAGGGAGTGCCATCAGGTGTGTTGATCATGATTAAGTGCCAGCCAGACACGCTACCAATCCCTAACAACTGTATGGGTGGTAACAGTGTCCCACCAGCTGGTGACATCACCAATTAAGAAGATGAACAACATTTTATTGGCCCACAGAGTGACAGTGAGCTAGGGAGCATCAACTGTTGGTATGACAAAGACCGACATCAATAGAAATTAGGTCTGAGCATGTGAAAACCTATTTACACAAACATATGAATTAATAGGTGTTTGGCTGTGTTAATCGTTTTGGCAAATTGCTTATCGTTTGTTCAATAAAAACAACTGAATTTGGAGAGCAGTACAACATTTTCTATTGGCAAAGGTGAGTCCATTTGAATGCGCTAATAATATTGCATTTCACATTTATATGCTCCTACATATGCCCAGCTTCTACCTTCCAAGCCATAAGACTGCTGAACAATTAATCAAATGGCCACCCGGACTATTTGCATTGATCCCCCTCCGCCACTTTGATTTCACACTGCTGCTACTCGCTGTTTATTATCCATGCATAGTCACTTTACCCCTACCTACATGTACAAATTAGCTTGACTAACCTGTCCCTTGCACCGGTTTTATTGTGTAACTTTTGTATTTAATTTTTTTATTTAGTTTATTTAGTAAATATTTTCTTAGCATTTCACGGTAAGGTCTACACCTGCTGCATTCGGTGCGTGTGACAAATACAATTTGATTTGAAATCCTTTCTTGAATACTGTGGCCAAGACATTTCTTCTACTGTATTGATAGAAGATGTGATTATGAATGGTACGTGTTTTGATGGGTTTTGTTAATATCCAATAAAATCATTAGTATATTATAAATATGAACACATTCCTCTTAGGAGAACATAAGACACACCGTCTTTGCAAACGAAAGTCTCTGTGCTAAAAACAAGTGGAGCAGTCCACCATAATGTAGGTAATATAATATTTAGCAGACGCTTGTATCAAAAGGAACTTGTAGTCATTCATTTGACAGGTCCCGGGAATCGAACCCATTATCTTGGTGTTTAAAGCGCCATGCTCTACCAACTGATCCACAAATGCCTACAGGTGCAGAACACAACATATTCTAATTATTACACTTACCATTGTAACCATCGTAACGTCTAAAAACCACGTCACAAAGGGAAAAACAAAAAAGAACAACCAAAGTGACAACAAAGAATGCCAGCCGTGCGCACAAACACACAGGAAATGAAGCAGTCTGCATGTGCAGCGTTTGGGTGTAACTCCAACAGACCAGACCGAAACCAAACGAAAAACTTAACATTTCCGCAATTAAGGGTTTTCAATGGCAGAAAGTTTAAAATTCCAAGCCAAAGATAAAAGAGGAATATGTGGAAAACACACTCCTGATAACCAGGGTGAACAACCATTATTCTAAAATGTTACCAGATGCTTCAATAGCACGGTCACTGAGAGAGGTTATCGTATCTTTGCACAATTTTTTCAGCTTATCTACCCCATGCTCCATTGCCTTCAATGGCCAAGTAAATCAATATTAAACCCCAACCCATTTTGGATAACTGATTTTGGCCTTATTATCTCATACTTTTAATATTTGAATTAAAATTGCAACTATTTTGGATACTATGCATTTTGCTGGTGGGGGAATCCTAGACTCTCATTTAACCTTGTGTTGCTCTAGTTCAATATTTGAGAAGATTAATCTCTGATCCCAGTTCACTCTATTTCCATTGTAAACAGACTGGCAATGTGGCCGAGGCTCTCTATCTGCCTAGAGGAGAAACTACTGTACCTCCCTTTGTTTACATACCTAACAAATGGATGCTCAACATGACAATCACACTGTATTGCTCGAGTCTTTGCAAGAGGGTCTTTCTTCCGCGCCGTCGCTTTATTTGCAAATGCATACAGCAAACTGACAGTGGTGAAAAGGTTTAAACAACTCAAGTAAAGACAGGGTAATGACCATCTATGTTCTTCCCGTGGGAGACGCTGGTCACTCACAGTTGAATGGGGGCCACATGTGACTGACCTATCAGGGGATCTTGTTTGTATCAAGCTGAGTGACAGTTGGGTGGGGGGCCGGGGCAGGGGAATAACAGAGTAATAACAGGGTAATAACTGGCCTAAAGCCCCCAGTCCTTCACCCCTCCATCACTCAAAACTCCCCAAATCACACCAAGGCATCCAGAGGCCCCATGTCTTAGTCCATCAGGAAAGAGGACTAATGAATGAACAAGGGATGGGTTTGAATAAAAAGTAATTTTTCAATCGACCAAGCTTGAGAGGGGGATAGTGATAGATTTTTCTCTTCTACCTCCCGGTGCATAATCTAAAACTGAATTTAGAAGATTTGACCAATGTCGATATTAAAACGCTCAAAACAATAGGATTCCTGTAGTTTTAGCTGTCAGTTACCAGTCAATGCCACAATCCCGTGTAAAAACACTTGAATTATTCATGTGGACAAGAAAGACTTTGCCGGGGTAATTAGTTGCTTGTCCACTGGAGAGCCGGTCTCGTGAACCACTACTGTAATACTTAACTAAGTATTTAAACAGGCCATACAGTGTCTCTCCTTACACATGACCTACAGCTGTACATAGACAACATGACACTGTGGACAGGGATCTGGATTTAAAGGTGTATGAAGTGGGGCATTTTCCTGTGGTGTGGTAGCTATGTTTATATCAGTGGAGGCTGGTGGGATAAGATATAGGAGGAAGGGCTCATTGTAATGGATGGAATGGTAGGGGGCGGCAGGTAGCCTAGTGGTTAGAGTGTTGTGCCAGTAACCGAAAGGTTGCTAGATCGAATCCCCGAGCTGACAAGGTAAAAATCTGTAAAAATCTGTTGTTCTGCCCCTGAACAAGGCAGTGAACCCACTGTTCCTAGGCTGTCATTGTAAATAAGAATTTGTTCTTAACTGACTTGCCTAGTTAAATAAAAAAGCACCAAATGCAGGCATTAAAATGAGCCTGTCCTCCTATAGCTCCTCCACCAGCCTCCTCTGGTTAATATGCATACAATGGTTAGAGAAGAACTCAGCACATCCTTTGATTAAATATTAAGAAAACATTGTTAATGCATAGTATGTTTTTCCAGTGTCTCTTTAAAATAAGTAAAGGAAACTGCATCATGAGAAACATATTTATGGAATGTTTTGGGAGGTGGCAGGATCCAAGCCACTGTGACCACCCTCATAAAGACATGATTTATTATGAACAAGAGTGTCAAAATCATTTTGGCAGAACTGCAAATCTCCAGTTTTTATGTTGCATATTGGGAAAACAAAAACCCTGACCAAAAGTGATGACAAGATTGAATGCAGCTGCATTTTTTTATGACCTGCCTCGTTGCATTTCTATTTCTATTTTGGTCATGAAGCAGACACTCTTATCCTGAGCGACTTACAGTTTGTGCATTCATCTGTTGCCTAAACAGCATCAATTCATTGCTTTAATGTGATGGTCTATTGTCTATTTTCTCCAAAGCTAGTTATTCTTGAAGATGTAGGGACTATTCTACGAAGGAAGATTTAGGATGGTTGCTGCTCTGCTACAGATGTAGGATCTTAATTTGAGGCAGTTTTCAACAGCAGGAAAAAAATCCTGCAGCAACAGGAAATGTGAATTGCTATGTGGATTATAGTTAATGGACATTTTTGTATGGGTTGATAGATTTTTCAAAGTGATTACAAACTTCGGAAGACTTTTTAAACCTCAAATACACTACAAGTTAAAGTTTTCCTGCAACAGGGTGATCAAAATGAAGATCCTACATCTGTAGGTAGGGAGGGAGGAAACCCAATCCATCAGGTCAGTGTTAGCTGCTAGCTAGGCGGGTGGGCTCGAGGTGTCTGACGATTACCAGAAGCCTGCCTGACAGAAGCCGTGGCTTCTCTACTGACACACACGTGTCACCAACAACACAAGATAGGAGAGAGCACACAGGAGGCATACAAAAAGAACAAGCATTAGACAGATCTGGTTTGAGTAATAGTTTGAAAAATAAATGGAAAAAGAGCACATTATCTAAGGGGTTCCAGAAATATGAGAAAATTGAAAGAGGAAAAAAATGACTAATATAGATCTACGCAGAAACGAAAGTTAAATCAGCAAGATGTACTTTAACAGCCAGAAAAGGGCCATCAATACAATGCAAATGAAGGATGGACAACCAAGCACCATAGATTCTCCAGTGTCCTGATTGGTCCAGTGAGTGGGAGATCTCTAATTGTCCCGATCAAATGTCCATAGCACCGCTAACACTCTAAGACTAAACAGAGCCGTGCATACGTTCAATGCAGACCCCATTCGTTAATCCTCAAGTGGCTTCCTACTCCAATCAAACCTCTGTAAATCAGGCAAACATGGCCGCCACCACCTCGCTGCTTTATTTCAAACCCCTCCACCGTCTCTGACCACAAATAGGCCCAAATACTTATTGCTTCCTTAAGCGCTCTAACTAAATTCACTGATACTCCCCAACAATGGACATTTGTTTGTTTTGTTTGTTTATCTCCTTGTCTTCCTGTTCAGCCACATCTACATGTGATCTGCAGAGATTTCAATTCATTTTGAAGAAAATGTTTTATATCAGCGTTTGGACGTTTCGTTTTGGATTTTGGGACGTTTATGAAAATCATCAGAGCTCACCCTCGTTCTCCCATAGGCCATGTTTCAAATTTCAGACAATGACTGAAAATGATTTTCAATTCACCTGTTTCAGTGTTTTCTGGGTTACAACACTTTCCCAAAGGTAATATTCTTTTGTCAGCAAACTGATAAAATTGATAGCAGAAGTGCACAAACTCCACAAACTTCTCTCCCAAGAGCCACCCCAGATAGTGAGTCGAGTCCACATGAAGTAAGTGGAAGACAGTGGAGGTGACAGGGGAGACTCTCTCTCTTTGGTAGCATGTGGTAACAATCCGAGGGAAAGAAGCGAGAGGGTGTGCCTGGCCAGTGGTAATTAGAATACAGTCGTCATGTTCATGTTTCTTTTAATAGCTCCACATTGCCCTGTTTGGACTAAAAATAAACAGGCAATTAGGGGGCGGCGAGGAAGCCTGTGATTTTAGGGGTCCGATCTTTGACCTTTGGGTAAGAGCCCCATAGAGGTGTCCGTGTGGACCACCTGCCCCCAACTAGGACCCAGTCGCAGGGGAATGGATCCATGTTGTGTTTACGCTAGGGGTCAAGGCATAGTAAGGAAAGCTATCGCAAGTTTCTATTCACATCTAAAGATCGAAACGTTCAACTGGGCACAGACGTCAGTTCAATGTCTAGTTTTGATTTACATTTGGTTGAGTTGTCAACTAACGTGAAATGAAATAAAAAATTCCCCTGTCATTTGATTAAGGTTAAAAGTTGTGTGAAAAAAATAAAAAATCCCTCACGTTTATGACTTTTTTCAAATCCAATCCGTTTCCCACGTTGATTCAACGTCATCACATAGATTTTTTGGGTTGAAATGACGTGGAAACAACGTTGATTTAACAATTTTTTGCCCAGTGGGGGTAGTATACTTGGAAATCATTTACCTCAAGGTGCATTGCTGGAACCTTCAGAGTTTGCAGGAGGCCTTTGCAGTTGGCTGGGAAGGAACATAGGTGCCTTGGTGGTTTGCCATGAAATATCATCCTCCAAATAAGAAATGTGTTTCCTGAACTTTTTGGTGCGTCTCCAACAGCATATCAAGTTGTATGAAAAACACGGTAGGAAAATTAGACATTTTTCATATAGTAAGGTTGCATTAGGAACCGAAAACCTTCAAGTTATAACTCTGAGACATTCAATTCCCCAATTCCCAGCCCCACCCCAAAAAGCGTACTTTTGCTAAATTACCCTCCTTGTCTGGCTGGAATTTGCAGCCAAATTCATCTTGAATCTATTCCACTGAGCTGGCCAGTGGTCCGGCACAGATGTTCAAATAAGCCCAAGAACAACAAGGAGATCCTTTCACACCTGGCAACTCTCAATACAGAACGTGGCACCGAAAAACGTGCAAGGTTGTCCTAGATTGACCTCTCACCTCTGGGGATGTCAATGTATCCGTCCGCCAATCATGGGACTCAACGCTGCCCTTGGATTTGCCTGGCCCAGACACAAAGACAAATGATTCTATCAGATGAAATGTTATTTAATGGCAGGGACCAAATGTGGGCCTTGCTGGAAAGAAAGCCATATGTGCATTTTTCTGATCATTATGAGATTAATTTGTAGCCAGTCTTTGAATGGAGGGTTAAGCTCCGGCGAAGCAGGGCCAACATGAGGAAATAGTGTTGTTTGTTGGTCCAGAAACCAAATGTTATATTTCATATTGTCAGTGTTGCCTGACCACAAACTCAATGGAGTCAGAGCACGTAACAGAATTGTTCATTTACAACGTGAATTCCCCCGTAACCTAGAAAGACAATAAATTATATAATGTCATGTGGCACATGAAGCGGATTATGAGCAATATGTTCTGACCTCAGGCCTCCAGAAGAACTAGCAAGAGCAAAACCACATATCCAAAATGTATAGCTATTTTCAACTCGGAGAGCTTGGCGCAAGCCACAGCAAAGGCCGTTGGAGCCCTCATCCAACCCAACACAAAGAGGTTTTCATGTAGCTGAGGCTAGCTGAGGCTTCAAAGGAGCACCAAGGTCAAGTTCTGTATTTATAGTTCTGAATGAACTAAATCTAGTAGACACCTTCTTGCCAGACTGGTATTGTTAGGACTATGCACTCAGCAAGTAGAGATAATTGTGTGTCTTAATTACAAAAAGCTCAGGTACCCGTCTCACCCCCCCCCCCCCCACAATCACACACACACACACCCACACATACACCCAAACACACACCCCCACCCGGACACACACACACACCCACACACATACACGACACAAAAGGCACACACACACCACCGATCTTACCTATGATCACCCAGGCATAGTCCAATTATTTGGGGAAGGGGCTGAGGGTTACAGGAGGTTACAGGGGGAACCTGCATCCTGGGCATGGGGTGACATGTTCACTCACTCGCCCCCGTGTGTGGACCCTGTCCATTGACTCTCTGAAGACTAGCAGACTCCCATGCCACTTATTAAACGTTTGTTCTTCCTGGCATGCCCCAATTGAGGATAATTGTCTCTTTTAGATCCTAGGGCTCTGTGATCTCCCATCCATTGAGCCTGAAGGAGGCAACAAGTCTGTTTGGGGAGCAGGGTTGGATAGTGTTAGATTAATAAAGACACAAAGAGTACAGATTAAAAGCTGTCAATTTAGACTTGATTTAGTAATGTCAATATGTTGATCTAATGTCAGAGGTCAAGGTTAAACTAGAGAGTTTAGAGTTGGGAGTTTCATTATGTAGTCTCAGTCACTGACTGACAGTGCAACATCTGACAGTCCAACATCAGCGGGTTCAACAGAGTTCAGCTCATTCAGATCGTAGCATATTTCACGTCATTGAAGTTCAAACGATAGTATGCTAAATATGCTCTTGTCAAACACACACACACACACACACACACACACACACACACACACACACACACACACACACACACACACACACACACACACACACACACACACACACACACACACACACACACACACACACACACAGTGGAAATGGCTTGTGTTAAAATTTACATCCAGCCTGGTTGACGTTAGTGAGCTAGAGACGAGAGGGTTCCCTTCCTGCATTTCCTCTCCCCATCCTCCTCCACACCTGCCACTGGACAGATAATAGACTCCCAACGAGAGTCAGTTAACCCGCCAGCTGTGGGCTGCACCACCAATCAGAGAATTAGCCAAGGTACTTTAAACCTACTGACATCAGCACACTGTAACACCCTGTAACAGAATGTAGAAGTCCCAAACAAACAGATGGATTCATGTCTGAAGTACAGTGGGGCAAAAAAGTATTTAGTCAGCCACCAATTGTGCAAGTTCTCCCACTTAAAAAGATGAGAGAGGCCTGTAATTTTCATCATAGGTACACTTCAACTATGACAGACAAAATGAGAAAAAAAATCCAGAAAATGACATTGTAGGATTTTTAATGAATTTATTTGCAAATTATGGTGGAAAATAAGTATTTGGTCACCTACAAACAAGCAAGATTTCTAGCTCTCACAGACCTGTAACTTCTTCTTTAAGAGGCTCCTCTGTCCTCCACTCGTTACCTGTATTAATGGCACCTGTTTGAACTTGTTATCAGTATAAAAGACACCTGTCCACAACCTCAAACAGTCACACTCCAAACTCCACTATGGCCAAGACCAAAGAGCTGTCAAAGGACACCAGAAACAAAATTGTAGACCTGCACCAGGCTGGAAAGACTGAATCTGCAATAGGTAAGCAGCTTGGTTTGAAGAAATCAACTGTGGGAGCAATTATTAGGAAATGGAAGACATACAAGATCACTGATAATCTCCCTCGATCTGGGGCTCCACGCAAGATCTCACCCCGTGGGGTGAAAATGATCACAAGAACGGTGAGCAAAACTCCCAGAACCACACGGGGGGACCTAGTGAATGACCTACAGAGAGCTGGGACCAAAGTAACAAAGCCTACCATCAGTAACACACTACGCCGCCATGGACTCAAATCCTGCAGTGCCAGACGTGTCCCCCTGCTTAAGCCAGTACATGTCTAGGCCCGTCTGAAGTTTGCTAGAGAGCATTTGGATGATCCAGAAGAAGATTGGGAGAATGTTATATGGTCAGATGAAACTAAAATATAACTTTTTGGTAAAAACTCAACTCGTTGTGTTTGGAGGACAAAGAATGCGGAGTTCCATCCAAAGAACACCATACCTACTGTGAAGAATGGTGGTGGAAACATCATGCTTTGGGGCTGTTTTTCTGCAAAGGGACCAGGACGACTGATCCGTGTAAAGGAAAGAATGCATGGGGCCATGTATCGTGAGATTTTGAGTGAAAACCTCCTTCCATCATCAAGGGCATTGAAGATTAAACGTGGCTGGGTCTTTCAGCATGACAATGATCCCAAACACACCGCCCGGGCAACGAAGGAGTGGCTTCGTAAGAAGCATTTCAAGGTCCTGGAGGGGCCTAGCCAGTCTCCAGATCTCAACCTCATAGAAAATCTTTGGAGGGAGTTGAAAGTCGGTGTTGCCCAGCAACAGCCCCAAAACATCACTGCTCTAGAGGAGATCTGCATGGAGGAATGGGCCAAAATACCAGCAACAGTGTGTGAAAACCTTGTGAAGACTTACAGAAAACGTTTGACCTCTGTCATTGCCAACAAAGGGTATATAACAAAGTATTGAGATAAACTTTTGTTATTGACCAAATACTTATTTTCCACCATAATTTGCAAATAAATTCATAAAAAATCCTACAATGTGATTTTCTTTCTCATTTTGTCTGTCATAGTTGAAGTGTACCTATGATGAAAATTACAGGCCTCTCTCATCTTTTTAAGTGGGAGAACTTGCACAATTGGTGGCTGACTAAATACTTTTTTGCCCCACTGTATATACTGTCAACCATGAAACCCTGCATTAGCATGGGCTCCAAATCCACTGTATTTGGAGAGACAGGGACAGTCCACGCATAATGTGTCAAGTGTTGACTCCTGATGCCATGCCATACTTTTTAACTCCACTAACCGATCACAGTACGCACGCACACACACGCGCAAACACACACACACACACATCTCCCCAACACCCCCATACTGAATTGTCCGTGCCCGTTGGTCGGTCGTGCCTCATGTGGGGACAATGTGTTGCTGTGCTGTGGTGGAAGTCTGTAAAAGGAGGAAGTGGAGGAAGTGGAGGAAGAGCGGGAGGGAGGGCTGCTGTAGCCTGGAGGAGGCCGACTCAGACCCAGGGAGGGGAGGAGGGGGGGCGAGGAATGTTTATCCTGTCCACCGCCTTTCATCTCTTACTGTTAATCACTTCCCGCACACTGTACATGAACTGCAGCACCATGCCACAGGGGAGAGGAAGGAGGAGGGGCGGCCATCTTAGAATCTCACTATACTGCCCCCGTATGAGGACGGTAAGAGGGGAACTCAGTGGGATCACGATGACGACAGGAGGTGTGGCTGTATCTAAATAGTGCTCTGGTGGTTCTCCATCTGGGCTTGGGCTTGTTGAGAGATTTCATTCAGCTTCATTGTGATTATAGTCCACCTGTATACAATTAATGAATAATTGCATGTGTAGTATGTATATAAATCCAAAGAAGCTTTCTTTGGCTGACAAGGAGGACACTGACTTACAATAAACCAGCTTGTAGTAACTTATGAGAGCTTACAGTAATGTGCATCTGCCATGCCCTATGGGACTGGTTCCCACCATAGCTGGCTTGTTGTGGTTTTATAACTGAAAAATTCTGTCAAAGTTACAAAAGTCTTGTTGCCTCACAAAGGATTGGAGTTTTCAGCCGACCCCCACCAAGAATCCACACTGACACACTGCCCCACACAGGATGTCCAAGACCAATGGCACTACCCAAATTGCCACAAGCATATGAGAGCACTTACGCAGGGTAGGAACCGCTCGGGGAGACTACCCCACACCTGGCAGATGAAATGGGGGCTAGAGCTAAGGCCTTTTGGGGTTAAATGAACAGACCATGTCCCTCACCCCCAGACACAATCCCAGTTTAGTCGCTGTTATCGCAGTGCCAGCCAAAGGCCATGGAAGAACAGAGCTGACATGACACGCTGACTTATGTTGACTCCTTGCCAGGAACAACAAAGGCAGTCCATCACCATTGCCACGCCCCATACCACACAGGCTGGCGTTGGCAGTTGGCAAATGGCAAGCCTGTTGTGTGCCTGTTGGGGGGGATGGGCGATGAGAGCTAAAGAAAACCGCTTTTGTCTCCACGTGATTAACCTGAATTGTTGTGGATGTGTTTATTTTCATGGTAACGTTTACATGGGCCTATTGGGATGGGAACTATTGAGCTGAATGTTCACAGCAATATCTGTCTCAAAACTAACCCGAGACAGACTTGGGAGTGAAACTTGGGAACGCTCTGTAAATCAATATTTGGAGATCGGTTGAAAGGGTTACAACAGGCAAAAGGTGTGTGCGTGTGTGTGTGTGTGTGTGTGCCTCCATGCCTGCGTGTGTTTATGCATAATGTTTGTGTGTGTAACGCATGTGGCATTTGTGTGCGCATAAGTATGTGTGTCACCGCAGCGCTGTTGAAAAGGTTAACGCCTCTCCTATCAGTCAGTCAGCAATGCCCTGCAGCCTGTTCCCAGCCTGTCAGACTGACTGGGGCTGGCTGCCTGTGTGTGTATGCGGCCCTTCATACCCAGGCCCTCCTATCTCCACTCCCTAGCTCCCGCCCAGAGTCACTGGTGTGGCTCTATTCAATCATTTAGTATCTGGGAGTTTCTATCATTTCAACGTTTGAAGAACATTGTGATGACATTGATATCCATTTGGAATTCAAACTCAGGCTTCTGCTATGCAGAGGTGTGTTGTTTCACTCTGCGGACTTGAAAGGATTTTACTTATAATTGAATAGAGACAAGATAAGTTAGATCCAACTGCAATATCTAGAGGCTACAAATAACCAACATATTAACCAACACAGAACATACATTAAACTACAGTATAAACATCACCCGACAATATGATGAAATCACATTACACAACACAGTTTATCCAGAGCCTCCTCTGACTCATATACTGTGTATGTGTGTGTGTACTGCGCATATGTGTGTGTGTGTGGCTGCATGCCTGCTCTGATGAGGTTGCGTGACTAGATAGGGAGTGTGAGTACATATTCAAAAGGTTTCTGTCCTGCCTAAGGGAAATAGCAGCAGACTGTGTGCAGGGAGCTAACCTATTTCAACAGCGGAGGACCAGTAAAAAGCCATGTAAAACAGCCCAACCTAAAGGTAGATATACAACTTGGTGGATTACAATGATGGGCAGCCCAGTTCAACACTAGAGTTTACTGGTAAGCTTTTGGGCTGCCGCGGTGTGATATTTCACACATAAATCCCATTGTGTAAAACTTTGAGTATGACAGTTCCCATGTGTGGTTCAAAATTGCCTCACCCTCTTGTCACTTACAGCAACTGATTCGCAGTGCAGTTCAATGGTTGTCAGTCAGTCAGTCAAGTTAGGCTAAACAGCATGGGAGTGCCTCACACCATCATCGTCACATCATCACTGCTGGGTTGAACCGCCATACTGGACGCTGGTGACTCATATACTGAATGTTGTCTTTAACGACCACAACAGGGTGCCATGGAGAACAGTCCTCAGTAGCCTAGGCTCCGTGCAGAGAAATGGGCCTGAGTAAGGAAAGAAGTTAATCACCTGGGAATTGGAGTCCTGGACCAAACTAGAGTCGGCCATCTTGTTTAAAGGAGAGGTGAGAAGTCAGTATAGGCTGACTTAATTCCCTGCATAGACTATTTATTTTTCTATCTGATAGAGGTCAATAAGGTGAATTAAAAGTCTCATTCCACTCACAATCTTCCTGGATAAGGAATAGATTTAGAGTTTAAAATAGGGAGGCAGAAGGGGTATTATCAAACTGAAGGTTGGGGAGGGAAAGTGGGCGAGAAAGAGAGACCCATCTGGTTCCCAACCCAGTAGTGACAGGTGGAGGAGGGTTGGCTGTGGGTGTGGTGGGGGACAGCATGGGGAGACCAAGGGGAGTGTGCAGCCAGGGGGAACGAGTCTGGCTCCAAGCCCTGTCGGGCCACAGGGACAGTGGGGCTCACCTGTTTCACTCATGTCTGGACAGGTAGCTGCCCACCTACACACACACCCACAACCACACACACACACACACACCAGTACTCTTTCAGCTATACAGGGGCCAACGTCTCCTCACACACAGGAACATGATGGCAGACTTAAAGGTTCCCATCTGCCGGCCTTGACTAGCTGCCAGAGGAGCTGGGAAGTGCTGGAAGAAATACAGGGAATGCATTTAGTACAGAATACAGATGTATTCACACTTCATGGTCTCTCTCTCTACACCCACTGTGTGGATTTGAATACTTTTACATTCATTTCAGTGTGGCGAGTGGCGACACTGTACCTTTCCACGCGTCTGAGTATTCATTGATTTTCCTACAGATGTAGGATCTTAATTTGAGCCAGTTTGCTACAGCAGGAAAATAATCATGCAGTAACAGGAAATATTAATTATGTGGATTATAATTAATGAACATTTTTGTAGGGTTTGACACATTTTTTGTAAGGGAAAATCAAGTCTTAAATTTCACAGTGGAAATTACAAACTTCTGAAGCCCTTTTAAACCTCAAATACACTACAAGTTTTACATTTCCTGCATTGAAGGAATGTTCTCCTGCAACAGGGTGATCAAATTAAGATCTGTATATTAAAAAAGGGTGTCCTTCCACATAGTACATAGTAATGTGATAATGAACATAGTATATGATCAAAACAGAAATAACTTCAGTTTTGCATGATGCACATACATTGCTAGAAAGCATCCACCATCCATCTTACAGTCCTATGGAAATATTCAGCCAAAAAGGAGACTAAATTCAGCGGAGGTGTCAGAGTGTGCCGGGTGAATGGACCTGTCTTTGTGTTCCTCCGTCCACTCTGCATGCCTGCCTGGTGTGTGGACGTAGCAGTCAAGTGGTGGCCCGATGCCATGACACACACAGGACCTTTGTCTGTGGGAACCGGCCTCAGGTGTGGTTGACCCCTGACCTCTAGAG
This sequence comes from Salvelinus fontinalis, assembly GCF_029448725.1. NCBI lineage: Eukaryota > Metazoa > Chordata > Actinopteri > Salmoniformes > Salmonidae > Salvelinus > Salvelinus fontinalis. The sequence continues at coordinate 49,080,324 of NC_074665.1, forward strand.
CCAGCAGGTGGAACAAAGGGCCATTAAGGAAGGAGATGGCATGTCACCACTGCAGGCTGCAGCCGACTGATAGAAGTTTACAGGAAGTGTTCACTGTCCACTACTGAGGGCTCTGACTTAAAAAAAAACAATGAATGGACATTAACCAAGTGACCTGAATTAAACTATTTTTAGTAGACAAGTTGTGTAAATGAGTATATATGCGTCAAGCATTCATTATCAGCATATTATGACTCCTTCACTCTCATGCAGTACTTATGAAGGGCAATAACAAAAGGTTGCTCTATTCTTCAGCCACAGACACTACTTCTAACCACTAGGACTGCCCTTCAGAGACATGATGATGTCGACCATCGACACCAGTGAATCCAAACTGGGTCATTCAATGACCATCTGACCGTTCAAACAGGCTTCCACTCGGTTGTCTTGAAAGTGTCCCCCAATGCCGTCACCACTGACAAAGAGGAGACGTGGCTTCATTTCCCTGGGATGGTGACAGACAGGTGAATCCCCTGGCCACAGCACAGCTGGTCACTGGTCAGGGGACAATGCCTCTAGTCTCTGTGGGTGCTGGGCACTTAGGGAACAATGGGGTCACTCAGGTATAATAGGGGGCAAGGTGGTACGACCCGGGGGGGGGGGGTATTCTGTATTCTTTGAGCGCATTTACACCTAAGATGCAGGTGGTTATTGGGTTAAGAATACATTTTGACCCCAGCGGCATCCTCTTTTGGAAAAACGTCATGTCTACCACTACCAGTATGTAGTGCCTTGAGATTGTCTGGAGAGAAAACAAATACATATTGTTTATGTTTCTTTGTTCCAATATGTGATGGCCCAATTATGTTTGGGCTAGATACAATCTTCTATATGTTGATAATCCACATAGGCATATTCCTCTCCTTTCCTTGTGCTTTGCATTACTCGGATCTATCGATACATCCTATACATACTGTAGGTCTTTACTGGCTCAACACTCCCACCAAGTGTTAAAACACTGAACAACATATGGCTGGGAGAGTTGATGCCTGAGGGAGTGTGGCTGTGTTGTGTTAGGTTGACAAGATGAGCTCACTGGAAGAGAAATACACTCTGTAGGGCAGCATGGGATTTTCCATTGCAACCTGGAGGGAGTATGCTTAGGCTCTGCTACTCTACCCCGCAAGTTATTAACTCTCTACATGGTAGAGAAATGGGGCTAGCTTATAGCTAGTATTGCTAACCTAGCCCCATAGATAGGGGATAGCCGATCGAGTCAATGGCATATCCCTCCAAACAAAGACCTCAAAGTACAGTAAATAGATGCAAAGTGATCAAACGATCAAAGGTGATAGAACGCACGGTAGGAGATGTGTGTAATGTGCGGGTGTCAGTCAGTAAGCGGGGTCAACGAGTCAATTTGCTTCCATGCGCATTTTGTCTCCATTTCCTTAATTATTAAGCCGTGTGTGCTTGTCTCCTAGCGTCCCGCAGCTAGACTATCTGCTGGTGCATAAATCGTTGTTCCTGGCAGAGATCAGGGGACATGACGTGACAGGACTGGGGAGGGGAGCTACTGATGAATAATAGATGTCCCAGCGGCACCTTAGAGCGTGACTAATTCCAGGACGACACATCTTGTCACGAGAGGCTAAGGCTTAGCCCTAGCATTAGCCGTCTATGTCCTGGCCCTCCCTACTCTACGTAGTAGTAGCTAAATCGGCAAGAAAAGCGCCGGAGGGGAATGTCCTAGGTGTGTGTTTGTGTGTGGGTGCATCACAAATACTAGGTAACTCCCTTGCGTTGTGTTTACCAAAAATGAATGTCCAGCCAGCGTTGCCAGGTGATTGGTGTTTATCCTGACAATAGACACAAGGAAGCACATTAGATATACAGGACACAAGGCTAGGGATTCGAGATTCGTCTCTTGCATGTATATATCAGACCGGGAAGAATAGACGTTCACGATCTCCCTCAATCTGCAAGTGTAGCCAATGACAATACACCTTATTGACGTCTAGATTGAACCAACCGATCGAAAACATCAAAATACGTATTCCTGCTGTGGCAAGTGGAAACATAACCAACCCTGTTACATGTGTGACGAATGCGTGCGTGCAACAGTGGCCTTTCACACATTTGATTTAACCAGGTGGTTGAACAAGTTACGTTAAGAAAATGTTTGGTAATGACTTGGCAATACAACACACAAAACTCTAGCCTAAAACACCAAACAAGAGAAGAACCCTTAATGAGAACTCAAAGATTCAGAGTAACTCTAAGGACAGGCAAATAGTACAGTATGTTCCCATCCATTCCGTTATTGGCAGCATGGCAAGTGAGGCCTCTTCCTACTGGTCTATGACGCAGGATAGCATTTTTTGTCATGAATCTTGTTCTGGAGGCAGCTCTGCGGAGCGGTCACTAGCTGGCACAGCCACAAAGTCCAAAAATCTGTTTTAAACTATTTTAAGCCGAGCATTAACCCTAACCACACTGATAACCCTAATGCCTAACCCTAACCTTAAATTAAGACCAAAAAGCAAAATTTGTTTTTTATAATTTTTTTACAATATAGACAATTTTGACTTTGCAGCTGGCTTATCCAAGAGGAAATCGCTCAGTGCTGCCTCCAGGACAAGACTCATGACATAAATGTCACACCCGCTCAGACCACAGAAACGCCTTTGGAAATTTGATCATGCATCAGCTATATTTGTGTAAGCGCATATTGTAAACAATCTGCTTGATTCGCTTTAAAGTTTTAATGTCACGTGCACAAGTGCAGGGCAATGCTTTTCTTGCAAGCTCTAAACCCAACAATGCACTAATGAATAACAATGTAATACTAAAACTCTGTCAGTTCCATTACCATGTTTGCAATGTGCAGGGATACTGGAGTTATAGAGGTAGACATATATAGTGCTATAGTGACTAGGCATCAGAATATATGATAAACAGAGTAGCAGCAGCGTATGTGATGATTGAATGTGTGTGGGCGTGCGTGTGTGTAGAGTCAGTATAAATGTATGTGCATATTATGTGTGTGTGTGTGAGGAAATTATGTATTCAGTGTTTGTGTGTATTGGAGTGTTAGTGTGCATACGTGTGTAGGGACCTGTGAGTGTGCATAGAGACAGTGCAAAAATAAAATACAAGGGTCCGTACAGATAGTCCATGAAGCCATTTTGTTAGCTATGTAGTTAGCTATGTAGTTAGCTATTTAGCAGTCTTATGGCTTGGGGATATAAGAACATTTGCCTTTTCTTTTAATAGAAAGTTGTCAATCAAAAAAAAAATACATCTTACAAAAACCACATGACCTGGTTCACTATCTGTGAGAGGGTTTGGTTGGGGTTGGGAATATCTGTTATTAGCTTAGCCGCGGTTGCTAATAACTAGCTAATGCCATATTAATCATAATACTCAAAACCATTAGCATTAGCTAACGCACTCTGCTAACCACTCAGTGGAATGTAATGAAGCAGGTCTCCTGTCGTTGATAATTGAGGGCAATTAGAGATTCCGTTGCTATCTGCAGTGAGTCCTGAAAGAGCCTGCTATTATTACACAACACCGCTATGTTAGCAGTAGTAGTCACCCCAGGGTGTAGGAGCTACCACCAGCTTATCTTAATGATCATGTCATCTATCACCTCAATTAGCTGAATAGCCTTAGACCATGCCTCTATGGGGCGGCTAATGTAAATTATTGACAAGTGAAAAACAGGTAATTACAAGATAATGACTGCTATTATGAGGTCAATGAATATGCAACCTGTAACCCTTACCACACACACAAACAAACACACTTTCTTCCTAGTTCTATTTCCCTCTGTGGGCTATCTGATTGGCACCTTTTGATAGTAAGGAATGTAAGGATCTCTCTGTTGTAACCCTAGTCAGTGCAACAGTAATGACAAATAAACAGCAGACAGTCAGCCACACAGTGGCTGTTATGGTGTGTTGGTAAAAATGTGGGTGTAGGTAGGAGTCAACTCTCTGGCTCTGTCTTCATCGATCTTGAGCAACCTTTCATGTTCTGTTTCTTGACAGCCGACGACAATCATGGCCATTGTTTGACACGCACCGCCAAGGTTCAACGTTACGACCCCTGTACTTTCACACAACCAAACCCTCCTTTTGTCTCGGTGTTGTCACGGAGACCGTGATAAATAATACCTTCAAGTACCCAACCTTGAATTTAAGCCACTAGATAACTAGTGAAAAGAAGAAAAAAAATGTGTAATGGGATAGAAAGAGATTTTTGAATGATATAGAAACATTTCAACATGAATAAAAACCAAAAGAAACACAAGTTAAAGTATAGTCTTGTAAGGGAGTGGAAGAAAGCCACTTAATGGGGGTATAAACCCCATATGAGGAGAAAAGGAGTCAAAACAATGAGAAATACCATGCACTAAAGCTCTTGTTTTTCGGTACACAGCAGCCGAAGCGACAGACACAGTAAAGTGTTTGTTTTTGGGGCCAGTCCTAAGCCCTGTCTATTCTATTTCCCTGACGTCTGCTTTGGTTCTCATGGGTAGGCTGAGAACACACACAAACATCTCACACAAATACGTGTTCCATCCCTATTCACCACCATGCCACCACCGTCCCGCAGTGGCCACAACAAAAACAGTCATTCTGACTTACACATCGCTCCCCCAACACCAACTGCACACTAAAAGCATCTCCTAATGTGATAGTGTTTCTGGCTGACGCCATACTAAGCCACCCCAGTTCTGCTGAGGAGTATACTTTTGCAAGGCCTGTCGTCTGCGTCTGGCCGTAACAATCATGAGAAAATCACTAGGTGCCTGGATGGGAGAGCTCCCAGGTTACAGGTATGCCTGTTGAAACATGCCAAATCCCTCTCTTTCTTTCTCTGCCGCAGTCAGGTCGGATTCTCGTGAACGCAGTGAGACACGGAGAAACGCCCTGTCTCCACTGCAGACATCAGACAAACATGCCGACCGATCCGGAGCAAAGCGAGACTTGTTGGGTCACGTGGTTGGTGGCATCACTTGATTGGAACCTAACGAACGAGCATGAATGCGCGCACAGACACAAACACACCTCTGTTAGTAGAAGTCACACCACCAGTCAGTGAGGCTCTGTGTTGTATTGTGCTGCCCCGGCCTCAGCCATGCCTGCTGTGGGAGAAGAGTGGCTGATGGATGGCGAGAGCAGGAGCATTCCACTGGCAGGTGACTGGAGCAGCAGTCATTTGATCTGCAAAAGAGTGCAGAGAGAGCAGGAAGAGGCTAAGAAAATTCTGTCATGCAGATTTATGTCACAGGTGACAGGCCTGCCTTAAAAGGATTAGTAGGAGAGAAATATTGCTTTACAGTAGATACCTAGGCAATAAATAATAACTCTGGACATGACATTGATTTGTGTGTAAAAAGTAGCGTAAAGGTTGACCACCATCATAGCTTTTCTTAGTTGTAAGTTGTGTATGGTTGCATCATTGGCACTGACATCGGAACAAATTACTGCCATGTATTTCAGCTGTTTGTCTTTTCAAAACCATATTGTGTCCATTTCAATGCACATGAGTGTCAACCAGTCTGAAACCCTGGTACCTTGTATTTAAAAAATAAACAAATGTACCCCCTTTTTCTCCCCAATTTTGTGGTATCCAATTGGTAGTTACAGTCTTGTCCCATCGCTGCAACTCCCGTACGGACTCGGGAGAGGCGAAGGTCGAGAGCCATGCATCCTCCGAAGCACAACACCGCCAAGCCGCACTGCTTCTTGACACACTGCTCACTTAACCCGGAAGCCAGCTGCACCAATGTGTTGGAGGAAACACCGTACACCTGGCAACCGTGTCAATGTGCATGTTCCCAGCCCGCCACAAGAGTCGCCAGATCGAGATGGAACAAGTACATCCTAGGCCGGCCAAACCCTCCCTTAACCCAAACGACGCTGGGTGCAATTGTGCGTCGCCTCATGGGTCTCCCGGTCGCGGCCGGCTGCGACACAGCCCGTTATCGAACAAATCCTGGTAACTTAACAGTGGGCAGAGAAGAGTATGAGGCAGTATCTGTGCGTTAGAGATGTCGACGATGAGTATGACGTGTCTCCTCTCTAACCCCCAGGAATCTCCGATTCAAACTCCCATTAATTAGACAGCTCTGCAAGCATTATAATTTCAAAATACACTACATGCGGACATGTCTTCAAATTAGTGGATTCTGCTATTTCAGCCACACCCACTGCTGACAGGTGTATAAAATCGAGCACACAACCATGCGATCTCCATAGACAAACATTGGCAGTTGAATTGCCTTACTGAAGAGCTCAGTGACTTTCAAAGTGGCACCGTTATAGGATGCCACCTTTCCAGCAAGCCCTGTTAGAGCTGCCCTGGGCAACTGTAAGTGCTGTTATTGTGAAGTGGAAACGTCTAGGAACAACAACGGCTCTTTCGCGAGGTGGTAGGCAACACAAGCTCACAGAATGGGACTGCCGAGTGCTGAAGCACCTAGCTCGTAAATATCATCTGTCCTCGGTTTCAACACTCACTACCGAGTTTCAAACTGTCTCTGGAAGCAACATCAGCACAAGAACTGTTCATCGGGAGCTTCATGAAATGGGTTTCCATGGCCGAGCACAAGCCTAAGATCACCAATCACCAGCCATCCCCAATGCAAAGCGTTGGCTGGAGTAGTGTAAAGCTCACCGCCATTGGACTTTGGAGCAGTGGAAATTCTTTCTTTGGAGTGATGAATCACGCTTCACCATCTGGCAGTCCGACGGACAAATCTGGGTTTGGCGGATGCCAGGAGAACACTACCTGCCTGAATGCATAGTGCCAACTGTAAAGTTTGGTGGAGGAATAATGGTCTGGGGCTGTTTTTCATCATTTCGGGCTATGCCTCTTAGTTCCAGTGAAGGGAAATCTTAACGCTACAGCATACAATGACATTCTATATGATTCTGTGCTTCCAACTTTGTGGCAACAGTTTGGGGAAGGCCTTTTCCTGTTTCAGCATGACAATACCCCCGTGCACAAAGCAAGGTCCATACAAAAATGGTTTGTTGAGATCGGTGTGGAAGAACTTGACTAGCCTGCACAGAGCTCTGACCTCAACCCCATCAAACACCTTTGGGATGAATTGCAACACAGACTGCGAGCCAGGCCTAATGGCTCAACATCAGCGACGACCTCACTAATGCTCTTGTGGCTGAAGCAAATCCCCGCAGCAATGTCCGAACATCTAGTGGAAAGCCTTCCCAGAAGGCTGTTATAGCAACTAAAGAGCGGACCAACTCCATATTAATGCCCTAGCTTTTGGAATGAGATGCTCGACAAGCAGGTGTCCACATACTTTTGACCATGCAGTGTACGTTCATTACTCACCAAATATGGAGTATCACTGAACAACTATCTTAATTTACTCCCGTACGGCCGGAAGAGGCATTTTTGCGGTTGCTTGTCATTTTTATTCAGACCAGTTTTTGGAGTGCATACGGACTACTATTTGTTATGCAGCTATGGTGACGGAGGGAGAGTTGATACCTAGGACACATGGACAAGTACAGTCGTGGGTGAAGTAATGAGGAAAAAGGGTTTGCAATTACAAAAGATGTCCTGTAGCACTGTAGTAGTACAAGTGCCAACACAGGTTTTCACCACAGAAGCTATGCCAGACTCTTCATCCTCAGGGGAAGTATGTGAAGTTCCATCAACAACCTTTCTTTTTTGTTTTCAATTGTCAGCTATCTGTCAGACAACCAGTTACACCCCATAAGACATAAGCTATACGTTTCCAAGTCAATACTGGAGATATGTTTTATGTAATGTAGCAATATCTAGTCTTAAATATAATTTTCTATGTCTAAATGCAAGTAAACTTCACTGGTGTCGCAGAATGTCACAGTATGCCTGGTAGTTTAGCAGTATGCCTGGTAGTTTAGCAGTATGCCTGGTAGTTTAGCAGTATGCCTGGTAGTTTAGCAGTATGCCTGGTAGTTTAGCAGTATGCCTGGTAGTTTAGCAGTATGCCTGGTAGTTTAGCAGTATGCCTGGTAGTTTAGCAGTATGCCTGGTAGTTTAGCAGTATGCCTGGTAGTTTAGCAGTATGCCTGGTAGTTAGCAGTATGCCTTGTGTTTTTGGACATTGACAGCGAGGCGTTTAATGAATTCTAGGCTTGTGGCACCGGTCTTTCTGGTAAGCGTGGAATGGCATCACACGCTGTCCTCATAAACAAGGCTGTCTAGTATTTCCTGTTGCTCGGCACGACACCATCCTGTAAGTCCTGATATACTATACCGTTCTGGCTGCAGGGGAGAAGTTGAGATGGATCAGGGTGTGTGGTGTGTGGTGTGCAAGTGTGCAAGTGTATAGCGGGGTGTAGTTGGGAGAACGAGTAGGGTGGTATGTGTGTTAAGGGTGGGGTGGATGTTGGGTTGTGGAGGCAAGGTGGTTCAGCCACCGCCCCTGACTGACTTCCAAGCAGCCCCACATACCCACAAACCCCGGTTCCCCCCTCAACTCGCCTCTGCGACCAGTGCCAGAGTCAACAGAATATCCAAGAAACAAACATAAACTCCCACTGTTCTGTTCTACGTGGCTCACAGAGGTTGTGTACGAAGGGCTTAGAAACTCCTTGTTTATATCCTAACGTCAATATAGATCCATGAAGACGATCTTGAATGCCAACGCTATGTCTACACAAGGAATATACATCAAAATACACAGAACACAACCAAATGAGCCAAAAACGGCCCAATAGGACACAACTGCAATATTTCTGCCATCATCTCCTCATAAATTTGTAATTCATCCAAGCATCATTCCAAAACTAAACATCCTTTTGCATGTTCACACAATCTTTTCCCCCTGGGATGTCTATGAGAGTAGGATATGGCGGTGCGTATGAATATTTGGTGAGAGGCATGCCTGTCAGGTTGTTAGTTGCTAGAGGGCTAGTCCCCACTCGGTCCCCCCTCTCTTAAAAACCTCCAGCACACCTCTGAGTCTAGGGAGCCACAGTCTGTAATTGTGGCGAAGCCACAGCACACAGCTCGATATAAATACCCACTTCTCCCAGCCTGGTCAAAGTGAAGCTTATGCATGGAGAGAAGAAATACCCTCTCCTCCACTTTGGTGCCTATTTTTGGCCGGGTTCTACCAATATCCTGAAACAGTGTAGCTTTAAATATGGTATAACTATAGCATGTGTCTATATGCAGTGAATTGGTGAAGGTCTTCAGCCATTTGAGTATTGACATTAGGTTAAGAGAAGTAAAAAAAGATGGAGGACCTCCAACAAACTAGCAAAACAAACAACTAAAAGCAAAGGTAGTTATTCTACTCTTTTATAATATAATAATATGCCATTTAGCACCTTCGATCCAAAGTTACATGCGCACATACATTTTATGTATGGGCGGTCCAGGGAATCGAACCGACTATCCTGACGTTGCATGCGCCATATCTACCAACGTGCAGCGCAATGACATTTACATGATAAATATATTCAAACAATTTCAATATTATTACTCATTTGAAATGAAATTATGCTTTCAAACAATGGAAACCAAACTGACATGGCCACCTGCTGTAGGCCCCATAGTAGTTTCTCAACATGCCTGATTGCAGTTGCCTTTTAACAGTGATAGCAGGTAATTATTTGATTTAACTTAAAGTGCCCCATCGTGGTGGAAATCTAAAAGGTTCCCCATGTCACACTATCATGCTACAAGCTACAAGCCTTCTAACAACAGCAAAGGTTGTTCAACTCTTTTATGCTGACATGTATTCCATGTTTTAGTCTCCATAACGACAGTGGAAAATGCCTTATTGTTTTGTCATGGTGATAGAGGTTTGTAAAGATGACCCTGGGCTGCGTACACACTGGAGCCATTTGACACACAACCTGCTTTGATCTATGTTATTACCGTGTCCACAGTAACCACGCCTCTAGTTCCCCAGCAGCCCACACACCTGTCAGTGTCTGCAGCATGTCTCGCCTCGAAAACACACACACGACATTCACCCTACAGGGCACCTGCTAGGGAAACGCACACTCTGCCATTTGAGCAATCAGCCACATATCAAGACACCTCATATCAACATATATCACTTTGTCTTGACATTCCTTACCTTCATTTGTAGAACTTACCATGACATCCTATTAAAGAAATGCATGTGTGTATCGCCATAGGATTTGGCCCTAGATAGCAAGTACATTAGTCATTAGAGGGTAAACATTCCATGGGAAACTTGTCATGGGAAATATTTTCTTATTGACACGCGGTGCCTCTTTTTCATTCCGCAAACACTCAGCTATCCTACACACCATCAAACACACTCCCTGAGAGAAATCTTGGCCAACAGACGCTTGCACATCAACCAGGGACACAGTATGTTTTGATTAAGCTGGATAGATACTGTCCTGCATCCAAGCCTTACTGTAAATTATTTGCATTACCCAACCGCATGCTCATTATCACACACGCTGAGTCTCTCTCACACACACACGCATTCACACACACATTGAGAGCATCTTGACTGGCTGCAGCACTGCTTGGTATGGCAACTGTTTGGCATCCGACCGCAAGGCGCTGTAGCGGGTAGAGCATATGGCCCAGAACATCACCGGGGTCAAGCTCCCTGCCATCCAGGACCTTTATGCCAGGCGGTGTCAGGAAGGCCCTTCTAAACTCCAGCCACCCAAGTCATAGACTGTTCTCTCAGTTACCGCACGACAAGCGGTACCAATGCACCAAGTCTGGAACCAACAGGACCCTGAACAGCTTCTACCCCCGAGCCATAAGACTGCTAAATAGTTAACCAAATAGCAACCAGGACTATCTGAATTGACCCCATTTTGACACATCACATACGCTGCTGCTTATTATCTATCTTGTTGACTAGTCACTTTATCCCTACTTACATGTACATATATAGCCCAATTACCTCGTACCCCTGCACATCGACTCAGTACTGGTACCCTGTGTATATAGCCAAGTTATCATTACTCATTGTGTATTTATTCCTTGTGTTATCTTTCTTTTTTTTTCTTTTTTTTTTTTTTATCCCATTTTCTCCCCAATTTTCGTGGTATCCAATCGCTAGTAATTACTACCTTGTCTCATCGCTACAACTCCCGTACGGGCACGGGAGAGACGAAGGTCGAAAGCCATGCGTCCTCCGAAGCACAACCCAACCAGCCGTACTGCTTCTTAACACAGCGCCCCTCCAACCCGGAAGCCAGCCGCACCAATGTGTCGGAGGAAACACCGTGTACCTGGCCCCCCTTGGTTGGCGCGCACTGCGCCCGGCCCGCCACAGGAGTCGCTGGAGCGCGATGAGACAAGGATATCCCTACCGGCCAAACCCTCCCTACCCCGGACGACGCCATGCCAATTGTGCGTCGCCCCACGGACCTCCCGGTCGCGGCCGGCTGCGACAGAGCCTGGGCGCGAACCCAGAGACTCTGGTGGCGCAGTTAGCACTGCGATGCAGTGCCCTAGACCACTGCGCCACCCGGGAGGCCCGTGTTATCTTTCTTTATGCATTGTTGGGAAGGGCTGTAAGTAAGCATTTCTCTGTTCGTCTACACCTGTTGTTTACGAAGCATGTGACAAATTTAAATGTTATGTGACACACACACACACACACACACAGGGAAGCCATTGCTCTCTCTCTCTTTTTGCCTATGCAGGGGAGACTCTAGCCTAGTGAGGAGGCAGGAAGCCATGGTAGGAGGGAGGGAGGGGAATTCGAGGAATGCTCCAAACCCCTGGAGTTGGTGTTCTGACTCGTCCCAGACTTCATGCCGTCACCGCCGGGGTCTGTGGCCAGACCTCCCTGTGCCAGACCCACTGGCTCCAACTACCCGCCCAGCCAGGCCAGCAGAGCAAAACTACAGCTACCGACTTAGACCCATAATTAACCAGCACAGTACGGCAAAGAGAGCACAGCTCCAGTCCCCCCTTTCTCCTCTCACTATTTTGCGGGCAAGGGCCCCGGGACGGGAAGCGGAAAGAGCGTGGCCCACTGTTCATGAGATCGCAATCGCTGATATACAACATCGTTGATATGCCTCCAGGGAACATGATGCATGATTTGTATTATCATTCAACTGTATTGATGATGAATATGTGGCGAGTGGTATAAGCATACGCATCAGCAGCATCGTATGTCAACACACCACGTCTGCTACTTTCAAGTGTAATGAATTGCCGGGTCGTATTTTAGCATGTGACATTAAGTATGTAATTATAGCGAGTGGTGCTTTTTGGGTCGAGATCAAAGACAGTATAAAACTAAACGTTTTTCTGAGGGACTTTATGAACTCACAAGCATGGATGGGAGAGGAAAGTGTGTGTGTGTGTGTGTGTGTGTGTAGAATTGTGTCCCCCCCACAAGGTTAGCTGTACAAGACTGTGCGTGTGCGTGTGTGCGTGTTTGTTCGCCGTGCATGCGTTTGTACATGTGTGTGTGTCTGTCTGTGAAGAGGTACAGGCGCTTGTCTGTGTGTATCAAAAGTAATGGCAGGTTTACCTTTGATTCTCCACCACTGGCATAATTATGGCACAGCAGCAGACATCTGATGCTGTAAACACAGCAGGAGTAAGCAGTGATCATCATCATTCTTTTAAGGCCGTGGTTCCCAAACTTTTTATAGTCCGGTACCCCTTCAAACATTCAACCTCCAGCTGCGTACCCCCTCTAGCACCAGGGTCAGTGCGCTCTCAAATGTTGTTTTTTGCCATCATTGTAAGCCTGCCACAAACACACACACACACCATACATTTATTAAACATACGAATGAGTTTTTGTCACAAACCGGCTCGTGGGAAATGGCAAAGAGCTCTTATAGGACCAGGGCACAAATAATAAATCAATAATTTTGCTATTTATTTAGACATCTTACATTTAAAACCTTATTTGTTCATCAAAAATTTGGAATAACTCACCACAGGTTAATGAGAAGGGTGTGCTTGAAAGGATGCACATAACTCTGCAATGTTGGGTTGTATTGGAGAGAGTCTACGTCTTAAATCATTTCCCACACACAGTCTGTGCCTGTATATAGTTTTCATGCTAGTTAGGGCTGAGAATCCACTCTCACATACGTACGTGGTTGCAAAGGGCAGCAGTGTCTTGACAGTGTGATTTGCCAAGGCAAGAAACTCTGAGAGCAGCCCTATCCAGAAATCTGACAGTGGCTTCTGATTAAATTCAGATTTCACAGAACCGCTTGTTGAAATTTCAAGGAGGCTCTCTTGTTCAGATATCAGTAAGTGGACTGGAGGTGGGGCATGAAAGGGATAACGAATCCAGTTGTTTGTTTAGTCCGTTTCGAGAAAGTACCTGCCTAATTGCGCACCCAACTCACTCAGGTGCTTCGCTATATCATATTTGACATTGTCCGTAAGCTTGAGTTCATTTGCACACAAAAATCATACAATGATGGAAAGACCTGTGTGTTGTCCATGTTAATGTAGACAGAAAAGAGCTCCAACTTCTTAATCATAGCCTCAATTTTGTCCCGCACATTGAATATAGTTACGGAGAGTCCCTGTAATCCTAGATTCAGATCATTCAGGTGAGAAAAAAACATCACCCAGATATGCCAGTCGTGTGAGAAACTCGTCATCATGCAAGCGGTCAGACAAGAAAATGATGGTCAGTAAAGAAAACTTTATTAAACTCATCTCTCACTTAATAAAAACGTGTCAACACTTTGCCCCTTGATAACCAGCGCACTTCTGTATGTTGTAAAAGCATTACATGGTCGCTGCCCATTGTCACAAAGCTGTCCAGTGCTTTAAAAATATCCTCTCATGTTGTCCTGGTTTCCAGAAGAGGATGTCTTCCTTAATTGACCCCCCATAAACGTAACGGACATATACCAGGAGCTGTGCCAGGCCCACCACGTCTGTTGACTCATCCAGCTGTAACGCATATAATTCACTGACCTGTATGCGACGCAGTAATTGTTTCAAAACATCTCCTGCCATGTCGCAGATGCGTTGTGAAACAGTGTTGTTTGATGAAGACATTGTCTGTATAGTTTTTTGGGCCTTTTCCCCCAGCATTGTCCCAGCCATATCCGCAGCAGCAGGAAGAATTAAGTCCTCCACAATAGTATGGGGCTTGCCTGTCTTAGCCACTCGGTAGCTCACCATATAAGACGCTTCTAGCCCTTTCTTATTAATAGTATCTGTCTTACTACTCGAAAGTCGTCTTTATTCTTGCTGAAAAAACTCCCGTGGTTTATTTTTTTCAAATTGTCATGTTTCGTTTCTAAATGTCTGCGCAAGAGTGAAGGTTTCCCGCAGAGAGTAGCGGTTAATTGAATGTTAATTATTTGACTAGGCTACCTGTATTTGACATTGTGTTGTTATTTCGCTGAACACTAGATAGTTTAATTTTATTTTTGGCAGCGAAACGAGGCTACTCAGGCGAGAAAGAAAGAAAACTCACCCAAATGTTTAGCCCCGTTGGAAAATAAAAATGGACTGTTTGAAAATGTGAAGAGAAAAAAAAGACATTTTTGTGTGAATCACATTTTTAACTGGCGTACCCCCGACGGCATTGTGCGTAGGGGTACGCGTACCCCAGTTTGCGAATACCTGGTGTAGATGGAGGAGATAGATGGCATTGTTTTTTTTAAAGGATTTTTAAAACACAATTGAGCCTTAGCTCAGAGGGTGAATGGGCAAGACAAAATATTTAAGTGTCTTTGAATGGGGTATGGTAGTAGGTGCCAGGCGCAATAGTTTGCGTCAAGAAATGCAACGCTGCTGGGTTTTTCACGCTCAACAGTTTACCATGTGTATCAAGAATGGTCCACCGCCCAAAGGACATCCAGCCAACTCGACACAACTGTGGGTAACAATGGAGTCAACATGGGCCAGCATCCCTGTGGGATGCTTTCGACACCTTGTAGAGTCCATGCCCGGACGAATTGAGGTTTTTCTGAGGGAAAGGGGGGGGAGGGGGGGCAACTCAATATTAGGAAGTTGTCCTTAATGTTTTTTACACTCAGTGTATAACATTCATTCCACGAAGCAGGTAGCAAGAAAGCTTTATTTGATTCATTGCCAGTTTAGTTTAAAATGTTGACATTGCTTTAGTTTAATGTCTATTCAAGGCCCCCTGATAACAAAATCTCAAGGGATTTTAATAGTCTCACTGCACTAATTTTGTTTTGAAACTTACGGATACCTGTTCTGTTTGATAACGTCCCTATAACTTCTGAGATCAACCGGTACCATAAAGCTGAGTAGTTAGTCTTGTCCTGTAAGGGTAACTGCTCTTTCAGACGATAGACCGAGAAGCTCCACGGACATGTCACATCAGCCCTTTGAGAGGAGCGGCACGAGCCCCATCCCATTGATTTGAGGTCAACTATCTGACCAGAGGGCTCATAAATTGAACACAGCTTCCTCGAGGAATACCTCATTCTTTGAAAATAGAAACAGGAAAATTATACGGTGGAACGGACCACTTCTGATTTTCTTTTTCTTTTCTCGTCTCTGTGCTGTAATTTTCTCCTGGAGCAAGGCAGTGGTTGCCGAAAATAACCTTAAACCTAATATTCACAACCCGGAGAGACTTCTTTGGAGTTGCGGGAGGTCGTACACACTTGGGTGGTATGCGTGTTTAACGTGTAGGCGTTTGGGAGTTTATTTGGTTGCTTTCGTCTTGGATAGGCATTCAGGGGAGGAGGTATTATTTCAGCTAGAGTACTGTAGATGAGTAAAATTACATTTTAATTTACAGTTTAAGTATATTTGGCAGAAAAAAAATCTGTTAAGTGACTGATTGACCAAATATTTAGGATGAGGTCATTATTTCACAAAGTGCAGGAAGAAGGAAGAGACCAGTTGGAAAAAGTTGTAAGGAAGTTAGATCCCCAAAAATTATTTTCACAAAGTCAAATGAATGTATTGTGTTATAGGTTTCATGATGCTTTTATCTAAACCAAAGTAGGTCGTTTTAAGACTGTGTTATACTATAGCTTATAGAGACCCCAACTGATGTATGAGGTCATGCACCTAGCATGAAAGTGCATCCTTGTAGCGGTGTGGGCTAATATAGTCAAAATGGTTGCTTTGTAGTAAATTATGCCATTTAGCCAGGGGCAAGTTGAGCCAACGGCTCAACATACCCCATACGAATGATGACTACATGCTGTCAGTTTTATGCATAATATGCATATGAACTCAAGATAGTGCATTTTTATTGTTACAGAGCAGACATCATGCCCCGTGTATACAAACGTAAAACAAGCAGGGGTCTGGCCCACCTTGAAGTTCTTGAAAGAGCAGCCAAGGAAGTGAGAGAAGGGAAGAAATTAATTTGAGCTGCAGCAAGGGATGAAAAACAAAGAAATCAAGACACTGAAGAGGTACATTGACAAAAAAGAAAATGAACATGTACCTGTGCGAAAGAGAGGCTACGATAGAGTAGCAGGGGGAAAAAATATTGTGATTGTGTTGAACTGTGTTTGTGAAATAAAGACATACATGGTTTTAAAAAGGTGGTGGTAATATTTCATTCAGTACAGAAATGTACCCCAAAGCGGCTCAACTTACCCTGTCTATATAACGCTCAATTTACCCCATACCTAGGTCCATATAAAATCTGTGTTGCCGAGAACGCGGATAGAATCACGGAATCGCGACATTAAAATGTAATTCAACAAAATAAAATAAGTTGAACTTAGTGGGAGATCAACGAAATGTGCTGAACTTATTAGGAAATTCAGGAATTTGCCCGAGTTAATCATAAGACATGAACAAAATGCATCAGCTTTCTGAAACGGCACAGGAATAACCCTCCCTGTCTGTGCATGTGTGCGGTTAGCAAGGATGCTAATGATAACTTTCTGATAGAAACGAAAAGGCTTTCCCAAAAACCTTCTCAATTAAATCTTAAAGACCCAATGCGGCTGTTTTTATCTCAATATCAAATCATCTCTGGGTTACAAATAAGTACCGTACTGTGATTGTTTTCAATTAAAATGGTCGACAAGAAAGAAGCGAAGTGTGGATGATAATGGATGACGTGATAAGATAATAGGTCATTCTATGGAACATTCCATTCATTTCAAACATTTACATTATGCACTCAGAGATTGTGCACACAAGTGCATGCGCAAGCACACACCCCCCCCCCCCCCCCCCCCCCCCCACCTCAAACCCCCTTCCCACCACACAACACACACTGGTTCTCATATGGAATATCGTGGGTGGCACTGGACCGGTACAAGGCTCTGTAAATAGCTCAGGAGCAACCCCTCCATTTGAGAAAACCCAAATCTCCTTTTCTGAGGTGAGAGCCCAGCCTGGATGTTGCTGTGCAGCAAGCATTCAGTCGCCACAGTCGACCGCAGCGGCTACGCTGACAGCACTTCACAGGGACCACGGACAGCGATGGCGGGGTGACCAGATGGCCCTCCCCACTTAGGGAGGACACCGACACTAATGCACACACAAATATAAAACACACACACCACCCATATAGACCACGCTTTAGCTTCCATCAAAGACACCAGGATAATGTGTGTGGGGGGGCTGTTTGTGTGTTTGTTTGTATGTGTGTGAGTGAGTGAGTGATTGCATTTGAGTGCCAGGATGTGTGTGTCTGTGTGTGTTGGGTGGCATTGGAGGTTTTATGTGAGTGTGTGTTTACAGATGTAAGATCTTAGTTTGATCACCCTGTTGTAGGAGAACTTTCCTGCAATGCAGGCAGGACATTTTAGTGTATTTTAGGTTTAAAAAGGCTTTTGAAATTTGTAATTTCCACTTTGAAATTTCAGACTTGATTTTCCTTTACCCCTCCAAAAATATCAACCCCTACAAACCCATTAATTCAAATCCACATTTCCTGTTTCTGCAGGATTACTTTCCAAACTGGCTCCAATTAAGATCCTGCATCTGTATTTGTGTTTGTTGGAGATAAAGTTCCATAGTAGTGGGATGGAAAAAGATGGCAATGCGGAGACTTTGACTACAGTTCCACCACATTTCAAGTCACTTTCATGGCTAGGCATTACTATAACAGCTAGAGCGTGACAGACCTGACCTCATTATGAATGAAGTTTCTCTTTCCCTATAAATCCACAAATGCAACTACCAGCAGACAAGTGACGATGGAATACAAACACAAGTAAACAAACAACGTATTAAAAAAAGTGTCGTTGCAGTAGATACAGTATATGAATCATACACTGTATTCACATTAACTGTTAAATAAAAGAGAAAATGAAAGTGTAACTGTAGCTAGAAAAGCAGAAACAAAAATGAAACTGCACATCTCTTTCTCTCTCTGTCAAAGTCCTTTTGTTTGTAGTGGATGGGGGCTGAATGTTGCCATTCAAGTGGCCATTTTTACCCAGGACAATATTTTCGGAGCTTTCGGAGGGTTCCGGCTTCCCTTTCCTGTGGTTTATGGGGCGACCGAGCAGACGGGAGGAGGGAACAGCCAAACCCAAATGTAGATGCTCAACTTGGCAACGCCACAGCAGAGTATCCTGACCAGACAAAAGAAGAAGAAATACAGCCATTTATTTAGATTTCTGTGGCGGTTTTGCGTGTTTTGAGTTCTAGACTTCCAGACCCCGGGAGGATATTCCGACGGAGGATGAAGACAGATGAACACTCTGACTGACATACTCATAGAGCTTTCCGGACTAATGTCATACCCATGTGTGTAAACAGTACGACTCTGGGTTTTATGTGTCGTCCCCCTCTACCGATCCGATGTAGGCCCGACATCAATTACAGTTCATTACATCCCACTGGGCTCAAACTGGTTAAATCAACGTTGTTTCCACGTCATTTCAACCAAACCCGCAACAACAAAAAAATCGATGTGATGACGTTGAATCAACGTGGAAAACTGATTGGTTTCGAAAAAAAGTCATCAACGTAAGGGCATTTTGTCTTTTTTTCACCAAACTTTTAACCTAAATCCAATGACATGGTGAATTTTATTTTTGATTTCACGTTGAAGTCATGTTAGTTGACAACTAAACCAAATGTAATTCAAGAATAGACGTTGAACTGATGTAGGTGACCAGCGGGAACGTTGCGTTGAAACTATAATGATGGAATTTGGGGACGGCTGTGTCATTGTCACCAGCTCACTATCTATCACCAGTGTAGGCCATTCTTCTCAGAGCTCAAAAACCTAACCACTGTCAGCCAAGGTATGGAACCAATTTAGCAATGCTCCCCCTGTCTTCTACTGTGTGGATTGGTCCAATTCCTGCGGTGCACATCTTGGCCCGCCTCCAGCTCAGTAACAAGCAGACTCCACCATAGGGGTTGGAGGGGGAGAGAGCTTATTACCCCAAAAAACGGACAAAACCGCAAACTACCAAACATGAGACTCCCTGACTCACCTAGGCTCTGAGGAAGAGCTCTACTTGTAGAAGGGTGTTTCTACATCAGCACATGCACACACAAACACACACGCACCTCTTCACAAACTCTCATTCTTTCTTTCCCACACACACAGCGAGTGCCGCCATTGGCTGGACCCCTCTGGTCAGGGTGAGTGCCAAGCCCCAGGCTGAACACTGGAACACTGGCAGCCTTGTGCCTGCTTTTGGAGCCGCTGGATCTCTCAAGCTCGTTTCAAAATACACTGCGGCTTCAAGGAACAGCACTCTCAGCAGTTGGGAGGCCAGCCGCGGAAAATGTAGATGCAACTAGATGAGGGGGGGGGGGGAACGCTGGTGTAATTTATGTTCTTATTCACGTTTGTTACAGTGAGCATTTTCCTGATGCTTCTAACACGCTTTAGGGAAGAGTTGCTAGGGGCTTCGACATAGAAAAGTGAAGAAAAACAACAACATTATTTCAACATTATTTTTAGACAATTCAATACTGTTTCATGTTTCAAAACAAGCGCTGGATTTCTCTGTACGTAGCGAACTATCGGCGCTGCAAGTGTAACATTAACCGTCTCATTACATCTGATGAGAAAGTACCATGAAAAGTCCTATTTTGACAGTCTAACATGAAACGCCATTGTGAATTCCCATGAGAATTCAGTCCGAGAACACAAGGCTATCCCCTCTGTGATGAGAGCGCTGGTCTCGGAAAGCCCGGGTCTGACATCTCACCTGACGACTACTGCATAATAACACCTTGTCGCACTAATGGTTTGTGTAATGACTGCTTTACCCTGTAATCTCTCCCCAATGTGTCTGTGGTAACGGCTATCATATCAAACCAGGCTACGATGGTATCAGTGACGCAACAAACCCCACTGTAGGCATGAGATGGGTGGAGAGTCTGGACAGCCACTTCAGTCGATAACTGGTATGATGCATTCTTAGAAAGTCAGGTTCCTAGGTTTCTCTCGAAGCTACCCTTTGATGGCGGCGTGGGAATCGACCTTGTTGGATGTTTGCCCCGGAGAAGGTTTTAGTAAAAGATAGGCAAACCGACACACACTCTCACTCATTCACATACTAATTGCAATGCATCAACACAGACAAACTGAGTCCTGTTAAGATCTCTCTTCAGTCACTCCGCCAACTGACATTCACCTAATAACAATGGGTAGTGATGTTCTGGATGTTACTTTCCAACGATGGTTTGTAGAGTAACACCCAGGGCAAAACATAACATAACCCACAGTAAAACATCCAGGTAAGGTTGAAGAAGTAACATGAAACAACTACTGTTCCATCAGAGGCGGCAATCAAAGTAGACCAAACCCTCAACAGACTTTCATTTCCCTTTCATCCTTTTATTTCCATGACTGGGAGATATCAAGGTGTTTCTACTGCCTTTATAGTGTGTAAACTGTTCAAGCCCCCATAATGCTAACAGAGTAGCAATTGTCTGGAGGGTTTGTTGGCCTCTGTAATCCCTACTCTTTTATAGGCACAACACAGAGATGTAGCCTAATACGGTTTTGCATACATTTTGACAAGCTTGGGTTTCCCCCCCAAAAATGTCAATAGCAAGCTTTTTTTCTCACAGACATTTGTTTTTGATAATTCGTCAACAATGGCCTCAGTGTCAGGTGGTGTGTCCAGCTCCGTACATGACTACAAACACAAACCTGCTCCACTTTTGGAAAAGTACTGTTGATTTCCTCACTCTTCTTCAGGGGTGTGTAATGCCTGAGGGTCTGCATTCAACATGTTCGGTCTGTTCTGCTCATTCACACCTGCCCATTCACACACCATTGAGCTATGAGAGACAGGTCGTCACGCCCAGGAGAAAACAGAGGGGGGGGGAAAAACGACTTTTGCAACCATTCGTCTAAAATCGGATTTCACACACAGTTAAAATGTGGCCCGAATCTGAGAGGGAGAGAGAGGAGAGAGAGAGTATGGTGGGAGGGAAAAGGGGGGAGACCGGAGAAGGAGTGAGAGAACGAGGGAAGGAGGATGAGGTGGGGGGGGGGGTTCTTCCTGTCGCCATTCCTCACTGCCCACATAGACAGCCAGGGAATCTGGGCGGACTGCAGGCCACATGACATTTCAGTCCCTCTGCTGCAGAGTGATGTGTTCCTCCGCTCTCCCGCCCTCCTCCTGCCCTTCAAAGCTTCCACATGTCATCTCCCACCACAAAAACAGAGGTGGGAAGACTCACTGGCGCTACTGCTGCCTCAGGGTGTCTGGCGCTAAAGCTGCCTGCAAATATAGCAGGGAGAGGAGGGGGAAGGGAAGGAGTGAGAGAAAGAGAGAGACGATGTGTACTAAAGCCAAGGCCATCAACGTGTGTGGATAGAAGCTGTCTGTTATTAAGGTGAGAGCAGAGAGATGAGAGCTGTCTGTTATTAAGGTGAGAGCAGAGAGAAGCGAGACAAGAACTGTCTGTTATTAAGTTGAGAGCAGAGAGACGAGAGCTGTCTGTTATTAAGGTGAGAGCAGAGAGAAGCGAGACAAGAACTGTCTGTTATTAAGTTGAGAGCAGAGAGACGAGAGCTGTCTGTTATTAAGGTGAGAGCAGAGAGGAGAGAGACGAGCTGTCTGTTATTAAGGTGAGAGCAGAGAGACGAGAGCTGTCTGTTATTAAGGTGAGAGGAGAGAGGAGAGAGACGAGCTGTCTGTTATTAAGGTGAGAGGAGAGAGACGAGAGCTGTCTGTTAAGGTGAGAGGAGAGAGACGAGAGCTGTCTGTTATTAAGGTGAGAGCAGAGAGGAGAGAGACGAGAGCTGTTTGTTATTAAGGTTAGAGCAGAGAGGAGAGAGACGAGAGCTGTCTGTTATTAAGGTGAGTGCAGAGAGGAGAGAGACGAGAGCTGTTATTAAGTGTCACTGCCCCAACCACACTGCCTGTCTCTCTCTCAAACAGACACGCAGCGGCTGACTGAAGTCAGCTAAGTCTCATACACCCACCCACACACTGGTAAAATGAAGAGACACTAGGACACTGTCTGTGTGGCCCTAGACCCCATCACAACCACAAAGACAAGGATGATACCCATAAAGGTTGAGGAAATGGAATAGATCGCACTGATCCTCCAATGTAGAATTCATGTGACTTAAATCTCTGTCACATTCTGTATCTGTTCCAGTTAGCAATTTTCCCCAAGATACAGAACTTTCTGTGACTTTAAATGCCTACAGTAGATGGCCATTCATGGTGAATTGATGACTCTGGGCCAACTGATTGCTGCTTGAAGACCACTAAATGTGCAGATTGATTTAAGGCATAATCATGCACTTGGCTTTTAATCTCCTGAGGGTTTCTGAATGAATGAACAAATGAGTAATTGGGTCAGAGACGAGCACATTTTGACCAAATGAAGCTGAGCTATCCGCTGCCTGCGAGACGACGACGCCACGAGATTTGGCAACAAGCACATCTCTGACTGGTCCAATTATGACCTAGCAATGTAAGGACAGACACTGGAGACGAGAATCAAGTACAGGGAGTGAACATTTAATAACCACGGACAGGAACATAATACGGACAGCATCCGGACAGGGGAAACGGAAATGACAATAATGGCGACATGGGGAACCAACGGAGGAACAGACAGTTATAGACTGGGCAATCAACAACGGGAAGGAGTCCAGGTGAGTCCAGTGAGCGCTGCTGCGCGTAATGATGGTGACAGGTGTACGTAATGAAGGGCAGCCTGGCGCCCTCGAGCGCCAGAGAGGTAGAGCGGGAGCAGGCGTGACAAGCAATAAGCACATCTCTGACTGGTCCGATTATAGGCCCTGGGGACCAAGTGGTGCTTACCAAGCAATTAGACATACTACTTAAATCAGGCAAAAAGAACATGTACACAGATGACTCAAACAGATGAGAGAGCCGATGAAATAACTAGCTTACAGCTGCTAATATGAAATTGACCTGACTGAACTATTCTGAATCTAGGTTCAAGTTCATGAGTAGAACGGTTTCATACATTGAAGCGCTCCACATTGATATTACCTCAAGTTAAAAATAAATAAATAAGCATTTCCAAGCAACTGTTTGTTGGCTGCCTCTTAAACTCTCACTCCCATGACAGCGTTATGTAGGCCTATGGGCATTCAGTGAGACAAACAAGCCTAAAGCGTCTCCAAATACTTGGACAACTTCAAAGCCTGTAGGTCATCTATACTTCGCTGGCCTCTGACAGAGCGCTCCAAATCCGTCACCGAGGATACTGTTGTGTTAGGAGGGTTTGTTGTGTTTGTGTCGCTCCAATGGAGCTGCACGCACCGTCATACAGCGTAACTGAGGAGATAAGGCGTCCACACGACCAGCTCCTGTCTGAGTGTGTTGCCAGGGGTCACCTTCACCGTCTACTGCTTGGTGATGACAGGTGCTTTCAGTTTGACTGGTTTGGAAGCTGCTAATTGTCTTAGTTGTGCGAAATAGGACCGTAAAGCATAGCGAAAACACCGGTATCTCCTCAAGAGAATCAAATCAACCAAATTATATTAAACAACACGTGTAGACTGACAGTGAAATGCTTATATACTGTACACGGGGTATCAGAACCGAGTCGATGTGCAGGGGTACAAGGTAATTGACTTAGATATGTACATATGGCAACAGGATAGGCAATAAACAGTAGCAGCAGCGTATGTGATGAGTCAAAAAACGTTAGTGCCATAAGGGTCAATGCAGATAGTTCAATAGTTAACCCAACAGTCTATGACTTGGGTGGCTGGGGTTTTTGACAATTTTTTGGGCCTTCCTCTGACACCACTTGGTATAGAGGTCCTGGATGGCAGGGAACTCGGTCCCAGTGATGTACAGGGCCATACACACTACCCGAATGCCAAGCAGTTGCCATACCAAACGTGATCCAGCCAGTCAAGATGCACTCGATGGTGCAGCTGTAGAACTTTTTGAGGATCTAAGGGACAATGCCAAATCTTTTCAGCCATCGTCGTGCCCTCTTCACAATTGTGTTGGTGTGTGTGGAACACGTTAATTCCTTAGTGATGTGGTCACCTAGGAACTTGAAGTTCTACACTCGCTCCACTACAGCCCCGTCGATGCGTATGGTGGCGTGCGCAGCCGTCCGTTTCCTGTAGTCCACAATCAGCTCCTCTGTCTTGCAGACGTTGAGGGAGAGGTTGTCGTCGCTCTCTGACCTCCTCCCTATAGGCTCTCTAATCGTCGTCGGTGATTAGGCCTACCACACCTTTGTGTCATCAGCATATTTGGTGGTCCTGCGCGGCCACGTAGTTGTCGGTAAACAGGCAGTACAGGAGGGGACTAAGTACTCACGCCTGAGGGGCACCCATGTTGAGGGTCAGCACGGTGGATGTGTAGTTGCCTACCCTTCCCACCTGGGGGCGGCCCGTCAGCAAGCCCAGGATCCAGTTGCAGAAGAAAGTGTTTAGTTTCAGGGTCCTGAGCTTAGTGATGAGATTTGAGGGCGCTACGGTGTTGAACGCTGAGTTGTAGTCAACAAACAGCATTGTCACATAGAGTAAGTGTTCCTCTTGTTCATGTGGGAAGTGCAATAGAGATTGCGTCATCTGTGGATCTGTTGGGGCGGTATGCGAATTGGAATGGGTCCAGGGTGTCTGAGATGTCAACAGAGCAAAGTAAGGCCAACAAAAGTATGTACAGATGTAGGATCTTAATTTGAGCCAATTTGCTACAGCCAAAATATAAATAGCAGAAACAGGAAATGTGAATTATTATGTCGATTATAACTAACGGACATTTTTGTAGGGGTTGAAAATCAAATCTGGAATTTCAAAGTGGAAATTAAAAACTTCAGAAGTGTTTTTAAACCTCAAATACACTACACAATTTATATTTCTCCTGCAACACAGTGATCAACCTAAGATACTACATCTGTAACATGTTGTAATAAACTTGTGAAAATAATACTCTCTCTAGCATACACCAACACAGCCATTCCAGAATGTTTTACCAACGGTTCTGTAGCCCTTTCTGTAAGGGTCCTTGCTATCTGGAATCCTTGGGAATTCCCTACCCCCATTGAAAATGAAATATAAACTGGTAAAGGTAAGGGTTAAGATAAAGGTTAGGGTTAGGTAAGAGTTATGTTTAGGGTTAGGTAAGAGTTATGGTTAGGGTA
Organism: Salvelinus fontinalis; assembly: GCF_029448725.1. Classification (NCBI taxonomy): domain Eukaryota; kingdom Metazoa; phylum Chordata; class Actinopteri; order Salmoniformes; family Salmonidae; genus Salvelinus; species Salvelinus fontinalis. The sequence goes on from NC_074665.1 coordinate 49,105,815, forward strand.
AGAGTTATGGTTAGGGTAAGGGTTAGGCTTAGGTTTTACAGTAGGGTCGTCATAAGGATCCCAGATAGCACTAAACTTTCTGTAAGAGCAGTACGCCTGCAGCGGTCAAGTGTCTACTGGTACAGGGTAGAATGAAGTCGTACACAATAGACACTGACCTCAGGCCAGTTTGGCACTTTATATCCTAATGGCTTTGGGGTGGGTCAACTGATCCTAGTTCTGTACCTAGAACCACAGCTTCCCAGAGCAGTTCCTCCTACGCAACATGGGAGCAGGAGCAATCACAAAGAACCAAATTGGCCCAGCCTGCAGTGTCAGACAGTTGGTCTTTACCCTGACACAGAGAGCCTCAAAGTCCAAATTTATGGCTCTCTGGAGGAACCACACAGAAGTGCCACAGGGCACCAAACGAGAAAAACAACTTGAGGAACAAGAGAACCGAGTGAGGCATTTAGGCCAACTCCAACAGTGAAAACTAAGATGATCATTTATAGTCAGAAAGCAGACTCATTCCAAAGCCTACCATTGTGAAGGATGAGAGTTTTTCTTGAAAATGTCAGTCTGTGTAAGATTGTTAGACAACAACAAAGCAATGAATGTGTAGTGGCAGCATCAGAGGTAATGCACACCTTTAATTGAGGGCACAGTAAATATTACAAATATATATGTGGTTTGTGTTGTCATAATGCAACAGTCATTAAGTGATTGGAAAAGCAAGAAAACAGTTCAATTGTCTCCATAAACTTGAAATCATGATAGTAGCCATAGTGTTTGAACTTGAGAAATGTCTGTTTTGTAAAGCTCTGAAATAAGAGGCTGATATAAGAAGAGATGGAAATATGCCGACAGTATGATGTCACAGAGATCTCCAAAAAGGGTCACAACCACAAACAAACAAAAGTAATAATACATGCCTCATTCTTACTCATCTCTCCTTCCTATTCAAAGTTTAGCCACATACAGAAGAAAGTTTCAAATTGGTTTGTAGCCTGTATGGGAATAATGTTGTGTTCAATTTTTAAGAATACATGACCATGAATGAAAGACACACAGACTAAGACCTATTTAAACAACTACCGTCAAGACAAACAGGCTTGTTTTAGAAGTATGAATTCAAATGTCGGGTCGTAGTATTTTATAGGTTTAAATGTTAGACAAGACTGCCCTCTTCTGGAGAACTGAAGAAATACAAATTCATGGAAAGACTGGCCAACAAGCTCAATCTAAACACACATTCAAAGTGTTGTTGGACCATGAATTGTCCGTCACTTACATTTACAATTATTAATCAATCCATTTATCAATACTGTATTTTCAAAAAAAACGAATGAAAACGCTGCAATTTATTTAATGTATTCAATCTTATCTAAACATAGTTTTTCTTTTAGGGCTCCTAGCAGTAAAAGTGCACGAAGTCCTATTTTTTGTTAGTGTTCCCGATTATTCAGTTATTTCTTTATTTTCAGACAATAACTCAACAACCAATTTGTAAAAGGTTGTAACATTTGGCATGAAGGTGAAACCCTGAAAGAGTAACTGGCATGCCAAAAGTGGCATTGATTGGCCCCTAGGTGGCGCTACAGTAATCAGTCAAATTCTAAAACACACAAAAAAAATCCCATCTAAACTGAGATGAGCGGGGTGAGCAGGGCATGTGAAAAGCAGGTGAACAGAAGGTCAGGTTCACTACATCTTTTACTAGATGCAGCAGCACAGAAGTCTACGGAGGAAACGATTGACTCTGCTCTTCTTCAACTTGACCACATCTCCTGGAAATTACACAGAGGATCAATGTCTCATACACACTAACCTTGCGAAAGAATCGAACACGGGCAAGTAGATGAGGTATAGCACAGCGTGAAAAGACTTAATGACAAGGGACTCTGTGCAAACTTACCTGACTGGAGGTCAGCTGTTACCTCATTCATTTCTCAGTGTATAGAGGCCGTGCTCAGCGGAGTTGACCCAGGAGTCTCAGGTGGTGTTGTCAACAGGTTAGTTGACACAGGAGTATTCACGCGCACAACAGACTGAAAGCAGAAAATACACAATACCATTTTTTACAACCAATTTACTAATAGTGATCATTTCTATAAAAGTTTGAGAACTCAAAAAAGTTGTGTTGCTCACCTCAATGGTCTTTGGAGCTGGTGTTCGATTCAATCACCTTGCTCTCCTTCTGTCTCTTACTGGATGGGTTCAGATCAAAGTGTCACAGCTGGGGCTCGATGTCAGCCAGACGTTTCTCGACCATCGTGTTGGCCACCATTAAACATCTCTCCTCATCCCCAGAGAAGGCTTCAATCCCCAGACCACTGGAGTGGGTGATAGTTTTTATTATTTTTTTTTTATCCCATTTTCTCCCCAATTTTCATGGTATCCAATCGCTAGTAATTACTACCTTGTCTCATCGCTACAACTCCCGTACGGGCTCGGGAGAGACGAAGGTCGAAAGCCATGCGTCCTCCGAAGCACAACCCAACCAGCCGTACTACCCGGAAGCCAGCCGCACCAATGTGTCGGAGGAAACACCGTGTACCTGGCCCCCTTGGTTGGCGCGCACTGCGCCCGGCCCGCCACAGGAGTCGCTGGAGCGCGATGAGACAAGGATATCCCTACCGGCCAAACCCTCCCTACCCCGGACGACGCTATGCCAATTGTGCGTCGCCCCACGGACCTCCCGGTCGCGGCCGGCTGCGACAGAGCCTGGGCGCGAACCCAGAGACTCTGGTGGCGCAGTTAGCACTGCGATGCAGTGCCCTAGACCACTGCGCCACCCGGGAGGCCCAGTGGGTGATAGTTGACACACTTCAGGTACTCCCAGTAGCTCTTACTGTCAGAGTCAGTACACTTCTCCAGCTCTGTGGATCTGTCAATGACTGTGGGATCTGTCAATGACTGTCTGAACCAGCGTGCAGAACTGCTTGGCCAAAGGGAAGGACGTTGACACTTTGTCGTTTGGTGCAGGAGGAGAGAGCTTCTCCAGGAATCGGACGAAAATTTGCTTCAGAACGGCCCGTGCCGGGGGCAAAGCCTGGTGGAGGGCGCAGTGCCGGGCATACATACAGTGTACATGACCAAGCTCACCTCCATGGTATTCATCATTACCAACTTTTTTGTTGTTCGAAGAGTCCTTGGCCTTCTTAATTTCTTCAACCACAAGATGAACCATGTGCCTCGTTAGCATGGTGGTGCTGTAAGTTGTGGCAAACTTTAAGATCTTCTCTGTGCCACCATAGTGAAGGTCGGTATGGATGTTTGTCATCTCAAGGATCTGGTCCCAGCCCAGATGCCAGTTGGCTTTCCGCTTCTTCTTCATAACTGACCCCCCACACAGCAAAAGCTGGTTGATGATGTCATCTGTGAGGGGCCGGTCATGAAGGTTGATGATGCCTTTCTCCAGTGTCCCACCATAGATTAGGATGGTTGTCAGACCAAAGCTGGTCCTCAGGAGCTCTGATGGGATCACCAGCTGGTCAGGGCACTTTGGAGGAACCTCGTTCCAATTGGCCACTGCTTTGGCCTCTGATAACCAACCATGAATAGAGCTGAATGTAATATAATCAGTGGGCGCTTCAAACAGTCTCTGGACTTTAGTGGTCACAGCTACAATGTCGGTGCTGATCAGAGAGAGACTTTGGATGAAAAGAGTCCTCTTCAGGTTCTCTGGGCTGCCTAGGCGCTGGATCTTATGGTTGAGTGAGTGGACCATCCTGACACCAGTGGAACGGGAGTAATAGACCTGAGGTGCAGGAAGGGCCTTCAGACCTGTTAGAAGTTCTCCACCACTGCCTTCACCATGGTGACAGCCAGATCACTCAGGGCCAGTCACAGGGGCCTTTTCATCTGGTAGGGCCACAGGGCCTGAAGCAGCCTCGACAAGATGTTCACCACCACATTAGAGGAACAGCACAGCTTGGAGTAAGGATGGAAGGTTAAGCTCTGGGAAATGCTCGTCAGAATTCTTACGACCTCGTTGCAGACCTCAGGGTTGCTAAAAGATACGAGCCAGAGAGAAGGAAGAGGTCCCTGCACTAGTCATTTCACATACTGTAGCATCAGGGTATAGAGCAAGGAGCTGTAACAAAGAGAGTGAATGTGACTTGCCCGGTTGGAGAGATCAATAGTATCGATGGCTAAGGTTGGTGGTTGACTGAGGTTTTTGGTCAAATCGCTGGAAGCCTGATGTTCAAGGTCCCTCATTCTGAATTAAGTTTGGGCTGCCACAGAAAACAGGAAGTGCCCATTGCAATGAGGAAAACATTTTGACATAAAAGATCAATGAGAATGTCAAAATGAGCTTGTGGCTATGTTAGACAAAAGAGCTCACTAACTATACATTTCCACTTCATTTATACTGTACCTAAGTCTCTTAACAGGTTAGCTACGTCATTCCCTTTCTCTGCTTCCTTTCTGAGCCGTCAAATCAAATACGGAGCAACTCAACTTCCCAGCTATTTTTGTCCCCACTAATCTCACATTGATTTTTTTTATTGAGCCTTTTTATTGACAGGGAATCACAGTGGTATTGTACATTCGTGTCAGGGTGCGTTCTGACGGTTCAAGAATCCAGATCGATTTGAAAATGCACAATGTCTGTTAACGAGATTGAACCATCATATAGGCCTAACTATAGTGTATGTTTGTTGATTGGAAGTTATTGCCCAAGCTAACAATTACAACAATTCTGCAACATGTTATCTTAAAAAAAATGATATCAGAGAATATAAGCCGGACCAAAGTTATTATTATACATATTGTTTTTGTGAGATGTTTTTGGTTATAATGCGCATGGAAGATGTGTTTTTATGCTGATCCAAGGTCAGTTTGGCACTCTCACTGTTTGTTTTATTATTTCACTTTGTCCTGCATTGTTGGAACTCTGAGCTTAATTTCACTGTACCATATAGTTACATCTGCAACCCTGTACATGTGACTATTAAACCATCACTAAGTTTGCTGACGATAAAGCAGCGGTAGGCCTGATCACCAACAACGATGAGCCAGCCTAGAGGGAGGAGGTCACAGAACTGGTAGTGTGGTGCCAGGACAACAACCTCTCCCTCAATGTGAGCAAGACTAAGGAGCTGATCGTGGACTACAGGAAAAGGCGGGCCGAACAGGCCCACATTAACATCAACGGGGCTGTAGTGGAGCGGGTCGAGAGTTTCAAGTTCCTTGGTTTCCACATCACCAACGAACTATCATGGTCCAAACATACCAAGATAGTCATGAAGAGGGCACAAGAAAACCTATTCCCCCTCAGGAGACTGAAAAGATTTGGCATGTGTCCCCAGATCTTCAAAAGGTTCTACAGCTGCACCATCGAGAGCATCCTGACCGGTTGCATCACCGCCTGGTATTGCAACTGCTCGGACTCTGACCGTAAGGCGCTACAGAGGGTAGTGCAAACGGCCCAGTACATCACTGGGACCAAGCTTCCTGCCATCCAAGCCCATAAAATTGTCCATTCCATTCTCCCAAGTTATAGACTGTTTTCTCTGCTCCCGCACGGCAAGCTGTATCAGAGCGCCAAGTCTAGGACCAAGATGCTCCTCAACAGCTAAAATCGCCACCGTACTATTTACATTGACCCCCCCTCCTCCCTTTTGTACACTGCTGCTACTCGCTGTTTATTATCTATGCATAGTCACTTCACCCCGACCTACATGTACAAATTACCTCAACTAACCTGTACCCCCGCACACTGACCCGGTACCGGTGCCCCCTGTATATAGCCTCATTATTGTTATTCTTATTGTGTTACTTTTTATTTTAGTCTACTTGGTAAATATTTTCTTAACTCTTCTTGAATTGCACTGTTGGTTAAAGGCTTGCGAGTAAGCATTTCACAGTAAAGTCTACACTTTTTGTATTCGGCGCATGTGACAAATAAAGTTTGATTTGATTAAAACCTAAACCTAATAATTTACCCCACTAAAACAGGAACTTTATCCAAGACCACTTGAAATAATGTCAGGCCTACTGAACAGAAGGCTACATTCCACAAGAGCCAGCGTGACAAGTTGTAACCCTGCCGCATTTTGAAAACGAAACAGGCAAGCGGGTGTCGTCATTTAATCAGGATTTGATCTGTTAACTAGCTAGCACAGAAAAAAAAGTTGTCTAGTCTTGAAATACACAAAGCAGTCTAGATTGTCAGTTTGTTACATAGAACAATATTTGAACACAGTGTGATATAAGTAACACTAGTTAAAATCCATTCATAAACATTTCTCACCTCAGTAGTCCACTAAGCCATCCCTACTCATTTGTTCCTGTTAAGATGAACCCCGGATTGTGCTAAGATAATCAATGAGGAATAAAGACAACGAGCCTTAGGGGCCATTAAAGCAGCTCTGTCAAACCAATGGGAGGTGAGGATAGGCTGCGTCCTGACTAAACTCACATGTTACGATCTGTGGCAGCCTGCCCATCTGATAACACACAGTACTTGTCAACACCAGATTACAGGCCACAACTCAGACATTTGGTGTCGTATATCACAGGTTGGTTGGTAGAGGCCTCTGTTTTGGAGAATGTACAGCGCCTTCTAGATGCAAGTGTCACGGGGTCGAACGTGACAGTTTCTAGGTCTGGGTTGAGCAAGAAGAGTGGAAGCAGAGGCAGACAACAAAAAAGGGAAGTTAACATTTATTTCCTTAAGGCATAGTTTTCTCCACAAGTTGAAATCAAAGTTCAGACACGTTCTCAGTTCACATTCCAGTTCCATAAATCATGTCCACACTTGGTGTCATTTTCTTATTCTTTTAGCTTTACAAACCATGCTATTTAAAATACAACAAACCAACACAAACCAAACAAAAAGAGGCAGAGGAAGTGACACAGTCCAGCATGCAGGCAACCATTTCTTCATACATTCTATTTTATCATACTCCATTTTAGCCATCTTCTCTCACTAAACAAAGCCATTACATGCTCTTCTCAAAATTTCCAGCATGCCTACAGACTGCATCACTTCCTGTTGACAGCCACTGAGAAGCACAAAACAGGTGGGTTTAAATACATGCAGCGCAAGTCACATGGCCAGGCAATGAACCAATAAAAATACTTGTTAGATTAAACATTGCAAATGAGTCACACCTGTGACATAAGTACAGGTTTAGTATATGATACCTTGGTCTACCCATATGGGTTGGCCAGCGTGCAGGTTGAGCAGAGTTTGCCATTCTGGGACTATTCCACTGGTTGGTTAAAAATCAATTCTCAAAGTAATCATTGAATGTACAACCCCCACATGATCAAAAGAAAGCAATAAGTTCGAATGAAGTCAGGAACGCACAAGTCACATTTTTGCAAAGAGGGCTCAAATGTAATAATAGCCTACTTCCAGAGGACTCTGGAGGCCATTACCGGGTACAAATCAATTTGGCATGTCCCATTACTTAGTCCATGTACATGGTGAAGGATGCAACCAATCAAGAACAAAAATCTTTGAAAGAGAACCAATTCCAAGAGAGCACAGACTGTTCCTACTGTACTTGTCAAAGCAGATATACTTCATATCAACACAGGCACTGAAGAATCCTCCCATATTTCAGGCGTGTAAAGATGTCAGAATATCTCTAGTATTGGGCGAGTCTCAGACCACCAAGAAAGTCTTTCGAGGCAAAAGTAACAGTTTTGCAGCTAAGTAACTGGGTTCAAGGGGTTCCAAGGAAATACATTATACTTGAAATCGGATCCTTTCTCTACGGAGCAAAGTCCAATAGCACTGCATCCCTCCCTTTTCATTGAGAAGTTCGCCAGCTATGAACGTAGTGAAGATAGCAGCCTCCCGTTGACTTTCTGTTGGAGAGTACTGTACCCAGGACATTCTGAACATGGTTATTGTAGGGACATGATTGGACTTTGAAGTAGCATGACGTGGCCATGTTCATAGAGTAGTGCAGCGGTGCGCCTGACGGAAAATGTCACCCTTACCGTTAGATGAGAAGACATTCAAATGACACAGAGGCAACGCAGCAAACGGGTGAATTACCATGTCGACATCCCATTGAGTTTCCGAAATTGTAATGACACGATTTCTTTTAAAAAAGCGTGAATAGAAGGAATGCAGTGATCCATGTCAAGTCAAAATCAATCCCCAGTGGAAGGCTGGGATTGTTCGACTGCCACTGGTTCACTCTGTGTATCATGGAAATATAACGGCCAAGTCATCATAGGAAGTAGGAAGCCATTTCACATGCAAATGAAGGTCCTCGGATTCCTTTTGATTTGCCACTCAGCGTTAGCCGTCGCGTCTGTGGGAACAGGACACGAGGGTTGTTCTGGTGTAATTGCCTTTCAGCTCAAATTGCCCTGTTTTCCTTGCTTTGTGGAGCACCTGTGCAGAGTTCCAAGCATTTGATGTGTGTGTTGCCCACATTTCAAGAGGACATCCTTAGAACACCCGATTGACAAGTAATTGCTCCTTGAAAACATTTTGTAGCCGGATTATACTGGAAAAAAATGTATTGCTCATAATGAAAAGGTTATATGATTGAAGTAAAACCGCAAGCATTTGAATGACTAAGCAGTTATTAACGTCTATGGACTAAGCAACCAAATATCATATAAAAGGCTTTGTTACACTAATTATCCTCTAGAGATAAATGGATGGCTTTTTTAAAACAATTATTAGTCGATTTGTGTCTCAAAAAGAAATATATATAAAAACATTTCAGCTGTTCCAGCACAACATGACATTGTGGTTCGAGAGCGTCGCTCTCAGCTGGACATCACACTACCCTCAGTGCTGTAAGGAAAAACCATCTGCTCGCTATAGCCATCTCTCTCAAGAAAAGCCTGAAGTAGGTCACTAAAATGTGGCTTATTATTGAAGTGTAGAACCCATATGAGAGCGTCCGATTCTCTGGTGCTCTGTTCATCTCAGCTGAACCCACTTTGGCTGACATGAGACACGGTCCCAGAGCGGTATCCAACACGATCACTCACGATACTATACCATGGTGCACACTGCTTTCTCAAGACATACAGCTTCAAGTTCAGATGATTGAACGAGCCATTTAGCTATCCACTTGGTTTGTTTTTATGTTGTTTTTTTAACCTTATGAGGTCTATATTGGGCTGACCTGTCCTAGGTATGATTTACTGAGTCAATTGATGAACAGGCAAACACTGACTGCGCAATAGAAGCCATTATTAACAAGACATTGTTCAAAGATGTCAGGCGGCAGTTTAAGCGCCCTCGCATCAAAGATCAGAAGGTCAAACATGAGGCTGCTGACTCACGTTTCTGGCAAATATAGAGATCTCGTTGTAGGTTTGACAAACATGGAAATTACAGAACCAAATAAAAAAAATGCTAATATTTAACTGTGAATCACATACATACAGATCAGATAGTGCTTTCCACACAGCACATTCTAGGAAATATAAGGCAAATCACTTACACAAATTAAACTCAGATCCCAATCAAACCCAAGGAAACGAGGTGAGCACCAGGTTAAACCTTTAAAGCAAACCAAGGATTATAAAGTACAAGCACAATGGCCCTTTCTGTAAATTGGATATTGGGCATTATGCAGATATCATCAGCCCAAGTGCTCAAACTGGACTACAGCTTGTTGCATTCACCTCACCTATATTTTGTTTACTTAATGATGTACCTGTATACTACAAGTACCCAAAAATATATTTCATGCATCTCTCTGCATGATGTGAAAAACACGTCATATTTGTTAAACGTTGCATAATAATAGTATGAGCTTGATGATTTGATGGCGTCCAGGGGGGAGGGAACATGAGGTTGTATGGGGTACTGCATTATAAAATGAATGTTGTATTCAGTGCAGGATCAGACCGACAGGGAATAGACTCAGTCCACAATCCATCAGAGAAGATAGCAGACCTTCTCTGAGCTCACTCAGCAGCCAACTATCATTATTTCGTGCAGATATATACTTCTGAAGTAAAAGAAAAGAAGAAAAAAGTCTTATTTGAATATAGTTTTGCCTAGTATCATTACATTCAATGGATATCTTGAAATTCCAGCTGGTAATAGTTACCCTGTTTGCACTGGTGTATACATGTCAAGGATTGTCGTTTAGTGTTGACAAGGAACACTGGGTATCCAAAGACTGGCAGGTAAGTGGAACATTTGGATTTCTATTATCAAGATGCTTTTGTATAATTAGTATCCTGATTTGAACCAAGAACAAAAAACATTTGCGAGTAATAATTGTCACAATTGAACACTTCTTTTTCACAAATAAATCAAGGGAAAAAATGTTGTGAAAAATAAATCTCTTTAATCCTTTCCCCAGGATGAGCCACTGGAAGAGAGGTTGTCCAGCCAAGTGGCTAGTCTGATAAAGAGATCCAAAGCCCGTCAGTTCTACGGGCTCATGGGCAAACGCTCAGGTAAGCACTACAACGTTCTGCCTGTCCATAACAAGAATGAAAGACTTGAAAGGGATCTTGAAGGAGGTAGACTAGAATACAAAATTGTATGATGCGTACTGCATGTTGAGTACGTATTATATCTAATTGACAAGAAAAGCAAATATTTTGAACTCAAATACATAAGTGCTTATCAGATCCCTTTAATTACAGACGATCAGCCGCAGCCTATTAAAGTGGATAGAAAACGTGAGTATAGCACACTGGACTACCAAAAAATATACTTTTTAGAATAGTGGTAGCCTGTACAGTACACTCTGGTCCATATACTATATAGATTATTCAGTATCAACAATCATAACACAACGAGCAAATTTTCTGCATTATATGGATTTAAAACATGTCTTACATTTAACATGAGGAAAAAATACACATCTCCTTTTAAATGACTCTTTCCTGGGGATGTCTTCAACAGGAAACAAAGGGGATATGTTTGTTGGACTTATGGGAAGAAGAGCACTAAGTGGGGGTAAGAATTATTACACTTCAAATAAAATCCTCTGTAGCTCAGTTGGTAGAGTATGGCTCTTGCAGTGTGGGTTCAATTCCCGGGACGCCCCCAGTGTCTGCTAAATGGCATGATTTATATTATTTGAAATCAAGGCATTCAGTTTTTTGGACAAAACACACAGAGTGATGTCAAATTTAAAACAGGTATCAACAATTGCAGTCGTGTGTCATAACCAAATTCAATGTTTTGCGCTGCAGAATCGTTCACGAGGATCATTCCAGATGCTCCAAGCACTGCGGTCGATGTCGCTGAGGGATCAGACACACAACCAGGTCTGTCGTATACATTGATGTTACGGTTAAAACCAGAGAGCACTTTGTAACATTGTAATGTACAGTTTGTAAAATGTAATACAAGTTTTACTGTGCAATTTAAAAACATACATGCAAAACTTGTATTCGTGTTGACTAAATGCAAATCAAACATTTGAACTTGTATGTAATATTTTTATTTCTTCATTTGGCAGATTCACAAGAGGAATGGGACCAACTCCAATATTACTAAAGCTAGAAAAAAAAATGTTGTTTTCATGACCTATACAATTTTGATATCGACTCAAAAAGAACTACCATACAAAACGAAACTGTATCTCATACTTGTAAGAAACAAAATGCTATATCTAAGGTATCAAAGTTCATGCTGATGATTATTGTATATTCTATCCCAAAAAATGTACTCGTCTCCGCAAACAACCGCAACTGTGTTGAATGAAATAAAATAGCCAGGAACGCTGCAGCCGGTCAGAGCTATATATTCTTTTGTGGACAAAGAAGCAAAAACACTCATGTGATCCACTAGTGTCAGAGCTCAGACGAGATGCATCTACATTCATAGCTCATCTTTAAGTCGATCTTTTAAAACAAGTCATCAACTCAAATTCTGTAACCTTCATTGTTTAACAATATTTCAGCCAAGAATTGATTGAATGGTGACATGGTGACATATTACTAAAATATAAATACAGGTTGAAATGTAAAAAGGGAAGGGAGATCTTCCAGACACAAAAAAACAAGTAAGGGGCAGCTACAGGATGGGTTTAGGGCTAGAAGATCACTGTGGTATTGATAGGACTACTATCCCGGCAGGTGTGGTAGAAGAAATTTCACTGTGGTATTAATAGGAATCCTATCCCGGCAGAAGAAAGATCACTGTGGTATTGATAGGACTCCTACCCCAGCAGGTGTGGTAGAAGAAAGATCACTGTGGTATTGATAGGACTCCTATCCCGGCAGGTGTGGTAGAAGAAAGATCACTGTGGTATTGATAGGACTCCTACCCCAGCAGGTGTGGTAGAAGAAAGATCACTGTGGTATTGATAGGACTCCTATCCCGGCAGGTGTGGTAGAAGAAAGTCAAGTTTATTAAGTGGCTAACTTGTGAGCCTATAGCCTATGTCCCTTTGGGTGGGGTCCATTTAAGCGAGCTGGGGTCGATGGTTTTGTTGTTGCTGCCTCTTTTGGTCTCCTTGGCTTTCCACTCATCGATCAGGTCCTGTGAGGGAGAGTTCAGTTCAATTCATTTATTGGCCCTTGAGGAATTTGCCTCGCATTCAAGAGCACCGAGTCAAAGAGATCAAATTATCAACATTTACAGATATAACATACAGTGGGTATCATAAGTATTCACCCCCCTTGGATTTTTTCACATTTTGTTGCGTTACAATGTGGGAATGGAATAGATTGAATTGTGATTTTGTTAGTGACCTACACAAAACAATCCACAATGTCAAAGTAAAAAAATAAATATATAAATGTACAAAATAAAATATAGGTCAAGTATTCACCTCTTTAGGCAAGCCTAAATTAGTTCAGGAGTAAAACTTGGCTTAACAAATCACAAGGGGTTGAAATTATTTTGGAATGACTACCCCTTCCACTGTCCCATGTGTTAGGTCTCTTAGTCACGTATTGAATTTAAAGCAGAGATTTAACTACAAAGACCAGTGAGCATTTCGAAAGCTTCAAAGAAGGGCCGTGATTGGTAGATGGGTAACAATAACAAATCAGACATTGAATATCACTTTAAGCATGGTCACGTTAATAATTATGCTGTGGATGATGTATTAAGCCACCCAGAAACAAAGATAATCGTCCTTCTGAATTGAGCAACAGAACAGGAAGGAAACTGCTGATGTCACCATGAGGACATTGGTGATTTTAAAACAGCTACGGGGTTCAATGGCTGTGATGGGAGAAAACTGAGGATGGATCAACAACATTGTACTGACTCCACAATAATGACCTACATGACAGTGAAAAGAAGAACACAAATATACAGAACAAAAATATTACAAAACATGCATCCTATATGCAACAATACAATAAAGTAATACGGCAAAGGAATATACTTTTTGGCCTAAATCCAAAGCCTTGTGTTTGGGGCCAATCCAACACGTCACTAAGTAACTGCCTCCTTATTTTCAAGCATGGTGGCCGCTGCATCATGTTATGGGTATTCTTGAAATCGGCAAAGACTGGGGAGGTTTTTGGGAAAAAAGAAATGGGATGGAGCTAAGCACAGGCAATATCCTAGAAGAGAACCCGCTTCAGTCTGCTTTACACCAGACACTGGGAGAGGAATTCACCTTTCAGCAGGACAATAACCTAAACCTACAACACAAGGCAAAATATATACTAGAGTTGCTTACCATGAAGACAGTGAATGTTCTTGAGTGGCCAAGTTACAGTTGACACAGCACGAAGAATTAAAAATAATAAGTGGGCAAATATTGCACAATCCAGGTGTGCAAAGCTCTTAGAGACTGACCCAAGAAGACACACAGCTATAAATCGCTGCCAAAGGTGTTACTAACGTGAATTGACTCAGGGGGTTCAATACTTAAAAGGGTACAGTATATTAGTGTTTTATTCTTCGTTAATCTAAAAAAAATATATACAGTACCAGTCAAAAGTGTGGACACAGGGCCTCCCGGGTGGCGCAGTGGTCTAGGGCACTGCCCAACCAGAGTCTCTGGGTTCGCCCCCAGGCTCTGTCGCAGCCGGCCGCGACCGGGAGGTCCGTGGGGCGACGCACAATTGGGCTAGCGTCGTCCGGGTTAGGCCGGTAGGGATTTCCTTGTCTCATCGCGCTCCAGCGACTCCTGTGGCGGGCTGGGCGCAGTGCGCGCTAACCAAGGGGGCCAGGTGCATGGTGTTTCCTCCGACACATTGGTGCGGCTGGCTTCCGGGTTGGAGGCGCGCTGTGTTAAAGAAGCAGTGCGGCTTGGTTGGGTTGTGCCTCGGAGGACGCATGGCTTTCGACCTACGTCTCTCCCGAGCCCGTACGGGAGTTGTAGCGATGAGACAAGATAGTAATTACTAGCGATTGGATACCACGAAAATTGGGGGGAAAAGGGGTTAAAAATTAAAAAGAGAAAAAAAAGTGTGGACACCTACTCATTGAAGGTTATAATCTTTATTTGTACTTTTTTCTACATCGTAAACTATGAAATAGCACATGGAATCATGAAGTAACCAAAAAAAGTGTTAAACAAATCAAAATATGAGAATCTTCAAAGTAGCCACCCTTTGCCTTGATGACAGCTTTGCACACTCTTGGCATTGTCTCAACCAGCTTCATGAGGAATGTTTTTCCAACAGTCTTGGAGTTCCCACATATGCTGAGCACTTGTTGGCTGCTTTTCCTTCACTCTGCGGTCCGACTCATCCCAAACCATCTCAACTGGGTTGAGGTCGGGTGATTGTGGAGGCCAGATCATCTGATGCAGCACTCCATCACTCTCGTTCTTGGTCAAATAGCCCTTACACAGCCTGGAGGTGTGTTTTGGGTCATTGTCTTGTTGAAAAACAAATGATAGTCCCACTAAGAACAAACCAGATGGGATGGCGTATCACTGCAGAATGCTGTGGTAGCCATGCTGGTTAAGTGTGCATTGAATTCTAAATAAATCACAGCGCGTCACCAGCAAAGCACCACCATACCTCTTTCTCCATGCTTCACAGTGGGAACCACACATGTGGAGATCCTCCATTTAACTACTCTGCATCTCACAAAGACATGGCGGTTGGAACCAAAAATCTCAAATTTGGACTCATCAGACCAAAGGACAGATTTCCACCGGTCTAATGTCCATTGCTCGTGTTTCTTGGCCCAAGCAAGTCTCTTCTTCTTATTGGTGTCCTTTAGTGGTGGTTTCTTTGAAGCAATTCAACCATAAAGCCCTTTTTCACAGTCTCCTCTGAACAGTTGATGTGGAGAGATGTGTTTGTTACTTGAACTCTGAACATTTATTTGGGCTGCAATCAGAGGTACAGTTAACTCTAATGAACTTGTCCTCTGCAGCAGAGGTAACTCTGGGTCTTCCTTTCCTGTGGCGGTCCTCATGAGAGCCAGTTTCATCATGGAGCTTGATGGTTTTTGCGACTGCACTTGAAGAAACTTCTTGAAATTTTCCGGATTGCCTAACCTTCATGTCTTGAAGTAATGGACTGTCATTTCTCTTTTCTTATTTGAGCAGTTCTTGCCATAATATGGACATGGTCTTTTACCAAATACTGCTATCTTGTCACAACACAACTGATTGGCTCAAACACATTAAGCAGGAAAGAAATTCCACAAATTAAGAAGGCACACCTGTTAATTGAAATGCATTTCAGGCGACTACCTCATGAAGCAGGTTGAGAGAATGCCAAGAGTGTGCAAAGCTGTCATCAAGACAAAGGGTGGCTATTTGAATAATCTCAAATATAAAATATATTTTGATTTGTTTAACACTTTTTTGGTTACTACATGATTCCATATGTGTTATTTCATAGTTTTGATGTCTTCACTATTATTCTACAGCGTAGAAAATAGTCAAAATAAAGAAAAACCCTTGAATGCGTAGGTGTTCTAAAACTTTTGACCGGTAGTGTATATATAAAAATGTTCTTCCACTGACATTAGCATTGTGTAAATCGTCTACTTTTATTTTTTTTTACAATTACATCACACTTTGCAACACAAAATGTGAAGAAATCCAAGGGGGTGAATACTTATGATACCCACTGCAGATGACAACCACATAAAACAGATGGACAGGGCTACATACACACAAGCTACAGTAAATACATGACATACAGTGCAAAATCAAGGATATCTCATGTTCACAGAACTCCTCCTTCACAGATTTTAGGTGCCTAGTCTAGGGTATTAACTGACAAACTGGCCTGAATGGGATATTGTGATGTCACACACTGTTGGGAACGTGATGGGTGATATGCCCCAACTGAAATGCCCCCCCAAAAAATGTTTTAAGGATATGCATAATCACTTTTTTCAATTGAAAAGGAACACTTTGGAGAATTATCTGAACAAACAGTTCACCTGAGACAGGAACCAAATTCAAACAGTACACTGTTGATTTTATGTGCAGTTTACTGTCACTGTACTTTTTGCAGACTTTTTTCGCTACCAGAAAACCGAGCAATACTAAAAAACACTGAATAGATTCAATAATATATAAGAATATTCTTGCAAAATCTGGGGCAGATACAAAATAAGATAACATTACAGGGGTTTGAGTTAGAGGTCTGTCTGGTGTCTTCAAGTGGCCACTCCAAAGTGTGCACAGTCATCTCAATACACGTAGGACTCGGGCGGTAGAGCTTTCAACTATTAGTTATTTTTTTGCTTTCCTGGCTGTGCCTTTGGAGGAACTGAACAGAGCACAGTTGTAGCTAGATGGTGGTAGTCCCTTTTAGAACACCTGTCAGTTGAAAGCTATACACCGTAAAGCGGACACCCAGAGTTCTGATGTAATGTATATAATATGTTACTGTACAGCCTCCGCGTTCCAATTTAATCTCTTATTAACGACCAAACTTCCCATTTCTGATCCCGTACATGGGATCAGATTCTAAAGGGTTAACCTATGTTGATATTGTCATGACACACACCTTCATGAAGGGGACACTTACCTGTCTCTTCAAGACGAGGTGCTTTCCCTTCCAGTACTTAAGCATCTGCAGGGACTGCAGGGTGCTGACAATGTCCACTGGGTTCACCGCGGTCTCCTGGCTGATCTCTGAACACACACGAGTACAACACACAGCTCTTCACACACTCATTCAAAATACTGAATCGCGCTGTTCCTAATCATTCAAATGCTTGGTAGAAAAATCATCTCACATGTTCAAGTGAAACTGAGAGCTAACCTGAAGTAGCTAAATAATTAACAACATTAAATCATCATCACTTACAGACTTGACAACCATAAAACAGATTGATAGGGCTGTAAACACACAAGCTACAGCGAATACATGACAAATAGTGATAAATCAAGGGTAGCCTTCTCAGGTTTAATGCTTAGTGCATGTTCGTTAAGCAGTTTGATGCTCCACCTATGGGCTAATTAATTATGAGAGGATAAATTAGCCTATATGGACAGGCCCAAATTAAAATGTTTAGAAATGGGGAAAAAATGTGTATGCTTAACCATGGGAGAAATTTAAAGAGGACACTTTGGACATTGTGTGTGAGTGTCTGGTGTGTGTGTGACCGGAACAAGCTACATAATTTACCAGGGTAATTTTAAACACTCACCTTTGACCCTAAACTAATTGCAGATTGAGAAAATATTTTGAAACAACAGTCAATAGCGACATTAAGCACCAAAACATATTTGCAAAAATGTAGTCATCAGTTCTTTGTAAAGTCCTCTGTCACCTTTGATGGAGATCTCCTTGCCCTGGAAGTTGTACATGTAACGCAGCAGCACCTCTTTCCAGTAGCTACGGTAGCTGATGAGGCCCAGGTCCGAGAGGGGCCGCTCTGGGGAGCCCACCTTCTCCTCCACCTTGGACAGCAGGTAGCCTACAGAAAGAGGAGAGCCGGCAGGGTGGTCACTAGCAGTTCTAATAAGTAATGAAATGGACTGCACTTACATAGCAATGAGACCTGGTGGAGAAAAGCATAAAAACTGCTAAACGAACTGTAGTTTCTACTGCAATAACCACGTAATGACAACACATAAAGAAGTCGCTTTCAGGACATTAAAAGCCATTTTTGACCAGCATTTTTGTCATTCCGGAGAGGCTTAACAAAATAAAGCAGCATCTCGAAATGCCACCTGGCTGTAGTTTCAGTAGCCAATCTAACAAGGGGAAAACAGAGTTAGTCTATACTTACTGAAGTCAATCAGCATCTTCCCAAAGCCCTGCCTCATGTACTGAGGCATTGTCAGGATGCAGGAGACGTTGTAGTTGAGGAAAGAGTTCTTCTCCTGAAAGAACAGAGGACATGCGTCTGAATCGCATCTTTAAAACTAAAGTAATGACAGAGACGTCCCTAATAATAAATAAAAAAAGCTCCGTTATAAACCATATCAAAAAGTTATGGTAGACACTATCAATGTGAACGAAGTATAATGGATGGGTACCTTAGAGAAGTATCCCACAAGATGGCAGCCTGTGTTGTCTGCCTCGGTCATAACGTAGAACAGAAAGGGTTCCACGTCGTAGTACAGCGTCTTGTGATCCAGGAAGAGCTTGGCGAGTAGACACAGGTTCTGGCAGTAGATCTGGAAAAGGAAACCACACACCATTTAAATGTATTTAAATTGTAGGGGGCGAAAGGTCGTGCCGTACTACTATGGCCGACCCTGTAAAACAACACATTTCACTGCACCTATCCAGTGTATGTGACAATAAAACCATATATTTATATTCCATGTAGCTTTTTTTATAGGAGTGCAAGGCCCCCCTGGGGTTAGGGTCCCTGAAGAAATGTGAGATATGACAAAAGCGAAAGGTAATAACTCAACCATGATTATTTCTTTGTTCTTTAGATCGGAGAATAAAATGGAGACAGGAAAAAAAGCATTTGTTGTGTACGAGTCCAGGGTTAGTTCAAGTGTATAGGCCCCCTCACCTTGTTCTTCTTGCCGTCCACCTCAAAGACAGAGATGGCTCCCTTCCTGTAGACCTCATCTCCGGGCGGATGCTTCCACACACACTTGGCCTAACAAACACACAGGGAGACAACACTATTGATTTGCTCATTCAAACCCCATTAAAAAGGCCTCTCTGAACAGTTTCAGCTGAAATTGAAGACATTGGGTGAGTTTAGAATTCCCAAACATGACAAAAGCAGCTTAACATTTGATTGGCTGTTGCATGCTATTTCAATCACATTTGAGTTGCTTCGAGTATCAGCAAAAGTTGCTTGAGAGGGTGTCACTTGCAACAAACATTGTGTGAAAGTTGATTCATGTAACCCCATCTTAAGAGGCGATAGGACTGGATTTTCTACAGTGCCTTCAGGAAGTATTCATACCCCTCGACTTAATCCGCATTTTGTTGTATTACAGCCTGAATTCACAATGGATTAAATCGATTTTGTTCCCCTTACCTATCCATACACAATAACCCATGACGACAAAATGAAAACATGTTTTTAGAAATGTTTGCAAATGCATTGAAAATGAAACACAGAAATCTAATTTACATAAGTATTCAAACCTCTGAGTCAATACTTGGTAAAAGCACCTTTGGTGGCGATTCAATCAAATGTATTTATAAAGCCCAGCTTTGAGTCGTCTTGGGTATGTCTATGAGCTTAGAACAATGTTTATTTTTGTACCATGATAGGACCCTATATCATTAACATTGTACTCCGGTGTTGGTGTTCAGGAGAGTCAACATTTGTCGGGATAAAAAAAGAAAATACTTTTCCTCAAAAGGAGTTGTACCGGGAGTTGTACCGTAGACCATTTGGAAGAATCTTTGAACATCTGCAGATTTTCTCAAAGCTCTGTTAAGCTAGATTGCTGTTCATCGCCTCTCCCAAGTCTATCCACAGATTTTCAATGGGATTTAAATTTTGGCTTTGGCTGGAACACACAACGACATTCACATTCTTGTTCTGAAGCCAATCCAGCAGCGTTTTGGCTGTATTTTTGGGGTCATTGTCCTGTTGGAACGTGAAATCTATGCCCCAGTTTAAGTACGTTTGCACTCTGAAGTAGCAGGTTCTCATCAAGAATTTTCTGTATTTGGCTCCAAGCATTTTTCCCTCTATCCTTACCAGTCTCCCAGTCCCTGACGCTAAAAGCATCCTACATAGCATGATTCTTCCCCGTTGGGTGATGAGCTGTGCTTGCTTTTCTCCAGACATAGCGCTTTGCATTCAGGCTAAAGAGTTACATTTGTCTCATCAGACCACAGAATATTTTGCCTTATGCATGCTGTCATGTGCCTTTTTCTCAGGAGTGGCTTCCGTCTGACCACTCTCCCATAAAGCCCAGATTGGTGAAGTGCTGTAGAGACCGTTGTCCTTGTGGCAGGTTCTCCCATCTCAGCCAAGGAATTCTGTAGTTCTGTCTAGGTCACTTCCATGACCAAGATCCTTCTTACCCAGTTCGGTCTGACAGCCAGATCTAGGCAGTTTCATATTTTTTTAATTTGCCAATGATGGAGACCACTGCTCTCTTCAAAACTATTAACACTAGAAACGGTTTTATACCCTTCCCCAGACACAAGCCTCACAACAATTCTATCTCGGAGATCTACAGACAGTTCTTTGGAGTTGAGAAGTTTCTGCTCTGACATCCACGGTCAACTATGGGGCCTTTTATATAGACAGGTGTGTTTCTTTCTAAATCATGTCCAAACAACTGAATTGGCCACAGGTGAACTCCAATCAAGTTGTAGTGACATCTCAAGGATGATCAAAGGAAATTGGATGCACCGGAGCTACATTTTGGGTGGCATAGCAAAGGGGTGAGAATACCTATGTAAATGAGATATTTCTGTAATTCATTTTCAATACATGTTTTCACTTTATCATTATGGGGTATTGTGTGTAGACGGGTGAGTGAAAAAAATAAATATTTAATCTATTTTGAATTCGGGCTGTAACAACAAAATGTGGAATAACTAAGTCGAGGGGTATTTCTGAAGGCACTGTATATCTTACCATGTGTCGTCTCAGAATGGTCTGGCTCTTCATGTACTTGAGGCAGAACTCGCAGACGTAGAGACGTCCCAGGCGGGCGTACTCCTCGGGGTAGGGCGAGTGGTACCACGTGTCCAGCTCGTAGCGTCCAAACAGAATGGTCTTGATCATGTTGCTGCCCTCCGTGATCTGTCCCTGGATCCGCAGCTTCTCCTGTGGCGTTTTCAATAAGCGCGAAACAAGAGAGGAGAAATATGAAATTCTTCTAAACTACCAAGAACATCTTATCTACAATACAATCTAAATCACTATTGGTTTATTATGCATGAAGGAGGAAGGTGCACTGAGGTTTTTGTCTTACCAGATCTTCAGATGCGCGTGCCTGGGCTTTTCTGAAAAGCTCCAGGTCATATTCACTAGTGATGTTCTCCAGAAGAGGTTCTCTGGTGTTGCCGTGGCTCTGTCGATGCTCCTGTAGACGAGATGGAAAGAAAAAGAGTTGGGTGACGGAGTGCTGATTGTGTCAATAAATGGGCTTTATTGAATATACTCTTTAAAGAGGTAGCGTTTCAGACTTTTTCGGAAAATGGGCAGGGACTCCGCTGTCCTGACATTAGGGGTAAGCTTGTTCCACCATTGGGGTGCCAAGACAGAGAAGAGCTTTCACTGGGCTGATCGGGAGCCGCCCTTCCGTAGGGGTGGGAGGGCAAAGTGGCCAGAGGATCCCCATAGCAAACATGATTCTCCCTCTAGTCATTTGAATGGGGGAGATCTATCCTGTGTCTCACCATGTATTTCTCCTTCTGCTCCTTGGGAAGCCCAGAGTTCCTCCCCTTTCTCATCTCCGTCACCTGCTCTTTGTATCTTGTCTGTTTTGATGTGGGCATCTGGTGGACACAACAGGAATTCATTGTGATTTTAGCAAAAAATATATATATTTGACCCCCTTTTTTGATCTTGTCTCATCGCTGCAACTCCCCAACGGGCTCGGGAGGCGAAGGTCGAATCATGCGTCCTCCGAAACGTGACCAGCCAAACCACACTTCTTAATACTCGCCTGCTTAACCCGGAAGCCAGCCGGCACCAATGTGTCGGAGGAAACACTGTTCACCTGACAACCGAGGTCAGCCTGCAGGCGCCCGGCCAGCCAGAAGGAGTTGCTAGAGCGTGGTGAGCCAATTGAAGCCCCACCCGGGCCAAACCCTTCCTTGATCCGGGCGACGCTGGGCCAATTGTGCGCCACCCTATGGAACTCCCGACCACGGCCGGTTGTGAGACAGTGCCCTAGACCACTGCATCACTCGGGAGGCCCTTTATTTACTTTTACATTATCAAATTAATCACCTTAAAAAGTATTCAATATTAATGTAATTAATTTTACCTGATGTCGTGTGGCGTGTCTGTTACTTTCCTCCTGCACCTTTGATTCATCTTCGTGTTTCTCACGAGTGGTTGCTTTCACCTGTCAATAAAAAGGATGAATAAACGTATTGGGCATTTGGTTCTCTGTAGCTCTCATTGGACGAGACAATGAAGTTAATGTACCTCAATAAGCAATGCCAAATATTTTAATGACATATTTACCTTGCATTCGTCCGCTGAGAGGTTATGGTAAAGAGGGCATCCTGAAACCGCAAAATGGCGTTCATGTTTCCCTGTAAGATGTCCTGCAAGGAACATGAGAGACAGAAAAGCAATAAGTTTACATATAATTAAATTAATTGACCAGAGATATTTCATAATAAGAATCTTAACAAGAATCATGACAAGTCTTGTTGAGCATCCACTAAACTAGCAGTGGTCCCACTAACCAAATGGTCACTTGTCTTACCCAGTGAGTTGCATCCCGGTGTGGGACACTTCATATTAAAATTGTAGGTCTCATGGCAGCGGCGGCGCTTGGGCCGGTGGGAGAGGTCCTTGTCTGAGTCTCTGAGGGCGGGGTCTTTGGCCACACTCTCATCATGGGAGGCGTTGGGGCTGGAGATGTCCAGCTCAGACTCAGACGATGGGGCGTTGCCTGTGGGCGTCAATGGGGGAGACTCGTCATGGTCGCCGACTCGCTTCACATCTGGTGTGTCTACATTGGCATGTGGGAGAAACAGCACAACATTCAACTACACTGACAATGTAGGATAAAATAATGAAATCTTCTAGCAATTGTTAGACCTCAAGTTCTCCTATACAGGTGATTGACTCATTGTTCGCTAACCTAACTACTACAGTTGCAATGTAGATTTTGATTCACAACTAAAGCATCCATCCCATGGCTTTCTTTACCTTGTGAGCTTTGGCTGAGGCGTAGAGATGCTCTTGTGAGGCGTGTTCTCTTGGGCATGTTTCCATCACTCTCTGAGCTGTTTGTCTGTTCTCTCTCTGCAGAAGAGTCTGAATCTTCAGTCCCATCAGAGCCGCTCCCCAAATGCACACTCTGTGATAGAATGAAAAAAAAGTAAGACTAGTAGGGGTAACGCGTTAGCCAGGTAACTAGACGATATCTAGCTTGCTAACGTTAACTATTTACTTGTGATGGCTCTAACTAGGTTATAGAATTGTTGCTAACGTTCGCTCCTTCAAATGTATCCATTTCTCATGAATGAGATATACAGCTAGCTAATTACTCTATAAATCTGAATGTAAACACAGCCTTTATAGCTAGCTAGCTAGTCAGTTAACATTAGATAGCCAAATAGGCAACGCAACATTAGCAAAACACCATTGTAGCATTAGCTAGCAATCTACCTTGAAAGCGTAAAAGAGGCCATTTTAGCTTACTAACTTCCGTTACCTGCAGTAGCTAACTAGATATTTAGCATTAAGTTACCTAAATAGTTAAGAAAGATACATACTTTCGAATGCATAATAGAGACCACTGGCTAACAACTAGCTAACATTTTAGCAACGTTATGCTAGCAGCATAGCTAGTCAAGTTAGCTTATCCAGCTAGCTAACGCCGTAACGTTAGCTTCCGACCTACATGTTTCGTACCTGTCGTCTACGGGGCATATTTGCCTTGATGAACGCCGGTTCCTATGCCGCCCGTCTCATAAAACAACGTAGTTCCCAAATTGTATAATAAATGCAGTGGATGGAACTGTTTTAGATTAAGTTTTTACTTAAAAAAAAACGTGTATGTACACACAACATTGGCTATGTCTCGCGCCACATTTTCGGTACAACACACTTCCGTTTGAAACCTCTGTGTAATGTCACATGTGGTACTGTCTCCACTGGGTGGCACTGTATGGGTGGCACGCCAGTCTTATTTTCAACTAATTTAACATCTGATCTACTTATCAAAAGGCACATCTCAATCGCTGGTCCAGATAAATTCAAATCAAATTGTATTGGTCACATACACGTGTTTAGCAGATGTTATTGCGGGTGTAGAGAAATGCTTGTAAATCATGAAATAGCACAATTGTGGGGGTGGGCCTACCCTCTTTTGTTCTATATTTCCCCTCTTTTGTTTTCATTTTTGGGAGAAGATAGATTTTTGTCCCAGTTGTCCCTCGCTTCGCCTCTTTATTATTATTATCATTTTTATTTTATTACATTTCAAATTCCAATACAATAACAAAAAAACATCACCACTACAAAAACCACAACAAAAACTACAAATCATCATCACTGCAAATATATTTTCTCTGAAGAAACATTATATTGTTCTTCAAGCAAAGGGAGGCCTATGACATTACGACTTGCCATCAAACCAAAGCCTTGAATGCCCTACTCCTTGAAGTTTGCAATTGTGTCTAAAAACACTATTTTACAGAAGAAACAATAATAATAATAATAATAATTACCCTTTAGTGTGTGTACTTTACTGTATTAATACTTGGGATATCACTTTAACAAGAAAAGTCATTTTTTCAATGGTAAACGGCCTGATTGAACTATCTTAATTTATCTGCCATCTTTGCTAACACTTTCTGTCACATGTGGGTTATAGATCTCGAATATATTTCTAAGTCTTTGTTTCCTTCTAATTTGTATGACTATTTTACAGTTCTACTAGTTTACATAAATTGATGTGAGTTTTAAAGCTGTCTGTACTATGGGATAACTATGTGTTGTCTCATGTCGAAAACCAAAGCAGACATATCAGTGATGATTAAATGGATTATTGCATTATCTATGTAAAAATAGAGTCTATATGGTAACAAGCCTATCTGTTATTCAGATCACTGCTCATCAAAGGATAAATAAATACATTAGCTGCTACTGCTTGGCCTCTATTTGATATTGGTCTCTGGACCATTGTTTGTGGTAAATGTCTTTCATCAATATAAGAGATTAGTATTATTGCGAAATAGAAACTGTCTATACACTGATAGTGTATTTCAATCAACCAGTAAATACCATGGCACAATCATTCCTACTCAGCAGAAACCTAAAGCGAGAGAGAAAATAACTCGTAGTGCTGTGCAACATTTCCGGGAATACTGATTATGAACAGATTTGAAAAAAGCTATGGTATGTTACAGTAATCACTTGAATTCAATCAATCTAATTTATTTCTATATATATGCTTTTTTACTTTTCTAATTTTCTATTGCTGAACTGTGCACACACACATCCTATATTTAAAAAAAGAAGAGAAGAAAACACACACATATAAATGCTTTAGAAAAAACTAGGACAACACACTACATAAAACAAACACAAATCAGTAGACCTAATAGCATGACCAAATCCAAAGCATTGGGCAAACCGCCAAAGAATTCAAAGAAACGATCATGTGGAAAAGTGAAACCTTTTATTAATGGACAAACATAGCATAGGGCCCTAGGCCTATATGACAGACAGCAATAGCCTATACAGAATATAGGGGTAAAGGTATGCTAGAGCGGAATGTTGTCCTATATTGCTAAATTAAAATACCAGAGCATACCTGGTTCTGGAAGACTTCTGCAGCCACACTATTTATCCAACAAAACGTCACTGAACAGGATGAGAATCATTTTACTTTTTACTTGAAGCTGACATATTTTGGGGACGTAGTGGGGCACAGTAGGTGATCCCATCTGGTTGCGTGTAAGCGCACATATAACTTTGCTACAAGCCCGTATGTTCTGAAGGAATGTAGAGCCAGACATATCGCATGATGCATTTGTCCCCTCAGCTGAGCTGAACCTGAACCAGAGACACTTTTGAGGAGATGGAATTGTATACTTTACCCATACGTTGTCAATGGGCCGCGCAGCCTATTCTGGGCTATTCTGGGACAAGGAGAGCTCTCCTTCAAGGAGTAAATGGGAGTCAATTGGGCGCTAGCTCAAAAACCCAACATTAGCATGCCTTTCGTGAACAAGAAGTACAACATTGCAAATATTTTCCGTTATGTGAGATACTTAGCTTGTTCCATGTAATATCGTATGGCTTTGGAATCGTAACGTTGCGTACTTTTGAGGAAAATAGCAGGTTTCTCGACTCATACCCGGACTTTGAGAAGGGATTGCGTGACGATTAGTTTAGCAACCGTGTGACGCAAAATAACAACATTAACGCGAGTGGTCGACAGGCTGCTGGGTGGAGGCTTATACCTAAATCCTGGTCCAATGGGATTCCGATCTCCTACTTTCTCGAACATCTCTGCCTGAAGCTGAGCTAAAGGTTGCAGACACATTCGATTGGACTTTTCTTCCTGTCTCCGATTCAGGAATGTACATGTGAAAGAAACGATTCTGTGAAATGGCATCATGCGATACAATGTTGCTGTCCAAGTAGGAGTCAAACAAGAACGACAAAGCAGCGGGAAAAAATCCTGTAATATCGCTTGTTTTGGATATCGCTAACTAGCTAGTTACGGACGTTGGCCCAACAATAACACGGTATGTATCTAGCTAGCTTGTTAGTAATGCAATGTTCCTTGTGTTTTTCTTTGTATTTCTTGTCATCTATACATGCATTTTTGTATTTATGTAACTATATTGTTTATTTAGCCTTCTATTAAGAGCATCTCTTTACGACAGTACCGGGGGTTTTCAATCAGCTGATTTGTAGACGTTAACATTGTTATTGGGAATTAGGGTTTAGGAATTATATATATGTTTTTAAAGGTATGTTGTTTTTGTCCACTAGATAGACACAGCCGTTAGATAAGTGTCATACAAATTGGGATAAAGGGATGGGCTCCAGTGATCAAGACAAAGCTTTTGACAAACACATGTTAATGCTCTCGTGAGCACTCACTGTACGTTCCATTCTTCCAGGAAGTTCTATTCCTCACTGGTATCATTTTTTCCTCTGTGGCAATTTGTCTTACTGTCAACAAAACCTCAGTAGACCCTGTGATTGATTTCTGAGCTGGTGTCAACACACCATAAATGTAGATGTAAGCTAAAACAGTCTTGTGATCTCTAAATTGTGTGACTCGGCAGGATGTGGAAATACTCTTTTAGTCAGTCTCTCTTCTGTCAATGAATGTCACTATCACTAGAATATTGTACTGACAGCCCTTGATGTGTTTGTTTACTTAAATTATGTCAAATGCCACCTAAATGGATAATAAAGGGGGCTGGCAATTTCAGAACTACAAGGAGCACATGTGCGCCTAAATTGAAAAATGTAGTCTCACACAAATACATTTAGGAGCACAAGGACAAATATTTGAGGTAATAAAGCTAGAATCGTACATTTTTCTAGACGCACTGGTGCTCCTAAAATATCATTTTAAGTACAGCAAAATATTTATATGCAAGTAAAATGGTCACACTGTAGAGCCCTGTAACAATGTGTTTTTCATGGGGTTGTTTGTTCAGCTTGTTGTTGTCAGCATAACCACCTGAGATATCTTATGTGTATGTCACAGCGTGTCATGTGGGAGTAACTCTCATCCCTGGAGGCGAGATGTTAGCCACACAGACCCCAGATACAGGGCCAGAGGCAAAAGACGTCAAGCAGGTAGGCTAAACCTTTTTTACTGTTAATGGCCCACCCAATCCCATAAACCACTTCCATGTGACTCTGAAAAGGTGATCAGATCTGTCTCACAGATACTGCTTTAGTGACACATCGACCCTGTCTATGCGTGAGCAATGTTAGTATTTTAACCTGTTTGGGCTGCAGGGGCAGTATTGAGTAGCCAGATAAAATGTGCCCATTTCAAACGGCCTCGTACTCAATTCTTGCTCGTTCAATATGCATATTATTATTACTATTGGATAGAAAACACTCTCTAGTTTCTAAAACCGTTTGAATTATATCTGTGAGTAAAACAGAACTAATTTGGCACAAACTTCCTGACCAGGAAGTGGAAAGTCTGAAATCGAGGCTCTGTTCTACTTCCTGCCTATAAATGGGCATGATACGTATTAGTATACATGCACTTCATAGACCTTCCCCTGGATGTCAAGAGGCGGTGAGAGAAGAAATTGAGTGTTTATCTTGGTCTGAAGTGGAATACAAGCTCTTTGTATGACGTGTCACCCATTTCCTGTTTTCTGGAGAGCGCGAGGAGGCACCTGGATTTGCCTTCTGTTTAGCTGCCGTTATGGACGACTAATATCTCCGGCTTTGATTTTATTTGATACATGTGACCATATCATCGTAAAGTATGTTTTTTCAATATTGTTTAATCAGATTATTGAAATTTTTTCGGGAGTTTTGCTGTGTTCCGTTCTCTGAGTTTGTTGACGATGGAGAGATTCGTGCCACTTGGCTAGTGTGCTTGCTAAATCGAGAGGGAAAGAGGCCGTTCTAAATCCAAACAACGATTGTTCCCGACAAAGGACCCCTTGTCCAACATTCTGATGAAAGATCAGCAAAAGTAAGAAACATTTTATGATGCTATTTCATATATCTGTCGTACATGTGAACTAGTCGTCGGCGCCCAGCTTTTGGGTACTCTAGCTATACCGAAGCTGGATGTTGTAATGAAGTTATTTTTAGAATTCTAACACGGCGATTTCATTAAGAACTAATGGATCTATCATTTCCTATACAACATGTATTTTTCTGTTATGTTTATGAATAGCTATTTGGTCAGAATATGTGTGTCAGAAAAAGTGTAAGAAAAATATCCGTACGTTGTGGAAAAAGTAGCTACGATAGCACAATGTATACCACTGATTTCAGCTCTAAATATGCACATTTTCGAACAAAACATAAGTGTATGTATAACCTGATGTTATAGAACTGTCATCTGATGAAGAATATCAAGGTTAGTCAAAAATTATATATCTTTTACTGGTTTGTTACGATCGCTAACCTTTGCTACTGGGAAATGGCTTGTGTTTCTGGCTATTGTGGTAAGCTAATATAACGCTATATTGTGTTTTCGCTGTAAAACACTTAATAAATCGGAAATATTGGCTGGAATCACAAGATGCCTGTCTTTCATTTGCTGTACACTATGTATTTTTCAGAAATGTTTTATGATGAGTAATTAGGTATTTGACATTGGTGTCTGTAATTATTATGGCTGCTTTCGGTGCAATTTCTGATTGTAGCTGCAATGTAAACTATGATTTATACCTGAAATATGCACATTTTTCGAACAAAACATAGATTTATTGTATAACATGTTATAAGACTGTCATCTGATGAAGTTGTTTGTTGGTTGGTTCTTGGTTAGTTAGGTTGGCTTTGTGCATGCTACATGTGCTGTGAAAAATGTCTGTCCTTTTTTTGTATTTGGTGGTGAGCTAACATAAATATACGTGCTGTTTTCGCTGTAAAACATTTTAAAAATCGGACATGTTGTCTGGATTCACAAGATATGTACCTTTCATTTGCTGTATTGGACTTGTTAATGTGTGAAAGTTAAATATTAAAAAATATATATATTTTGAATTTCGCGCCCTGCACTTGAGCTGGCTGTTGTCATAAGTGTACCGACGTCGGGCTTGCAGCCAGAAGAAGTTCAATAGGCCTAAGTGAATATTTATTGCTTACTGGGATGCCCTGATTTCCAGTTCTTACAGTCATTGAAGTCCAGGTTACTATGTCAAACACCTTAGCCTATATGACATGGCATAGTTATTCACGTTAGTGACCGTGTGGACAAGTAGCTGGGGTTGCGTTAAAATTCAAAACTTTGCATTTTCAAAATGCAGACCATCAAAAAATCTGTGTTTTAAACCAGTTCACCAGCGTTTTATATTGAAAGAAAACAGTGTTTTTTTGCTTCAATAGAGTCATCAGGTGTTTGCAACTATAGTTTTCCTTTGCAGAAAATACATTAGTGCAACTTATTCGACAGAAAATGGCTTCATTTTCATCAGATGACAATAGAAGTGCAACACTATTTGGCTAATAGTCACAAGTAAATGAGCTTACAATGAAAAAAGCAAGGTATTTTTGGCAAAAACAATGCATGGCCAGATCTTTAGAATGTTTATCATAGAAAAATGCAGCCAGCTACATTTCTTAATGTTTTGTTTGAAGTTAATCTTGCATTTTACTGGAGAAAAGTACAGGAGAAAAGTAGCGACGCATCAGTCAGAGCCCTGTCTGCTGATAGAATGCCCGTTCATGAATTTTCATCCAAGTGAAGTGCAACTGAAGCACAAAATTAGTCTGATGCACAGCAGAAATTACAATAAGAAGCATTTTAGATCTGCGTTCACTAAACGCAACAAGATATTTCTTATTCGTTTTTTATCCTTTTTTTGCGTGAAAAAACAGAATTCTGCTTTAATGCGGCCCCTGATGTAGTGGCGTTTTTATGTCACAGTTTGTGATTGCACTACTTTATAACAGACGGTTTAAACTAAGTGACTAAAATAAGTTTCAGATATTGATTTTATGTTTGTTTAAGTGGTGTAGGCTATCTTTGCTGTTCTAGTAATAGACTGCAAAACACACCATTATATGATGCAAAATGTCTCATACCGCCTTTGTTTCTGTATTTTTAAAGTTATACATCTTGAAAACTTGATTACTGACATGCAAAACTATTTGGGCCTATATCAATAATGGGCTATGAATCAAATACTGAAAGATAGTTTTTGGGTGGAGTTTTCCTTTAACTTCTTCGGGCTAGGGGGCAGTATTCGGAAGTTTGGATGAATGAGGTGCCCAAATAAACTGCCTGTTACTCAGGCCCAGAAGCTAGGATATTCATATAATTGGTAGTATTGGATAGAAAACACTCAAGTTTCCAAAACTGTTAAAATAATGTCTGTGAGTATAACAACTGATATTACAGGCGAAAACCCGAGGACAATCCATCTAGAATCTTTTTTTCTTCAGCTCACCACTGATTAGAATGGCTGGGAATGGGAATATAAAAGGAAGACCTCCCAGATTGCAGTTCCTAAGGCTTCCACTAGATGTCAACAGTCTTTAGAAAGAGTTTCAGGCTTGTTTTTGAAAAATGAGCTAGAATTTGAAGTTTTCCTAAATGGCTCCCATTTTGGCTGTAGTGTTTGTTGCGCGTTCCGGTGAGGGCGTGCACTTCGTTATTTATCTCCAGTAATGGTCTCCGGTATTCTCCGTCTTAAATTTTATTGTTTATTTACATATTAGGGTACCTGAGAATTGATTAGGAACGGTGTTTGATATGTTTGGAAGAAGTTTATTGGTAACTTATGGGATTCATTTGTATGCATTTTGAACGAGGGAAACCGGTGGATTACTGAGTCAAGCACGCCAATGAAACATACTTTTTTGGGATATAAAGAAGGACTTTATTGAACAAAAGGACCACTTGTTATGTAGCTTGGACCCTTGTGATTGAAGATCTTCATCTGGTTGCAAAGGTAAGTGATTTATTTTATTGGTATTTCTGACTTTCGTGATGCCTCTGCTTGGTTGGAAAATGTATGTAATGCTGTTGTGTGCGGGGCGCTGTCCTCAGATAATCGCATGGTGTGCTTTCGCCATAAAGCCTTTTTGAAATCTGACAAAGCGGCTCGATTAACAAGAAGTTAAGCTTTTAAATGATGTGTGACACTTGTATTCTCATGAATGTTTAATATTACGATTTCTGTCATTTGAATTTCGCGCTCTGCAATTTCACCGGATGTTGTCGAGATGGGACGCTAGCGTCCCAATTTAGAGGTCGACCGATTAATCGTAATAGCCGATTTAATTAGGGCCGATTTCAAGTTTTCATAACAATCGGAAATCGGTATTTTTGGGCGCCGATTTTAAATTTTATTTGTACACCTTTATTTAATCTTAATTTAACTAGGCAAGTCAGTTAAGAACACATTCTTATTTTCAATGACGGCCTAGGAACCTTCTGCCTTCAGGGGCAGAACGACAGATTTTTAACCTTTTCAGCTCGGGGGATCCAATCTTGCAACCTTACAGTTAACTAGTCCAAGTATATATTTTTAAACCTGCATATTTAGCTAAAAGAAATCCAGGTTAGCAGGCAATATCAACCAGGTGAAATTGTCATTTCTCTTGCGTTCATTTCACGCAGAGTCAGGGTATATGCAACAGTTTGCTCTTTGCGAACTAATTTGCCCGAATTTTACGTAATTATGACATAACTTTGAAGGTTGTGCAATGTAACAAGAACATTTAGACTCATGGATGCCACCCGTTAGATCAAATACGGAACGGAATAAACGTTTTTTTTTCGAGGTGATAGTTTCCGGATTAGTCAAAGGATAATGGTTTAGAGAGAAATAGTCGACGCGTTATAATTCCTGTAATAACTTGCGGCTGAACTTGAAAGGGGTTCCTTCGTTATTTTACCGTTCATGTCTTCCATAGAGAATGTCTTTATCTACTTCAAATAAGGTCTGTGTTTCGCGGAGGAGCAGACTGACAGGGGACCATGCAGATAAGCTCTGCTTTCTGCACTACAACCTAAAACTTCTTAACTGGGAATATTGAAGACCCATGAAAGCTGGTGGTTCGTTTTAACATATGTTCTCATGTTATTTGAGACTAAATTGATTTTATTTATGTATTATATTAAGTTAAAATAAGTGTTCATTGTTCATTCAGTATTGTTGCAATTGTATTATATATATATATATATATATATATATATATACTTTTTTTAAATAAATGTTTTATATCGTCCGATTAATCAGTATCGGCTTTTTTTGTCCTCCAATAATCGGTATCTGTATCGGCGTTGAAAAATCATAATCGGTCGACCTCTAGTCCCAATGATCTGTAATTAACTGAACTCTGTTGATGTTTGATTTATGTCAGATGTTGTGCAATGTAGTCTGTGGGATAAATATCATAGATAATCAATAATATGCTGTCATTGTCAAGTTTTACCGACAACGTCAATGAGGCAAAGGTTTGTTTTATTAATTCAAATTGTAGGCTAGTGTCCACTGTTCCTGTTTTCTGGGGGAAATAAAGATACAAATTGTTCCTATTTGTAGTCGGGTTGGTAGAACTTCTGCTCATGCAAGGTAAGTAGGTTATGGCATAAAATTGATTTTCTCTGGCCCTTTTGCCAGTGTCAGCTGACATCAGGCGACTAGTATGTGTGTCAGGGTGTTTCATATTCACATGGCTAATGACCCATCTCGAAGTGATGACACATCTTTTCTGCCATCATTTTGTTTCCAATATCTGGGGAAGTGCATTGTGAAATTGTGTCACTTCAAACAGTTGAAGACATTTGGAAATGTTTCAGCTGTTGGGCTATGTGATTTAACCCAATCTTACAATTTCTTTAGTGGATTAAGGAGAAGTTGGCGTGGTCACTCAAGGCGTTGCAGAAGCGCTACGTGACAACCGATGTCGTGGTGACCAGCGAGGATGGTGACGCCAACCTGCTGTGCTGCGCACTGGAGGCCATCTTTATCCATGGCATCAAGAGCAAATATGTTCGCTCCGAGGCCGGGGGACGCGGCAGGAAAGGGGGGTCCCGGGGACCCCTACCCCAACCTGAGTTCTGGAGCCTGCTCAAGACGGTCACTCACGGGTGGGTGGATGCCTGAAGCTGTACAATGATAATCCCACTTCCCCTATAGATGGCCCTACAGGCACCTCTCGTGCAGTGTCTCCACCCTCAATCACTTTAGTGTGCTAGAGAAGTTGAAGTTCAGATAATGGGATGTTTCTATCCTCTTATGTTGCAATAAGTGTGTATAACAAATCACAGAATGTTATTCAATTACAGTAGTAAAGCAGAATGCTATTTATTTACAGTAGTTAAGCAGAATGTTTATTTACAGTGGTTAAGCAGAATGCTATTTATTTACACAAGTTAAGCAGAATGACAATAGTAAAGGTTTCAGATCAGATGGTGTAGCTTGTTTCAATATGTGTAGTGTATACTGTACATGAAATAATTCTCTGTAATGATAAATTATGTAATGTCTCCTCCTGGTGCCCTCAGTGATGTGATCACGGAGCTGGAGAAGCTGAGCTTCGTGGGTACGGACACGGGTCGCTGCCGGGCCTGGCTGCGGCTGGCCCTCAACCACGGCCTGATGGAGTGCTACCTGGCCTCCCTCTTCCGCGAGGGCTCCAAACTGCAGGCCCACTACCAGCCCTCCGCCCTGCTTCTGGACCCTGAGGAGCGTGAGGTGCTGCTCAGTTACATCCAGGGCCTGGCCTCCCTCACCTTCAACCTCTCTTACAAATCGGCCGTGCTCAACGAGTGGACCACCACCCCTCTGGCTCTGGCTGGCCTCTGCCCTGCCGCCCAGGCTGAAGCGCTCGACCTCCCCTTTCTCACCAATCGCAAGGAATCCTGGGATACGGTGTCACAGTCGTCCGGCGGGTCGGATACGGTTGAAGTGCAGCGAGGGGGGCCAGGGGTACTGGGGAAGGGGATTGGGGGGGTCTCAGGGTTTAAGACCCCACTAAATTCATCCAATTTGAGCCTGGACACCACAGGGTCGTCTCAGCTCTCCTCCAGTCTGAGCTCTGACAGTCTGCTTCAAGGTCACGATCCCAAGAGCCCAGACAAGGAGACCTGGCCATGTGACCTGGAAATCTCCAACATGGAGAAGAATGGCAATGCCAAGAGGCCTCTCAAAGAGTAAGTAATGTGTGGGTGTTGTTAGTGTACCTGTGCTAATACATGAGGTCCTTGGCAGATCACCAAAGCAGTACAAGACATGGCCCCAAATAATTTCTGCATTTAGCAAATGCTTTTATCCAAAGAAACTTGAGCTCAATGCCTGTAGGCATACTCATGCAAGAATGAAACCCACCGCAATTATGATGATGCAAGCAACAGGATTCGACGAACAATGTTTGAAGAAATGTATTAAATATTTAAAGGAACTGTCTAACATGTTGTCCCTTGTTTCATTTGGTGATTTCTGACGACCTCTGACATCTCCTATTTTCTGTAACCATGCAGTGTTCTGGCAGACTTCAGGGAGAGTGCCCATTCCAGTCAGGACTCCATGCGCGAGGATTCGTACGTGTCCACCCCAGGCGCAGACCACCTCTCTGAGAACACTGCCTTCAGTGGCTCCGACAGCGAGACCCAGGGGCATGTCACACATCTCACTGGCCCCTGTAACCCTGCTTCACTGGGGTCAGACCAGGAGGAGCCTTCCACTAAGACCCACGTCCCCTCCAACGTGTACTCGCACATTGAAGGGCCCTCCAGTCTCAGTGACTGTGTAGAGAGCACATCGACAACTCCTCAACTGCCTGTCACTGAGACGCCACAGGAGAAAAAAACTGAATATTCTGCCTCGGAGCCTTCAGCCCACATGAACCTACACCGCACTACCAGCGTGCTCAGTCGGACGGTGTCTACAGACTCAGTCGCAGTAAATTTAATCTCTCTCTTATTCCCTCCCATCCCTCTGTCTTACTCACTCGTCATGTGATTTACCTTAAAGAGCGACTGCCTTTTAATAGCAACGAATCCCTTTGAAAATGGCCCATGTGGCATCGATATGAGTCAGAAACAGTTATTATCGTGTCAAAATTGACGACGAAGTGTAAGTATGATAATTTTGGTCATAAAGTCAGTCTAGCCTATAACGGAGTTTGTAGCATCCGTGCGTATAACAGGTAAGTTACCGTTTGGTTTTGATGATGTCCATTTGCCTTTAGCATGGGGTGAACAGCTGCGGTGATTGCTCTCTATCCAAAAGCATAGACAGTGAGAGAGACCTGCCCAGCAGCTCTGACTTTGTTTACATAAAACATGTTGCACATTTTGTTAACTTAAGAAGTACTGCACCAAACATCCTTTAGTTAGTTTTGTATAATTGTGCAACTAAAACATCTTCGACAAAAACATCTAAATTAATTATCGATTTCTTGAGTTGTCTTAGATTCATTCTGGGGATTTTAAGGAAGTAAAATAGGCTTCCACGTCTACCGTGTCTAATTTGTCTAATGAGTAACAGAAAAAACGTGCCAATCGGCGTGTTCAGTCGCTCCTAAGTTATTTGAGTTCTGCTTGACCTTTGCCCTAGATAATGATATAATGATATATTTTCCACTGTAGTCTAGGCTGCATTAGTATAATTGATATTGTGCAAAGCTTTGCTAAATAGTAAAGCATCTGTGGGCTTATATGGTTACAAGCTGAAACAATTATTTCCAGATTTGCTAAATTAGTAACCAATTACCACTAAGACCCATTTACCCTTTCTTAGCATTCCCACTCCTGGATCTCTGAGGATGACATCTATAAGCCACACCTTGAGGAAGTGGCTGACCCCGATGACTCTTTGCTAGGGTCTGGCCCAGCTTGTGTGAATGGATTTACCTCTCCCCCTCCAGAGCCCGAGACCCCCCAGTCTCCCCCCAGCGTGGTTCACCGCAGGCAGATAGGTAAGCTCCCAAAACCAGGGACACCAACTCTTCTAGTACACAGAACACCTTGTGATGCAGTCTGTTGTAACCACCATACGAATGGCCTTGGTCATGAGGTGACAGTATGCCAAAGGATTGTTCCTAGTTTTCAGCACATGTTGTTCTGGTCTTTGTCACACTTTAGTTCAAGGAAATGAAGACGAACCAAAGACTTGTTTGTTCAATGGCAGGGTTTGTGAGTCATTGGACAGTCCACAACTTCCATAATTTACACTTTGCTAAGCGTACTATTGCAACCTCGGCCAAAATATTCCCAGGAAGCTCCGTTCCTCATTCAGAAACCCTACACAATGATCTCAAACTGTGTTTTTTATATATAATAAAATTCAACACAGACAACCCCTTGCTAACCAGGAGACTGTTGAGTATGTTATGGTGGACTGTCATTACAATTCCTTCACAGGAACCTGGTACAAGTAAGTTTAATGTGGCTAGCTAGCCACTGAATGGCTCTGAATGCGCTGTCAGGTAGACAAAGCTACTACTAACCACTTTTGGAGCTAACTAGTTCCCGCAAGTCCTATCCTGATGTCAACAACAGATGATGTTGTAGTTCTATTCATAATATAGCTAACATACTGTACATTTCAAGAAAACAAGTTATATTAACTGGCTAGCTAGCAAGCGTTAGCAACGTTTGGTGGTCAATGAGACTGAGCTAGCAAACAATGTAACAAAAGTACAATTTCGGATTAGAAAAATACTCCCAACAGGCTCTACATTTCAGGTACCCCTGGTGCACTGTTATTCAGCCATGTAAACCATTTATCTTCTTTTTCATGAAAGCTCTCTGTTTTTCCATAGCTTTCAGTGGCTTTAATGCGTTTGAAACGTGAGCTTGTCCAATGTGTCCATTGGAGCACTGCGATTGGTTGCTCAAAATTATGGGGCGGGGCTTAGCAAAGGGTCAATTGTGAAACAAATATCTAGGCTCAAACCAGGAAGAACTTTTTAGTCCTACCAATAATGTTAATGAATTCTCTTACCTTTTTGGTATATGATCGTGCTTCCTCGTTTTTGCTGACAACTTCACAGAATTATTGGTACTTCCTCCTTATGGTATGTTTGAACCTCAGTGTTGAATATCATTTTTGCCCGGTGGTTTCATGTTCAGATAAAACCGGTTATACCGGTTTAGGGTCATTAAAAAGAAAGAAAAATTGGTGGCATGCAAATTTTTATCTGGACAGATAGACAGATTAGACCCACGCACTTTAGAGATCTGTTGTGCAGTTTTTCTATAGCATCCTTGTTGACTTAACTCATTCTTTCTCTCCCTCTTCTCTTTCATTCTTTCTCTCTGTCCTTCAGGCCTCTCCAACCCTTTCCGCGGACTGCTGAAGCTGGGCCACCTGGAGCGGCGGGGCACGGTGGGCATGTGGCGCGACTACTACTGCGAGCTCTCGCCCTTCGAATTCCGACTCTACCAGAATGCAGAGGAGCGTACCTGCTGCGACAATTGCTCCCTGCTGCGTTGCGAGGACGCCCGCGTCACCTCGGCCGAGGGCCGCTTCGACCTTTCCTTCCCCGGGAAAAGGCTCCTCATGCGGGCGGCCAACCGCGATGAGGCCGAGGACTGGGTGGACCGCATCGCTGAAGCCGTCAACAAGTGCCGCCCGCTTAACCTCATCGATGACCAGTGGGAGGTGCTGCAGCTCTCTGACAGCAGTGTAACCCCGGATGAATTCCCAAAATCTTCCCCTTCATCCGCCTCCTCCGTACCCACCAGTCCCGAGCGAGGGGGGACTGTGGTTGAGCAGGAGCAACAGCTGGAGCTGGACTGGACGCGTCCCACAGACCCAGAGTCAGACGCCATTAAGGAAGCGGTGCTGTACTTCTGCCAGGACTCCGAGGCACGCAACTGGACTCCTCTCGTCTTCTCCCTCTCCTTAGAGACTCTCAAGGGCTTCCGGATGCAAGACGGGCAGAAGGTGCTGCGCTTCTCCCACCCAATCGAGGGCATCCGGGACGTGGTCCCAGACGTTTCTCTGGGTGGACCAGCCTTCTTTAGGGTCGTAACGGCCAGGGATACGCTCAAGCTGAGGGCCAAGAGCTCTGAGGAGGCACGTGTCTGGAGGGGCCTCATCAGGGGAGCCCTGGACTCCTACCTGGAGAGTGGAGAAGACTGGGAGCCTGAGAGCCCCGGGGTGGCACATGGGGCGGGAGGGAACATCCACAGACTGGTGCAGCATAGACTGAAGGGGGACGGGGTGCTGCTGGCCCATCTATGCACAGTGCCCACAGAGAAGGGGCTGGACCTTCAGGGCTTCAAGTGTGCAGGTAGCTCTAAATCTCATCAACCTTAGGATTGATACAGGCAATACCACAGTAACAGTGGCACTGATGCTCAGATTTTTCATTTTAAAATCTAAGTCAAGCAAAAACAAAGGATTGCAAACAATGCAAATGCAAAGTTTGGTAACAGGATGCCGGCACAAACTGTCATTCTGTTACCAAACTTGCATCTGCACTGTTTTTCAAGTGTTTTTTGTAAAATTTTCAGTGGAAATTGCTAAAAGTGGACCTTGTCCATAGAGTTGTATGGTTTGTTTAACTTTGCAATCATAATTATTTTTTAAAGTGACAAATCTTAGTCTGTGTCAATCTGTTACCGTGGAATTGTCCTTAACCAGGCAACACTTTAGTTTCCATTAAGTTACCCTTACCATGCCGTTAATGGGAGAGACCGTGTATGTACAGTTGAAGTCGGAAGTTTACATACACTTAGGTTGGAGTCATCAAAACTCGTTTTTCAACCACTCCACAAATTTCTTGTTAACAAACTATAGTTTTGGCAAGTCGGTTAGGACATCTACTTTGTGCATGACACAAGTAATTTTTCCAACAATTGTTTACAGACAGATTATTTCACTTATAATTCACTGTATCACAATTCCAGTGGGTCAGAAGTTTACATACACTAAGTTGATTGTGCCTAACTTCTTATGGCTGAGATCCCGTTAACGGGATCGATATGACAACAGCCAGTGAAAGTGCAGGGCGCCAAATTCAAACAACAGAAATCTCATAATTAAAATTCCTCAAACATACAAGTATTGTACAACATTTTAAAGATAAACTTGTTGTAAATCCAGCCGCATAGTCCGATTTCAAAAGGGCTTTACGACGAAAGCACACCAAACGATTATGTTAGGTCAGTACCTAGTCACAGAAAAACACAGCCATTTTTCCAGCCAAAGAGAGGAGTCACAAAAAGCAGAAATAGAGATAAAATTAATCACTAACCTTTTGATGATCTTCATCAAATGACACTCATAGGACTTCATGTTACACAATACATGTATGTTTTCTTCGATAAAGTTCATATTTATATCCAAAAATCTTAGTTTACATTGGCGCGTTATGTTCAGTAATGTTTTGCCTCCAAAACATCCGGTGATTTTGCAGAGAGCCACATAAAATTAACAGAAATACTCATAATAAACATAGATGAAAGATATACATGGAACTTTAGATAAACTTCTCCTTAATGCAACCGCTGTGTCAGATTTCAGAAACACTTTACGGAAAAAACGCACCATGCTATAATCTGAGTTCAGAGCCCAAACAAGCCATAACAGATATCCGCCATGTTGTGGAGTCAACAGAAGTCAGAAATAGTATTATCAATATTCACTTACCTTTGATGATCTTCATCAGAATGCACTCCCAGGAATCCCAGTTCCACAATACATGTTTGTTTTGTTCGATAACGTCCATAATTTATGTCCAAATACCTTCCTTTGTTTGCGTGTTTAGTTCCAAAATCCAAATTGATGACGAGCAGGTCAGACAAAGTCAAAAAATTCCATTACAGTTCGTAGAAACATGTCAAACAATGCATAGAATCAATCTTTAGGATGTTTTTAACATAAATCTTCAATAATGTTTCAACCGGAGAATTCCTTTGTCTTCAGAAATGCAATGGAACGCAGGTCGCTCTCACTGGAGCGCGAGTGGTCAGCTCATGCCAGACACCTGACTCAAAGAGCTCTCCTTCCCTCATTCTTCACAGTAGAAGCATCAAACAAGGTTCTAAAGACTGTTGACATCAAGTGGAAGCATTAGGAAGTGCAATATGACCTCAAAGACACTGTATATTAGATAGGCAAACCTACAAACCTCAGATTTCCCACTTCCTGGTTGGGTTTTTGCCTGCCATATGAGTTCTGTTATACTCACAGACATCATTCAAACAGTGTTAGAAACTTCAGAGTGTTTTCTATCCAAATCTACTAATAATATGCATATCTTAGCTTCTGGGACTGAGTAGCAGGCAGTTTACTCTGGGCACCTTATTCATCCAAGCTACTCAATACTGCCCCCAGCCATGAGAAGTTAAACAGCTTGGAAAATTCCAGAAAATGATGTCATGGCTTTAGAAGCTTCTGATAGGCTAATTGACATCATTTGAGTCAATTGGAGGTGTACCCTTGGATGATTTCAAGGCCTACCCTCAAACTCAGTGCCTCTTTGCTTAATATCATGGGAAAAAATTTAAAAATCAGCTAAGACCTCAGAAAAGAAATACTGCACCTCCACAAGTCTGGTTCATCCTTGGGAGCAATTTCCAAACGCCTGAAGGTACCACGTTCATCTGTACAAACAATGGTACGCAAGTATAAACACCATGGGACCACACAGCCGTCATACTGCTCAGGAAGGAAACGCGTTCTGTCTCCTAGAGATGAACGTACTTTGGTGCGAAAAGTGCAAATCAATCCCAGAATGACAGCAAAGGATCTTGTGAAGATGCTGGAGGAAACAGGTACAAAAGCATCTATATCCACAGTCAAACGAGTCTAATAGCGACATAACCTGAAAGGTGGTTCAGCAATGAAGAAGCCACTGCTCCAAAACCGCCATAAAAAAGCCAGACTACGGTTTGCAGCTGCACATGGGGACAAGGATCGTACTTTTTGTAGAAATTTCCTCTGGTCTGATGAAACAAAAATAGAACTGTTTGGCCATAATGACCACCATTATGTTTGGAGGAAAAAGGAGGAGGCTTGCAAGCCGAAGAACACCAACCCAACCGTGAAGCACGGGGGTGGCAGCATCATGTTGTAGGGGTGCTTTGCTGCAGGAGGGACTGGTGTACTTCACAAAATAGATGGCATCATGAGGAGGAAAATTGTGGTTATATTGAAGCAACATTTCAAGGCATCAGTCAGGAAGTTAAAGCTTGGTCGCAAATGGGTCTTTCAAATGGACAATGACCCCAAGCATACTTCCAAAGTTGTGGCAAAATGGCTTAAGGACAACAAAGTCAAGGTATTGGAGTGGCCATCACAAAGCCCTGACTCCAATCCTATAGAAAATGTGTGGGCAGAACTGAAATAAACGTGTGCGAGCAAGGAGGCCTACAAACCTGACTCAGTTACACCAGCTTTGTCAGGAGGAAGGGGCCAAAATTCACCCAACTTATTGTGGGAAGCTTGTGGAAGGCTACCCGAAACGTTTGACCCAAGTTAAACAATTTAAAGGCAATACTACCAAATACTAATTGAGTGTATGTAAACTTCGGACCCTTCTGGAATGTGATGAAAGAAATAAAAGCTGAAATAAATAATTATCTCTATCATTCTGACATTTCACATTCTTAAAATAAAGTGGTGATCCTAACTGACCTTAAACAGGGATCAAATGTCAGGAATTGTAAAAAACTGAGTTTTTAAATGTATTTGGCTTAGGTGTATGTACAGTTCCGACTTCAACTGTATTAACTCCTCTC
The DNA here is from genome assembly GCF_029448725.1 of Salvelinus fontinalis. Taxonomy (NCBI): domain Eukaryota; kingdom Metazoa; phylum Chordata; class Actinopteri; order Salmoniformes; family Salmonidae; genus Salvelinus; species Salvelinus fontinalis. Next base: position 49,148,105 of record NC_074665.1, read on the forward strand.
TTATCTGCAGGTTGTCCAAAGGTGATGGGCGTTTCCCGAGGGAAAGCCAGACTGTGTGAGTTCTCAGGGCAGTACTACTGCGACGCTTGTCACCAGGGCGACACCATCGTCATACCCTCCCGCATGGTGCACAACTGGGACCTCACACCTCGGGAGGTGAGTCTCAAGGGTCTATGGACCACACACACACACACATACTATTTGTGCCAAAGTATATCCATGGTCAATAAAAAAATAATTTTGCCCAACATAATCATAATGGAAACATACCGTAACTTCCTCCTTGCATAACTTTTTTTCTTTTACCTTTGACATTGAACCACAATGTCAACCAGTAGTGTTGTCCTTAATATTATTTGTGTTTGTTGTTAAGATGCTCTTGTTTGCATCCTTTGCCCTGGTTGTGTAAATGTAGGTCTCCAGGCGTGCACTTAAGCTGCTGGCTCAGATTGAACATGAGCCCCTGCTGAACCTTGACCTTTTGAACTCTGACCTGTGGGAGCATGCCGAGGCCATGGCCCAGGCACAGAGCCTCAGACAGAGGCTGCGTCTCCTAGGAGACTACCTTCTCATCTGCCGCAGCGGAGCATGCAAGAACATCCAGACCAGGTGTGATGCACTTTTGTATGTTTGTATTTTTTGTTTAAAGCTGCAATATGTCACTTTTTGGATGACCTGACCAAATACACATAGATATGTATGCTATAGAACTGTCATTCTCATTGAAAGCAAGTCTAAGAAGTGGTAGATCTGTTCTATGTGCGCTATTTATATGATACCCTTAAGTTGCGTTTTTGCGTCTTTTACTTTCGGTTTTGAATACCAGCTGAAAATAAAATAGTTTGGGATATGGAAAATATATTTCACAGCGGTTTAGATGGTACAATGATTCTCTAAACTATGCCTGCTTGTTTTGTCACAAACTGAAATTAAGCAAACTATTTGAATTTTAGCAACCAGGAAATGGCCGGAGCGATTTCTGCATAGTGCATCTTTAAGTATTGCAAAATGAAAGTTTATCAAAGTGAGCTGGTTAACATATTGATCCTGCTTCCTGAGAACTCGGGTCATCTAGGTCATTCTTCAGGTTATCTGGACTTGGGCCAAACGGCAATAGATTAATGATTTCCACATACCAGTAAACCTTTATTGTTTAACTATTGTGTTGTTATTTTTCTCTCAAGACTGGGTCCAAGGACATACTTATTAGAATCAAGCCATCTCTACAGTGTCATGGACTTACGACAGGTATCAATACAGTCATTACTTAATTATCCCTGTTAGTCAATTCACTTTTAAATGAAATAATGCACATTATTTACCTGTAAAACTACACCACCAGAAACCAAGTAGATGTTGGTAAAAAGTTTGAATTAGCTTTTTCTCTCGTGTGTGTCTGTGTGTGTTTAGATAGCGGAGGGAATGTATGTGGCCTACCTGAACACTTTGATCCAGTTTGCCTCCAACCACGTCCACCACTGTGACCTTTGTACCCAGAGGGGCTTCATCTGCCAGATCTGTCACGCCAGTGACATCATCTTCCCCTTCCAGTTCGACACTACCACCAGGTAGGGCCCTGGCCATTTATCACTTCAATACACTGAAATTGGATCACTCACTGACCCCCCCCCCCCCCCTCACATACTCTCCCTCTGTCTCCCACACAGGTGTAAAGAGTGTAAGGCCGTGTTTCACGCAACCTGCAAGGCCAAGTCGCCTTCCTGTCCACGATGCCTGCGTCTTCAGAGGTACCTCGAGAGAGATCTGCAGGACTAACCGGCAACCCTGCAGGAATGCTCTTTGTGACCCAGTGGGCTTCCCATAGCTGCAGAGACCTATGAAATAACAAACGATAAGAACAGACATTGACATCCTGCTTCTAGTTTCTTTTTTTCTACATGAACTAACCTCAAGTGCAATTAGGAAGTGTGACTGGACCGACCACAGACCAAACGTGATCAACCGAACTGGATGGTGGTAGAGCCAGGAGCTATTCGTCAACTTGCACTAACATAGAGAGGTTTCTGCTATTGACATGATTGACAAGGTGAAGCAAGCTGATATGTTCTGTAGCTCTACGTCTTGAGTGTCCAAGCCAAGGAATCATAGGAACAATATAATCCAGTAAAGGATGATGCCAAGAATCTCCTTGATGGAATTTCTATGACATTTATACATTGACGTTGTCAGTGTTTGGGGGCTTGTGGTGTTTTGTTACCTAGTTATTTCATGTTTACAGGAAATGCTCGCTGTAAATTTGTACAGAACTTTCTGGGAAGCTCAAAGGAGCAAGTCACTCATAAAATAAATATTAAACTGCTTCCAGTTCCACAAGACGAGATACATATATACACCTGCACTTGAAAACGTTCTCAAACTTAGATCGTGCCTTCATTTTGATTTTTAACTTTTACACTCAAAAACGTAATGTTACATTGATTGTAGAATTGTGCATCATCCAACATCACTGAAGTTGTGACACAAACAGAACATTAAGAAACGGGCGATTTTAGGTACTGTAGGGTCAAAGCGTAGATTGTCATTATTGAATGTTAGTTGCCAAATGTCAACATTTGTGAGTACTTGAATCTTGATACAAATCCATTAATTCAGAATGGGAATTTCTTAATTAATGCCTTGATGTTATCACCATCTGATATGTTCTGACCACATAAAGAAACATTATTCTGCCCAAGTTATAATAGCTAGTCATTAATTAGATGCATTGGGTTAGGATTTATTCTCCACTTTACCCTGAAACCCTTTTGCTGCAAAATATCAGTTCCAGGCTAACATTGAAAAGAAGCTTATAGTCTTGAGAAATTTGTTCCCCACCCATTGTGGTATCCTACCAGTATGATAAGCCATACGAAATAACAGAATGTTAATTAGCATAACAAAAAATGCTATGTTTCAGCAAAACCAAAAAGCAGCTTTGTAGAGTGACTGTTGGTTCGTTAATGTTCTTGCTTCGTATCTGAACTTCTCAATGTTTCAGGATATTCTAAATAATTTTTCATACTTGCACCTTAACACATTGGTATGACTGTTTATCCTGTAGTTATTTTTATTCAATAGTTTCAGCCAGTTATCCTCCCAGAGAAATCATGATTCTTTCAAAGGGTATATGGCCTTTATAATTATTTAATGTATAATTTTGTGTGGGAATGCTTTTACCATTCAACCATTGTGAGAAGATGTCATTATTTTAAATGTTAACTGAAGGAAACGGATGGCTTTCCTGATATCTGATGCCGAGATCATGTAAGACGATGTGTAAAGCAGAATTACATACTGAAAGCAGAGTCCTGGAATTATGTTACACTATGCCACACTGGGCTCCAATGGTTACTCACGAGGTGCCAGAATATCATTACATCTCTTTTTCTCCATGTGTTTATGACATATCAAGGTTTAATTAGTATTTAGACTGACATGTACACATTCACAGCTAAAAGCTGAATTGCAGTATACAGACAAAGAAGAAAGAAAAAAGTTGAAGCAAAAAATAGGGCATGAAGTCTCTAGTCTTGACAGCTTCCGATGGGGACTGTTCTTGGTGTTAAGGTCTCTATTTGTGTGGTCATTTTATAAATGCTAATTATTATATTATGATCAACATAAGAATAAAGACTATCTAGTTATCGTTCGCTTTGTAGTTCCATTGCATCATTCACATTTTCCAAAATAGTTTGTGTAGAAAGTGTGTACTATTGTACTACCAGTGGTGTAAAGTACTTAAGTAAAAATACTTCAAAGTACTACTTAAGTCATTTTTTGAGTGTCTGTATTTTACTATTTTACTTCACTACATTCCTAAAGAAAATTATGTACTTTTTACTCCATACATTTTCCCTGACACCCAAAAGTATTAGCTACAGTTGAAGTCGGAAGTTTACATGCACCTTAGCCAAATTCATTTAAACTCAGGTTTTCACAATTCCTGACATTTAATCCAAGTAAAAATTCCCTGTCTTAGGTCAGTTAGAATCACCGCTTTATTTTAAGAATGTGAAATGTCAGAATAATAGAATGATTTATTTGAGCTTTTATTTCTTTCATCACATTCCCAGTGTTTCAGAAGTTTACATACACTCAATTAATATTTGGTAGCATTGCCTTTAAATTGTTTTACTTGGGTCAAACGTTTTGGGTCACCTTCCACAAGCTTCCCACAATAAATTGGGTGAATTTTGGCCCATTCCTCCTGACAGAGCTGGTGTAACTGAGTCAGGTTTGTTGGCCTCCTTGCTCGCACATGTTTTTGTTCAGTTCTGCCCACAAATTTTCTACAGGATTGAGGCCTTTCAAATACATCCACAGGTACACCTCCAATTGACTCTAATGATGTCAATTAGCCTATCAGAAGCTTCTAAAGCCATGACATTTTCTGGAATTTTCCAAGCTGTTAAAAGGCACAGTCAATTTAGTGTATGTAAACTTCTGACCCACTGAAATTATGATACAGTGAATTATAGGTGAAATAATCTGTCTGTAAACAATTGTTTGAAAAATTACTTGTGTCATGCACAAAGTAGGTGACCTAACCGACTTGCCAAAACTATAGTTTGTTAACAAGAAATTTGTGGAGTGGTTGAAAAACGAGTTAATGACTCCAACCTAATTGTATGTAAACTTCCGACTGTACGTGATGAATGCTTAGCAGGACAGGAAAATGGTCCAAATCATGCACTTATCAAGAGGACACCTGGTCATCCATACTGCCTCTGATCTGGCAGACTCACTAAACAAATGCATCGTTTGTAAATCACGTCGGAGTGTTAGAGTGTATACTCCTGGCTATCCGTAAATTTTAAAAACAAGAAAATGTGCTGTCTGCTTTGCTTAATATAAGGAATTTGAAATGACTTCTACTTTTACTTTTGATACTTAAGTGTATTTTAGCAATTATATTTACTTTTGATACTTATTAAGTACATTTAGAACCAAATACTTTTAGACTTTTATTCAATTAGTATTTTACTGGGTGACTTTAACTTTCTATTAAGCTATCTATGCATTTACTCAAGTATGACAATTGGGTACTTTTCCATCACTGTATTATTTTAGAATTTTCATTGCTTTCATCAGATTGAAGTAGTGTCCAGCAAAGTATACTGCATCAAAAAAAGCCTACAATGCCTCATCAACATACAGTTCTAAACCGACCGTGTCGCACTCCAGTCCAACAGGTGGCGATAAAGTCGTGCACCCCCAATAACATCAAGGCGAGTGTATGTCATTTCCGTTTTTTCTGTTTCGTACACTCGGTGTATATTGTGTAATTTATTGATAATATAAACATGTTGATATTAAATCAATCAATCACTATTTCACTTGTAATACACAATAAGTAGGCCTACTCTAGATGAGATGTAGAAAAGTGATAGCATCTGAAAACAATTATAGTAGTAATATAGTAATGGTGCAGAAGGTAATACGTGCATTAAACCCACAACTAACTGGTAAATGTACCACCTAGCCTCGTGTTCACCTGGTTTCTCTTTTTAATTTGTAATTTATTTCACCTTTATTTAACCAGGTAGGCTAGTTGAGAACAAGTTCTCATTTACAACTGCGACCTGGCCAAGATAAAGCAAAGCAGTTCGACACAAACAACACAGAGTAACACGTGGAATTAACAAACATACAATCAATATAGTCTATATACTGTGTGTGCAAATGCTTACTGGTGTATTGTTTACATTAAGATATTCAATATACCCAACAGAATACTACTGCAATTTAATTTCAAAATCAAAGTAAGCCCCGTAGTAAAGCAAGGTGTCAAAAAAAGTTATTGATACTCGTATTGTTCCTCTCCACGGAACACATTAGTAAAAGGCGAAAGATTCACGCGACTTGAAGAGAAAAAAAAGCGTACGCCTAACATTGGGACGGGATTCAAGGATTTCCCTTTTCCTATTGCGGTAATACTATACGAATCTCGCTGCCCAGAAACAAATTTCGTGCCATGTTCAATGTGTACAGTCATAACTATGTAATGCATAACATTAGGATAGTAAAAAATATATTCCTGTTTTAATATATTACAGTGGAAAACAAAATGATTTTACACGACGTGCATGATGGGTAACTACAAACGCATGCGCAGTTGGATTTTCACTTGCTTAACGGCAGGTGGCACTCTTGTGCTGATTTCACCGTGCGTTTGAGGCTGTCAGGTTCTGAAATCAACCACGTATCATTGAAACCCAGCTTTAGTTCCAAAGAGAAAAAATATAATGTAAAATTAAATAAACAACAACTGGGTCATTTTATCTTAGGTAAAGTCGAAGTGTCCCCACCAAGATCTTAGAATGTTTATGTTAGAATGTTTACCATGATAACTTTTAATGACAGAGATTATGGAGGATAGGCAACCGAAATGAATTTATTTCTCTACCTGTCTGATCATGATTCCGTGCAGCACATATTTACACTGAACAAAAATATAAATGCAACATTCAAAAATGTCAAAGATTTTACTGAGTTACAATTCATATAAGTAAATCAGTCACGTGAAATTAATTAATTAGGCCTTAATCTATGGATTTCACATGACTGGGAATACACATATGCATCTGCTGGTCACAGATACACCACATGGACAAAAGTATGTGGACACCTGCTCGTCAAACATCTCATTCCAAAATCATGGGCATTAATATGGAGTTGGTCCCCTCGTTGCTGCTATAACAGTCTCCACTCTTCTGTGAAGGCTTTTCACTATATGTTGGAACATTTCTGCCAGGATTTGACTCCATTCTGCGACAAGAGTGAGGTCCGGCATTGATGTTGAGCAATTAGGCCTTGCTCGCAGTTGGAGTTCCAATTCATCCCAAAGGTGTTCGATGGGGTTGAGATCAGGGTTCTGTGCAGGCCAATCAAGTTCTTCCAAACCGATCTCAACAAACCATTTCTGTATGGACCTCATTTTGTGCACGGGCATTGTCATGATGAAATAGGAAAGGGGCCTTCCCCAAACTGTTTCCACAAAACTGGAAGCACAGAATCGTCTAAAATGTCATTGTATGCTGTGGCGTTAAGATTTCCCTTCACTGAAACATGAAAAACAGCCCCAGATCATTATTCCTCCTCCATCAAACTTTACAGTTGGCTCTATGCATATGCTCTTCAGCACTCGGCGATCCCGTTCTGTGAGCTAGCGTGGCCTACCACTTCACGGCTGAGCCGTACTTGCTCCGAGACGTTTACACTTCACAATAACAGCACTTACAGTTGACCGTGTCAGTGTTAAGAACCTGAACACGCTGTCGTACACGTCAATCCAGAGCATCCCAAACATGCTCAATGGGTGACATGTCTGGTGACTCTGTAGGCCATGGAAGAACTGGGAAAAAATATTTCTTCCAGTTATTGTGTACAGATCCTTGCGTTATGTGGCCTTGTACTATCATGCTGAAACATGAGGTGATGGCAGAAAATTAATGGCACGACAATGGGCCTCAGGATCTCGTCACGGTATCGCTGTGCATTTAAAATTACCATTGATAAAATGCAATTGTTTTCGCTGTTTGTAGCTTATGCCTGCCCATACCATAACCCCACCGCCACCATGGGGCACTTTGTTGACATCAGCAAATCTCTCACCCACACAACGCCATACACGCCGTCTTCCCATTCAGTTGAAACCTGGATTCATCCGAGAAGAGCATACTTCTCCAGCGTTCCAGTGAACATCGAAGGGGGGCAGTCGGTTACACCGCCTAACTGCAGTCAGGTCAAGACCCTGGTGAAGACGACGAGCACGCAGATGAGCTTCTCTGAGAACATTTCTGCCGTTCCGATTGTGAAAACCCACAGTTTCATCAGCTGTCTGGGTGGCTGGTCTCAGACGATCCCGCAGGTGAAGAACCCAGCTAGACCAGTTCAAACGTTTAGCTAATAGTAATACAGATACATATCTTGCTAAAATACATAGCATACATCACGCATAGGTTTTCAATAGGCCTAGCCGACCTGTTTGTCTAATCCTTTCTCCTTCCATCTGTCTAGACCCCTAGCTACTCACTCGGTCTGCTGCTGTGGATATTCGCCCTGAGCTGCTTGTGGCTCACGAGTCGGGGTGTCTGGACTAGAAAGACCCAGAGCCCTCACAGATTAGAGGGAAACAAGAGCTCAGTCAGTCAACAAGTCAGGACAAAAAGCAACTTCAAGAACTGCTGTCTGATATCTCCCCTTTCCATTCCATCCTGATGTTGGGAACCAGTTGAAATCTCTCCGGGTTCAACCACTGACAGTAAACAAGCAAATTTTGCATCTCAATGATGTGCCAAGTTTTTTCTCAATTTTATTACTATACTACTCCATATTACATGTACAATTTACATGTGGAAATAAAGAATGCCACAGGCTAAATCTAAACAAATGGAACATTAACTTTAGCAGATCTGCAAAACACTGACAGGTTGCTTCCAGGTAGGAGTTGTACAAAAAGTAATGTACAAAAACAGTCCAATTTAGACACGTTTGTGTATCTCCAACATGTGCAAGTAAAGAAAGTGCACTAGATAGAAGATGACACCAGAAATAGTCAAGGAAGACATAGCCCTGTGTGTGTACTGTGAGTACAGCCTCTCTTTATTTATAGATCACTGATCAGGGAACTAAAGATACCTTTTTGCCACACAGGAAACGGTCATGTTTTCTTCCTCTTGGGCATTCTCCTCATGGGTTTGACGTTAGTGTGTTCCATAGTGTGAATTGTCAGATGCTTGGTTAATATATTTCTGTCGCTAAAACATTCGTCACATACTGTGCACACAAAGCTTTCTCCCCTGTGTGGCTCCTCATGTGCAATTGCGGATTTCCACTCTGATTGAACACTTTGCCACACTGATAAGGATCCTCCCCTGTGTGAGTCCTCATATGTCTCTTCATTTTAGTACTCTAGTTGAAATTGTCATTCACAAACATGACAAAACTGTGCTCCAATGTGAATTTTAAAGTGATTGATCAAACTTTATGTGGACTCAAATCTTTCTCCGCACATACCGCAAAAAAATGTTATTCATCCCCTTTATGCGCTTGCACATGTTTTAATCAATGAACCCATTTTGTTAAAAGACTTTCAACACACCTTACAACTAGGACCAGCATGACCTTGACCGGTCGACTTCAGCTGGGTCATAGACTTCCTGACACACTTGATCTTATGGGAGCTTTGTCCTCCATTCTCCATCCATTCAGGTCTTACATCCTGAGCTGCGAAACAGTAGTAGCTGGATGTTGGTTCTGTTTCTCCATAGCTCTCTTCATCCGACATTGTTTCAATCTGTTCATTTGAGTCTCTTAGTAGAGAATCCATCTCTCTGTTTTTCTCAATTGGGGCATGGTAAAGATGTAAATACTGAGTAGGGTCCTCCTGGTCATAGTCACTTTTCTGACAGAGATGATTGAACAAGTCTTTGCAAGTAAGGGGAGAGGAAAAGTTCTCTGTATGGCCCACCAGAGTACTCACCCCTACTGTCGACCCTGGTCTTTTAGTGGACAGGAGGACACGAAATGACCAGTAGTCCCGCAATACAGACTCTCAGGGGAACTCGGGTAGCCTTGGGTCTTCTCGGCCACGGAGACGTCGGGAACTTCCAGGAAGCCTCGGAGGTAAGGTGGAATCCTTGGGTGGGCGAGTGGAATCGGACCTCCTCTCCTTCCTACGTTCCCTTAGCCTCCCATCGATCCGGATGATCGAGGCAATGAGCGAGTCGAAATCTGTCGGTAGATCCGGGCTACTAGCTCGTCCTTCACTTCCTCCGATAATCCGTACAGGAATGTGTCGAACAGCGATTACGGGTTTCAGGCACTCTCCGCTGCCAATGTGCTGTCGGCCGACTCGAGCAGTCCGAGGGGAAGGAGGAGGGCTGCAGCTCAATGATGAGAGAACAGTGCGCGAGAAACGGCCGACAGGTTTCCGACTCTCCAGCGAAGCATTCTGGCGAAGGTTAACAGGGTTCTCTGGAAACCGGGGAGGCCGCGTTGCTAACAGCCGGGTTACTGAGGGGCTGGGAGGTTACGGCCTTGGTAGGCTGCCTGACAGACAACCCGCGGAATTGCTCCAGCAATGTGTTCAACGCTCAGTCAAGGTGTTCGGCCAAGGATTTTATTACGTTTGCAATCGCAACAAATAATCTGCTCAGACCCCAACCAAGGAGCATCAAAAGTAGTGCTATAAATTCTCAGATAACCCAAAGATTCCTTGATGCCCTTCCAGACTCCCTCTGCCTACCCAAGGATGTCAGAGGACAAAAATCAGTTAACCACCTAACTGAGGAACTCAATTTAACCTTGCGCAATACCCTAGATGCAGTTGCACCCCTAAAAACGAAACACATTTGTCATAAGAAACTAGCTCCCTGGTATACAGAAAATACCCGAGCTCTGAAGCAAGCTTCCAGAAAATTGGAACGGAAATGGCGCCACACCAATCTGGAAGTCTTCCGACTAGCTTGGAAAGACAGTACCGTGCAGTATCGAAGAGCCCTCACTGCTGCTCGATCATCCTATTTTTCCAACTTAATTGAGGAAAATAAGAACAATCCGAAATTTCTTTTTGATACTGTCGCAAAGCTAACTAAAAAGCAGCATTCCCCAAGAGAGGATGGCTTTCACTTCAGCAGTAATAAATTCATGAACTTCTTTGAGGAAAAGATCATGATCATTAGAAAGCAAATTACGGACTCCTCTTTAAATCTGCGTATTCCTCCAAAGCTCAGTTGTCCTGAGTCTGCACAACTCTGCCAGGAGCTAGGATCAAGAGAGACACTCAAGTGTTTTAGTACTATATCTCTTGACACAATGATGAAAATAATCATGGCCTCTAAACCTTCGAGCTGCATACTGGACCCTATTCCAACTAAACTACTGAAAGAGCTGCTTCCTGTGCTTGGCCCTCCTATGTTGAACATAATAAATGGCTCTCTATCCACCGGATGTGTTCCAAACTCACTAAATTGGAAGTAATAAAGCCTCTCTTGAAAAAGCCAAACCTTGACCCAGAAAATATAAAAAACTATCGGCCTATATCGAATCTTCCATTCCTCTCAAAAATGTTAGAAAAAGCTGTTGCGCAGCAACTCACTGCCTTCCTGAAGACAAACAATGTATACAAAATGCTTCAGTCTGGTTTTAGACCCCATCATAGCACTGAGACTAAACTTGTGAAGGTGGTAAATTACCTTTTAATGGCGTCAGACCGAGGCTCTGCATCTGTCCTCGTGTTCCTAGACCTTAGTGCTGCTTTTGATACCATCGATCACCACATTCTTTTGGAGATATTGGAAACTCAAATTGGTCTACACGGACAAGTTCTGGCCTGGTTTAGATCTTATCTGTCGGAAAGATATCAGTTTGTCTCTGTGAATGGTTTGTCCTCTGACAAATCAACTGTACATTTCGGTGTTCCTCAAGGTTCCGTTTTAGGACCACTATTGTTTTCACTTTTACCTCTTGGGGATGTCATTCGAAACATAATGGTAACTTTCACTGCTATGCGGATGACACACAGCTGTACAATTCAATGAAACATGGTGAAGCCCCAAAATTGCCGTCGCTAGAAGCCTGTGTTTCAGACGTGGTGGATGGCTGCAACCTTTCTACTTTCAAACTCAGACAAAACAGAGATGCCTGTTCTAGGTCCCAAGAAACAAAGAGATCTTCTGTTGAATTTGACAATTAATCTTGATGGTTGTACAGTCGTCTCAAATAAAACTGTGAAGGACCTTGGCGTTACTCTGGACCCTGATCTCTCTTTTGACAAACATATCAAGACTGTTTCAAGGACAGCTTTTTTCCATGGCAAAAATAACATGGCAAAAATCAGAAAATTTCTGTCCAAAAATGATGCAGAAAAATGTATCCATGCTTTTGTTACTTCTAGGTTAGACTACTGCAATGCTCTACTTTCCTGCTACCCGGATAAAGCACTAAATAAACTTCAGTTAGTGCTAAATACGTCTGCTAGAATCCTGACTAGAACCAAAAAAGTTGATCATATTACTCCAGTGCTAGCCTCCCTACACTGGCTTCCTGTTAAGGCAAGGGCTGATTTCAAGGTTTTACTGCTAACCTACAAAGCATTACATGGGCTTGCTCCTACCTATCTTTCTGATTTGGTCCTGCCGTACATACCTACACGTACGCTACGGTCACAAGACGCAGGCCCCCTAATTGTCCCTAGAATTTCTAAGCAAGCAGCTGGAGGCAGGGCTTTATCCTATAGAGCTCCATTTTTATGGAATGGTCTGCCTACCCATGTGAGAGACACAGACTCGGTCTCAAGTCTTTACTGAAGACTTATCTCTTCAGTAGGTCATATGATTGAGTATAGTCTGGCCCAGGAGTGTGAAGGTTAACGGAAAGGCTCTAAAGCAACGAACCGCCCTTGCTGTCTCTGCCTGGCCGGTTCCCCTCTCTCCACTGGGATTCTCTGCCTCTAACCCTATTACAGGGGCTGAGTCACTGGCTTACTGGTGCTCTTCCATGCCGTCCCTAGGAGGGGTGCGTCACTTAAGTGGGTTGAGTCGCTGACGTGATCTTCCTGTTTGGGTTGGCGCCCCCCCTTGGGTTGTGCCGAGGCGGAAATCTTTGTGGGCTATACTCTTTGTGGCCTTGTCTCAGGATGGTAAGTTGGTGGTTGAAGATATCCCCTCTAGTGGTGTGGGGGCTGTGCTTTGGCAAAGTGGGTGGGGTTATATCCTGCCTGTTTGGCCCTGTCCGGGGGTATCATCGGATGGGGCCACAGTGTCTCCTGACCCCTCCTGTCTCAGCCTCCAGTATTTATGCTGCAGTAGTTTATGTGTCGGGGGGCTAGAGTCAGTCTGTTATATCTGGAGTACTTCTCCTGTCTTATCCGGTGTCCTGTGTGAATTTAAGTATGCTCTCTCTAATTCACTCTTTCTTTCTTTCTCTCTCTCGGAGGACTACCTAGGACCATGACTCAGGACTACCTGGTATGATGACTCCTTGCTGTCCCCAGTCCACCTGGCCGTGCTGCTGCTCCAGTTTTAACTGTTCTGCCTGCGGCTATGGAACCCTGACCTGTTCACCGGACATGCTAACTGTCCCAGACCTGCTGTTTTCAACTCTCTAGAGACAGCAGGAGCGGTAGAGATACTCTCAATGATCGGCTATGAAAAGCCAACTGACATTTACTCCTGAGGTTCTGACTTGTTTCACCCTCGACAACCACTGTGATTATTATTATTTGACCATGCCGGTCATTTATGAACATTTGAACATCTTGGCCATGTTCTGTTATAATCTCCACCCGGCACAGCCAAAAGAGGACTGGCCACCCATCATAGCCTGGTTCCTCTCTAGGTTTCTTCCTAGGTTTTGGCCTTTCTAGGGAGTTTTTCCTAGCCACCGTGCTTCTACACCTGCATTGCTTGCTGTTTGGCGTTTTAGGCTGGGTTTCTGTACAGCACTTTGAGATATCAGCTGATGTAAGAAGGGCTATATAAATACATTTGATTTGATTTGACTGGAACCCTTCCAAAAGACCACGAAGCAACTCCTCGTGCCTTCCAATGGTGTCTCCGTGGGAGGAGACTGCTTTGCAGAGCTGGTCCTATCTGCTGGGTCCGTCATGGCCAGTTTGTACTATCAAGGCTCAGGAGAAGACCCAGATGCAGACAGTTTCAAAGTAACAAAAGTTTATTACAAAAATTGGGGGGCAAGCAAACGACAGGTCAATGGCAGGCAGAGGTCAGTAATCCAGAACAGAGTCAGAAAGGTACAGAACGGCAGGCAGGCTCAGGCTCAGGGTCAGGGTCAGGGCAGGCAGAGGTCAGTAATCCAGGGTGGTGTGACAAGGTACAGAACGGCAGGCAAGCTCAGGGTCAGGGCAGGCAGAGGTCAGTAATCCAGGGTGGTGTGACAAGGTACAGAATGGCAGGCAGGCTCAGGGTCAGGGCAGGCAGAATTGTCAAAACCGGGAAAGCTAGAAAACAGGAACTAGAGAAAGACAGAAGCACAGGGAAAACGCTGGTAGGTTTTTTGTCCTGTTGAACGAACTGGCAACAGACAGTAGATAGCCACTAGGTAATCTAGTGGCTAGAGTATTGGACTAGTAACCGAAAGGTTGCAAGATTGAATCCCCGAGCTGACAAGCTAAAAATCTATCATTCTGCCCCTGAACAAGGCAGTTAACCCACTGTTCCTTGGTCGTCATTGAAAATAAGATTTTGTTCTTAAGACTTGCCTAGTTAAATAAAGGTAAAAAACAGAACACAGGTATAAATAGCCTGGGGATAATGAGGGAGATGGGTGACACCTGGAGGGGGGTGGAGACAATCACAAAGACAGGTGAAACAGATCAGGTTGTGGCAATTGGCACTAAAACTGAATTACGAGACAAGCTGTCAAAAGGGCTTATACCAAAGAGGAGGAAATAGCCTACTGTCAATCATTAATGTATATATTTCTGTAATTAAATGATAATAGAAAAATGATAATATGAAAGAAACAAAGTTCATCACTTGTAATATACAGTACATTTAGAAAGTATTCAGACCCATTGACTTTTTTATTCTAAAATTGATTACATGTATTTTCTTCCTCATCAATTAACACACAATACCAAATAATGACAAAGCGAAAACAGGTTTCGAGACATTTTTGTACATTTATTACAAATAAAAAACAGAAGTACCTTATTTACATAAGTATTCAGAACCTTTGCTATAAGACTCGAAATTGAGCTCAGGTGCATCCTGTTTCCATTGATCCTCCTTGAGATGTTTCTACAACTTGATTGCAGTCCACCTGTGGTAAATTCAATAGATTGAACATTCTTTGGAAAGGCACACACCTGTCTATATAAGGTCACACAGTTAACAGTGCATGTCAGAGCAAAAACTAAGCCATGAGGTCGAAGGAGCTGTCCGTAGAGCTCCGAGACAAGGATTGTGTCGAGGCACAGATCTGGGGAAGGGTACCAAAACATTTCTGCAGCATTGACGGTCCCCAAGAACACAGTGGCCTCCGGCAGCAGGTAGCCTAGTGGTTAGTGCGTTGGGCCAGTAACCGGAAGGTTGCTGGATTGAATCCCCGACCTGACAAGGTACAAATCTATCATTCTGCCCCTGAGCAAGGCAGCTAATCCACTGTTCCCCGGGCGCCGTGGATGTCGATTAAGGCAGCCCCCCTGCACCTCTCTGATTCAGAGGGGTTGGGTTAAACGCGGAAGACAGATTTCAGTTGAATACATTTAGTTGGACAACCAACTAGGTATCCCCCTTTCACCCATTCTTTAAATGGAAGAAGTTTGGAATCACCAAGACTCTTCCTAGAGCAGTCCTCCTGGCCAAACTGAGCAATCAGGGGAGAAGGACCTTGGTCAGTGAGGTGACCAAGAACCTGATGGTCACTCTGACAGAGCTCCAGAGTTCCTCTGTGGAGATGGTAGAACCTTCCAGAAGGACAACCATCTCCGCAGCACTCCACCAATCAGGCCTTTATGGTAGAGTGGCCAGATGGAAGCCACTCCTTAGTAAAAAGCACATGATAGCCAGCTTGGAGTATGTCAAAAGGCACCTGAACAACTTTCAGAGCATGAGAAACCAGATTCTCTGGTCTGATGAAACCAAAATTGAACTCTTCAGCCGGAATGCCAAGCATCACGCCTGGAGGAAACCTGGCACCATCCCTACCGTGAAGCATGGTGGTGGCAGCATATTTTTCAGCGTCAGGGACTGGGAAACTAGTCAGGATCGAGGGAAAGATGAACGGAGCAAAGTACAGAGAAATCCTTGAAGAAAACCTACTCCAGTGCGCTCATGACCTCAGACTGGAGCGAAGGTTCACTTTCCAACAGCACAACGACCCTAAGCACACAGCCAAGACAAAGCAGGAGTGGCTTTAGCACAAGTCTCTGAATGACGCTCCCCATCCAACCTGACAGAGCTTGAGGGTCTGAAAACTTATGTAAATGCGATATTTCAACAAAAAAAATGTTTATACATTTGCAAATAATGTTTATATAATCCGTTTTATAATAAGAATGTAATGTAACAAAATGTGGAAACAGTCATGGGGTCTGAATACTTTCCGAATGCACTGTACAATAACTCTACATGACATGTATAAATATTATAGCGACTGAAAATAATTAGAGTAGTAATAGAGTAGCAAAGCTGCAGAAAGTAATACGCTCATCATCTAACTTGTAAATGCACCACCAAGCCTCGAGTCCACCAGGTTTCGTTTATTGATATAGTGTTTACAAAAAATATTCATATCCTAAATGTTAATACCTAACTGCACACGTCTGAGATTACACTTCACAATCTGAAGGAAGCCCCGCAGTAAAGCAGGGCATCAAAAAATTTGTTGATACTCATAATGTTCCTCTCCACGGAAATCTTTAGTAAAAGGCGAAAGATTTATGCGATCTGAGGAGAAACCAGAGTTTACTGACAACTCCAACGTAACATTGGGACGGGATTCAAGGACTTCCCTTTTCCTATTCCGGTAATACTAATCTCGCGATCCAGAAACACATCTCGTGCCCTGTTCAACATGTACAGTCACGACTATGTAATGCATAACATTAGGATCGTAAAAAAATATGCCTGTTTTAATATATTACAGTGGAAAACAAAAACCATTTCACATGAAGTGCATCATGGGTAACGATAAACGCATGCGCAGTTGGATTTGCACTTGCTTAACGGTGGCACTCTTGTGCTGATTTCGCGGTGCGTTAGAGGCTGCCAGAGGTTCTGAAATCAACCACGTATCATTGAAACCCAGCTTCAGTTCCAAAGAGAAAAATTATAATGTAAAATGAAATAAACAACTGGGTCATTTTATCTTAGGTAAAGTAGAATTATCCCCACCAAGATCTTAGAATGTTTACCATGATAACCTTTAATGACAGAGATTATGGAGGAATGTAATTTCTCTACCTGTCTGATCATGATTCCGTGCAGCACATGTTTACACTGAACAAAAATATAAATGCAACATTCAACAATTTCTAAGATTTTACTGAGTTACAATTCATATAAGTAAATCAGTCACTTGAAATTAATTAATTAGGATCTATGGATTTCACATGACTGGGAATACACACATACAGTGGGGAGAACAAGTATTTGACACACTGCCAATTTTGCAGGTTTTCCTACTTACAAAGCATGTAGAGGTCTGTAATTTTTTATCATAGGTACACTTCAACTGTGAGAGACGGAATCTAGAAAATCACATTGTATGATTTTTAAGTAACTAATTTGCATTTTATTGCATGACATAAGTATTTGATACATCAGAAAAGCAGAACTTAATATTTGGTACAGAAACCTTTGCTTGAAATTACAGAGATCATACGTTTCCTGTAGTTCTTGACCAGGTTTACCCAGATTCTTCCGTATTACTGCCAGATGGTGAAAGCGATTCATCACTCCAGAGAACGCGTTTCCGCTTCTCCAGAGTCCAATGGCGGCGAGCTTTACACCACTCTAGCCGACGCTTGGCATTGCGCATGGTGATCTTAGGCTTGTGTGCAGCTGCTCGGCCATGGAAACGCATTTCATGAAGCTCCCGACGAACAGTTCTTGTGCCAACGTTGCTTCCAGAAGCAGTTTGGAACTCGGTAGTGAGTGTTGCAACCGAGGACAGACGATTTGTACACGCTACGCACTTCAGCAGTCGGCGGAACCGTTCTGTGAGCTTGTGTGGCCTACCATAACAGCAGTTACAGTTGACAGGGGCAGCTCTAGCAGGGCAGAAATTTGACAAACTGACTTGTTGGAACAGTGTCATCCTATGACGGTGCTACGTTGAAAGTCACTGAGCTCTTCAGTATGTGCCATTCTACTGACAATGTTTGTCTATGGAAATTGTATGTCTCTGTGCTCAATTTTATACCCCTGTCAGCAACAGGTGTGCTGAAATAGCCAAATCCACTAAATCAGGCTGTTGATTGTGGAATGTTGTTCCACTCTTCTTCAATGGCTGTGCGAAGTTGCTGGATATTGGCGGGAACTGGAACACGCTGTCATACATGTCGATCCAGAGCATCCCAAACATGCTCAGTGGGTGATATAGCTGGTGAGTATGCAGGCAACGGAAGAACTGGGACATTTGACATTGTGTACAGATCCTTGCGACATGTGGCTGTGCATTATCATGCTGAAACATGAGGTGATGGTGGTGAATGAATGGCACGAAAATGGGCCTCAGGATCTCGTCACGGTATCTCTGTGGATTCAAATTGCCATCGATAAAATGCAATTGTGCATTTGCCCACTGAAGTTGGTTACGCCACCTAACTGCAGTCAGGTCAAGACCCTGGTGAGGACGACGATCACGCAGATGACCTTCCCTGAGACAGTTTCTGACAGTTTGTGCAGAAATTATTCGGTTGTGAAAACCCAGTTTCATCAGCTGTCCGGGTGGCTGGTCTCAGAAGATCCCGCAGGTGAATAAGCTAGATGCAGAGGTCCTGGGCTGATGTGGTTACACATGGTCTTCTGTTGTGATGCTGGTTGGATGTACTGCCATATTCTCTAAAACAAATGGAGGTGGCTTATGGTAGAGAAATTAACATGACATTCTCTGGCAACAGCTCTAGTGGACATTCCTGCAGTCAGCGTAGAATGCTACATTGAACCCTCTACTAATCTGAGCAAAATACACAATTAATATCCACATAACTAGGCAACAAAATATCTGCAGAAACCATGTTCATGGATTTCTGTTTTACACATCATTGTGTATGCTGTGCAGTGAGAGCACCTATGTTTTGCCTGGTACAAAAAAAAAATGCATCATGGTAACATTCTGTATTTTGTAATTAGTGTTCCAGAAGAGGCCTGAGGTGAGAAACTTCACGTGTCCCAGTTGAGGAAATGAAGGTCGATCAGAGGCAGACATGAGCTTCTGGGTTTGGTGCAAGGCTGCTAGACTTGTCCTGACAGAGCAGAAAACATATGTGAAAAGGGGCAACAAGACACATTCCACAAGCGCTCAAGTAGTGAGATCACTTTAATAAGTCACAAAGATGGTCAGAAAATGGCAGATGCTACAATGAGCAGTTGTACAACCAGACAAACATTGTACAGTATTTTGTAACACAACTGGCAAATACAGGCATCTCTGCTGTAAGGCTGTCTTGAAAGATATAACCTCTGCTTTCCTTCTGGTTACTTAAATCCCATTGTGCTGAAACTGTAATTCCTGAGTCACTCAAACACTTCCATGAAGGTGTCTTCAGTATTTGACAAATTACGAGAATACTTTTGTTTAGAGTTATAAATTGATCATGGAATTTAAGACTCCTTAACACTCAGACAACTCATGTAGCAGCAGTAATAAAAATGACTTTGAAAAAAAGTACAGAACGTATTCTCCACGATTATCATACATCAGGTCATCATGACGCAATAGTTTCATGTTTCCAGTCAAATCTGTTTCTCAATTCTCTTCATGGTCTATAAAAAAAATGGATTTCTTTCCTGACTCTGGGGTACAAATGTAAACAGAGGTTGTTTAAGGGCCTTGTTTTGTAATCGTCACCTAAATGCTTCCACGTGTCAGGTTAAAACATCATGCGTGAGAAAACATAGGAGACACCGGAGTTGAATATTGGCGATGGCAGTTATTTTAGTACCGGTCACAGTAAAACAAATAGAAAAACATTTGTTAGACTTTTGAAAATACAGATTAGTACTAGAAGTACTTCATGAAGACAATAGCATGGTGATGGTCAAACCTTATTTCAATTTCAAGAGCAAATCAGCAAATCAGGATTTAGATGTTATGCTCATGTATCCGCACACACATACCTGTTCTCAGTACTTAATATTTCCCTTCACACACACACACACACACACACACACACACACACATCAGAAAGATGGGTATTTACCTAGCTATGCAAACTCTCGATTTGGTTAACCACACTGTAATAGCAAGGTTAGTGATTATGTGTGTTCCTTTGGGGATAGAAATGCATACCAGGCTACGCCTCAACCTAGGATGATGTCTACTCGCTGGATAAACAGGAGGCGTCGTGCCTTTGCCCTACCCCAGAGAGGGGCATGAGCTTGGCTCTGCGGTATCATTTGGTCATCAGTTCATACATAAATATAGTCTTTGTCCTCTTAATATCAAAATAAGGCATGTTTCACACCCCCAAAATATTTTTGTCCCTGGCTAGACAGTTCTCCAGTCTACGTCCCTCTCTGCTGACCCCAATGGCAGAGGGTGGTATAGCATTACGCAGTTGAGCGAAGGTGCAGACGAGCTGGCCTCATATCAGATAGCCTTGACGTCCATGAGGTGGCTGTGCTGGGCTCCCTGCCTCTGGGCCTTGACGCCCTGCAGTCTGCGGCCGTGGAGGGTGAAGCGGGACCAGGCCATTAGCTGCAGCAGGGCGCATGAGATGGGCACAAACACCAGCAAGTAGAAACAGCCCTGGCGCAAAGGAACAGTGGAGCTCGCTAGGTCCAAGACAGGGGGCGCTGCCGCAGAGTCCTGTACGGAGTTTCTCTCAAAGATATCGTAGCCTGGAAAGAAATAGACAGATTAGAATAAATAACAGGCATGAATTTGTGGGAATCCACCTAGAGTAAGGTTAGTGAAATTGGTTTGATTCTAGTTCATTCACAGTGGCGGATTTCTACATTTCCATCACCAAGGAGCCTTCATTAAAACAGGCTTTTGCCCTCCACTGTCCATATAAAGTATACCTGTGTAGACACACAGCAGCCAGGTGCCGATGAGAGGGGCGAAGGTCTGGCCAGGCTTGGTCACTAGGGCCACCATGCCGAAGAGCAGCGCCGACGCCGCCTGCTGGCGCCGGTTCACCACAAAGTCCTCGTCCACCAAGTCCGTGATAACCAGGTTCAACAGCTTGCAGGTGCCCTCCGTAAACACTCGGTTACTGAGGGAAAAGGATATTTCCGAGCCGTTACTGATGTGTTGTCACTGTTTCCAACTGCTAATATACAATGATGTGGATTCTGCATCAGATTTTCCTGAGCGGGAGTTTAAAAATAATAATGTTTAAAGATAATAATACGGGTCAAGGCATTTATATGAAGTCCGAAACCAAGAGCCTCTCCCCCACTCCGACTTTATCTCAGAGTACACTATGAAAACAATGGCACTGTGCCAAGAGGAGAAGTGGTAGGCTGCGCCCAGCCACTGCCAGCCTCATGTTGATAAAGGGATTGGTCGTCTTGGCTGACAACACTCAGCCAGATCCAATGCAAACAGAGCCACACAAAACAAGTATTGGAAAAACCCACTGGATCCTTGATATGAAAATAACTTCCATGACCTTGATATCTAAACTGTGTGTGTGAGTACCTGGCAATGAAGATGCACAGCAGGTAGACCTGGTCGGCCCCGGCCAGCAGCATGGCCACACTGAGGGCTAGTTTGACCAGGAACAGCCAGCGGATGACCGTGTACACCCCGTAACGCTGGCACAGGGTCAGGAAATACAGGTTGTTCAGGTGGGGCGCTATGTAGGAGATCCCTGTGAGGAGTTGAGAGCAACTGTTAGTGGACAGTAAATAAACTCAGCAAAAAAAGAAACACCCCTTTTTCAGGACCCTATCTTTCAAAGAAATCATAAAAATCCAAATAACTTCACAGATTTTCATTGTAAAGGGTTTAAACACCGTTTCCCATGCTTGTTCAATGAACCATAAACAATTAATGAACATACACCTGTTGAACGGTCATTAAGACACTAACAACTTAAAGATGGTAGGCATTTAAGGTCACAGTTATGAAAACTTAGGGCACCAAAGAGGCCTTTCTACTGACTCTGAAAAACACCAAAAGAAAGATGCCCAGGGTCCCTGCTCATCTGCGTGAACGTGCCTTAGGCATGCTGCAAGGAGGCATGAGGACTGCAGATGTGGTCAGGGCAATAAATTGCAATGTCTGTACTGTGAGACGCCTAAGACAGCGCTAGAGGGAGACAGGACGGACAGCTGATCGAGGGGTGATGGTTGGATTTGCGTTTATCATCAAAGGAATGAGCGTTACACCGAGGCCTGTACTCTGCAGCGGGATCGATTTGGAGGTGGAAGGTCCGTCATGGTCTGGGGCAGTGCATCACCGGACTGAGCTTGTTGTCATTGCAGGAAATCTCAACGCTGTGCGTTACAGGGAAGACATCCTCCTCTCTTATGTGGTACCCTTCCTGCAGGCTCAACCTGACATGACCCTCCAACATGACAATGCCACCAGCCATACTGCTCGTTCTGTGAGTGATTTTCTGCAAGACAGGAATGTCAGCGTTGTGCCATGGCCAGCAAAGAGCCCGGATCTCAATCCCATTGAGCACGTCTGGGACCTGTTGGATCGGAGGGTGAGGGCTAGTGCCATTCCCCCCCAAAATGTCTGGGAACTTGCAGGTGCCTTGGTGGAAAAGTGGGGTGACATCTCACAGCAAGAACAGGAAAATATTGTGCAGTCCATGAGGAGTAGATGCACTGTAGTACTTAATGCAGCTGGTGGCCACACAAGATACTGTCTGTTACTTTTGATTTTGACCCCGCTCTTTGTTCAGGGACACATTATTCCATTTCTGTTAGTCACATGTCTGTGGAACTTGTTCAGTTTATGTATCAGTTGTGGAGTCTTGTTATGTTCATACAAATATTTACACATGTTAAGTTTGCTGAAAATAAACGCAGTTGACAGTGAGAGGACTTTTTTTTTTTTTTTGAGTTTACAAGTATGTAGACAAATAATATTAATTACTAACGATAATAATAATGTTTCCTCACATTCTAAGAACTAATCCTCCCAAAAAAATAACACCAATACGAAAAGCCTGGTCCTAGATCTGTTTGAGCAGTTTTGCCTATTCCTATGGTCATTGTCAGACCAAACGTAGAATAGAATAGGCAAGACAGCACAAATAGATCTGGGACCAGGCTATGAAACTAAGCCCATTCTATGAATGAGGCCTTTCCCTGGTCATGAAACATAACCAGCAGTAGTACGCTTGTCTCTTACCCAGCAGAATGGAGCCAGTGGAGGCAGAGATGCTGTCAGAGAGGAGGTGCTCCAGGAACAGAGGGAAGAAGTTGCTGTTGAAGTGACAGTGAAACACCTGGACCAGGTTCATAGAGGCGAACCACATAAAGTTTCTGTGCTTGGAGAGCTGCCTTAGATACTCTCCTAGAGTGACTGGCTTCTCCTGCTGAGTCAGAGGGTTCTGGACAATGCTCAACCTGAGAGAGGGGGATGGGGGGGATTAGTGAAAGGACAATCAGTGTAACACACACTACCCAGGGGATTGAGTCTGTAAACTGAGCAAGTGTTACCGTCATCTCCCTGACAGATATACTGTATGAGTGTGTGCAGACTGTGCAATGTTATTAACTCGCAATTAAATTCCACTACAGTCTCTTTAAAAATACCATTAGCAAGCAATATCCATGACCAAGGCTGGCATAGGCACCACGGGGTAGAAAGATTAAAGGCTTGATTTGAAGCCATAAGGTGAGTTGTTGGAAGCAAACCCACAAAATATGGGTGTTGTTCAGTTGCCCCTTGCTCGTTAGTGAATAATGTAAACCGAGTGTTTCTCAAGTGCACACATGAATGATCGTGTCACCTACTCTTTGAGTGCCAGCGCCTCGTCCTGCCTCAGACGCGCCTCCTTCTCAAATCGCCTCGTCAACAGGCGCGACACGGTGGCGAAACCGAGTGCCGAGACGGCCGCCAGCGTCACGCAGAAGAGCCGGAACGAGTGGAAGTCGCCCTTGTCCCAGACGCTGTAGGACAGGAAGACGGAGAGCGAGCCCAGGGCGCTGAACAGCGAGCTGTGGAAGTTGAGGCGCGTGCGGTCGTTGGCCGACACGGCCAGGTCGGCCAGCAGGGCGTTGTGGTTGAGGTCCACCACGGTGAGGAAGCCGTCGTACAGGCACAAGCACACTAGGAACTGGATGCCCGGCCGTGCCCATGACACCCAAAAGGCCAGGAACGAGATGGCGAACAGGGGGCCATTCCGGGAGAGGGCTGCCAACCGCTTTAGTACCACCTCTGGGCTGGAGATATGGGTGCCAGACCTACGATGGAAGAGTGTGAAAAGGGAAAAAATGTTCAGTACAACGGTAAAGACAAACTTCTCCCACTTTTCACCAACTGTGGCGTTCAACCGTGCTTTCAAGATAGAGTGAGAGAAAGTTACAAATAGGGAGGGAGCGAGAAAGCGGGAGAGAGAGCAAGACAAAGATATTTAAAAAGAGAGGGGGGGGGGGGGGGGGGGCGAGAAAGCGGCACCATTGATTTGAGAAAGAGAGGAAAGAGAACGAGGTCTTACTGTGAGGAGCTGAGGAAGGAGCGGTCACTCAGCCAGCCGAAGAGAGGGTCGTTCAAGCTGTTCCATATCAGAAAAACTGCCTGTGTGGGCAGAGACAGGGGGAGGAGTTAGTAGAACAAACTAGCATTAAACACCCTAACCCAGAAAAAAAGCCAGGGTATCAGTCATTGTCACACTGTCTAAAGCAGAAAGCTTCCAAAATACAGCTATTATAATAACCCATGGAAAGCAGGAAGTGTCACTCACCTCTCCCACCCAGAAGGAGAGCTTGTCGATCTTGTAAACAGAGACAAAGGTCTCCACATAGTACAGCAGGAAGACGTTGTGCAGGATGGAGACAAAAAGGGCCAGGGAGCCGTAGAGGACTGCAGTGGAGACACCAGTGGAGACAGCTAGCCTGCAGCCCCTCCTACCCATTCTCGTCACTCAGTCACTCTGCTGTTCCATTCCCCGCCGCTACGCCACGCTCATCGAGTCATCCCACAGACCAGCTGGGGCACCACCGTACCCACTCCTGCCAGAGCAAACATGTCAATAACCATTTGGAGGGTAGACTAAATGCGGATGTACGAAGCAGTGGAAGCTGCTGACGTGAGGACAGCTCATAATAATGGCTGGAATAGAGTGAATGGAATGGCATTTAACACCTGGAAACCACCTGTTTGATATCATTCCACTCCAGCCATTACCATGAGCCCGTCCTCCCCAATTAAGGTGCCACCGACCTCCTGTGGTGTGAAGTATGAGGTGGGTTGCATTACCGTACAGAGTGGGAGAAGAGCCAGCTTGAGCAAATAGACATGAAGGAACAAGAGTAACACATAGCCTACTTACACACACACACACACACATATACACACACACACACACACACACACACACACACACACACACACACACACACACAATAGGCCATGTCTGAACAGGGTAGTCTCCATTACAGAGATCAGGGTAATTTCACACACCGAGGGCCATTCAATGCATTATAAACTGGATCGCAGGGCTGTGTAAGCAGGTGAGGGAGAACAGGCCATTTCCATGGCGAACCCTACTCTATTCATTAGGTGAGAGTGAAGTTGTTGTGAGCAGTTACACCGTTTCCCAAATGGCCCCCTATTCTCTACACAGTGCACTACTTTTGATCAAAACCCTATGGGCCCTGGTCAAAAGCAGTGTGCTGTATAGAGAATAAGGCACCCTTTAGGACAGCATTCATTTCTCCTGTGTCTCCTCTGGCCCAGCTGGATGACAGGGGAGGGTGTAATCCTATCCTCTGATCACTGCGATTATGGGGTCCGTCTCAGGATACTAACTACACCATTCTCATAAAACACTTAGCTGGCCTCTTTCACACAAGAAGGGAGACAATTAAAAAAGATACCAAATCTCTCTCACGCTCATATTCTAGATTTTGGTCCTTATTTGTTCTATGGTTGGTTTTGTAGGTAGGCCCTCTTTTTGCCTGAGGCACAGTAAGGTGTAGCCTTGCTTTGTCCTCTCAAATGTCAAGAAAGAAAAGTTGCCTTAATTCAATATTGTTCTGTTATGTTGAGTCACTTCCGCAAATAATTAGCTCATCTGCTATTTGTTAACTGGGTGGAGCATTGCCTGCAAAGCCTAACAATTATTTTTCCCCCCATATCCTCCTTCTGTGGCCTGGTGGTTTACTGCTGTAGTTTTGCCATCTGTAAAGTGAAGCCTAGAGGCAGTTATTCCCCGAAATTATCCAGCATGATCCTCCCTTCAGAGCCTCACATGTGGCATCCAATGGAACAAATATATAGCCTAGGCTCTGGCTACACCTCACAAGCCATGGCCCTGTTCTACCACTATGCCATTTTACAGAAAACAGTCAACTCGCAAAAACAAACTCTAAACAATTACATTTTCTTCAGCTCTCACTAGAGAAACTGCACACGGGGTTCTGGTTAGACTAAATTTCAACAAATACAAGTACAGCAAGTGCCAGCTGTGTCTGATCCCATCAGATCCATGCGGTGGAGCTGAACGACTTCGCAGCATTGTACTGTATCACATCTCCAAATGTGATTCCCATCCCAGTCGTCTTAATTGATCTAGTCTTCTGGAAACAGGTAGTTTGTGTACAGTACAGTTCAGTGCACCTCTAAATAAGGTAGAACTTAGTTATAATGGATATCAGGGCAGCTCACACCTGCCTGTAGAGACTGGAGAGGCTTCTTGGCAGAAAGAGTAGGTCGTGATTATCAGCCAGTCAAGGCATTGGTAGCTAGTTAGTAACGTTACCTATTTAAATAGAGTTAGCGAGATAGCTGTACACATATAGCTAGTTGTACATATATAACTAGTTAGCTACACAATACGATTGCTGCCCCGTATCAGACATTTGTTCAGTCCTTCCACAGGTTAACGTTAAGTTAGCTGGTTACAGCTAGGCTAACCAGTAACCAACGAGTTAAGTAGCTAGACCTGGCTGTGGTTAGACAGGCGCCTAACCACAAAGACAATGTACTTACCATCATCATTGAATGAAGCCTTTGAAACGAGTGGGAAACCTTGATAATCAATACAATTTTCAACAGGCGGCTGCTAGCAAGACAGTTTACATTAGTACACGTCACATCAACCTCGCTGATCACGAATCGGATTTCAGAAGGGTTTCCCCACCATAGAGATAGATAGAGGACTCAACTTTGTATAGTGTTTTTGACAGCATGGGCAGCGCCCATTGTCAATTTTCTTCTTCACGATTTTTTTTTTTTTTTTTTTTTAAACCTTTTTTTAACTAGGCAAGTCAGTTAAGAACAAATTCTTATTTACAATGACGGTCTACCCCGGACGACGCTGGGCCAATTGTGCGCCGCACTATGGGACTCCCAATCACGGCCAGATGTGATGCAGCCTGGATTTGAACCAGGTACTGCAGTGACGCCCTGGGAGGCAGTGTCTTAGACCGCTGTGCCACGATTGGCCGATGCCTCCTGATGACCAATTTTGACATGAATCCATGTCAACAGGAGGGTTCAGCCAACAATGTCAGACTAGTATTAGACATACTTGACCACTCAGACCTAATAACTGAGGATAGCTTCATATTATTTTTAGATTTTTATAAGACATTTGACACAGTAGAGCATCAGTTTCTTTTCCACTCCCTTGAGAGACTTGGCTTTGGGGATTTTTTCTGTAAGGCTATTAAGACTCTCTGTGCAAATGGTAACAGCTCTATCAAATTGAAATATGGCACCTCACCTAGATTTGAGTTAAAGAGAGGAATTAGGCAAGGTTGTCCTATCTCCCCGTATCTGTTTTTATTAATCACCCAACTTCTTGCAAATTCTTTAAAAAATAGTCCTGTACAGGGTATTTCCATAGCTGGTAAAGAAATTATTATAAGCCAGCTGGCTGATGATACTACACTTTTTTTGAAAGGCGCTAACCAAATTCCCATATCGATCAATGTGATACAATCCTTTTCCAAAGCATCTGGTCTATACCTTAACATTAATAAATGTGAACTCATAGCTGTCAAAGATTGTGTGACACCTTCATATTATGGTATTCCAGTAAAAGAAGAACTTACATATTTAGGCATAACCATTACAAAGGATCAGAAGTCTAGAGGCTTACTAAATTTTAACCCTCTTATTAAAAATACCCAGAAGAAGCTAAATCAATGGCTACAGAGGGACTTATCTTTAAAAGGTAGAGTCCTAATAACCAAGGCCGAAGGTATCTCTAGACTAACATATGGCGCTCTATCTTTATATCTTGACAGTAAAATAAGCAAGGAGATAGACCAGATGCTTTTCAACTTTCTTTGGAGAAACCGTACCCATTACATTAGGAAAGCTGTTGTAATGAACACTTATGAGAATGGTGGACTGAATTTTCTGGACTTAACTACTTTAAATAATACTTTTAAGATCAATTGGATAAAACAATTCCTAAGAAAACCCACTTCTATCTGGAATTTTATTCCTCATCATGTCTTCCCTACTTTTGGTGGCCTTAACTTCATGTTGTTGTGCAATTATAATATTGACAAAATTCCAGTGAAACTTTATGCTTTTCATCGGCAGGTTTTCTTGTCATGGTCCTTAATTTATAAACACAATTTTTCTCCACACAGATATTATATATGGAATAATCGGGATGTATTGTATAAAAATAGTTATTTGTTTTTAGAATATTGGTTCCAAAATAATATCCTATTGGTGAGCCAACTGGTAAATGCAGAGGGTCTTTTACTCAGTTATAAGGAATTCTTATCTTTTTACAAGGTCCCTGTAACACCTAAAGATTTGCAATTGTTTTAGGCGCCATTCCCTCAGGTGTTGCTGTTATTCAGGAACGTGTCAAGACCTGACCCTCAGAGCCTACCTTCTATTGACCCTGTTGACTCATCAGTAGGAAAGATTTGTTTCTCTTTTGGCCCATTCAACAACAGAGCGATACAAACCTTGTTTCAGCAGCATGTTGTATCTATACCTTATTTCATGCCTTATTGGAATGGATTTATTGATAATATTTGTTGGAAAAAAGTTTGGATGTTGCCACACACATAAATACTGGTTAACAAAATTAAGGACGTTTCCTTTAAAATTATTCATAAATATTACCCTGCCAACCACTATATGAAGAAGTTTAAGGAAAACATAAATTCAAATTGCTCCTTTTGTAATGACCACCCAGAAACAGTGTTGCATCTTTTTTGGCATTGTATACATGTAAGAAAACTGGCAAGACATCAGTAGATTTATAATTGAACACATTTATGAAGATTTTACACTATTGTGGAGAGATGTACTGCTTGGATTCTTTACATACGATAAAAATAAGCTGAAACGTTTTTATGTAATTAATTTCATTATTCTTTTGGCCAAATTTCATATACACAAATGTAAATGTACTAACAAAAAAACACATTTTCTTACCCTACAAAAAGAAATTGAACTGTATTTTAAGACTATTAAATACTCTACTAACAAAAAAGCTGTTAGAATTGTAAGTGTATGTATGTCCCTTAATAAGGTCCTTGTGTAATTGTAATGTGATATTTGTACCCCCTAGCTCGATTGTCCATTATCTATAATCTATATATACTTGTGTTCAGTTATGTACTTTCTTATTGATTTGTTGTTAATAAAAATTTAAAAAATTATATTTTTTTTTTTTAAAGGATGGTTCAGCCAATGAAGTTGAAATTCCCACCCAGTTGATTACGTACATTAAAATGGTGGAAGCCCTCAATGGCTCTGCCTATGCTTATAAGGCATTTTGGCCACTAGTGGTATGTATCATTGGGCTCGTTGGAGTAGATCACATTTGTCAAGTCGGTGACCACAGCCTTTCAACGTATGTTGCATTATGGGGATAAAAATTGTCCAGCTTGCACCTACATGTCAACTGCATGAACTTTAGAACAACCATTTGATCAAAGGTCATGAAGTTTCGACTGTAGTCGATTTAACATTTCTGCAGTTGCTCCTCACCAGCTGCAACTTGCAGCCATCGTCTGCATTGTGGGAGGCACTATTTGTCTGCCAATCATTCGATTTTCTTTGTTTGACCAACGTTAACCTAACGTAGCATGCGTAAAATAAACTACATACTAGTCTTGACAAGGAGAAAAAAACTGTTGGGGGAGGTTCTCTTCTGCACTGTTCAACCAATCCTGTAAATGTAGAGGAGCAGGAGTTAAGATGGAGTGTCGCCACAGAGTTTCTAAAACTACCGTACTGTCTTTGTTGTTGCCTTTGATAATGTCCACGTGCGGAAGTTGCGTCACAGTCTCTCTTTCCTTCTTCCCTGAAATCGGATCATCTGGTTGTTGGGGACTTGGCAGAGGCCGTTAGACCCACACGAACGGGACCAAAGATGTGACTGTGATATGTATACAGTGGATATGTACAAATTCATGATATTTTAATCTATATCTCCCCAAATGATACACACATATATATTTACAGTTTGTGAGTGTGTGATCAGGGGTTTGGATACATGTTTATTTCGACATGACAAATAAACGTTATAAACAGTGAGCCTTGCTGTTGGAAAACCATTCGTCTGCAGTCGGTTGTTTCAGCCTTGCCACTCAAAGAAGCCCAATCGCTATGTTCCCTACTCATTTTTGGAGCATTGATGTGTGTAGTAGCTATGACCAGGGATGGGAAACATTTTAAAAATACAAATACGAAACACCATAAAGATCAATGTATCAAAATAAACTACAAAGTACTTTTCCACAATACTTAACATTTTTAATTGTTTTTATTAAATTACATGTACTTTGTATTTTTAAATACAAAAATAAATGCGCCAAGTAGCCAGCCTGAACAGCCAAAATATTATCAGTAATGGTTACAGACACGTTTTACTTGCTGACTGTGATATGTTGTTTATCTACTTTAGTTGAGCAAGTTACTCTGGAGAAGAGTGTCTGCTAAATAACCAAAATGTAAATGTAATGGAAAATTAAAATACTAAAATGAACTGCAAAGCACACTGGGTATTATTGTTGGCCTTGTTTGGGGGGGGGGGCGGAGATTATTAGAATAACACTCAGCATGCTTTGTAATTGTTAATTTTTACATTTGCATTTACATTTTAGTCATTTAGCAGACACTCTCATCCAGAGCTACTTACAATTATGTGAATTCATATTAAGATA
Source organism: Salvelinus fontinalis (assembly GCF_029448725.1). Taxonomy (NCBI): domain Eukaryota; kingdom Metazoa; phylum Chordata; class Actinopteri; order Salmoniformes; family Salmonidae; genus Salvelinus; species Salvelinus fontinalis. The sequence goes on from NC_074665.1 coordinate 49,179,076, forward strand.
GCTAAGTGAGACAACAACATATCACAATCGTATCAAGTACATTTTCCCTCAACAAAGTATTTATCAAAAGTTTTACATCTACATTTATATTTAATTAATTTAGCATACGCTCTTATCACACCATAGTGCTATCAGACTTATGATACCAATGCAGGGTGAAAGGGGGGCCACAAAATTTGAACCGCTATAAAAAAAAATGCTATAGAAAAGTATTTTATATTTTGAAAAATTTAATCACAGCATTTTGAAAATGCAAAACAATAAATACATTGGAGTGTAGTTCAGCCCAGTGTAATTCAAATGACAAAATACTCAGAAGTAATTAAAATGCGTATTTCAAATACATGTAACAGAAATACTGCCCATCTCTGGCTATGACAAGGGTTGTAGTGCCCCCTAGAGTAAAGTTTGCTTGAAATTGTGTTTGTGTGCTTGTTATGTTTTCTTCTTCCTTTCTTTTCTGCAGATTCAAATATCTGCACAATAATGGGACAAGTGTGCTGACAATAAGAATGAAGCAACTTCGTTATAATTCACATGTATCTGCTAAGGGGGCCAGACATTTTTGCAGTATCCTACCAACGTCAAATTAACAAAGTGTTTCTTTCCTCGTCTCTGTTGTCCTTGATAGGTGATGGGTTGCTGGTTGTAGCTGCCAGGCAAGAAGAACTGAATCCATAGATGTCTATCTGAGCAACTACCATCTATGGAATTCAGTTCTCATGGCCAAACGCTCATTTGCAGCATCAGATAGACTTGTTGGTTTCCACAATTACATTATATTAGTAGACCAGAAAGTAGCACACCAGAAAGGCCAGAAACAAATGTTTTCATAATGAATTGTTGTTAAATTTGGTAGACATCTTAATATGGAATGAAATAGCACTGTTATTGACATTTAAAACCATACATACCTCTAATCTTTGACAGCACATCTAGTTGCTTATGCCCTGTGAGAGCCCATTGAAAGTACAGTGCTAGGGCTGGTACACAACCCTCCAAAATCCCCAGCTGAAATGACAGTGAAATGTCCATTAACTGGAAAAAGAGTGGCCACGGTATTTCACGATAGATTTGCAGAGAAAACAAACTCACATGAGAATGAATGAGTCAGGGTTATCTCTAGGCCACTCCCTGAGTCACGGCATACAGACGTGTGCGATCAGACAGTTTGTGTGAGTCACATGAGGCCCAGGGTGGGCATTTGAGTGCGTAGACCCTTCATGGAATAAGACATGACAACACATACTTTAGGTAAGCTGTAACGGACAAGTGTAAAGTGAATTATTGATCTTTGTCTTGTTGAGTCTGATTTAAGTCACAACTGTTTAATCTCTCTCTCTTTCTCTCTATTTCTCTCTATTTCTCTCTCTCTTTCTCTCTCTCTCTCTCTCTCTCTCTCTCTCTCTCTCTCTCTCTCTCTCTCTCTCTCTCTCTCAAGAAGTACAAGTATGGTCCACTTTACTAAGGTTTTATTTCACTGAATAAAATTAGATAGAGATCAGTCACAAGCAACTGTTAGGGAGACTAGTAAAACAATCTTGAGCAGCATTACCATAATAATACAATAGAGAGAATCACTAACTTACCCCTTGACATTTCTCACTGACGTTGAAGTTACACTGGTCCCCGGTCCCTGTTGACATTAGCACTGTTACCATGTTGTACACTAGATCCCTGTTGAAAGAGAAAAGCCTACTTTCATCCAAAGAAAACTATGTTCTGTCTTCAGTTTGACTTCGATTATTGCAAGGCTTTCTGATACATACTAGCATTAGTGTGTGACGAACTCCCTACATACCCTCTGTGACATATCTGTTTCTGTGTCTGTCTTTCTTTAAGTTGAGCCAAGCAATCACTTCCAAGTATGAAGGGAAGGGGTGGGAGGGTGCCTCTGAATCAATACAAATATACAAAGCAGTTCTGAGAATAGAAAAACAGCTGACTGGCTGCCCGGCCCTTGGTTCCCATAAAAATACAAAGGGAACTGCTTGGAGGAGGAACTAGGAATTCCCCCAGTTGAGATTAAACTGTAACATAGTCCAGAGAGACGGGAACTAAAGATGGGCTATGGACTGGAGGAAGAAAAACTTGTGATAAAATGAGATGTTTTCAGATTATGTCACCCTGTAAACTTTGTGGCATAAAAAAAATAATAATTAAGGAATGGGGCAGTCCCACTCCTTTCGTATTTTTTTATGTGTTTTATTGGGTAGGATAGAGATAACGAGGTAGAGATGAAAGGAAGGGGGGGAGCCGTGCTTGCAGCTGTACACAGTACATGTGATTCTAGAGGCAGCAGCTTAGACCGCTAGACCACCCCAGGCCCCAGGCCATCATTGGGCTCTTTTTGAGGTGTAATATTGTATTGGTGTAGGCTATACAATGCAACTGTATGTCTCAGTATGAGGTGAATCCTTGAAAAATGAGCTATTTGGGCTTTTGTGTCTCTATTTGGGTCTTGTGTGACATTCGTTTAATTCCTAAAAACCTATCTATTTTAATTGTATAGCCTCCAAAAAACAGTAATTGCTTCTGGAATCTTATGTATCAAGCTTCTCAGAGTAGGAGAGCTGATTTATGATCAGTTTTTCCATTTGATTAGAATGAATAATATTTCATGGATGGGGGAGCTGATCCTAAACCAGCACTCCTAATCTGAGATGCTTGATACATACAGTACCAGTCAAAAGTTTGGACACACCTACTCATTCAAGGGTTTTTCTATATTTTTACTATTTTCTACATTGTAAAATAATAGTGAAGACATCAAAACTATGAAATAACACAAATGGAATCATGTAATAACCAAAAAAGTGTTAAACAAATCCAAATATATTTTATATTTGAGATTCTTCAAAGTAGCCACCCTTTGCCTTGATGACAGCTTTGCACACTATTGGCATTCTCTCAACCAGCTTCACCTGGAATGCTATTTCAACAGTCTTGAAGGAGTTCCCACATATGCTGAGCACTTGTTGGCTGCTTTTCCTTCACTCTGCGGTAAAACTCATCCCAAACCATCTCAATTGGGTTGAGGTCGAGTGATTGTGGAGGCCAGGTCATCTGATGCAGCACTCCATCACTCTCCTTCTTGGTCAAATAGCCCTTACACAGCCTGGAGGTGTGTTGGGTCATTGTCCTGTTGAAAAACAAATGATAGTCCCACTAAGCACAAACCAGATGGGATGGCGTATCGCTGCAGAATGCTATGGTAGCCATGCTGGTTAAGTGTGCCTTGAATTCTAAATATATCATTTACAATGTCACCAGCAAAGCACCCCCCACACCATCACACCTCTTCCTCCATGCTTCACAGTGGGAACCACATTTAACCAGTGCTGTACTGCACCTCTGTAGCTCTGCGTTGTGTGTGATTGATTGAGACTATAGACGTGGACTTCGGAGATCAGGTTGTTTTAATGAATCAGAATTCACTCTCTTCATCCAAAAGAAAAGACAAAACATTTGTAGAGCACAAACATGTTCTGCGAATCGTTGTCTCTTTCTCTTATAGTGCATCAAAATGATTTGCCAGAATACAAAAATGAGTACAGCCTCTCCTTATTATGCATCAACACATAACATATATTTTACATAGATACAACCACATACCTGCATCCATATGAAAATACAAAATATAGCACAAATATGTTCTGCGAATCATCACCTATTTCTACAACAGACGCACAACACAAGGGACTGGAATCATTCGAGGAGCTAGCCATCGTTCACACATACAATAGCTAGCTAGTAACCACATGTTGAATACAGAATGTTAACATCTTCCTAAAAAGTACAATTGCATTTTAACAATACCATCCACTTATGAGTAACCTCTAAATATACAACATTATTCATGAACAAAACACTGTGTGTATGACTTTGTGCTTAAAGGAATCAAACTTTTCTGAAGATGACTGAAAAAGTGTACCTACCTCTCATAGTGCATCAAAATGATTTGAGCAGAGCACGCAGGGCAAAACGTAAGTACACACTCACCTATTCCCAGGATGCAGGCATGCATAATACCAAATCAACATGCCATATTCATATATGAACCTGGTGAAATTCACAAAGTACTTTAACAAATGTTACACATGCGGAGATCATCCGTTCACCTACTCTGTGACACGGTGGGTGGAACAAAAATCTCAAATTTGTACTCATCAGACCTAAGGACAGATTTCCACCCGTCTAATGTCCATTGCTCGTGTTTCTTGGCCCAAGCAAGTCTCTTCTTATTATTGGTACGCTTTAGTAGTGGTTTCTTTGCAGCAATTCAACCATGAAGGCCTGATTCACGCTGTCTCCTCGGAACAGCTGATGTTGAGATGTGTCTGTTACTTGAACTCTGTGAAGCATTTATTTGGGCTGCAATATCTGAGGCTGGTAACGCTAATGAACTTATCCTCTGCTACAGAGGTAACTCTGGGTATTTTCCTTTGGCGGTCCTCATGAGAGCCAGTTTCATCATAGCGCTTGATGGTTTTTGCGACTGCACTTGAAGGAACTTTCAAAGTTCTTGAAATGTTCCTTATTGACTGACCTTCATATCTTAAAGTAATGATGGGCTGTCGTTTCTTTTTGCTTATTTACGCTGTTCTTGACATAATATGGACTTGGTCTTTTACCAAATAGGGCTATCTTCTGTATACCACCCTTACCTTGTCACAACACAACTGATTGGCTCAAACGCATTAAGAAGAAAAGAAATTCCACAAATTAACAAGGCACCTGTTAATTGAAATGCATTCTAGGTGACTACCTTGTGAAGCTGGTTGAGAGAATGCCAAGCGTGTGCAAAGCTGTCATCAAGGCAAAGGGAGGTACTTTGAAGAATCTCAAATATAAAATATATTAGGATTTTTTTTACACTTTTTTTGGTTACTACATCAAATCAAATCAAATTTATTTATATAGCCCTTCGTACATCAGCTGATATCTCAAAGTGCTGTACAGAAACCCAGCCTAAAACCCCAAACAGCAAGCAATGCAGGTGTAGAAGCATGGTGGCTGGGAAAAACTCCCTAGAAAGGCCAAAACTTAAAAAGAAACCTAGAGAGGAACCAGGCTATGAGGGGTGGCCAGTCCTCTTCTGGCTGTACCGGGTGGAGGTTATAACAGAACATGGCCAGGATGTTCAAATGTTCATAAATGACCAGCATGGTCAAATAATAATAATCACAGTAGTTGTCGAGGGTGCAGCAAGTCAGCACCTCAGGAGTAAATGTCAGTTGGCTTTTCATAGCTGATCGTTAAGAGTATCTCTACTGCTCCTGCGGTCTCTAGAGAGTTGAAAACAGCAGGTCTGGGACAGGTAGCACGTCCGGTGAACAGGTCAGGGTTCCATAGCCGCAGGCCGAACAGTTGAAACTGGAGCAGCAGCACGGCCAGGTAGACTGGGGACAGCAAGGAGTCATCATGCCAGGTCGTCCTGAGGCATGGTCCTAGGGCTCAGGTCCTCCGAGAGAGAGAAAGAAAGAGAGAAATAGAGAATTAGAGAGAGCATACTTAAATTCACACAGGACACTGGATAAGACAGGAGAAGTACTCCAGATATAACAAACTGACCCTAGCCCTCCGACACATAAACTACTGCAGCATAAATACTGGAGGCTGAGACAGGAGGGGTCAGGAGACACTGTGGCCCCATCCGATGATACCCCCGGACAGGGCCAAAGAGGAAGGATATAACCCCATCCACTTTGCCAAAGCACAGTCCCCACACCACTAGAGGGATATCTTCAACCACCAACTTACCATCCTGAGACAAGGCCGAGTATAGCCCACAAAGATCTCCGCCACGGCACAACCCAAGGGGGGGGGGCGCCATCCCAGACAGGAAGATCACGTCAGTGACTCAACCCACTCAAGTGACGCACCCCTCCTAGGGACGGCATGAAAGAGCACCAGTAAGCTAGTGACTCAGCCCCTGTAATAGGGTTAGAGCCAGAGAATCCCAGTGGAGAGAGGGGAACCGGCCAGGCAGAGACAGCAAGGGCGGTTCGTTGCTCCAGAGCCTTTCCGTTCACCTTCACACTCCTGGGCCAGACTACACTCAATCAGATGACCCACTGAAGAGATGAGTCTTCAGTAAAGACTTAAAGGTTGAGACCGAGTCTGCGTCTCTCACATGGGTAGGCAGACCATACCATAAAAATGGAGATCTATAGGAGAAATGCAGTTACATGATTCCATATGTGTTATTTCATAGTTTTGATGTCTTCACTATTATTCTACAATGTAGAACATAGTAAAAATAAAGAAAAACCATTGAATGAGTAGATGTGTCCAAACTTTTGACTGCTACTGTACGAGCATCACCAGTTCGATTCAGCTACAACCGGAAGCTACTTTTTCGTAGCACTAGCAGGTTAGGAGAACCTGCTCTCCTAACTTGCTACGAAAATCCCTTCCGGTCATAGCTGTATCGAAGTGGCGCGAAAAGAGTGTGTCCCTGATGCATACGGTCCCTCTCACATCAACTCCCATTGTCCCCCAACAGGTGGCGCTCAGTCGATATGGGTGCATCTTTATCATGATGAAAAAAATCATGAAATCACGTAAAAACATAAGAGCGCCAGATGCTGTTTCAAGTATAACCTGTGCAAAATAATTTAACCTGTCAGAAATCAATCACACACACACATATTTCTATAAGGGATAATAACATTTATTATATCGATTTGAATATAGTTTAATCGTAGGAGTCTATTAGAATTATATATGTTGTAGGCTTTCGACATCAGGCATCCACATTAAGTAACACTATTAACCCATTAAAATAACATTGTAACCTATATGTGGTGACACATTTGACCAATGAGTTGCATGTTATCATGTCAGAAGTAGCAAGGACATGAGCATAGAGAGAATTGTTTACAATGGCAAGAAGGGATTACAATTGTGTTTTGAAACCATTTGCGCATGTTTTGAGAGAGAGTGCGGGCGAGCGAGCGAGCGAGCGACACCAGTGTACGGTCTAGAATACACATGTGGCAAAATACGCTGGTTTTGACAGAACAGAGGCTGGCATCTGCGCACCACTTCACCACGTAGGGACTCAACAAATAATTATTCTTCAGAAGATAATTCTCTAGTTTCGTAGAACATTTGCAAGGTAAGATTAAAAACATTGTAACTACAGTAGGCTTACTGTACTGTACGCTACTCTCTACCTTAGCCTACTGCTCTATATTGTATTTCGTTCAGTTTACCTATTCAGCCTTGAATGTGGTGTAAGAGGTATGGGACAAATTGCAGGCAGGTGAAGGTGAATGAGAATGCGCTCTGCTAGGTGTTCTTTAATATGCTGCAGTGTTCGTCAAACAGGTTACATTGTGGAAATGTGTATTGCGTCGGGGGTGTACTCGGCAATGTACATTTCTTTTAGACAGGGCACATCGCACGGTTTTATCAATATCTGTAAATGTGTGATAACATGGAACAACATTTGCACGCGTGGCAGAATCGTCAGAAGTTATGTTGGAATGTGTACATGGGGGCATCGGAATGCAAATTAAGCATAGCTATGGTTTTGTCTGATCTTGGAAATAATAGAAAATATTTAGCCTACAAAATTGCTACGATATTGAGAACCAGTCTGGTCTCATAGACTAGACGTAACATAATCAATGTAAATACGGGACATTCAAATTAGTATGATATGTTACGTATGGTATGGTTACACAAGTCAGAAGGTTAAAGCCCAATTATATTTTTTTTATGAGCGTGAACGAGAGTGTACACACTGGAATTATAATGCATGGTAGAGAATGAGAGAAAAAAGACGGACTCCGAGCGTCAACTTCAAATTAGAAAGCATGCAAACAACAAATACTGAGCCTTTATATTCATGCATAATGAACCAAATACTGAAAGACACTGTAGTTTTGAGTTCCACAAAGTGGGTGTGGAAGAGGTGAGAAAATGGTTGCTATCTATAAATAAGGACAAACCACCTGGTACCGACAACCTGGATGGTAAACTACTGAGGTTGGTAGCGGAATACATTGCAACTCCTATATGCCACATCTTCAATCTTAGCCTAGAAGACTGAGTGTGCCCTCATGGAGGGAGACAAAGGTCATTCCGCTACCCAAGAATAGCAGATCACCCTTTAATGGTTCAAACAGCCGACCAATCAGCCTGTTACAAGTGCTTAGCAAACTTTTGGCATTTTTTTTTGTGTTTGATCAAATACAAAGTTATTTTACAGGAAACAAATTAACAACAGACTGTCAGCATGCTTATAGGGAAGGGCACTCAACATGCTCGGCGCTGACACAAATGACTGATTGGCTGAAAGAAATTGATTGTGAGAAGATTGTGGGAGCTGTTTTGTTAGACTTCAGTGCAGCTTTTGATGTAATTGATCATAACCCATTGCTGAAAAAAACCTAGGTGTTATGGATTTGCATTCTCTGCCTTATTATGGATTGAGAGTTACATATCTAGTAGTACACAGAGGGTTTTCAATAATTGAATAATGTGGCTATTGAGCACGTTCAGGAGACTAAACTGCTGGGTGTAACCCTAGATAGCAAGCTGTCATGGTAAAAACATATTGACTCAATAGTTGCTAAAATGGGAAGAGGTCTGTCCATGATAGGACCAGTCGACCAGACTGACCAGTCTCTCCTGCATGTCAGTCTCTCCTGGCTCAAAGTTGAGGAGAGATTGACTGCATCACTATTGGTCTTTGTGCGAGGTATTGATGTGTCGAAGGTACCAAACTGTCTGTTCAAGCAGTTGGCACACAGTTCGGACACTCATCGGTACAAAACAAGACATGCAACCAGAGGTCTCTTCCCCAGGTCCAGAACAAAGTCTGGGAAACGCACAGTATTAAATAGAGCCATGACTACATGGAACTCTCTGCCACCCCAGGTAACTCAAGCTAGGAATAAAACCAGTTTAAAAAAACAGATAAAAGAACACCTTAGTGCACAAAGGGGACTGTGAAGAGACACAGCCATTTTATACATCTTGTATTGTAATTTACACTGTACTATGTATTAGACCAAGATACTGTCTATATGTACTGATATGTAAGGCTGTGTGTGACGTTTTAAATTGATGTATTTCAGTCCTTGACTAATAATGTGCTGTACTATGTATGATGTCATGTTTCATGTGGACCGCAAGAAGAGTAGCTGATGCTTTTGCAGCTGCTAATGGGGATCCTAATAAATACCAATACCAAGTCTATTTTTCTTGCGTCTACGCAAAGTAATGCTGGTAAAGTGAGCGGATAAATTGCCAGAAAATAGACTGTGCGTTGTTACGTCTGGAATGGTGACATGTATAGTTAAAAAGTGTGAAACTCGAGGAACTCCGTTCAATAGAAAATACTGTTATGTAGAAAGAATGAGACTAGCTAAATTCTTTATAAACTCCTAGGGTGTATTAGCTACAACTTTCCTCACCTTCATGCTAACATAACAGGCGGCAGGTATGTTGGCTCCCGTATGATATATAAGGTGAGTCTAAGGGAACACACAACACAAATTCACAAGGGCTTCATAGCGAACATAACAAATACAACTGTTTATTATGGATTCTCATAACAATTAAGTTGGAATACGCTACGCAATGTACGTGAATTTACGCTATTTTCTCTCGCACGCATATTATGAAGCTGTTGACGGCGTATCTTCGGTTTCAGTTTAAGGCAAAAACAAAAGGAGGGTTGTTGGTCGAGGTGAACGTCTAGCAACACAAGGGTTGCGTGTTCGAATCTAATCACGAACAACTTTAGCATTTTAGATAATTAGCTACTTTTCAACTACTTATTACTTTGTAGCTACTTTGCAACTATTTAGCATGTTAGCTAACCCTTTCCTAATCCTAATCTTTTTAGCTAACCCTTCCCCTAACTCCTAACACTTTAACCTTAACCCCAGACCCTAGTCTAGCTAGCGTTAGCCAGCTAGCTAATGTTATCGTTAGCTTTAGCCACCTAGAAACCTAGTTATTAACATTAGCCACACATTTTTTTAAATTTGTAATATATCATATGTCTTGCAAATTCATAACATATTGTACGTTTTGCAAATTCGTAACATATCAGACGAAATGGATGATGGACATCCACAAATTAATACATATCATACGAAAAGTTTAAATGACATCAACATCATGGGCATCCAGTGCCATCCTCTTCACGTTTGTATCACCAACCAATTAAAAGTGTTAAAATGAAAGCGCGTAGCTACTTGTCCATCGCTAAGAAGGAAATTACATTGGGTCATGGCTATTCACTAGCCTTTTAATGCTCTTATATGGATTGGCTTTGGTTTTAAAAAATACACTTTTTATGCAGTTTGGTATTTTACAAAAAAAGTATCTCTATCAATGTGACAGCATTGTTAATATGCCTCTAATTACTACGTTGAAGTAATGTTGTTAGAATGTTGTATTTGTTATTGGGTGCTATGTGTCAGATAAGGCTAAATAAATTGGCACAACATAGTAATACAGGCATATTAACTATGATGTCATATGTTAAATTGCCATCCGGTTCAAAGGATGTGCTTGATACCCAAATAAGATTGACATAGACATCAATCCTTCTGTATACAGTTCTTTAGACTTATCCAGAATAGAATGGCAGATTATTTGAGACACAATCCCCATTTCATGCTACTTTGCCTTGGTACATTTTCTGTCTCCTAGTGGATATGTTCTCTACTTAGAAAAGGGTGATTTCATTCATCCATCCCCATTCATTTGATTAATCTCTTCAGTTACGGTTATTTATTTCATACTTGGCAAACAAGTATCCGACAGCAGCAAAGGCAGAGCTCTTTTCGCCCTTCTATGTGGGACAGAAAAAGTAAGTCTTAACCCAATCACTTGGTTTCCTGGTTACTAAAATTCGAATAGTTTGCCTAATTTCCATTTATGTGACAAAACAAGCAGTCATTGTGTAGAGAATCATTGTACCATCTAAACCTCTATGAAATATATTGACCATAACCAAAAATATTGTATTTTCAGCTGTTTGAAGCTGATGTACAAAACCGAAAGTAAAAGCAAAAATGAAACTTAACATTGGGAAGTTTAGAAATAGTGCACATAGAACAGATTTACCGTTTCTTAGACTTGCTTTCAATGAGAATTTTGGTGAAATTTTCTTCTCATAGCTACAGTACCAGTCAAAAGTTTAGACACACCTACTCATTGAAGAGTTTTTCTTTATTTTTACTATATTCTACATTGTAGAATAATAGTGAAGACATCAAAACTATGAAATAACACATATGGAATAATGTAGTAACCAAAAGAGTGTTAAACAAATCCAAATATATTCTATATTTGAGATTATTTAGCAACCCTTTTGCCTTGATGACAGCTTTCTCAATCAGCTTCACCTGGAATGCTTTCCCAATAATTTTGAAGGAGTTCCCACATATGCTGAGCACTTGTTGGCTGCTTTTCCTTCACTCTGAGGTTCAACTCATCCCAAACCATCTCAATTGGGTTGAGGTCAGGTGATTGTGGAGGCCAGATCAGAAAATAGTAAAAATAAAGAAAAACACTTGAATGACTAGGTGTGTCCAAACTTTTGATTGGTTTTGTATATTAAAGCGAGGAAGAGAAGAGACAATTGGAGCGTATCGGTAGAAATGTCAGACTGGATAATATTTTGCATATCATTATGTCTTGCCTGACAGATGGCCATATCCAGAGAGACTATAACTCTTGTGGGTGCTTGCCTACGGAGCTGTGAGGGGAACGGCACCTCAGTACCTTCAGGCTCTGATCAGGCCCTACACCCAAACAAGGGCACTGCGTTATCCACCTCTGGCCTGCTCGCCTCCCTACCACTGAGGAAGTACAGTTCCCGCTCAGCCCAGTCAAAACTGTTCGCTGCTCTGGCACCCCAATGGTGGAACAAACTCCCTCACGACGCCAGGACAGCGGAGTCAATCACCACCTTCCGGAGACACCTGAAACCCCACCTCTTCAAGGAATACCTAGGATAAAGCAATCCTTCTGCCCCCCCCCCCCCCCCCCCCCCCCCCCTTAAAAGATTTAGATGCACTATTGTAAAGTGGCTGTTCCACTGGATGTCATTAGGTGAATGCACCAATTTGTAAGTCGCTCTGGATAAGAGCGTCTGCTAAATGACTTAAATGTAAATGTAAATGTAAATAACTCAATTTTATATCTTTGCACATTCTGTAGGCCATCAATCAATATAACTGTGCTTTCTGAACAGGGAGGCAACTGAGGCCAGTTTGTCAGAAACGTTTTAAAAACGCTCAGGGAAGTAGCCTCCAGCAGTAGTGCTGAAGAAGTTACCCTCAACCCAGTACTTCTTCTGTCCCAGATAAAACCCTTAAAAATAGTTGAATTCCATTTCAACAATGAATACATGTAATATTTTGAGCTCCAAATAGATGTAACATTTTTTGGGGCCAGATTTGAAATGTTTTTCAAAGCGTTTCAGGGGAAATCCTGCTCGTGCTGTTTTGTTCGACCCTTTCGTTCATGAGTGTGTTATGATCCAGGCGTGATACAGCTCAGGCAGATGTCTTTACCTTTCCATGTGCAGTTTCCATGTTGTCATCACGGTGACAACAGATAGGCCGTCATCGCCTGGCCACCTTCCACAAGCGACACCATCAACACAATAGTGGCAGATGGGTGAGACCCTGGTGTGTTTACACAGTAGGCTGTGTGCGTGTGTAGTAGTGTTTCTCAACTCTGATCCTCAGATACCCCCAAGGTTGCTCATTTGTGTTCCAGCCTAGCACCAGGACACCTCAACTAATCACCAAGCCCGTTTGAATAAGTTATACCTTGGAGGTAGCCTACCTACACAAGGACTGGAGTTGAGAAACACACAGACATACAACAGACTCAACCTTCCAGAAAGAGTTGCCTCCCTCTCTCTTTTCTCTCTGTGTGGGATCCTATAGAGAGGTTCGAGTGCCCTTGCTGCTACTACAGAGTTCATTAGCCACATCATGTCTTCTACTGTGAAAATATTGTCAGAGAGGCAGCCGGGGAGATCAAGGCTATGGGAATTCTCCTGTGTCACCGTGCGGAGGAGAGGAGAACAGGATTCATGGCAGAGGCCTTTGATCAGTGACAGAGCGCATGAGTGCAGGAGACCAGGCGAAGACTGTGCTGATGGCATCGGGCCTAATCACTAGATTAGTCATCAGATAGCCTAGCCCGCCTAGCCTAGCCCCTTGACGCACACTGCTAATTAGGAAGTGGAGAAGTGGAGCCATGTGCCAGAATATGAGAGAAAACAACAATACTTTTTCATCATCGACTTTTTAAATTGGTGTTTTATGTAACACGTCTTGTACTAATTGTTCCTAAGCTAATGTGGGGTGACGCAGTGTGATTATGCACAAATTCAACCAGGCCCAGGAAATGAACACACACACACACACACACACACACACACACACACACACACACACACACACACACACACACACACACACACACACACACACACACACACACACACACTCTCTCATCTAAACAATGGCATCTATAGTTGCAAGTTGCACTATATCCTTATGGATCTCTATGAGGGATAACATCTGTTTTTCTTCTGTGTAGAGTGAGCCTTCCTACAGACTGAGAATGACCTAGAAGCCACCACTGCTGAGCCCAGCAGAGCAGGATATCATTCTTGTGTGTAAGCAACAAGGTGTGTGACAGAAAACAGGGCTCCAGCTGCACCCGGGTCAACCTGTCAAACATGGAGGGCCACGTCACACTGTTGCCTCCCCTGCTGCTGCTCCTCTGTAGCCTGTCAGGGGTGTGGGGGTTCCCCTTCGGCCCCGTCCTTGACATGGACGTCAACCCCAGGACCACAGTGTTCTCCCAAGGTAAGATCAGACCAAGACTCCAGCTCTGCTGTACACTCTTAGAAAAAGGGTTCCAAAAGGGTTCTTTGGCTGTCCCCATAAGAAAATCTTATTTGGCTCCAGTTAGAACCAATTTTGGTTCCAGGTAAAACACTTTGGGGTTCAATGTTGAACCCTCTGTGGAAAGGGTTCTATATGGAACCTAAACGGGTTCTACCTGGAACCAAAATGGTTCTACCAGGAACCAAATAGGGTTCTTCAAATGGTTATCATGGGGACAGCCGAATAACCCTTTAAGGTTCTAGATAGCATTTTTTTCCTAAGAGTGTATACTAGTTTGAGCCAGGTTGTCCTGTCAACATGACTGCACCTGACCTAGAGAAACCTCTGGGACCTAGCTGTAGGTCTAGGAGTTTTTCCTGGTCAGATCACATGGCCTGGGAAAACTCCTGGCTCTACTTATAGGACATCTACTGTGTACTAGTATCACACGCGGTGTCCTGATTCAATACAACTGACTTTTAACAAGTGGCACAGTTTTGAAATTTGCCCTGAAGACAGCCAGCCCCTACTTCCAGGGAATTATTAATCGTCTCTCTCAAGTCAAGTCCTAGTTCACTTAGTTCACCATGCAGCTCTAATGAAACACTAGAGAATAGAAGAGGACCCCATAGAAGAGGACCCCTCTACGTTGGAACCCTGACCAGTGCCTGTGTAGAAAATGAAATAGTACTGAACAGGGGATTTTAAAAAGGGGTTAGGGTACATCATTTACACGCATCAGCATCTCTTTCCCTCCCATATCAGCTCAGCCTCTCTTTGTCTATCCACTGCAGCATAATCTATCACCCAGAAAGCTACTGTAGCAAAGGGATTACCTAGCCCTGGCAGGTTCTTCAGATGACTATACTGTACCTGGCTACTCTCTCCTCTCCACTCCTCTCCACTCCTGTCTCGAGAGGAGGAATATTATTAACAGGAGGGGAGTAAAGAGAGCCTGGTGTATCGCCTTCCTGGACAGTGGTGCCGTCACAAAACCAGGCTATTACAGTGGAAAGAGATGGTTAGAGATAAGATAGACAGGACTGTTAGGGGGGGTTAAAGGTGACATAAAACCACCAAAACGTATGGGTTGAATATTTCTTCCCTCTACCCAATCAGGGAAATGGATTCCAGATTATTTGATGGGTACCCTATGGAAATCTTTTTTTTTTGTTCAGAAAGCCTCTATTGCTAAGTCGGTCTAACACAGTCAATCTTATTTTTCTCCTTGTCCTTGTAGAAGGAAACCCGTGACCTACATTCAGACTCCCATGGGCCGTGTGTGTGTGCACGTGCGTGTGTGTGTGCATGCATATATGATCTCTACTCACATCTAAAATCTGCACGTGCATGCACCCCCAGTCACTTTCACTTAGGAGAAACATGCCCCAGTGCAGAATGAAGAGTAGAGAGAGTAGCACCTCGTAGAGAAAAATGGCCGCCGGGCAAATGACTGTAATGTGTATGAAAAGGAGGGCTATTCTATTTGGGTGGTGCTGGTGGTGGTACTGTATGACCACCGTTGGTAGTCTGAGATCTCAGCTATATTTATCTCTGTGGGTGGGGTGAGAGGGCGATCATTAATTTGCACTATGTTTTACAGTTGGTCTGTAGGAGTGGGTGTACGTTGACTCACAATAACACTCGCTAAGAGCTGGCATATCTGACATACTGAAATCCAAAAAATGTGTATGCATGCGTGTTTGTGATTGAGTGTGTCTCTCTATGGTTAGACGAATGCCTGTCTCTGGTCTGAACTCAAGGGAGGAACCTAGGACATTGTCTCCCACTCTCTCTGCTGGTGCCAACCAGACGTGAAGTAATGGAAACATGCATGCACTATTGATGCATGTGTAAGATCTGTCTACTGCTGCTATGAGGAGAGAGTGCAGCGGAGGTCTTGATCGTAGTGGATTTCTGTGTATTATTTAGTCATTGGTTTAGAATATTGCAGTTTCTTCAGTTGAAAGGGGGAGATTTTATGTAGACTAGCATACCACTCCTGAGGCATGTAGCTATGTTCAGGGCGTGCGATAGTA
Organism: Salvelinus fontinalis; assembly: GCF_029448725.1. NCBI lineage: Eukaryota > Metazoa > Chordata > Actinopteri > Salmoniformes > Salmonidae > Salvelinus > Salvelinus fontinalis. The sequence goes on from NC_074665.1 coordinate 49,195,001, forward strand.
AGGTTAATAATTGGCAATAGTGATCTGTAATTCACATTTCAAATCAAATTGTATTGGTCACTTACACATATTTAGCAGATGTTATTGCGGGTGTAGTGAAATGCTTGTATCTATTTAGTCAAGTCAGTTGTTGTGTGTAGGTAAACAGAAAAAAGGGCTCACTAAAATACTAATGAGGTGACGAGGCTCAATCTGAAAACAAGTGTTTTGTCTCTCTCAGCCCCTAGAGTCTATCTCTCTGCCTTTCATTCTTCTTGTTGGATGCAGCATCTCACAATTTGTTCTCACCAGTCAGTGTTTGCAGAAAATGGCTTCTTTTAATGTGACACTCGGGTGACAATAGAGAACAATTGGACATCTTGACCCTGGTGAGTTATCCAGTGATGCTCTGGTCGATCTCTTTCTCTGGTGTTCCCTGAGCTTGGTGGTTGACAGGATCTTAACAGAGACAGACTCTGCCTAGATACCTGAAATGGCACCAGGATGTATGCACTAACTGTAGGAGTTTTTGATACCATCATAAGACAAATATCTCTGCTTTTTGTTATGGCTGTGCGTGCACTGCTTTCATTGTAATGTTGTCTTTCAGAACTCTCATGGTAACCAAAGAATATTGGGAAAAACATAGTCAGGCTGATGGAGATAAATAGAAAGGGTTACATTGTGACAGGCAACCATGAGAGTTGCATAAGGCCAAAACCTCAGTACTGCCAAACATCACAAGAATGATGGTAAATATGACAGACCACTCGTGATAGACAGAACACACTTGTTTATGTTGACAGTGTGTGGGCTGTTCCCTCCGATGATTTAAGGAAATGAAGCACCTAGTGGTGAGGCTGCTATGCCGATCCTTGGTCGAAATAATCGATTTCCGGATATGCTCAGACATTTTAGAGGTTTTTGAAAATAGGGAACAGGAAGTATTGTATTCTTGATCATTTATTTTTGTCAAACTTCATTTTAAAAGTCAGTACTTTATAGTCTTGCTTCTCGAGATGTACATTTGGGTGTAATTTATTCCAATCACGTTCTATAGATAAATCTATGATAGTTATGACTAGAAGGCTAGAACTCCTACAGTTTGCCTTGACAGGTATTGGTGGACCAATACCTGACAAGGCAATATAATAACATTGATCAATTTAGCAACAGCTGACAGTTCTCACCAGTGTCAACAGTGGTTAAGTCATGTGTTGTCCCCCCAGCCCATGTACCCATGTGTGTGTGTGTGTGTGTGTGTGTGTCATGTGCCTGTCTTAGTTAGTCAGAGAGGATCAGGCGTGCGCAATGAGTCACAAGGGCAATCACACACAGAACAGCTCTATACTCCCTCAATCCAGTAAGACACACACTAGATTTACTGTGCTTTTGGACCGACCCCAAGGATAGGAAAACAGATGGACACACACACACACACACACACACACACACACACACACACACACACACACACACACACACACACACACACACACACACACACACACACACACACACACACACACACACACACACACACACACACAACAAAACAACACAATAAAACACACACACATCCTTTGTTCTTCTATCCACGAAAGCACCTGTAGGGACATAAACTCTTCACATACATAAACATACATGAACATACATGAACATACATGAACATACATAAACACAAATGCACCCAGACCTCTTCTAATGCCGAGAGAGCCGACCCTCCTTTTTCTCTGTGAGACAGGTGAAATGGCATAGATGCAGAGTGTGTGTGTTCAGTTTACACACAGGGGTGATTCCACGTGCGGCACTAGGGACAGGGGTGAGAGGTCACAGCGATAGCCTCCCTCAGATCCTCCTATCATCGCTGGACGACAATGGTAGATAGAAGAAACCGACTCAGCTGGCACTCTCCGTCGCTTGTTGACTCTCCGCATCGATTTGTTAACGGAGCACAAGGTGCAGCTTGTGCTGTGGGTTTAGAACTTCTCTCTCTCTCTCTCTCTCTCTCTCTCTCTCTCTCTCTCTCTCTCTCTCTCTCTCTCTCTCTACCTCAGAAGTGCACAACTCAGGCCCTCAAGTTTCTGAGTATTGTTGTTGTCTGCCTGTGTGTAAGTCAGTTTCTAGTTGATGTAAAAAGTATATATGAAATCAGCAGGACTGGGGCCCTTGACGACTGGATCTATGCCTAATAGATTCTTGGTTTTTCCATAGTTGGGAGGAAGCTGGGGCCGTCCTAATACTTATGTCTATATAATCGTATTCTTCTGTGTTGAGAAAAATGTACCTTCTATGACTATGATATGTGGTTGTCTCGCCTAGCTTGTCTCACCTATCTTAAGATGAATGCACTTACTGTAAGAACTGAACAAAATAATGAAATCATCATAATCGTTTTATTGCGTTCATTGTAGGATTCAACTTTATTTTCAAGTAGATTCACCCAATAGAAGTTTTTCATTTTAATATGAAGAGGGTAAAGTTGGTAATAATTTTATGAGCAAAATTCAATAATCGTCACATCGCTACTTATGTGTTTGTTTGGCCTTAGAACGTTGCCTTCGGAGCAGCTCATAGGTCAGGCTTCTGACAGACATCAAGGACACTTCGCCCCCGACTGCCTTGGGCGGCGGCCTTATTGCATCATCATCGTCATCATGGTCGGCCTATTTTTAAAACGAAGAATCCAAGGCTATTCTTGTGCACACACTTGGATTAGTCAAATGAAAAATGAGATTTGTTTTTACATTGCCACGGGTTGTCATTGTGTTAGCGTAACTGCGCAAAATAAAATAATCTGGGACAAAACGTAATGTTCTTGTTGGGTTTTGAGAAAGGGAGAGTGATAGAGAGTGTGAGTGTGTCTGTCTGTCTGTGTGTGTGCACGTCTTTGTGTGTGTGTGTGTGCGCGCAGGTTTGCTTGTCTGTGTGTGGTTCTGTTTGTGTGTGCCCTGCTGTGTCGTGACTGCCCCCCCCCCTCCCTTTCTGCATAACCTCCAGTGTGGCCTGACCTTTGAGTTGGTCAGAGGAGAAGAGATTCTCATGGCTCACTCATGTCTCTGCCTGTCTCTCAGACTGCCTGTCTCTCTGACTGCCTGTCTGACTATCTCTCTGCCTGCATACTAGTCATGGGTGCTACTCATAGTATCACCATTGTATCCCTGAGTGACTGTTTGTGCGGGGAGGAGGTTTTCAAACAGGTTTGACAGCATAACGAAGTGACTTTACCAGTGACAAGTGACAACATGTAGTATTTGTTGTAGTAACTGGCAATCCCAATTTTTTTGTCATTTAAGCCATTGCCGTCTGCGAGGGCGGTTGAATTATGCGAATTGTGCACCTGTCCACAGAGATGTATTGAAGGACATTCACTACTTTTTTGTCACAAACTACAGTAATGCAATTGATGACATTATTAACCCTATCAGAAGAACCCAATAAATCTGACTGGCACGATTGTGTGTATTATAAGTCTTGGCACAGTGTGGTCTCTCCCTAGTGTGTTTTATTGACACAATTTTTCAATTCTTATAGAAGACCAAAAAGTCAAAGCATGATTTAATGAACAGCATTCTGTTCATCAAAGAAGGTGTTTAGGTTGTTCGTGAGCGAGGCGTTGGTGTCCGCGACGTGGCTGGCGTTCCCTTTATAATCTGTGATTCTCTGGAGTACCTGCCACATATGTCTTGCGACCACTTTGTCCCTGTACTGTCATTTGTCCTCTTTGATTGCCTTATGGAGGGCATAGATGGTCTGTTTGTACACGTCCATGTTCCCAGTTACCTTGCCGTGTTTAAATGCGGTGGTTTGCGATTTCAGTTTTGCGCGAATGCTGCCATCCATCAATGTTTTTTGGTTTGGATAAATTCTAATCGTCGCAGTGGTAACAACATCCTCTATGCACTTCCTGATGAACTCAGCCACTGAGTCAGTGTATACGTCAATACTATTCTCGGAGGCAACCCGTAACATTTCCCAGTCTGCCTGATCAAAATGATCTTGAAGCATAGATTCTGATTGGTCGGACCAACGTTGAATAGTCTTTACATGGGTGCTTCCTGTTTAAGCTTCTGCCTGTAGCCATCTTGGAAGGGGGAGTAGCAATGGTCAAGAGTGCTCGATGAGCGAGGAGCTTTGGTTGCATTTTCCTCAGATTTCCTTTATTAAAGTCCCCAGCTACAATAAATGTGGCCTCAGGATATGCGCTTTCCAGTTTGCACATAGTCAAGTTTAGTTCCTGAGAGCTGTGTCAGCTTGGGGCAGATATATCTCGGGAGGTAATGAGGTCGGCATTTGATGGTGAGATATTCCATATCAGGAGAACTTGAGTTCCTGTACATTACCACAATCACACCACGAGTAGTTAATCATGAAACATACTGTACACCGCCACCATTTCTGGTCGAAATGCTGATGAGTGATCGCCTATCTAATATCCATAAGTTATTTTCGGCTCTAGGTAATAATGGAAGAAACGTTATGAGAAAATAATGTAAGAAATAACATACACAAACAAATCAAATATGCAAAATTGGATAGGAGCTGGAAACAGGGCGACCATGTCTGTCGTCGACATCATATATAAGTTCCCAGTAATATTGGGTAAACCACCAATATTTCAGAATTACAGTGCCTTCTTCAGGGTAATATCATGAATGCTTTTTTAACCACATGGGAGCATCGATCGATGAGTCTTCTTTTTGCTGAACATGCAATTTGATTTATAGCACCTGCTCACAACCATTGCATGTTTCTATGTTGTAAATCTTAATATCGTGGGGTAGTAGAAGGGATGGTTGTGTTTGAAATGGGGTATTGGGGGAGGGCATTTTAAGGCCATTCAGCAGGAGATGTGCCCCAGTACTGTCAAATCATATAAGCGTACAAATGCCACAATTAGGGCAGTGTGCGTGTGTCTGTGTGTGTGTGCCATTGGGGGAAGGGGTGCACAAGAAGGGTTGATTAGGGTTATCTCAATCACTGCATATTGTACAGCGCCTGAGCTTCATAACCCTTGAACAAATACAGCAGACAAACAACACAAGGTTACACATTTCTTTCATTCCTTTGTGTTTTGACCTTAATTCATGGAAACGGATCAAACTAAATATTTTATCAGTAGTCTGGAACCTCTGAAATGGGGGCAAGCTGCTCCGTTTCTACGAAGTGGTGAAAAAGAGGTCATTGTTTTCATCTAGGCTGCTATATTTAAGATGTGATCTTATTTAGTGGTGAGGCAGATAAGACAGTATTTTAATTGTGAGTAGCAGCACTGCTCGTTCATTGATGGAGTTTGAAGATAAAAAAAGTGAGGAATGTGGGATAGAAAAAGAAAGAGAGATTAAGAACGGGATAGAGGTGGACAGAGATGACGAGAATAAATGTGAGATGGAGAGAGGGAGAGTTGAACAAAAGGAGGAAGGAATAATGGAAAATACACTGAGGAATATGAGTCAGCATGGTGTAGATGGGTATAATAATTTAGCAGACATCCTCCCCTCTTAACCTCCTCTCCTCCTCCCCTTCTCCTCCTCTTCCTCCTTCCTCGATCCTCCTCCCCCTCGTTTTCCTTTCCTCCTCCTTCTTCCCATCTGTTCCTCCTCTCCTCTTCCTCCCCCCTTTATTTTGGTGAATTGATGGGAGTATGTCCCAGGCTGATTGCAGTAATAAGAACTTATATGCATGACGTCCCACATATTGATTTACTGGGGACGGATGCACGCTTGTCACAGTCAATCTGTTGCACTTCCCATTTACTTCTGATAGATAGTTAAGCTACCGGGAAAAAATTATGAATCGGTAGAAAACACAACCTGATATAATGTCACCGAGACCATTGGAAAGAGGAAGTATGTGCGTAGTTTTATATAACTTTAAGTACAACTTTAAGTACAGACAGTTTCATTCTATGAGGCAAGACTTACAGCATACCTAAGACTGGAATTCCACCAAATCCAACATAGTAATATTTGGGGAATGTTTTGTCATTGCGCTATATTTTCTTATTCTGAAAGTGGAAGCATCAACTTGTGGGTCTAGTACTTGGCAGTAGTAATAGTACTTATAGGTTTTTCCAGTAACAACACCATTCTGTGACTTTATTTGACCATGGGAAAACTGTGCAAATACCACAATGCAGGTTCAGTTAAATCAACCCCAAAGACTCAGTAAGTTTGTGTGTTTGTTTTCAGGCCTGTTAGGTTGCCAGCGTTTCAGCAGCCCATCTCAAAACTACAGCACACTGCTCCTGGAGGAGGACAATGGGGTGCTATACGTGGGGGCCAGGGGGGCTCTCTATGCCCTGGACACCACCAACATCTCCACGCCCGGTAACCTCACGGTGAGTGCCGGGATGCTATCTTGCTAACCCTTAGATCGGCAATTAAGTTGTATTGTATTTGTAACTGGTCAGCTGGTACAGCACATCATATCTGTCAATAGTCTAGGTGATGTGGGTAAGGCGGAGTCAGGCGCAGGACACAGAGATGAGTAATAATCGTAACTTTACTCAATAAACAATCTTCCATCAAGGAGAACAAAATTCCAGAGCACATAAACGAGACAACTTGACAACAATAAACACACACACAAAACCATGATGGAACCCAGAGGGTTAAATAGGGAATAAATTATAACGTAATGGAAACCAGGTGTGTACAATCAAGACCAAATAAAAGGAAAAAGAAATGTAGATCGGTGGAGACTAGAAGGCCGGTGACGTCGACCGCCGAACGCCGCCCGAACAAGGAGGCACCAACTTCGGCGGAAGTCGTGACAACATCTCATGACCGTTATGTTGCAATTTGCAAAACTAACCCTCTTTCACAAATCTTTTTTTCTTTCACAACTTTTAAACAGGACAGGCTAATAATAGCCTTAAGGAGATTCAGTAAATCCTATTGTATGTTCATTTTCTTCAGTGTGGGCATTGGATTAAATGCATGGGGTAAGCTTACTCACGGGCCAACAGAATAGATTAAAACACAATGTGGTTGATGGGAGTAACTGGAGTATTAAAATGGAGTATTAAAATGGAGTATTCACTGGAGTATTTAAATAGAGTATTCACTGGAATATTAAAGAGCAGTATTCACTGGTATTTAAATGTTGGCATGTTACACTGTCCATCCTCCCACTACCTATTTGGGTGACATGAGAGGTCATTCTTCTCCCCCTTACAGATTGACTGGGAAGCTTCGGCCGAGCAGATGAAGCAGTGTCTCAACAAAGGAAAAGACAATCAGGTACAACCCATTGCATGTAGCTAACACCGCTCAACACACACTGTCTCTCTCTCTCTCTCTCTCTCTCTCTCTCTCTCTCTCTCTCTCTCTCTCTCTCTCTCTCTCTCTGTCTGTCTGTCTGTCTGTCTGTCTGTCTGTCTGTCTGTCTGTCTGTCTGTCTGTCTGTCTGTGTCTGTCTGTCTGTCTGTCTGTCTGTGTCTTTCTCTCTGTGTCTGTCTCTGTCTGTCTGTCTCTCTGTGTCTGTATCTCTCTCTCTGTGTCTGTCTCTCTCTGTGTCTCTCTCTCTGTGTCTGTATCTCTCTCTCTCTGTGTCTTTATCTCTCTCTCTCTTTCTCTCTCCTTATTAAATGGTATAAAAATGATGTGATGTTGTTATTATAATGTAATAATGTCGTCCTCATGCAGAAGGAGTCAAGTGAATGTGTTAGCCTGTGTCTTCAGGACTAGGTTGATGCTTTATAGATGTATAACCGTCCTGCGTTGTCTCTCCTACAGACAGAGTGTTACAATCACATCCGCATCCTACAGAGGTACAATGAGACTCACCTGTACGTCTGTGGCACGCACGCCTTCAGGCCCCTCTGTGCCTACATAGTAAGAGCTGCTCTTCCTGTTGCTGGAAGCTTCCCTGTTTACATTCTGGCTTCCAACGTACTGCCCATTAGCATGCTGTGTTATCAGTTTTGTTATGGTGGTAGTGTGATTTATGTTCCCGTAGTGTAGTTATTGACCCTCTCTCTTTTTCTTCTCTCTATCAGGATGTGGAGCGCTTCAGTTTCTCCTCTGGCTTCGAGGAGGGCAGGGACAGGTGTCCCTATGACCCAGCCAAGGGCTACACCAGCCTCCTTGTGGGTAAGAACCTTAATCTACTCCTTGGGGTGCACTATTTTGCCCTAACCAAGCAGTAAGAAGAAACTGAGAGACACTCTTCGATCTCCTGTTCTGTGTCCTCTCTCTCTGACCCCTCCATATCTCTCTCTGCGGTCTGTCAGACGGTGAGATGTTCTCAGCGTCCCAGTATGAGTTCCGCAGCTCTCCGGACGTTCGTCGGAACTTCCCCTTCCCCACTCTGAGGACAGAGGAGGCTCCGACCAGGTGGCTGCTGGGTAAGGACAGATTATGGCCCATCCCTTATCTTATACACATTGGTCACGTTTTGCGGCTTGATCCCTACGGTTATGCAATTTTGGAATACCAATACCAAAACTGTCATTTTGATTCATAATACTACAGCTATATGGCACTAAGCAGACCTGAGGGTATTTTCAAATACACAGCCAAAAAACAACTACTTCAAATAGACATGGTTGTAAATACATGCCAATACTTTCCAATTTCCAAATACATTATGGCAATATTCAACTACTTGTGAAAATAATTCAAGAAACTTTGTCAAAATACACTATATATACAAAAGTATGTGGACACCCCTTCAAATCAGTGGATTTGGCTATTTCAGCCACACCCGTTGCTGACAGTTGTATAAAATAGAGCACACAGCCATGCAATCTCCATAGACAAACATATCACTAGAATGGCCTTACTGAAGAGCTCAGTGACTTTCAACATGGCACCATCATAGGATGCCACCTTTCCAACAAGTCAGCGTGTCAAATTTCTGCCCTGCTAGAGCTGCCCCGGTCAACTGTAAGTGCTGTTATTGTGAAGTGGAAACATCTAAGAGCAACAACGGCTCAGCCGCAAAGTAGTAGGCCACACAAGCTCACAGAATGGAACCGCCGAGTGTTGAAGCTCGTAAAAATCATATGTCCTCGGTTGAAGCACTCACTACCAAAAACTATTAGTCGGGAGCTTCATGAAATGGGTTTCCATGGCCGAGCAGCCGCACACAAGCCTAAGATCACCATGCGCAATGCCAAGCATCGGCTAGAGTGGTGTAAAGATTGCCGCCAATGGACTCTGGAGCAGTGGTAAAGCATTCTCTGGAGTGATGAATCGCGCTTCACCATCTGGGAGTCCGACGGACGAATCTGGGTTTGGCGAATACCAGGAGTACGCTACCTGCCGATATGCATAATGCCAACTGTAACGTTTGGTGGAGGAGTAATAATGGTCTGGTGTTGTTTTTCATGGTTCGGGCTAGGCCCCTTAGTTACAGTGAAGGGAAATCTTAATGATACAGGACACAATGACATTCTAGACGATTATGTGCTTCCAACTTTATGGCAACAGTTTGGGGAAGGCCCTTTCCTGTTTCAGCATGACATTGCCCCGGTGCACGAAGCAAGGCCCATACAGAAATGGTTTGTCGAGATCGGTGTGGAAGAACTTGACTGGCCTCAACTCCATCGAACACCTATGGGATGAATTGGAAAGCTGACTGTGAGCCAGGCCTAATCGCCCCAACATCAGTACCCGACCTCACCAATGCTCTTGTGGCTGAATGGAAGCAAGTCCCCTTCCGCAATGTTCCAACATCTAGTGGAAAGTCTTCCCAGAAGAGTGGAGGCTGTTATACCAGCAAAGGGGGCACCAACTCCATATTACTGCCCATGATTTTGGAATGAGATGTTCGACAAGCAGAGGTCCACATACTTTTGGTCATGTAGTGGAATTGTTTCTAAATGTATTTAAACGTAATTCAAACACAGTAAATAGTATTTGAAACCAGGTCTGGTACGAAGTACTGGTCTAAAACATAGGTCCTTTAATATCCATTCCTTCATAATATAAGATCTTCCTTCACTTTAGCATTCTTCAATTTATATACTGTGGTCATCCTTGTTTTCAGCCTACATTATCTCTATAGGAGTTGGTGGCATGGTAGCAGGTTGTCGTTAACATGAATCTCTCCATAGTATGTGCTTTGTCCGAAGTTGGACAGAATATACACAGAATGATGGTGTGTTGCTATTGTATGAGCAGAGGCGGACTTTGTGGGCTCGGCACTGCTGAAGGAGAGTGTCAACAGCTCGCTCGGCGACGACGACAAGATCTACTTCTTCTTCACGGAGAGGAGCCAGGAGCAGATGGCCTACCCCAGCCAGACCAGGGTGGCACGGGTTGCCCGCGTCTGCAAGGTAGGCCTGGAGGGGGACAGGTGTTATGTAATTTGGGGTTGCCCTAGAGGACAGGCTCAATGGCTGGAATGGAATGAATAGATCAAACACAAGGAAACCAGCCATTACTATGAGCCCGTCCTCCGATTTCGCCCTCTACCAGCATTCTCCCAGAATAGCTTCATTTCTCACCAAAACTCCAGGCCAAACCTGGAGGGTTGGCAACCTTATATTGGATTAATTTAGTGTACTTCTTGTTTTCAGTTCTGAGGAGAGGAGTAGCGAGCTTGCTCTTGGAGTTGCCTGTGTTTTTCATTCACATTGTGCTCTCACCCACTGAGTGAACTTCAGGTTGATTATTGTTCTCCTCACATCTTGGCTGCTTTCTGAAGGGCTTCACAGTGTGCCACTGTTGCCAGGCAGGGTAGAAGCCCACCCAACCCCCGCTGCAATGGTAGACTCTCTTTCTCTCCCCACTTTCTCTCTCCTCTCGCTCCCTCCCCCCACTCTCTCCCTCCTACCTAATTTTACTGGAGATCAGCGTCTCTCTCCAGACACTGTGCCCAGAAACCACTCCTGGAGATACAGAAAATGGTTGTTTCACTCCTCCACCTCCTCCTTTCTCTTTGGCTGTGCCTGGTGTAACTGTAATCTTCATGCTTGCAGTCTCCCTATTTCAAAAATGCAGCTTTCTGGGAATGGGGTCAAGTCTGCTGCCTGTGCCCACTTTGTGGTAGTGGTGGTGGTGGAGGGGTAGAATGTGATGGATCCAGCCATAACTGGGCCACAGCAGACCACGCAGATGTCAGTCTGGGGGGTGGCGACTCGGCACAGTGGCAGTCACCCATGATGATGACAGTTGCAGCGGCGACAGATCCCCAGACACAGAATTCCCATAAGTTGCTAGCCAGAGAATACTGGAGGCGTGCCACTGGTCGGTCTGCTTCTCAGCCAATCCCCAACCTTCTTTTCATCGGCAACCCACATCTACGGTGTGCAATCCATTGCACAGCCATCCAGATGCCAGATGTGGCATCCATGCTTAAGGTGGCCCTACATGGCTATCAGGCTATATAGCTCTTGGCCATAGCCCCTGCATGGCTTCTACCACTCGTTTTAGACCGTTGCCAAGTAGTAACACACCTGAACCAAGGGCTTGGTTAGTTAATAAGTTGATCAGGTGTGCTACTGCTGGGCTAGAATGAAAATGTGCACCACTTGGCACTGGTCCACTTCCTCCACAATTTATTTTCACATAGGCATATCCTCAGGGTGCTGTGCTAGGGTCCTTGTGTCTGTTAACAGATTATGAAGTGACAAGATGATTAGCCACAGAGCGTGTGCATTACAATTCACCTGACAGGCTATTGTTAACATCACCACAACCAACATCATCACAACCCAAATATCTTTAGTCTTCTATACCGGCTGCTTGTGCCTACTTTTGGATGGCGGCCATCTTGTCTCTCTGCCAGAGCTGGTTGCCAACTCTCACCAGGGGTCTAATTCACTAGGGAGAAGATTAACCTTCAGTACCGGTGTATTTCTCTGCTTAATCTTCTCTTTTTTTGCATTGAGAACAACGCTATTGTTCTCGATGGATCAGCCCTTTTTATGTATGAGTAATGTGTGCTGTTTTGTGTTTGTTTTGGTTACTTTGTTTACTGTGACTACAGTGTTTTGCGGCGGATACAGTTCTGAGGCTGGGTAGAGAGATGATAGAGGTCTATGAAAGACAGAAATGAAGAGCGACGGGTGTATTTAAACCCTGCCATACAAAGAGGGGAGAAGTCTCTTGTCTAAATGAGGTGTGCTAAATCACTCTATTCAGGCTTCTTCTTCTCCGAGCGCCTCCTCTGCTGCTGCTGCCTGAAATGCAATTGGAGTAAATGTGTTCCAGGCACACTGTGAGCCTCAACTGAACACTCTCATTCAATGGTGCTCAGTATTGCTTCTAGGTGGGGTTGTGAATAAGTGTGTGTGTGTGTGTGTGTGTGTGTCTGTGTGTCTGTGTGTGTGTGTGTGTGTGTGTGTGTGTGTGTGTGTGTACGTGTGTGTGTGTGTGTGTGTGTGTGTGTGTGTGTGTGTGTGTGTGTGTGTGTGTGTGTGTGTGTGTGTGTGTGTGTGTGTGTGTGTGTGCGTGCAAGGGGGTACGTGTGGGTCTGTCTCTGTGTGTATGTGTTTGTGGTATGTGTACGTATGATCATGAGTAAACCTGTGTGTGTGTGTGTGTTACTGTATGAGTGTGTATCTCTGTGTGTGTGTGTGTGTATGTGTGTTTTGTGTGTGTGTGTGTGTGTGTTACTGTATGAGTGTGTATCTGTGTGTGTGACTGATGTTCTGTCCATCGCTCCCTTTCTCCCCCTCCCTTCCAGGGTGACTGGGGCGGCCAGAGGACCTTGCAGAGGAAGTGGACGTCCTTCCTGAAGGCTAGACTGGTGTGCTCCGTTCCTGACTACGAGCTCCACCTGAATGTGCTGCGTAGCGTCTTCGTACTGGAGGGCCCAGACGTACACAGCACCGTCTTCTACGGGATCTTTGGCCTGGAATGGTAAGAGAATGGAGCAATGGGATTTGTTGTCTACCATACAGGGGACTGGATAATTGTCAACTGGCTTTATACTGTTGTGTAGTCATGCACTCACCACTTTGTATGCAGAGATTTGTGGTCTGTTGACAGTGTAAGTATATAGTAGTTTGTTGGGGTTATCGGATGGGAGATTCTAGGCTGATAGAGAATGATGGGGAGTGAGAAAGGCTGACATTGGGGCTGCAGTAGGAGCATATCAAAGACCCTGTCAGGCGAAGATAGAGTAGCAGAGATTCTCTCTCTCACTCACTCACTCACTCACTCACTCACTCACTCACTCACTCACTCACTCACTCACTCACTCTCACACACAGACACACACAAAGGTGCACCTTTGTGAGTTACACCCATCACCATGTGTGTGACCTGAGTGAGTAAGCCCTTGGGCAACACTGTATTACTCTGGGCAGACACCAGAAGAAGTCCTGGATTGGTTGTGCGGGCTGAGGAGGACACACAATAGGCTTTACAGTGACTCACACAGGCTAATCCTACCTGCAGGCTAGGAGCATTTGACAGTTATTTCCCCTGGTTCCCATCTACTAGCACATACACAGGACAAAACGACTCTTTCTTTCCTAGGTACTCCCCAACAGAGCCATGTCATGTGGCTTAGAGTGTGTGTTCCAAATGACACCTGACCTTGACCAGACTATTTGTCTCTAGTGGAAATAAGGTACTGTAGGAAATCGGGTATCGTTTTAAATGCGGCCATCCAGTCAGTCTTTCACCCAAGCGTGTAGTCCCAGGTAGTAAGACCTATGCCAACACAGTTGCGAGTACATGACTCAACTGCACATTGAATACGAATAAAGTATAAGCTTAGTGCTGATATACAGTAAGACAAGAGCTTACCCCTGTTTAATGACGTGGCCTCAACTCCCCATATCCCTGTTGAAAACAAAGGGAAGGAGAGAACAAGGAAAAGATTACTGTTACCCAAAACCAAACCCACACTTTCCTTCCCACCAGTGGTGGAAAAAATACTCCGTTGTCATACTTGAGTGTGACTTTACATCACTGCTTCCACCACTGCTTCCCCACCCACTACAGCTTTCAGTGAATTATCTACTAAAACCTTACCAAGTCTATTGACATTTTCTCTCTCGGTGAGTGGATCGCTGATGTGTTTGAAATTAGTTTTGGGTGGCCGGTGGCAGTTACTTTCCAAGAACAAGCTTCAATGTTTTATATAACGTAGAATTATTATTCTCTGACTTTTGTTCTGTGTCTTGGGGCATTTTTTTGTCTCAGGAAAAATGTCAAGGTGTCTGCGGTGTGCCAGTACTCCTTCACAGATATTCAGAGGGCCTTCGAGGGGCCTTACATGGAGGTGCAGGATTCCAAATGGAGGGAATATAGAGGGAAGGTTCCGGTACCAAGACCTGGCTCGGTAAGTCTCTAGGAATACCCTTCAATCACCTATTCCTCCCCTTTCCCCCGTTCCTTACCACCTTGGATCAATCTCAATACTCTCTACACAGTGTCCTCCTTTCCTCGTCTTCTATCCTTCATCTGAAAAGACTGAATAAGTGAAAGCAGTACTTAGACTTGGCTGTCACCTGACTAGTTCTTTAATATGCGGGTGTAGAAGAGGAAGCCCCTTAATGCTGTTGAGGTGAGCCCTTGTCTATTTCTGTCTCACTCACTCTCTTCTGATCTGTATTGACTGCTCTCTCTTTCCCTCTCCTGCCCCTCTCTCTCTCTCACTGCCTTCTCTCCTTCCAGTGTATCACAAACATACACCGGTCCCAGGGCATCAACTCGTCCCGTGACCTCCCAGACAACGTGTTGGCCTTTGCGAGGCGCCACCCCCTGATGTCTACACAGGTCCACCCCATAGGAGGGCGACCCCTACTATTCAAGAGAAGTGTCAATTACGTCAAGATGGCCGTGCACCGGGTGGCAGCTCTGGACGGACACGTCTACACCTTGCTCTTCTTGGGAACTGGTGAGTGGCTAGATGTGTAATGCGTAATACATATTTTTTCTTGAATGAATGTTACATGAATGTTATATGACAGTTATATCAATGTTATATCATATGAATGTTATTTGAACGTTATATAAACGTTGGATGAACATTATATGTCTGTGTTTTTTCCTGCAGATGAGGGCTGGCTGCACAGGGCTGTGGAGGTCGGAGGTCAAATGCACATCATAGAGGAGCTGCAGCTTTTTGAGAACCCTCAGCCTGTAGACAGCATGGTCATCTCCCAGACACAGGTACTATATGTTGCTCATACATGCTAATAACACGTTTTAAAGCATTGTGCCTGCCAGTTATAAGTAAATTGTTACCAAATAGTCATGAAACATGAGCTCTCGTCCAACAGGGAAGTGTCTATGTGGGCTCCAACTCTGCAGTGCTCCAGGTCCCCTTGTCCTCCTGCCAGCGCTACACGTCCTGTTTCGACTGTGTGTTTGCCCGGGACCCCTACTGTGGCTGGGACGGGAAGCTGTGTGTGGAAATATCCTCACGCACAAACACGTGAGGGCAGGCACACACACGCACGTGTACACACACACACACACACACACACACACACACACACACACACACACACACACACACACACGTGGGACACCAGTGAGTGAGGCTGGGGACTGTTTTGTGTCTGGAATCATTTACTCTGCATGAGTGAGCGTCAGACATTTTAATCTTCATTGCTGCTGCAGACACATCAGACTCCTCTGTGGTTTTCCTGTGGATTTGTTGCTGTGCTTTGAGCACCGCGTTAGTTTGAGAGAGTTTCATTCCAATTAAAAGAAACCTTGCAGATCACCTGCTGTCATATTTCAATAGGCTCTGCTTAGAATGTTTTTGTTGTTTACTTTCTTTTCTTGACTTTAACTGAACGCACCGTGAAGTACCTCTATAAAATGGGTGGATTGTTTGATTACTTAAATACACAACCCAACATCCTATTTTATGTGTACTTCAATGAGTAATATGTAATGACTCCTGTTCAAATGTTATACCGTTTCTGCATTCCTACTTGGTCTGTGTGTACAGTATGTGTGGGTGCCCACTGCCCTGGAAGCATAAATGAGAACTAACATTCTTCTGGCTCCTATTCAGCTCCAATCTAACCCAGGATATACAGAAAGGCAACAGAGGCTGTGACAACAGCACAGGAGCTGGTATGTACTAAGCACACACACACACACCATACACTCACACACCACGTGTGTGTTCATCGCTCTCAAACACATGCATCGTACATTCACACACACACAAGTTCTATTTTAAGGGATATCACAGCATTAATATATTCCGACATGTGGCTCTTTTACCCGCAAACCCAAACCATTTAAAGGCCATTAAGGGATTTCATTAGGTGTGCAGTGCTGTTACTACTCCCCCAGGCTGCTCCACTCACTTTAATCAGTTCCTCTTACATTAAATTAGAGGTCAGATGATCGAGCTGTCTGCATTGCGGGGTTCTGTCCGCTTTCAGAAGCTTACTACGAATAAAGATGAGAAGTGACGCTGAAAGGTTAATATGTCCTGCTAGCTCTGCTTTGATAATATGATCTGCCATTTCTTTACATCTGTTTCTGTATTCATCTCTCTCTCCTACTCTCTCTCTCTCTCAATCAGTAGTCCACCGCAGGCGTACGGTGATGTCTGGGGACGACATCCTCCTCCAGTGCGAGCTGCACTCCAACCTGGCCACGCCGCACTGGACCCTGGATGGGCACGAGCTCCAGGGCTATGACCTCGACTCGGGCCACCGCGTGGGCACCGACGGCCTGCTCCTCATTGGCGCCCGGACCAACCAGAGTGGAGACTACCACTGCTACGCCGTGGAGAACGACGTGTGGGTGCCAGTGAGGCTGTACACGGTGAAGGTGCACCCTGACCTGCCCTTCCCTGTGGGGCCAACAGTCACGACGAACACTTTATCAACCACCGCCACTACCGCCACTACCGCCCCACCAAGCCCTTCTCTTACTCCCAGCAGCCCCACCGAGCAGCCCCTGCCCTCCCCACCTGCTCCCCTCCCCTTTGGACCCGAGTTCCAGACCTACAGGCACATGGAGGCCATGTATATCTCCCTGGTGGCTGTGCTGGGCGGGCTGTGCCTGGTGCTGACCATAGTGTTGCTCTACGTCAGCTTCTGCAAACGAGCGCCCTACCAGGGCCGCAAGTACTCCCAGGAGGGGCTGCCCGAGTCAGGGGCCGCAGCCGAGAGGAAGAAGAGCTCCCATTCCCATCTGGAGCTCAAGACCATGTCCATCCACTGCAACGGCAGGCAGGACAGCAAGCGAGGACGCCGCTCCCTGTCGGCTTCTAACGTGGACGACGTGTGCGACGGCTTCCTTCAGATTGTGCCCGGGGGAGGGTCTCCGGGGAAGTCGCCGGCCCCTCCCGCCCCGCCTCTCCCAATGCCGCCGCCCCTGCCCTCCTCGGCGTACGCATCGTCAGAGTACGCCAACGGGATGTCGGCGACATTACCCAGTGTCCTTCGCAAGATGAACGGCAACAGTTACGTGCTGCTGAGGCAGACGGCGGACCCCGAGGGGAGCACGTCTCCCCTCTACCACTCGTTCACCGAAGAGCTCAACCGCATCCTAGAGAAGAGGAAGCACACACAAATGGACCCCCAGCTGCCAGACGAGAGCTCTGTCTAGCCCCCTCCCATCACTTTCCCATTGATCTGTTTATTGGTTTAACCCAACTACCCCAGAGTTCCCCCAAGAGGCAGGGAGGTCAAACTTTTGTATTATACTGCTGCTGTTTACCCAGTGTCAAAGCAACCTGTGGGAGTATCCATACCTAAAACTCAATGTGCAGCTTCCTGTGACTCGAGATAGGTGCCCCACGTAATTTCACTACTGAACATTGGAGTAAAGAAGACTTTCTGACTTTTACCAAACTGGAGCAGTCATTGATATAGTCATGGTAACCATTTTGGACACACATTGTACTATTACATGGACCCTTTGATTGACTTTCAAGGACTTAAGGTCACATACATGATACATATACACAAGTTAGTTACAATCCTACCTCAGATCCTTACCCTATTGGGAAAGTAGGGTCAGTGATGGTCTGGTCAGCAGACACACTGACAGCGAGTGCTGTGGTGTATCGTCGGACACGGGACGATGAGAGCCCAGGTCATATGACCAACGACCATGAAGTGAGATGGTGATGAACGTAAGACTGTGAGGAACTACCAAATCCGGTATGAACATTATAGACCATCGTCTAAACTATTGAGTTTGGAGAACAATGGGTACGGTAGTTTAGTGCCATACACGTCTAAGATGGCTCTTATTGACCCAGGCCTACAGAACTTCATATGAGAGCAAATATGGTTGGACAAATAATACATTTCAGTCATAACTTAATACCACACACTTATCTTCGTTTTCTTTTGTGCTTATGTAAATAGCAATAGTATCGCGTGGCAGCCATCAGTAGCAACCTGTTTAAATACTGCCAGTTGAAATGGTTGCGCCGAAACCATATTGAAATGGAACTTTTTAGCATCTTTGTGTTGTTAGCGTCGGACTGTGTCAAAGGGGGAAAACAGCAGTATGGATAGACGGCAGGTTTTATCTAAGCTTGGCGGGATGAAGACTATCATTAAAGAATGAAGACAATCGTTAATGACTGATCTCTGGTCAGATTGATCAGAGAAACTGAGTGATGATGATGTTGATGATGGATCTGATTGCCAGAGATGTGTGAGCCCAACAGGAGACCAGAAGGCAAAGGTAAGACTGAGAGAAAGCTGTGCCCTGCACGTGTTGTTGAAATACTTCTCAATTACTATGAACATGCACATTGTCACTGTCATTCGAACCTTTTTTTCAAAGTCAAAGTCCACCACTACCAAACATCAGCAGATGAAGGCGATTGGGGCAGACATATTGATTTACACAGTTTAGCAGATGTTATAGCGGGTGCAGCGAAATGCTTGTGTTACTAGCTCCTAACGGTACAGTACAAATATCAAACAATTAAAAACTAGAACGAATCCAGATAACAATCTCAAATAACACTGTATCGGTAATCCAAATGCAATCTATTCGTCTGTACGGAGCTTTCAGAAACTATTCATACCCCTTGACTTATTCCACATTTTTGTGTTACAGCCTGAATTCAAAATGGATTAAATATACACTGCTCAAAAAAATAAAGGGAACACTAAAATAACACATCCTAGATCTGAATGAATGAAATATTCTTATTAAATACTTTTTTCTTTACATAGTTGAATGTGCTGACAACAAAATCACACAAAAATTATCAATGGAAATCAAATTTATCAACCCATGGAGGTTTGGATTTGGAGTCACACTCAAAATTAAAGTGGAAAATCACACTACAGGCTGATCCAACTTTGATGTAATGTCCTTAAAACAAGTCAAAATGAGGCTCAGTAGTGTGTGTGGCCTCTACGTGCCTGTATGACCTCCCTACAACGCCTGGGCATGCTCCTGATGAGGTGGCGGATGGTCTCCTGAGGGATCTCCTCCCAGACCTGGACTAAAGCATCCGCCAACTCCTGGACAGTCTGTGGTGCAACGTGGCGTTGGTGGATGGAGCGAGACATGATGTCCCAGATGTGCTCAATTGGATTCAGGTCTGGGGAACGGGCGGGCCAGTCCATAGCATCAATGCCTTCCTCTTGCAGGAACTGCTGACACACTCCAGCCACATTAGGTCTAGCATTGTCTTGCATTAGGAGGAACCCAGGGCCAACCGCACCAGCATATGGTCTCACAAGGGGTCTGAGGATCTCATTTCGGTACCTAATGGCAGTCAGGCTAACTCTGGCGAGCACATGGAGGGCTGTGCGGCCCCCCAAAGAAATGCCACCCCACACCATGACTGACCCACTGCCAAACCGGTCATGCTGGAGGATGTTGCAGGCAGCAGAACGTTCTCCACGGCGTCTCCAGACTCTGTCACGTCTGTCACATGTGCTCAGTGTGAACCTGCTTTCATCTGTGAAGAGCACAGGGCGCCAGTGGCGAATTTGCCAATCTTGGTGTTCTCTGGCAAATGCCAAACATCCTGCACGGTGTTGGGCTGTAAGCACAACCCCCATCTGTGGACGTCGGGCCCTCATACCACCCTCATGGAGTCTGTTTCTGACCGTTTGAGCAGACACATGCACATTTGTGGCCTGCTGGAGGTCATTTTGCAGGGCTCTGGCAGTGCTCCCCCTTGCACAAAGGCGGAGGTAGCGGTCCTGCTGCTGGGTTGTTGCCCTCCTACGGCCTCCTCCACGTCTCCTGATGTACTGGCCTGTCTCCTGGTAGCGTCTCCATGCTCTGGACACTACGCTGACAGACACAGCAAACCTTCTTGCCACAGCTCGCATTGATGTGCCATCCTGGATGAGCTGCACTACCTGAGCCACTTGTGTGGGTTGTAGACTCCGTCTCATGCTACCACTAGAGTGAAAGCACCGCCAGCATTCAAAAGTGACCAAAACATCAGCCAGGAAGCATAGGAACTGAGAAGTGGTCTGTGGTCACCACCTGCAGAACCACTCCTTTATTGGGGGTGTCTTGCTAATTGCCTATAATTTCCACCTGTTGTCTATTCCATTTGCACAACAGCATGTGAAATTTATTGTCAATCAGTGTTGCTTCCTAAGTGGACAGTTTGATTTCACAGAAGTGTGATGGACTTGGAGTTACATTGTGTTGTTTAAGTGTTCCCTTTATTTTTTTGAGCAGTGTATATTTTTCTCACCAATCTACACACAATACCCCATAATGACAAAGTGAAAACGTGTTATTACAAATTTTTACAAATGTATTGAAAATTAAATACAGAAATAGCTTATTTACATAAGAATTCACACCCCTCAGTCAATACATGTCATAATCACCATTGGCAGCGATTACAACTGTGAGTCTTTCTGGGTAAATCTCTAAGAGATTTGCACACCTGGATTGTACAATATTTGTCCATTATTCTTTTTACAATTCTTCAAGCTCTGTCAAATTGGTTGTTGATCATTGCTAGACAGGCATAGATTAGTCTTGCCATAGATTTTCAAGCCGATTTAAGTCAAAACTGTAACTAGGCCACTCAGGAATATTATATCTCATCTTGGTAAGGAACTCCAGTGTATATTTGGCCTTGTGTTTTAGGTTATTTTCCTGCTGAAAGGTGAATTTGTCTCCCAGTGTCTGTTGGAAAGCAGACTGAACCAGGTTTTCCTCTAGGATTTTGCCTGTGCTTATAGCTGTATTCCATTTATTTTTATCATAAAAAACTCCCTAGTCCTTGCCAATGACAAGCATACCCATAACATGATGCAGCCACCACCATGCTTGAAAATATGAAGAGTGGTACTCAGTGATGTGTTGGATTTGCCCCAAACATAACACTTTGTATTCAAGAGATAAAGCTAATTTCTTTGCCACATTTTTTGCAGTTTTACTTTAGTGCCTTATTGCAAATAGGATGCATGTTCTGGAATATTTTTATTATGTACAGGCTTCCTTCTTTTCACTCTGTCATTTAGGTTAATATTATGGAGTACCTACAAAGTTGATCCATTTTCAGTTTTCTCATTCAACTCTGTAACTGTTATAAAGTAACCATTGAAATTCGCTGCTCGACTGAAGGACCTTACAGATAATTGTATGTGTAGGGTACATCGATGAGGTAGTCATTAAAAAATCATGTTAAACACTATTATTTCACACCGAATGAGTCCATGGAACTTGTGTGACTTGTTAATCACATTTGTACTCCTGAAGTGATTTAGGCTTACCATAACAAAGGGGTTGAATACTTATTGACTTAAGACATTTCAGCTTTTCATTTTTTATTAATTTGTAAAAATGTCTAAAAACATAATTACACTTTGACATTATGGGGTATTGTGTGTAGGCCAGTGACACAACATCTTAATGTAATCAAATTTAAACTCAGGTTGTAACACATCAAAATGTGGAAAAAGTCAAGGACTGTGAATACTTTCTGAAGGCTATGTACACCAAAAAGATCTACAAAGAATGATATATACAGTAGTAGATGTAGTAAAATGAGTTATGTGAAGAATACAGTATATGGATACACAGGGTGAAAAACAGTATAAAAGAAACAGTCCAGATTCCATCCCAGTTTGATGTTGGCGCTATGTGTCCTTTGCTGTCCCAAGCTGGTGGCCACATGCCAGATGAGCTATATGACCTTCGCACAAAAAAAGACCTGCGTCATTGTTACTTAGCCCGCAACGCTCTCTCAATGTTTACGTGACATCGGTGTCAACGCAAACACAATGCATGCCGCTAGCGACGACCTACTCCACTGCTTCATTCCCTTGAGAGTCCACTCTGACCAAAGCAAGTATATGTGTCTCAAATGGCATCCTTCTCTATGAAGTGCACTACTGTTAGTGCACTATAGGGAATATATAAGGCTCTGGCCAAAAGTAGTGCGCTATATAGGGAATATGGTGCCATATGGTGGAATATGCATCCAGCATAGGAACAAGATGACAAACAGCCAGTCAGTCGGTACTCTCTAAGCATGTCAAGGCTTGCCGTGTTAAATAAAGGCCTTTCCTCATCACAGTAAAGTGTGGAATCAGCTCTTGCCCGGCTGCTCCCTGGTGGCTCGCAGCACAGCGCGCCGGTTTGTGTATCTGTTACTGCATTGCTGACAGTAACAGCGGTGCTTGGCATCGCTCATGGGCTGGACTCCATAGAGACACCAAGTGAAGGCTTGTTGTCCTTTTGGGTGTGGATTCTATCGAAGGCGGCCGAGCGGCACAGGGAAACATTTGACCTGTGTGTCCTGGGCATTGATGTAGAGAGCTGATAGAGTAGGAGAGGGAGGGTGTATGCATATGTGTGTGTGTGTGTCTGTATTTGTGTGTGGGAGGGGGGCTGTCAGGAACTGCTTTGCACCCCAAGAGGTTTCCCGCTCCTCCTCCTCCTAACCCTCTCTCCCCCTACCTTTATTCCCTCCCTCTCTTTCTCTCTGTCATTATATCCTCCCTTTTCCATTCCCTGTTCTCTCCACGTTACAGTATCCATCATCCCCTCCTGCCCTCCTTTTCTCTCATTCCCCCTCTTCCTTAGGTTTCCCACACTTGGTCCTGGGTGCATGTTTTGGTTTTTGCCTTAGCACTACACAGCTGATTCAAATAACCAACTCATCATCCAGCTTTGATTATTTGAATCAGCTGTGTAGCGATAGGGCAAAAACCAAAACGTGCACCCAGGGAGGGCCCCAGGACTGAGTTTGGGAAACCCTGCCCTAGAGGACCCTGCTGAGTTCACAAACCTCCATGATAGCACCCCAATCAATTAAGCCTGGCCTATAAACAGTGCCTGTGACCTTGTCTTTGGAAAGGGGTTACGGCAGTGTTCCTAAATCCTGTTCCCTGGAAGGACCCACAGGGTGTGCATGTTTTTGTTCTCGCCCAGCACTAATGACAACACCCTATTCAACTAATCAAGGGCTTGGCAATGATTTATGTTGAATCAGGTGTTTTAGTGCTGGGCTATAACAAAGACATGCCATCTCCCCATTGGTCATTAATAGCCGAGCAGAACCTGGTTGTTTAGAATATTTCTGCGCTATGATGTGTGTTTCATTACACATGCCGTTTTCACAAGGTGTCTCGGTGGAAGTGTAAAGAACACAATGTCACAGGAGCGTTATATTAATGTTGTACAAAAGCTTGTCTACAGCAGGGGTCAAGCAAGCCTGATGAATGTGTTTTGCTTATCTTATTATCTTGTCATGTCAAATAAATAATGATGTATCGAAAGTGCAATCGCGCAAATGAGGGTAGTTGAGCATGTTCACTCAGCCTATGAATAGAACATTCAAAGTTGAAAGAACAAACTGGACATTTATGACAAACTGGGCATTTATACTGTAGGCCATGTCATTTCTCATTAGAGGTGATTCACTGATGCTGTCAAGTTATGTTGAAAGTTTTAACGGAGAGAAGTTAGTTCAAAACCAAAACTAAAAAACAGACATGCTGTATATGTAGAGTGTATTACTGCCGTATTAAGTCTTTATGTCCGCTGTCTTATATTGAATCTGTCTTTAGATATGCAAGAAGTCAGATCACATTGATCTCAGAAGAGATGGAGAAGATGGATGGAAGGAGTGTGTGAGGAACCCTGATGATCTGAGCCAATGACTGCTCAAAATACACAGGAGGACGATCAGCACGTGAAATCTCCAATGGCAGGGGACTTGGATATGGTTATTGTAGTGTGCTTACTACTTATGGTCAATTGGAAAATATGCTGGCTACTACAGTCAAATACGCACCTCCAGTATGCCCCCATAAACACTGTGGAACACTTATTTCAACAAACATACTCGCTCACGTCACACTGTACAGACATGACAACATTCAAATGGAGGTTTAGACAAAGGCCCAGTGCAGCTGTTTTTATCTCAATATCAAATCATTTCTAGGTAACAATGAAATACCTTACTGTGATTGTTTTCAGTCAAAACGATCGAAAAGAAACAAAAATAGCTTCTTAGCAAAGTGCAATTTCTCAAGCAAGAATGTTGCTATGACTCTCGGAGTGGTCTAAGTGGGGAGGGGAAAACTAGCTGTTATTGGCAGAGAGGTTTGGAACTCTTTCCTATTGGTCTATTAACTATGACGTCACCAGGCAGGCCAAAACTCCATCCCACCAAAAAAGGCTGAAAACTCAGGCAGGCTTTTCAAACAGCTCTTACACTAAAAGGGAATTATCATAAATTTCACAGTTTTATTCCAACCTCAGTGTGGAAATACAGTATAAATAAAACACAGAAAAATTTAATTATTGACTGCACTGGGCTTTTAACTCCACATCACCTACAGAATACATTTGAGTGAACAATGACTAAAAGATGAATTTGCGTTATACCTCTTTCGAGGACTTTTCTTGCTCTGTACATAAGGAGATTCAGTATACCCTTGTAAAGTTACATCCATGTTGTGTTGTTTTCTGGTTCGATGTAGATATGACTACTACTTCACAATCTACTTAGTATTTTATCAGCCATGTAATTGGCCATGTCATGCGTAATTCTTTGGGCATCATTGCACTTGAGGAGAAAATACAATTCTCATACAAGTACCAGTCAAAAGTTTGGACACACCTACTCATTCCAGGGTTTTTCTTTATTTTTACTATTTTCTACATTGTAAAATAATAGTGAAGACATCAAAACTATGAAATAACACATATAGAATCATGGTAACCAAAAAAAAGTGTTAAACAAATCAAAATTTATTTTATATTTGAGATTCTTCAAAGTAGCCACCCTTTGCCTTGATGACAGCTTTGCACACTCTTGGCATTCTCTCAACCAGCTTCATGAGGCAGTCACCTGGAATGCATTTCAATTAACAGGTGTTCCTCGTTAAGTTAATTTAGGCCTCCCGAGTGCTGCAGTGGTTTAAGGCACTGCATCGCAGTGCTAGCTGTGCCACTAGAGATTCTGGGTTCGAGTCCAGGCTCTGTCACAGCCGGCCGTGACCGGTAGACCCATGGGGC
This sequence comes from Salvelinus fontinalis, assembly GCF_029448725.1. Taxonomy (NCBI): domain Eukaryota; kingdom Metazoa; phylum Chordata; class Actinopteri; order Salmoniformes; family Salmonidae; genus Salvelinus; species Salvelinus fontinalis. The sequence continues at coordinate 49,220,347 of NC_074665.1, forward strand.
AGCGCACAATTGACCCAGCGTGGTCCGGGTTAGGGGAGGGATGCATAGCTCTCGACCTTTGCCTCTCCCAAGTCCGTACAGGAGTTGCATCGATGAGACAAGACTGTAACTACCAATTGGATACCACGAAACTGGAGAGAAAAAGGGGTAAAAACCACAGAGTGAAGGAAAAGCAGCCAACAAGTACTCAGCATATGTGGGAACTCCCTCAAGACTGTTGGAAAAGCATTCAAGGTGAAGCTGGTTGAGAGAATGCCAATAGTGTGCAAAGCTGTCATTAAGGCTACGGGTGGCTACTTTGAAGAATCAAAAATCTATTTTGATTTGTTTAACACTTTTTTGGTTACTACATGATTCCATATGTGTTATTTCATACTTTTGGTGTCTTTATTATTATTCTACAAATGTAGAAAATAGTACAAATAAAGAAAAACCCTTGAATGAGTAGGAATGTCCAAACTTTTGACTGGTACTGTATGTTGTAACTGTTTTGTGCAACTACCCGTAAAGGATTAAAAAAACACTATTTTGCATCAGATTGACTGGAAATAATCCTGTGTGTCAATTCCCAAGGGCGAAGTCAGTACAGCACAGCATTATGCAAAACATGTTCCAACGGCGTCCTTTTGTCTCGACAGCATGACACCCTGTTGGGTGATAATGATAATCAAGGCCTTGGTCATGTTCATTAGGACACGCAATGGAAAACGTTTTATACAATGCAAAGACCGGTAGTCCCTCCCTATTTTAGTCTGTTTTCTTTCGTTTTGGAACCTAATGAACACGACCCCGTTTTCTCCACAGACTGCTCAACATATCATTGTGAGTAACTCACACATATGATTGTGACAGGGTATGGGGGTACAGCACAGGCTGAAAGACTGGTGGGAAAAAAAGGCAAGTCTGAGTGGCGCGTCTAGGGCCGTAACTAAGCAACAGCAATCTTTATTTAGAGATTTTACACCCGTAGTGTCAGTCAAGCTCTGACAGTTCTCGTTGGGGGGGAAAAAATGTGATGTGAGAACTCTAATCTGGTCAGTCTCTGCTGCCTGTAATCGGCGTGTGATAATTAGCTATGTTCATACTAGTGGCAACCCAACTCCAATCCATAGAAAAAAAAACAGCAGTCTGTTCAGCAGATGTTCTTAGAATAACAGACTTATCATTTTTCACAACTTAAATAACTTAACTAGTATGAAGTTAAGTGGATTCAATTAAGGTTAACATCATCTCCTGTTTTAAGTCCAACCTACATTCTGACAGGTAACCGTCAAAAAACGAACCAGAATGAATAGAGGCACATTTTCACATTTTATGAATTGTTGAAACTATAAATCTATAACACCGACTACACAACCGGAAAATGTAATGCCATTCTCTTTGGTCACCAACCAAATTGCTAACACATGACCACATGACTGTAATTGCTCTGCAGTCACAGGTACACTTCCTCTTCCCTTCCACTCTCACGAGTCACGCACCCTTTGCATTTTACACAATCAACCTTCGGTTTATACTATTTCCTTTCCTGTGACCAGTCACACGCAACCCGTCTGTAACTCATCCATCAAGTTCAACCAGAAATCCTATCACGACCCACAGCTTTGTTGTCATCGGCAGACAATCAACACGGAGTTCATACAAGACATGCTCACAGTCAAGTCGTTGGGGACCGTCACTGTTCTCTTATTGATGGGTAGCTGATAGAGACGTTCAAGAGCCATATGTTTCTGGGTCATTCCACACTGTTTAGATGGTTTTGGTGATTGGCAGACATTTTGTGAGTTGAGATACTGTCTGAACTGTGGTGTAAGTAATGGCAACTTGAAACACTGCTGTTGATGTAAATGAGTACATCTGCTACATGCCATGGAAAATAAACATCTCTACAATGTTTCTAGGATTGTCTGTCGTAGTCATCTGTAATTATTTTGATGTATCTTTCAGAGAACTCAGTCGACTGATTCAAACGCTTGAACAGTTTAAATGATCATCCACGTAAATACCTAGCCTCCCAGGGTCTTAAATTACCCCCTCCCAAATGATCATCCATGTAAATACCTAGCCTCCCAGGGTCTTAAATTACCCCCTCCCAAATGATCACAAATTAGTCACTTCTGAGTCTAAAACATTGACCACTTTATTCTATTCGTAAAACACAGCTGCAGTGAGCAGTTTGAAATACTGGTTTGGACACACAAACTATTCTGTATGCACGCCACTGATACCAGTTGACAAGCCTCTGATAACTGCAAAATTCGTTCAAACGAAAAAGGGCAGATATGCTATAACATATCTGGTGATTCAGGTGTTTCAGAAACACAATGGCTTGCCTGCCATGGACAGTTCTGTGGAGAGTGGATACCTGACTTGTAGTCGTTCTACCACTGATGAGGGTGACGATAACAGACAAAAATATTGCCAGTATTATGAGGTTTCACAGTCTTCAGTTGGCCTGCTGTTTCTGGGGTCCGATTGGTCCAATGGACAGGGGTCGGTTGGTGAAGGGATGCCATTGGCCCTGGATGCTGGGGCTGTCTGTGTGGACGGGCTTGCGGATACGGATGATATCCAGGCCAGACTGGTTGGTCAGTTTGGTTATTAACTCTACGATCTGTTGAGACGTCTTGCTTGTGATGGCTTCCTCCTTCACATTGCCGTTTACTGCAGGAAAAAACAAGGCACATTCTGCATCACGTGAATATCCAAACTGCAATAATTTATTTATTTATTTATTTTACCGTTATTTTACCAGGTAAGTTGACTGAGAACACGTTCTCATTTGCAGCAACGACCTGGGGAATAGTTACAGGGGAGAGGAGGGGGATGAATGAGCCAATTGTAAACTGGGGATTATTAGGCGACCATGATGGTTTGAGGGTCAGATTGGGAATTTGGGAATAATCACAAACAATGTAATGTAAAATTAATTTTAAAAATATTCTATACAACGACATTGGTTTTCAATGCACAATGATCCTGGATCACACTCAATGACAGAGAACATGGCTCTGGCGCCACCTACCGTAATGTTTATGTAATGCATCCACAAAAATGTGACGCGTTCATTTTACTGTAGCAGTGAATTCTGATATGGCGGAACAATAATACATCGACGTTAACACATTTCTCAAATACAAAATATCATGCAATTCACACTTACAGTATTCCGCAACAATTTTAGGGATCCTGCAGGACTGAGGAGATACGTAGACAACGGTTCCAGGGTTATTTTGGGCAAAATCCACCACTCCTTCTTCGATGAATTCCCTAAGAAAGGATTTTGTTGATAATCATTTACATTTTATTAATTTAGCAGATGCTCTTATCCAGAGCGACTTACAGTTAGTGCATTAATCTTAAGATAAATAGGTGGGACAACCACATATCACAGGCATAGAAAGCACACTAGATAATAAATGGTAACTAACCACATAGGCTAGATAGCTAGCTAGCTTTATGACACTAACCTGGCTCCCAGAGAGCTCTGTCCATTCTTGGAGAAGATGAGGGAAATGCGCTTCAGTTGACAAACATACCGACCCACCCCGTTTTGCAGAACACTTTGTAGGAAGCGACTCGGGGTGCCTCTAGATGTCATTTTGCAATATTGATAAATACTTTGACATCTATATAAATGTAAAATGTGTATGTTTAACTTCCATGGACTAGGTAGCTAAAGGACAATTTGACGGGCATGAGAAGAGCATGCAGTCCGTCAAGTGAAAAGTCCGGGCGGAAAGACAAACACAGGATTCAATAAATTGTGAATTAATTTATACATGTTATACATTTCAGTTGGATTTTCGATGTAAAAAATAATCAAATATGAATATAAAATAGATTTATCAATCACAAACTTACAATCAAAGCGTTCTCTTTGTGTGATTTGTGTATGCGATTAGAGTACTGGTTTGATGGCTTTGTTTCACACGGACGTATTTTTATAACGCAACAAAAGCCCGCAAAAGCATGCATGGGAGAAGAAATGTAAGAAAAGGTTGGTGTGCATCATTATATTTTTTGTTTAATTTGAAAGAATGTATGCGGGGATGCATATCAATATAAAAGGTTAAAGCTACCGCAACCTCGACTTCGTCCACTTCTGCATTCCTTTTTGGCCTTTTAATCACGTGTCAAACTCATTCCATGCAGAGCCGAGTGTTTGCGGTATGTCGCTCCTCCCTTCGTCAATCAAGTAACATTACTTGATTGATGAATTAAGGTTACTGTTTAGTTTAGAACTCCCCTCACCTGGTTGTCTAGGTCTTGAGTTTGACACCCCTGTAAAAATGTTGCTAGCTAGCTTAGGTCACAAATTACTAACGTCAGTTAGCTAATTACCACGGCACTAAGTCATAAACCACACCAATTTATACAATTTATCTTAACATGTGATTTTAACTTAACCACACAGCAAACCTTATGACTAACCTTAAATTAAGACCAAAAAGCTACTTTTTCCCCCCATGAATGTTTACAATATAGCCAGTGGAAACCGGTAGTTAGCTGGTTAACAACAACCAGCAATCTAGTGCAGGGGTAGGTAACCCTGGTTATGGAGTGCCACGTGTTATTGATTTAACCGACCTGGAAGACCAGGTGTGTTAAATTTAGGCAGTCATTTAACTGATCTATTATCTCAGTTGGTCAGAGGTGTGGTGCCTAGTTGGAACAAAATCCTGCAGTACCTGCGGCCCTCCAGGAACAGTTGCCTACCCCTGATCTAGTGGTTAATGTACAGCAGGGTTCTGCAATTGGCCCGAAATAGATTTTATTTGGCCCCAAGTTTTCTGAGCTTAATAAATAACACAAAAGACAAAAATCCCCAGGAAATCTGTTCTAAGCTATTTTTATTTAGGAAATCTGTTCCCAAGTATTTCCAGCATAAATAGAGAGACATAGCTATGGAATCGTAAACAAATGTTATCAATAAATTATTTTATTTTTGTCAAATACTAGCTAACTATATTTGTTTGGGCTTCTTGTGGTCAATTTGCAGTGTACAAATTAATTTTATGTTCTGGCCATGGTTTCCATTAGGAAAATGTGGCGCCGGACTGGGTGACCTGGAAATTTAGATTTACCGGCCATTTGAGATACACTATATATACAAAAGTATATATTAGTGAATTCAGCAACACCCACTGCAAACAGGTGTATAAAATTGAGCACACAGCCATGCGATCTCCATAGACAAACATTGCCAGTAGAATGGCCTTACTGAACAGCTAAGTGACTTTCAATGTGGCACCGTCATAGGATGCCACCTTTCCAACGCGTCAGTTTGTCAAATTTCTGTCCTGCTAGAGCTGCCCGGTCATCTGTAAGTGCTGTTATTGTGAAGTGGAAACGTTTAGGAGCAACAACGTCTCAGCCGTGAAGTGGTAGGCAACACAAGCTCACAGAACGGGACTGCTGAGGGCTGAAGTCGACAGCCTAACATGCTTTTCAAACAGTTGGAGACAGACAGAAGGGTGTGTTCATAACAGTTCAACTTGGTTAGCTAGCAAATAGATCCAAGTTGGCTAAACTTGAAATATAAAGATTAGCTGGCTAATCACTAGCACGAGGCCTTGAGGTTGTTGAGACCAGTGTTAATTTTCTATAGCCAGATGCCTGCTACTAGAAGTTAGTGCATTATGCATAGTTCTAGTTAAATTTGTAACAAAAAAAGTCATTTTCATAGATACTTGAAAGCCAAATAAAAAGCAGGTTAAACTATTTTGATGAAATAAATTCATTTTTAGTTAGTCTTATGGTTGTGAAAGGCTTGTGTGTGTGTGTGTGATAGTTGTGTTGGATAAATAAGATACATGATGAATTACAAAAATACACACAGACCAATTTAATTCCACTAAATAATGCTAATTAACCTATAGACCTATAAGCATGAAGGTAAAAATGTATTTCCATCAACTGGTATTTCCAACAATGAATAAAAAGCATTATTTTGCCATGTAATTTTTTTCCGGTCATTTTGGCGAGCAACAGTTTTATTGATCTGCTTTTCTTTTCTGGGGGGGGGGGGGGGGTAAAGGCCGGCAATTAACGGCTAACATAAACCCTGGTTCCGGCTCTGACTATACGCTCAATAAAAAAATTGTCCCGCGGCTGAATGTATTTGGGATCTCTAATGTACAGTATGTTGCTTGCTAGCTAACTGATTAGCGTAGCTATGTTTTTCCTTGCTAGTTGTGTAATCCTTTCTTTTGTATGTTTCAGGTCCAATGTCTTGAACAGGTAACAAATGTGGATGAGCTGGTTCCTGAAAGGGACCACCTGTCTCTTGCAGGTGGCAGCCCGCAGCACCCCAAGGATGCCTCCCCAAAGATGCCTGTCTTCCTCTCTTGTCAGAATCCTAACCAAGCCACACACCCCAAGATTTGCTATTCCTTCATACTATCCTCAGGGACAACTATGGGGGATGTCATTGTCTATCAGTTGTACCAGGAGCTACAAAAAGGATACCAAGTCTATCCTAGACTTTTCTGTTGACCCTATTACAGTGACCGATATCAAACAATATCTACGCTCTAAAGACATCCCCTTCCACGATGGCTACAGCTGCTTGCACGCCCCCAGCGTGTTCCTGGACTTGGCTGTGGGTGTCCCTGCGGATACAGGGAGGGAGAGCTTTACAATGTTCATTGACAAAACCACAGGCCAATTTCTGTGCAAGGAGACCCTGGTGGAGGGGAGCTGGGAGGACCTGCAGGACTGCCTGGAGGTGATGCAGAAGGAGGGCCAGGCCTCCCTCAGCCCTCACGTGCTGCTGGGCTACCCCGAGAGCCAGGAGGAGCGGGAGGAGAATGAACAGGAGCTCAGGGAGGTGCAGAGGATCTGGTCCAGTGCCGTGCCCTTCTCAGACCTCCCTGACGAGGAGGCGCAGCTAGTCAAAACCATGTTCCAGATCAGCAAGATCTCCAACGCCACGCTCAAAAAGTTTGCGGTGAGGTTATTCAAGCCCACCAAGAGCCTGGTGTTCCCCTGGTTCGGTGGAAGGGACTACAGCCTGCGAGGCATCAAGCTGCTATCCGCCCAGAGCATGGAGGGCGGGACGGTGGCTTATACCGAGGCCACGGTGCCCAAGGCTGGCTCCTACCACAACCTGTTTGGACTGCATCTGGTGGGACGCATGGACTCTGAGGTGGTGCTGACAGGCCAGGAGGTGGACACCCTGGCAGTGAGCCAAGCCACAGGCCTGCCCAGCGTGGCTTTGCCCCGGGGTGTTAACACCCTGCCCCCAGCTCTTCTGCCCTACCTGGAGCAGTTCAAGCGGGTCACCCTGTGGCTGGGAGGGGACATGCGCTCCTGGGAGGCCTCCAAGATCTTCTCCAGAAAGCTGGGTCTTAAGCGCTGCTCCCTAGTGCGCCCGGGGGAGTTCCAGCCCTGTCCTCTGGAGGCCCTGTTCCAGGGCAGGAACCTGGCCCGCATCGTCAAAGCCTCCATCCCCGCCGCCCACAAGTCCATTGTGTCGTTCAAGCAGCTCAGGGAGGACGTCTACGGGGAGCTTGCCAACACGGAACAGGTGGCTGGGGTGAAATGGATCAGGTTTCCAGAGCTCAACAGGATCATGAAGGGTCATCGCAAAGGAGAACTGACAGTCTTCACAGGTATAGCGTATAGTAGGATGACATATTGTCATTTGATCATGTTGTTCTACACAGACGTATATAGCCAGTTATGGTAGAATATGCTTCAAATTGGGGTTGATTTTTAACCTGACACTAGACTGAGTGAGAATATTCCTTTACTGTGTAAGTCAAAACAAAAGCAAATGATCAATCTGTTACCAGACTATGTTGATAGTGGCTCTAACTTTAACGTACCTCTCCTCCCTTTTTTTTCTCCTCCCCTCCAGGACCCACGGGCAGCGGCAAGACCACCTTCATCAGTGAGTTTGCCCTGGACCTGTGCATGCAGGGCGTCAACACGCTGTGGGGCAGCTTTGAGATCAACAACGTGCGCCTGGCCAAGATCATGCTGACCCAGTTCGCCATGCAGAGGCTGGAGGAGAACCTGGACCAGTACGACTCGTGGGCCGACAGGTTCGAGGACCTGCCCCTCTATTTCATGACCTTCCATGGGCAGCAGAACGTCAAGTGAGTCCTCTGAAAGTGTTGAGTGATATGTCAATCAGCAGATGTACTGTACAGCTTGAGTTGTAAATAACTTCCTCCTTTCTCCCTCTGCAGAGCTGTGCTGGACACCATGCAACACGCTGTCTACCTTTACGACATCAGTCACGTGATCATTGACAACCTGCAGTTCATGATGGGCCAGGAGCACCTCTCTGTAGACAAGTTTGCCGTCCAGGACCACATTATCGGAGCTTTCAGGAAGTTTGCCACCAACAGCAGCTGTCACGTCACTCTGATCATTCACCCCAGGAAAGAGGAGGACGACAGAGAACTACAGACAGCGTCCATCTTTGGAACAGCCAAGGTGAGTACAGGGTTAAATCTAATACTGAAACATGTCAATATAAATGTAGACAGATAAATATAAGGCGGCTTCCTTGTTTGCCTCTTTAAAGCATTGAGTGCTTTTATTACACCTGGCATTCTGTTGGGCGCATTGCTATGTTTGATCGATAGGTGGTGCTTGTGACAACATTATCAAAAACAGTTCCATGTACTGTATATCTATTAGTTTCACAGACCCGCATTCTTTTTCAATCAAAGAGATTCACCATAACACACATTGTCACCAATGTATTTTTAACCTATATGTGTTGGTACTAGTAACCTTTGAAATTCCTGTCTACCAGGCCAGCCAGGAGGCGGACAACGTGCTCATCCTGCAGGAGAAGAAGCTGGTGACATGCCCCGGCCGGAGGTCCCTCCAGGTGGCCAAGAACCGCTTCGACGGAGACGTGGGCATTTTCCCTCTGGAGTTCAACAAGGCCTCGCTCACTTTCTCCGCCCCAGTCAAGGGCAAGCACAAGCTGAGAAAGGTCAAAGGTGACAAGGGGGAGGGGTCAGATGAGGAGTCTTTAGGAGAAACTCTAAAGAAGGAGGAGACAACGGTTAAAAAGGAGAAACTAGTTAAGTTGGAGAGGCCACCCAAAGCTACCAAAACTCCCAGAGCTGTTAAGAGTCCTGCAGCAGGGAAGGGCACACCAGAGGGCGAGGGGAAGAAACAGCCATAGGAGAAGACTTCACTCATTGATCTAAGCAAAGAACATTGTCTCAGTGTATAATGATTTGAAATCACAGAAAGGTATTGGGACTTAATTTATGGTACAGTATCATAAAATGAAGGAAAATGTATTGCTTAATATTGATGATTTGTCACCTGATTGGAAAATGTGCTTACTTATGTCACAGAAAGATGGGATGAAAGCTGTTATCTAAAGGAGAAAAGAGCTATGTAAAATAACATTAGTATGATATGGATGTTGGCAATGAATGACCATTGAAGAGTACAGTATTGTCACTTGAAGTAACTATCCAGTGTTTCCAGATTTCTATGACATGATTATTAATGCTTACAATATGAGGGAAATAGTTTTCCTTACAAAAAGTATAATTAAGTATGTTGAAAAGCAGCTTTTTTGTGTTGGAATGGTGTAGGCGTACCCCAACAACAGAATGGCGTGGGCGTATAATGGTCATAAGATATTCATTCAAGTAGACCACTGATTGGCCAGCTCATCCTCCTCTAAACCACTGATTGGCCAGCTCATCCGCCTCAGGGAGATGACATCATATTCTATGAGGAAATAACAAGCATTTTGAAACTGTATGTTTGAGATATAAGTTTGAGATGGTTTTATTCGTTTTTTTCTTCAATTTATGCATTGGCCACAAATGCAAATATAGGACAAGTCAACAACATTATTTGCATATGAGTTAACAGAATATTAACTTTTAAAAGGGATATTTTCACTGGGCAGCTACTTTAAAATAATAGTTGAAAGATAGTTGACTTACCGAAATGAAGTTCTGACAGGTTTTATATTTCTACTGTACTGTTATGTCTGTTTTCCCCCATTTCAAAGGTGGTGAAATTCCGTTAAGCTAAATTCCGTTAATCCAAACCCTTGACTGTCCATGTTATTAAACGTATTGTTATATAGTAACAGTATTCTGTCATAACAGGAGCTAGGACTTCTGAGGTACAGTATTCCACAAGGATAAGCGCCATCACTGTACGTGGATTGTTGCACAATGTGAATGTTACCCTCTACTGAACACAGATATAGTGCTGCTGCTTGTTTGCCTCATTAAAACGTCAAGCGCTCATGTCAAACGTCTGCATCTCCAATTCTGATCCCTAGAGGGTGCCTGTGATTCATCACAATAGTGTGCTGTGAGTTTCATGCATACTCATGAGTGATTTATTTACAGTAGGCCTATGTAGCTAACCTACAGCTTAGTACGTTTATGTAATACCAGCGTCCGAATGAGAATAATCAGGTTTGTGCCCCCTACTGAAACATTGTCCGACACCCCTGATGTACTGTGTCCCAATGTCATAACAACATGACATTTTTAAACCGACCTCGACGCGGACCATGTGTTTCTACATTAGATACTCACTAAAGAACACTCAATTATTCCTTAACGTGCATTCCATGTCAGGGATTCTCATGATATTCAGATTGATGTACAGTACAGGGATATCGGTGTTCGTCTCTGTGTTTCATAGTATTGTTCCTCTTCTCAGGGTTGAAATGACACGACTGTGGAGCCTGTCATATCCACTAGGGGTCTTCCCTACACAGAGCAGTCCTAGGAAGCTCCTGGCTGGCAAGACACACTGTTTAAACACATGGCCTGTAGTCCACCTGAGCTCTCTGGGCAGCTGCTGGAACTAAAATATTGTTCTAAGCACAGCGAATCATCCCCCTACCAAAATGGTATTGTGTTCCTGTAGTCTAACCACGGAGTCGCATGCTGTACTTGGCTTGAGAAGTAGGGAAAACCAACAGGATATCATCCACTCATTGCTGAACACAAGCAATGGAGAAGGGAGCAATTTTAGTGTGACACACAGCTTTGCTGAGACAGCAGCAGGGGAGACAGTTTCTGGGCAGATTTGGTGCTAGGTTTTTCATTACATAATTTCCCCCCACGGTTCTGAGGTTTTTCTTAATGTGCCTTTTCATGTGAATGCTTTACTGCTGTCGAAGTAGGCTACAGTAACAGAACATTCCATAATGATTCCAGGCTGTGTGGTTCTGGGTGTCTGGATGACAGTGTGGGTGTGGGACATTGGCGTTAAAAGCGTGGTTGAAAGAGGCCCTTTGTGCTCTCTGGGCGTTCCTGGATGGGGACGGCGGCTCCATCACTTGCCAGCATCGGCTCCGAGGGGTAGGAAACGTACACAAACACAACTGAATGCATATGATGTCACATACACATGTTTCTACGCACACATGGAAAAAAACACTGAGTCATTACCGTAGTCAACATTTGTGATAATCATACATTCATGAAACCCTGAATGGTTCACATATGTTTTCTTCTTCTTCGTGTAACAGTTATATATTGCGTTTCAACAAGCATGTTTATCCATTTCCGCAAGATCACATGGAATAGAAACCTGCTGTTGAATGGACTGAGTACATAGGAAACAATAAGCAGTGAATAAGAGGACCGTTTTGAAAGAGGAACTATGATCAGGTATTGATATCCCCAGTTCCTCAAAGTCCCGAAGCTTTATTTGTTCTTTTGATTTATGATTTGTTAAATCTGATCTGAGCTCTGTGCTCATTCAACTTACTGACATCTGGAGAAGGAGAGGAGGATGGAACACTTCAGAGCAGCAACTTAATTATGGAGGAGGCAAAGCACGAGATCTTTGTAACCACAGGAATTTGACTTATCAAACTCAAGTGTCTGACTGTTTCAGAATATAAGGGAAATTGGCAATAGCTCATAATCTACTCACGCAGATTTAAAGGTTTATCTTCAGAGAGCTTATACGTTATGTAAATGTACTGTACACGTCATCTAACACAAGCATAGAGCCAATACAGATAAAGCAGGAATCTCAACAATCTTGTTTATCCCATGAATCCTCTACTGCTCTTTTCTAATACAAGGTTGGTGGGGATGGATATGCAGAGTTCTTCGGTCCATTAACTCATTTTGAGATCAAGGCAACTATGTGGACAAAGCTGGAGGTACAGCGCCTTCAGAAAGTATTCACACCCCTTGACTTTTTCCACATTTTGTTGTGTTACAGCCCAAATTTAAAATGGAGGAAATTTTGATTTTGTGTCACTGGCCTACACACAATACCCCATAATGTCAAAGTGGAATTAGGTCTTTAGAAATTCTTACGAATTAATAAAAAATGAAAAGCTGAAAAGTGTTGAATCAATAAGTATTCAACCTCTTTGTTAAGGGAAGCCTAAATAAGTTCAGGATTTGCTTAAAAAGTCACATAATAAGTTGTATGGGCTCACACTGTGTGAAATAATAGTGTTTAACATGATTTTTGAATGACTACCTCATCGCTGTACCTTGCACATACAATTATCTGAAAGGTCCCTCAGATGAGCAGTGAATTTCAAACACAGATTCAACCACAAAGACCAGGAAGATTTTCCAATGCCTCGCAAAAAAGTGAACTTATTGTTAGATTGTTCTTTTACCTAACAAAAAAAAACCAGTCACTTCAAAGATACAGACGTCCTTCCTAACTCAGTTACCGGAGAGGAAGGAAACCACTCAGGGATTTCACCTTGATGCCAATGGTTTAAAACAGTTACAGAGTTGAATGGCTCTAATAGTTGAAAACTGAAGATGGATCAACAACATTGTAGGTACTCCATAATATTAACCTAAATGACAGAGTGAAAAGAAGGAAGCCTGTACATAATAAAAATATTCCAGAACATGCATTCTGTTTGCAATAAGGCACTAAAGTAAAACTGCAAAAAAATGTGGCAAGGAAATTAACTTTGTCCTGAATACAAAGTGTTATGTTTGGGGCAAACACAACACATCAATGAGTACCACTCTTCATATTTTCAAGCATGGTGGTGGCTGCATCATGTTATGGGTATGCTTGTAATCGGCAAGGACTAGGGAGTTTTTTGGGGTGGATAGAAATAAATGGAATAGAGCTGAGCCAAGGCAAATTCCTATTTCAGTCTGCAATCCAACAGACACTGGGAGACAAATTCATCTTTCAGCTGGAATAACCTAAAACAAGGCCAAATATACACAGGAGCTGCTTACCAAAATGTAATTGAATGTACCTAAGTAGCCTAGTTAAAGTTTTGCCTTGAAAATCTTGGGAAATACTTGAAAATGGCTGTCTAGCAATAATCAACTACCAACTTCAAAGCCTTTCAAGTATTTAATACAAGAATCCAGGTGTGCAATGCTCTTAGAGACTTACCCAGAGTGTGCAATGCTCTTAGAGACTTACCCAGCTGTAATCGCTGTCAAAGGTGATTCTAACATGTATTGACTCAGGGGTGTGATTACTTATGTAAATAAGACATTTCTGTACTTCATTTTCACAAAATTTGCAAAAATTGCTAAAAAACTGTTTTCACCTTGTCATTATGGGTTATTGAGTGTAGACGGGTGAGAAAAACATATTTAATCAATTTTGAATTCAGGCTGTAACAACTGAAGGCACTGTAATTTCAGGATTCTAAATCACAGTCAATCAGCAACAGGGCTGTGGCATCAGAGAGCTCTTGTAATTTGTGAGGAGGCCACCTATTGGAAGACCCCAGACCCTTTCTTCCTGATACAAAGACGCATCAAGAAGACACACTTTTGCAAAATATGTGCTTCCTGTTGAGCATTGATCCTGCAATAATCTTCTGGAAGCAATATAGTGTTTTCGTGGAGGAGCCTTTTGAAGTTTGGCCTTTGTGGGAATCAAGTGTTGTCTATGTCTTTGATGCTTTTCTTTGAGTTCCTTCCTTCATTACATCTAGATCTTTTCTTTCTCTCTCTTTCATGATCCTTCCTTCTTCATCATGATATTAATATTTCAATTAAACAACCTGGTTTCTGCTTTACACTTCAGGGAATTTTGTTTTTGTTTCATACTGTGTGCTTCCATCTATATAATATATATATAATAAAACTAGTTTTTTTGGCATAATTATATTAGTCTATTTCTCTGTGTACTTCATGCTTAGGAGGGGCGTTATGCACCCCAAAAATCTGAAGGGGCACAAGGTACGTTAGGATGGCTGGGGGATGGTCCGGAGGGGGCTCTGCCCCCCATCCGTAAGTTGGGGAATTTCGCACTTTTCAACACCTGAAGCAGCTTTTTCCTGCAATCTAGACACATAATCATTATGCTTAATTCTATGTAAAAAAAAAATACGTATATTTTTCTGCATATCTAAGCATACCACTCAAGCTGTCTGTATCCTCCTGACTGGTGGTTATTGTATTTCTTGCAGTACATGTATTTCTTGCAGTACATGTATTTCTTGCAGTACATGTATTTCTTGTATTTCTGCAAGTCAGCTAAGATAGTTAGTCAAGCTAGCTACTCTAACTTGATTGATAGCCTGAAATAGCTTCTTGGTAGCTAATTATGAAGTTGGGAGATTGGGCTAACTAAAGCAAACTTCATAAAATTGGCTGGTAGTATTACAGAATTATACTTTTAAAAATTATAATAATACATTTTAAACAGAACAAATATGTTCCCCTTATGTGCATGATGCCTCTGATGCTTAGTGTAGCATGCATGACAGGTCTATGACTAAACTCCCTCATAGCCACATTACAGGCCACTACTGGCTCAGATTAGATGGTGATGAAGAAATTCTCTCCTCCCCTCTACTCTCCTCTCTCCTTTGGTTGCGAAGACATCGGGGATATCTCTCCGTCTGAATAACTCATGTGCGCTTGGCATGTTTGACCCATGTTATCCTCCATCCTAAAAGCGCTTTAGAGGAGGATACACTACCGTTCAAAAGTTTGGGGTCACTTAAATATTTCCTTGTTTTTGAAAGAAAAGCGAATTTTTGGTCCATTAAAATAACATCAAATTGATCAGAAATACAGTGTAGACATTGTTAATGTTGTAAATGACTATTGTAGCTGGAAACGGCTGATTTCTGATAATGGGCGTACAGAGGCCCATTATCAGCAACCATCACTCCTGTGTTCCAATGGCACGTTGTGTTAGGTAATCCAAGTGTATCATTTTAAAATGCTAATTGGTCATTCGAAAACCCTTTTGCAGTTATGTTAGCACAGCTGAAAACTGTGGGTCTGATTAAAGAAGCAATAAAACTGGCCTTCTTTAGACTAGTTGAGTATCTGGAGCATCAGCATTTGTGGGTTCAATTACATGCTCAAAATGGCCAGAAACAAAGACCTTTCTTATGAAACTCTTCAGTCTATTCTTGTTCTGAGAAATGAAGGCTATTCCATGCAAGAAATTGCCAAGAAACTGAAGATCTCGTATAACACTGTGTACTACTCCCTTCACAGAACAGTGCAAACTGGCTCTAACCTGAATAGAAAGAGGAATGGGAGGCCCCGGTCCACAACTGAGCAAGAGGACAAGTACATTAGAGTGTCTAGTTTGAGAAACAGACGCCTCACAAGTCCTCAACTGGCCGCTTCATTAAATAGTACCCGCAAAACACCAGTCTCAACGTCAACAGTGAAGAGGCGAATCTGAGATGCTGGCCTTCTAGGTAGAGTTGCAAAGAAAAAGCCATATCTCAGACTGGCCAATAAAAAGAAAAGATTAAGATGGGCAAAAGAACACAGACACTGGCCAGCATCCCGGAGTCGCCGCTTCACTGTTGACGTTGAGAAAAACAAAAAAACAAGGACATTTCTGAGTGACTCCAAACTTTTGAACGGCAGTGTATGTGTTCTCTATGTATATAATAACCATATGGAGATCCTCCCCTCTCTACTCCCGGTCAGTCCCCAACCACAGGAAGGCTCATGTTTCTGCTCATTATGTCAATTTGACATTCCTGTTTGCTGGCTGTGTGTGTGACTGTGAGATGTACAGATGTAGGATCTTAATTTGAGGCAGTTTGCTACAGCAAGACAATTATCCCGCAGCAAACAGGAAATGTGAATTATTATGTGGATTATAATTCATTGACTTTTTTGTAGGGGTTGACACATTTTTCTTTAGGGAAAATCAATTCTGACATTTCAAAGTGGAAATTACAGACTTCAAAAGCCTTTTCAAACTACCAATTTTACATTTCCTGCATTGCAAGAAAGTTCTCCTGCAACAGGGTATTCAAATGAAGATCCTACATATGTAGATTAAACTGTTAATTGAATGTTGCAGAAAAATTATACTGATGTCTTATTTATTGTCACAGAGATTGTATTACAGTTCTATTGATACTAGTACTGTTTTTTTAAGTTGTGCTAACTTGTATCTATTGAAACTTAAGTTTAGTCAACTCAACTTGATCTAATGAGTTGACAAAACTTAAAGATTTATGGCAGCGGGGTAACTGATCTTTTCAAATGTAATTTCAAAATATTTATTTTGATTCATCAGAATTGTTTTGATTTTGTCAGGCAACTAGTTACTGACAAAAAAACACAACGATACCATGATTTCTGTGTTAATATGGAGGAATTTTGTATACTAGTAGTGCACAGCTAAACTGAAAATGCACACATTAGTGCACATTGTGATAAAAGCACCAAATGTGGTGTAGATGTAGATGCATGTACCGTGAAATGTACCCTGGTATATATATGTATATATAAGATATTAAAACATTACTCAAACATTTAAATACATATTTAGCTTCCAGTTAATGTCTCTATGCTAAGTTGCATCTTTCAGATGCAATTGGAACAGAGTTGATAGTTCTAACTTAGGAACAATATGGGCTAAAAGTCTGATGGCACCGGTGCCCATATCGCCTCTACAGGGCCGGATTAACAAATCATAGACAGTAATGTTCTGTAAACAAATCCATGCACCAAGATGCAATTCATTGCATGGTAAATTTACTGTTGAAGAAAAGGCCCATTTATAATAAGCCATAATAACATTTGTGATGTGGTATAGGCTACAGTCAGTTGAGCAGAGGCATTTTTAGGATTTCCACACAAGGGGCCTTTTTTTTGGCAGGGTTTGGAAAGAATCTGCTTTTTAAAAACACATTTCATGCAATTCTACCCCATTTAAATGACAGAAGACATTAGCTGAATCTTTTTTAATACCACACGAATGGCCAAAATGAGTCGCTACTATGACATTGACAAACTGAGATCAATCTGGTCTTGAATTCCAGCAATCAATAGCCCAAGCCAATGAAGCGACACACAGATGGTACAATATTAGGAGGAATTACATACATATTATACAGTGGTTCTTCCTTTAAAAGTTTTGAGTTTATGCCGCGACCATTTGTGATAGATGGTGGCAATTGTCGTAAATTGCGTCATTCTGTCATTGCACCACAATATCACAAGGGGAGTTAGAATGCTGATCTATCGGTAGTCTAGGCTGTGGCACAAATTGACTATCTTTTCGTAAATTAATGGAGGTGTGAGTCCGAGAGTCCGAGAGTCTCTCTTCTCTGGCACTAGAGTCCTGCATCAGTAAAAAAAAATGTTTGCTGGTGGCGGTCCTGGAGTTGAGAGAGAACTTGGGTAAATACAATGACGCAATTACACTTGACATGTGGACTGATGATTTTTGAAAAATACGTACAGTGGGCTTTTGGTTTCTCTCCCTTTAAAAACAGAAAGAAATCATTCTAAATAACAAACTAGCTTTATTTACCACAGTGTGAAAGAGGGATACAGTAGCCCCTCTATATAAAGTGAGTTTCTGAAACATGGAGTCCTTCTTTGCTGATGTGAAGAAGAAGTTGAATGAAAGAGAGTCCAGTGAGTATTTGTCAGCATAAAGCTGAGTGACTCATTCATGGCTTTGGATCAAAATAAATAAGTACCAACATTCTTGCTGATAGTCTTTAATAAATACATGTTTTGACCAAGTTAATCCGCCATGTGTGTGTTCAATTGTTTGTGACATTGTGGTTACAATGAAGAATGTAAATGAAATAAATCAAATAAACCCTATTCATAATGAATAATAATGTGTGTTGCAAGCTTGTAATTTTTCCTTATTTTTTGTAAGATTTTATTGAATCTTTTTAGACAATACAAAACATACACATACGAACTACATCACACCTGCCCAGACCAACCTGCTCACACCCCCATATCCAGCGCCTGCATCACTCTCCGCCACAAGTCCTCAAACTATACCATTTGGTTTCTCTCCGTCGCCCACATGCACTTTCAATATTTGGATAATAAAGCATTTAAAGGCTGACGTTGATTGATTTTAATACTTCTGATATCCCCATTTTTAACTCCACTCATAACTTTTGGACTTTTTAACATTCCCAGAAAGCATGGAATATTATAACCTAATGCAAAATGAACCTGGTTATCTAATTTAATTTACTGCAGGCCTAAGACCTATGGGTTTAACCTTCTGAATAAATGATTATATTGAAGTTAGACAAACATTCACACCTCCATTAATTTACAAAAGGATAGTCTAAAAGCTTGGCTAGTTGTGAAGAATCCCCCAATTAGTCCAAAAGTTTAGACTACCGATAAATGCTGCGGTCAGTCAGAGTTGAGTCCTTTTGTAAAGTGTAGCCTAATGGCCAAAAAAGGGCAAACTTGCAATGTATTCAACGCTTAAGTATTCTAAAGTTTTTCCATTTCAACTCAATATCACAGACCAGATTTACCCAAACGAAAAATGCATCAACCATACAAATATAATAATTTATTCTAATTCACATAATAATTGCTATTGACAATCAGAAATAATGTGTATTTAACCATGCATTAGAATGTAGGTAATTTAATATATTTGTTTAGGCTTGGCCTATGTAGTAGGCTATTTCGCAGCATAAAGCTATGTTTGTCAGCATAAAGCCGAGTGACTCACTCATGTCACGTATACATACATTTGTCACTCCCCCTGGTTCTTTCCTCAGGTGCTATTGACTCTGTTTTCATGTTGGTGCGTTGTTTGTGTTTTGTGTTCATTGTTTATTTTATTTATTAAAAACACTCACTCCCTGAACTTGCTTCCCGACACTCAGCGCACTCGTTACAGAATAACACCTCTCCTAAGGGAAGCATCAGGGTGTTTTTTTTCAGGAACTGCTACAGGCTCCCATGCCTCAGCCGGTTCGCCGGGCTCCCATGCCTCAGCCGGCTCACCGGGCTCCCATGCCTCCGCCGGCTCGCCGGGCTCCCATGCCTCCGCCGGCTCGCCGGGCTCCCATGCCTCCGCCGGCTCGCCGGACTCCCATGCCTCCGCCGGCTCGTCGGGATCTCATGTCTCAGCCGGGTCGCCTGGCTCCACTGCCTCAACCGATCTGTCAGGTCCCGCGCCTCAGCAGGGGTGACCAATCCGCTCCTGATCCCCGGGATCGTCCCCTTTGACGGCGTCCTGCGGCCGGAGCCGCGTGTCGGGGAGGGGGTATTGTCACGTATACTCCCAAAGAAATGTCCTTGTTTCAAGATACTTTTCCTGACAAAACTCTTTCACGTTCAAAAGCACCTACTGGAACAATATTTCTAACATAGAACGTGGGGAATGGTCAGAAGCGATCTATAGAACACTAATGGCATTTTGTTTGTTATTTTTTGATGTCATTAAAAATGTTATGAAGGAAATACTGTAACTTGGAAAGTATACCAACTACGTGTACAGTACTATGTGGTGTGCATGTAATATGAACAATTATGAGAGTTTTTGATAAGAGAGGGATGTTATTTGAGAAACTATAAGAGATAACTGTTTTACAAAACTTTGTACAAGTGACAAGTCACGCCCCTGAGTGAGGTCAGAGAGCGTATCAGCCTGACGGATCCACCCCTTTCGAACAAACTGTCTAAAATGATGGGTTAAGAAATTAACATGCTAGACCAGAAAAGTGTGAAGCTGCATGTTTAAAGTGGTTTGAACTTTGAATCTCAACACGAGGTAGAGACGATAAACTCACCTCCTGGACAATCACTGGTACGGCTGATTAGCTATCCTAAGTAAAGTATCTTCGAAAGCGAATTTAAGTGGGAGAATTCTACTACTCTGTTCAAACCATCGTATTACGCTACTCTCATCACCCCACTGGGAACCATCGACACTGCTGGCTAGCCTATCTTCAAAGAAGCATCGTCAAGAGCTAATGGAAGGAAAATAAACTATATAGTTCTGTTCAGGACTACACGACAAGTCACCGGATACAGGACAACTACAGAGAAGAACAACAGTAGAAGATTTGTTGGAACCCTTTTGGACAATCAGAGCCTTACAAGCCTGCCGCGAAAAGGCCCAACTCCCTTTACAAGGTGGCCCTGTCCACGAGAGAGATCCGGCAAACCAAGGCCTTTCATGTAAATACATTCACGATTTCTTACTCAAAGGGGGCGGCGGTTCCTGTACAAAGTATATGGTTACTGTAGGTGAGAGTAGTTTCAAAATGTACCAACGTTAAGGGTCTCTGTCCCTCTCTCTCGCCCTCTCCATCTCTTTTGTAACAAGCAGCCATATTGTTGTCAGTCCGCTAGGGACCTGAGAATGACTCGATCTCGGTCTTCAAAGTTTGAAATAAATAAATAATTAAACCAATTTGTGTACTACTGAATCATAAGTAAGGCTCGGGTTTTTGCAGATGCAAGAAGTTTACAACTGTTCAGAATGATGATATGATACAAGGTTATGATTAATAAGTTGACTTTTTATTGATGTGATAGGTAAAGACCTTTTAGAGCTTAGTCCGGGAGATGGTACCGTGGTATGCCAGATCCCAATTAGTTAATTGTTACATGATTAATTTAAATTGGGTAACAATTAAACATAGTTAGTTGATTAGATAAATAACAGTCATCAGATTGATGTTAAAGTCAAGTCACGACAACGTGTAACTGAAGAGAGATACCACGAGTGGACACAAAATACCAACTGGGTAGGATCTGGAGGAAAATGTGGCTTACCAGTGAACCTCCGAGTGTTCATTAATACTGTGTCTCAGAAGTTTGTGTCCATGACTGATGCAACCTGAAAAAGCATTGAAGACAGAGTTAATGAGTACTTGAGGTCACAGAGAAAGTCTAGACATGGCCTGCTCTCCCTTATGTAAGGAATTAGGCACTTTGCTATGTAGGCTACAGTAAACATCTCATTGTCCTGTTGGTTTTTGTCAGACTGCACAGTAGCCTATTAAACATATACATTTTAAAACAGTATTTTTTAAATCAAATTCAATCATATTTGTACCACTGTAGATGCTGTGTAGTTATTTCTAGAATATAGTTCTCCGTTTACAGTAGTGATGGACAGCTGGAGGCATTTTGAAACATGTCTTTAAACACTTGTTTTTCACAAGTGTAGCAGGTTGTGAACTCTGCAAACAACATTTCCACTCCGAGAATGAATGTTAAATGACTGTAATTAATACATTCATTCAATACATTGGAGTACAAAAGAAGCCATCAACCCATGACGGGTTATTAGCAGGACAATAGACTCCTGCCAAGAAGGCCATCAAGGAGGAGGGTAGGAAAGGAGGACAGGTGGCGCATTGTATTTAAAGACACTGCACAGTAGCCTAATAAACATTTGCATTTTAAAATAGTTTGTCTTTTTATCGAATTCAATAATATATTTCTACCACGGTAGATGCTATGTTTTTGGGTGATGTCAAAGCCATAACGCCTCTGCTACTAAGCACAGAATTCATTTTGAATGAATTCCTGAATTCAATTGCTTTAGCCGACATGTTGCGGTTTATTCAGTGTTTAATTATTCAAGGTTCCTTTCTCAATAGCCTACCCGGGTGTGGTCAACGTTTTCAGCACCGTTTCGCGCTGCTTTGAGACAAGCATGGGGATTGGTCTTGATAAATCACTCAGATTTTTATTTCCACTGAATCTCTGTTTGGGTATTGGTTGGCCTACAATTAGGGTGTGGAATGTTAGGATTATTTTGCTCTTCACTCGCAGTCACTTAGTAGACTACAGTAGGCCTACTCCTGACCGGTCACGGTGTACAGCGCCATATTTTCCTAACGGAAACCCTGAGGGCTACATAGGCTACTGTAAAATGCATTTTAGTTTTTATTGGAATAGAAACACCAAAATATGAATCTAATTCATTAAACTACATTTCTAAAAATCCATCCCATATAGTCTGTTCTAACAAAAAAGGGTTTTAAAGTCTCTAGTACAGACAAAATTAAAAACAGTGAAATGCATTCCTGAATTCAAATCGCTTTTGCCGACATGTTGCGGTTTATTCATTGTTTCATTATTCAAGGCTGCCTTTGTTATTTCATGTTATAACTAAAATGCTTGACTGTATTTAAAGACATGGATGACTTGTATGCTTTGCCAATAAGTATGTTACGCTAAAACAGCTACAGTAAATAAGACTCTTAGGACTACAGCTCCATGTCATTTCAATAACTTAGCTTCTCAAAGATGCCTTCTGGTGGGCAAACTAGCACTAATGGCAACAATGGCTGACAGTTAAATAACATGCCCGCAAGCTGTGCTGCAGTATGACGCAACTTTTTATTTATTTTTTTCAATTTAAAGTTTTATTAAGTTTTCAATCAACCAACCAAACACATTCCACATTCACAGATGTGACAGACTTAAAAAATAAATAATAATAATAATAATAAAAAAATGTTTTATATATTATATATACATATATATATATATATATATATATATGTATATACACACATACATACATACATACATACACACATACACACAAATAATAATTATAACAAAATTTAAAATATAGAACTTGCAGCAGCACTATCAAGGTTCTTATTAGCTAATTCCAGCCTTAGCTGAGATGGCGAGCCAATGATTAGTTTTTAAATTTTACAGCACCTTACACAACACGCATCTGCTCACCTCCCCGATCCCCCCCATTCACTCTGTCCAATATGAGATATAGTTGAGATCAGAGTCTATCAAACTTGGGCTGTCTCTTGTGGAGGTCAAAAGTGAGCTTTTCAAGAGGGAGAAAGTCAACAATCTGGTCAATCCACATTTTAAATGTAGGAGAGGTACTGGAGGCCCACAATAGAGAATACATTTCTTAGCAAAGTATGTAATGGTCATGAGCAAATTTTCTCTGTCAGGATCAAGAACAAAGTCCTGCTGGGCATTAAGAAGATAGAGACACGGGGTCATATCAAACTGTACATCTAGTATTTTCTGTGCAGCAGTATGTATAGATTGCCAAAATCTGGCAATCTCTCTACAGCTCCAAAATACATGCATATAGGTTCCACTTTCAGAGGTACATCTTTTACAGTTAGGAGAAATGTCTGTTTTAATTTTATGGAGTCTCAAGGGAGTGTAATAAAATTTGTACAAAAATTTGTAATTAGATTCTTTCATTTTTACATTAGTAGAGGAGCAGTATACCCTGTCGCAAACCTCCGCCCATAACTCATCACTGATAGTCAGACCAAGGTCCTTTTCCCAGATTATTTTCAAAGGAGTAAAGGAGGAGCCTCCTTTCTCAGAAAGGAGTCTATAGATATAGGATATTTTGCCTTTAATGGATTGTGCTGTGACAAGAAGGGTTTCAACTTCATTCAACTGAGTTCTAAACCTCCTCTTGGAAGTAAATGAGGAGATGACATGTCTAATTTGAAGATATTAAAAAAATGGGATCTTGGCACATTGAATTCACGGCAGAGCTCTTGAAAGGATTTCAGTGTAGTGGTCTTCTGATTAAATAGGTCTGAAAGGGTCCTGATTCCTAGAGTATGCCAAAGATTAAAGTTGGCATCCCTCAGGGCTTTTGGCAAGTCTGGGTTGCCTACTATAGGCGAGTGAGAACATATTTGGGAGGAGATGCCCAGGTATTTCTTACAGTCCCTCCACGCTAGTAAGGTGCTGTAAATCACAAAGGTTTTGGCTATGTTGCCCACTTCACTAAAGTTATTAATGAATATAGTTGAGCTTAGTGGCAATGAACCACAGGATTGGGCTTCTATCTGGATCCACGTTGACTCTTGTCTGTTTGTGATCCATGTTAGCATGTTGCGGATTTGGGCAGACCAGTAGTACAATTGAAGGGAGGGAAGGGCAAGACCACCCTTAGATTCAGGTTTCGATAGAGTGGAGAGCTTGATCCTAGGTTTTTTATTGCCCCATATAAATTTGGTGATGCTTTGATTAATTGTTTTGAAAAAGGAAGCTGGGAGATAGCATGGGAGCATCTAAAATAAATAGTTCAGTCTAGGGAGGATGTTCATACGGATTACATTAATTCTTCCTACTAAGCTAATTGGGAGGGAGATCCAGGTTTGGAGGTTGTTCTTGATTCGATCCAGGAGTGGAAGATAATTCTCCTTGAAAAGCCTATTCAGATCTGGTGTTATGAATATCCCAAGGTATTGAAACCCATGTGTCTTCCATTGGAATGGACATAGTGTCTTCATAGAACTGGTGAGTGTGATATTGAGAGGGCAGACAGTGGATTTGTTAAAATTAATCTTATAACCTGAAAACGTGCCATACTGAGCAATTGTGTCTGAAATGGGAGGAAGGGATTTCTCAGGGTTGGATATGTAGAGCAAGACATCATCCCGTAAAGCGAAATCTTGTGCTGCAGGCCGCCTGCAGGAACACCTATAATACTTGGATTGCTCCTTAACAACTCTGCCAGAGGCTCCGCCCCCAACAAGTAGAGCAGGGGGGACAGCGAGCACCCTTGTCTTGTGCCCCGTCCCAAAGGGAATCTGTCAGAGTTCAGTCCGTTAGTAGTCACCATGGCATTTGGATGAGAGTATAGTGATTTGATCCATTTAATAAAGTTTGGGCCCATATTGAACTTTTCTAAGACTTAGAACAGAAAGCTCCACTCCATCCTGTCGAACGCCTTCTCAGCATCCAGTGAAGCCAGCAGGACAGGGGTCTTCTGTGCGTTTACTTGATCAATAATGTCAAAAAGACGGCGAATGTTATCAGAAGAGTATCTGTCTCTAATAAATCCAGTTTGGTCCGCTTTTATTATTTTGGGAAGAAGAGTGTTTAGTCTTTTGGCGAGCAATTTGGTAATTATTTTGTAGTCGAAATCCAACAAGCTTATGGGACGGAAAGAGGAGCAGGATAGGGGGTCCTTGTCTTTTTTGAGCAACACTGTAATGCGGGCTGTGTGCATTGAGTCTGGGAGAACTCCGTTTTTGCAAAAATCCTCCAGCATTGGCATGAAAATAGGGCTAAGCTGGGGCCAAAAAGCTTTGTAGAAATCTCTGGGGAATCCATCTGGCCCTGGGGACTTGTTAGGTGGCATGGAGGTAATTGCCTCCAGGATCTCCTCAGGAGTGAAGGGGGAGTTGAGATCTTCTTGGTCGGTCTCTGATAGTTTAGGTAGCGAGATTCCCTCTAGGAAGGAGTGGAGTTCTGCCTCCGTGTGTTTTCTCTCAGAGGTATATAGTTTGCAGTAAAAATCATGAAAAGTTAAATTTATCTTTTTTGGGTCATATGTGACCTCGTCCTCTGCTGTTCGGATAGCCATAATTGTACGCTCTGACTGCTCTTTTTTTAATTGATAAGCAAGCAATCTACTAGGCCTATTGCTGTACTCATGGTATTTCTGTTTAGTAAAGAGAACCTTTTTTTTAATCTCCCGAGTATAGTCCAAATTCAGTTTGGCTTTGGCTGCTTTAAGTTGACTCCAGGAGGTGCTGTCTGGGGATTGTTTATGTACTTTTTCACAGTGTTCCAGCTCCCTCTCCAGATCTAGCCTGTGTGCTTCCATTGCTTTTTTCTTAGAGGAAGCATATGCAATTAGATGACCTCTTAGTGTGGCTTTAGCAGCGTCCCACATTGTGGCTGGAGAAACAGGAGAATCTTTGTTGTCTTGTGTGTAGTTGTCTATCCATGTAGTTACCAATGTATGGAATGCTTCGTTTGATAGCATGGAGGTGTTGAATTTCCAGCTCTTTGACCTTGGGATGTTTTTGCAGAGGTCAAAGAGGAGGTGGACAAAGGCGTGATCCGAAAGCGCTATGGGTCCGATTGTACACGTGGCTGAATTTATGAAACTCTTTGGGATAAAAATGTAATCTATACGGGAGTAGGTGTTATGGACATTAGAGTAGTATGTATAGTCATAGATGAGCTATTAGTCTCTCTCCAGATATCTATCAGTCCCATCTCTTTAGTAAGAGAGTTCAGCATCTTTGCAGTTCTAGGATTTGTGGTGGGGACTTGAGATGATTTGTCTAGGGTTGGGTTCAGGGTACAATTAAAATCTCCGGCCAACACTCCAAAGGAAACACAATGCTCATTGAACAGGGTTATAATAAAAGCAGGAGTATCTGTGTTAGGGGCGTATATGTTTAAAATAGTAATTGGTTGCCCATACAGTGACCCAGTTATCAAAATAAATCTCCCCTCCGGATCAGATATGTTTTTGTCAATTATGAATGGAACATTCTTATGGATAAGTATGGCTGTACCTCTGCTGTTGGATTTGAAAGATGAGAAATACACCTGTCCCACCCAAGCTCTGCGGAGTTTGGCATGTTCAGCATCACAGAGGTGTGTCTCTTGCAATAGCGCGATGTCTGCTTTTTCCTTTTTTAGAGCACATAGTATCTTTTTCTGTTTTATTGCATGACCTAGACCATGGCAGTTCCATGTCAATAGATTTAAGGTACTAGTCATCGTCATCGAACAGTAATCGAACTTTAGTGCAAGTCATCTCTGGGTAAAGGTGGATAGTAGTTACAGCTGCGTTCACATAAAAGGAAAATAAATGGTTTACATAAAATAACAATATCTGAACACCCCAGCCGAGTTCCCAAACAACTCGACATATCCCGTTGGATCTATTACCTCCTCGCTCAGTCACAATTCTGTGTTTCAACAACAACAACAACAAAAAAACGGGAACAGTTAGCAACGCACAACGTCTCCCCCTCCCCACCAAAGAAATGCCTCATCCTCTCTGCCCCGCATTGAGTAAATGACAACGTAGCCCACGTCCAGACCCCATTAAAAATGGCAGAAAATAAAATCAATGGCCCAGCCTACATATAGTAGGCCTAGGTTATAATATGGGGCCTATCCCTCTCAGCTAAAGGAACATAAATATAGATTAGACGGCTATAATGACATTTAGCGGGGCGGGTGGGTCTTTGGATATCGGCCATATGTTGTCTTACCTCCTTTAGTAATAACTGTAATCGCATTTAGTCATTGGTCCATTTCTCATTGACCTGGGTTGTCTTTCAAAAAACGTTTTGCCTCTTCGGGAGTTTTGAAGTGTCGCAGGGCTCCTTGGTGAAGAATCCTGAGCTCGTTTGGGTATTTGAATCCCCTAAAGATGCCTCGGTCAATGGAGCATTTCTTCACCTCGTCAAACTCTCGGCGCTTTCGGCGTATTCCAGCTGACAGGTCCTGGAGTAAGGCGAGTTTGGCGTTTCCCACTGTAATGGTGTTGGTTTTCGCCGCCTGTAGGACTCGTTCCTTGTCGGTGAATCTCAGGAAACGTATGGTGATTGGGCGCGGTGGTTGTCTGGCTGCTGGTGGGGGCCTCAGTGCTCGGTGAGCTCTCTCGAGTTCTATGGGCCTGTCAGTGGACAGGTGGAGCCACTCGGGAAGTTTGTCTTGCAGGTAGCGGATCAGTGGCATGTTTCCCTCTTCTTTTTCGCCCAGATTTAATAGAACACAATTGTTCCTTCGCCCCCTGTTTTCCATGTCCTCTGTTTTCTCTTCCAGCTGCTCTATTTTTTTTTAGCATATACTATTGTTTCCATGGCGTCTGTCAATAAGTTTTCCGTGGATAGAATTCGCCCCTCTGCCTCGTCCAGGCGCCCCGCATTTATGGTTATCTTGTTGTTTATGTCAGGCAAAGCATTTTCCAGGATTGTCACCTTGCCCCCTATCGCACTGAGCTGAGCGTTAACGGCATCTAGTTTAGTGTTGAGTTCTGTACGTTGGGATCTCAGCTCAGAAAAGATGTCTTCGACAGAGTGCGAGGTTGGCATTCGTTGGGCCTCGGGGGGGAACGGGTCCTCTTGCTCCTGGCTAATGGCGCTAGCTTTTTCTGAAGCTAGCTGCTTCTTGGAGGCTTTTTCCGTCGCTAGTGCTCGAGTCCGGGTAAAAATGTCACCTGTAGTGTCGCCTTTTGTAGTCGCCATGACTTTTTGACTAAAGCTAAATGAGTTTAAACTTGAAGTGGAGGTAAGATTAGGAATTGGAAACTACTTGTGCAGAGCTCCTAGTTCATGCGGCCATCTCGTTCAGGGGTCACGTGATCTCACGACGCAACTTTTAAAGGAAGATCCACTGTAGGCTACAGTAAGCTACTAAATAACATTTCCAGTGGCACACTGACTCACCTAATGATGAAGATGAAGCCACTTCAGGGGTACTACTCACGGGTACTACTCACGCCATGGCAATAGCCTATCTCAAGATGAGCAACTTTGAAAAACAGTGCTGCAGTTCCCAATAAACTGCGAGTTGAGGTAAAACAAATTATATTGGGTCGACAGATTAGTCTTTTCTTTTCAGCAGTACGCATTTGCTCTCCAAACTGTATGTTTTTCCGATTGTATTTTGAAATCTGCAAATGGCAAACCTACAGCTGCAACCAACCATAGTAATATAATCCATAGATTGCAGTTCCCATTCATGTCAGGACTTGCAGCCATTGCTACATTGCTCGTGTACCCATGAGCTTATTAACAGTCAAATTGCCAGGGTAAGAGGTTACAAAACCCTTCTATTGATTATATGACCACAACACAACAACCTGTATATTTGGCCCTGCATGCTGCCCAAAATGTTGCTTTCCCAACTGTAGGCAAAGTATATGTTATGGTGTGGGGTGCATTTTCATGGCATGGTTTAGGGCCACTTGTAGAATCTATGCCAGGGTGCATTGAAGCTGTTCTGGCAGCTCGTGGTGGACTTAACAACCCTTTAAGACGCTTTATGTTGGTGTTTCCTTTATTTTGACAGGTACCTGTATTATTATTTTTTAAACTATTAAACCTCTGTTGCTAAATTATACTCTCTGGTGTATTTTGAAGAATGTGGTTGGATAAAAAAATATATATATGTCACGTTCCTGACCTAGTTATGTTAGTTTTTGTGTGTTAGTTGGTCAGGACGTGAGGTTGGGTGGGCATTCTATGTTATCTGTTTCTATGTTGGTTTTGGTTTGCCTGGTATGGCTCTTGATTAGAGGCAGGTGGTTTGCGTTCGCCTCTAATTAAGAGTCATATTTAGGTAGGGCATTCTCACTGTTTGTTTGTGGGTGATTGTCTCCTATGTCTGTATGTACGTTCGTACCACATGGGACTGTAGCGTTTGTTTGTTTGTTTGTTTGTTTGTTTCGTTTCGATGTCGTCCGTTTCCTGTACGTAAGTTTATGTTTAGTTATGTAAGTTTATGTTCAGGTTTCGTTCAACGTCGTTTTCTTGTTTTGTAGTTTGAAAGTGTTTTGTTTCGTTTCGTGTTGCCATCATATTGTATAATAAAGATGGCTTATTTCCCAAAGCCTGCGTTTTGGTCTTCAGATCCCTCTCTCCTCACCTCATCCGAGGATGAGGAGAGCGTCACCCGTTACAGAATCACCCACCAACACGCTAAGACCAAGCGGCAAGGGAAAACGAAACGGAGTAAGGGACAGGAGAGAAAGGAGCAATGGACATGGGACGAGGTTTTGGATGGAAAGGGTTGCTACACTTGGGAGGAGATCCTAGCTGGTAGAGATCGCCTCCCATGGGAACAGCTGGAGGCACTGAGGAGAGCGGAGGCTACCGGAGAGAGGAACCGGAGCTATGAGGGAACGCGTCTGGCACGGAAGCCGAAAAAGCCCGTAAGTAATTCCCAAAAATTTCTTGGGGGGGGGCTAGGAGGTGGTGGGCCAAGGGCAGGTAGGAGACCTGCGCCCACTTCCCAGGCTTACCGTGGAGAGCGGGAGTACGGGCAGGCGCCGTGTTACGCAGTAGAGCGCACGGTGTCTCCTGTACGAGTGCATAGCCCAGTGCGGGTTATTCCACCTCCCCGCACTGGTAGGGCTAGATTGAGTATTGAGCCAGGTGTCATGAGGCCGGCTCAACGCGTCTGGTCTCCAGTGCGTCTCCTCGGGCCGGCATACATGGCACCTGCCTTACGCATGGTTTCCCCGGTTCGCCTACATAGCCCGGTGCGGGTTATTCCACCTCCCGTACTGGTCGGGCAACCGGGAGTATTCAACCAGGTAAGGTTGGGCAAGCTCAATGCTCAAGAGTGCCAGTACGCCTCCACGGTCCGGTATTTCCGGCACCACCTCCCCGCCCCAGCCTAGTACCTACAGTGTATACACTACGCACTAGGCTACCAGTGCGTATCCTGAGCCCTGTTCCTCCTCCACGCACTCTCCCTGTAGTGCGTGTATCTAGCCCGGTGCCTCCAGTTCCGGCCCCACGCACTAAGCTACCATTGCGTCTCCAGAGCCCTGTACACACTGTATATTCTCCCCCTACTAATCCTGATGTGCTTGTCCTCAGCCCGGCGTCACCAGTGCCGGTACCACGCATCAGGGATAGAGTAGGCTTTGAGAATACAGTGTGCCCTGTCCCTGCTCCCCGCACTAGTAGGAAGGTGCTTGTCATTAGCACGGTGCCTCCAGTTCCGGCACCACGCACCAGGTCTACAGTGCGCCATATCCGGCCAGAGCCATCCGTCTCCCCAGCGCCATCTGAGCCATCCGTCTCCCCAGCGCCATCTGAGCCATCCGTCTCCCCAGCGCCATCTGAGCCATCCGTCTCCCCAGCGCCATCTGAGCCATCCGTCTCCCCAGCGCCATCTGAGCCATCCGTCTCCCCAGCGCCGTCTGAGCCATCCGTCTCCCAGGAGCCTGCAAAGCCGCCCGTCTGCCAGGAGCCTGCAAAGCCGCCCGTCTGCCATGAGCCTGCAAAGCCGCCCGTCTGCCATGTGCCTACAGAGCCGTCAGCCAGACAGGAGCCGCTAGAGCCATCAGCCAGACAGGAGCCGCTAGAGCCGTCAGCCAGACAGGATCTGCCAGAGCCGTCAGCCAGACAGGATCTGCCAGAGCCGCCAACCAGACAGGATCTGCCAGAGCCGCCAACCAGACAGGATCTGCCAGAGCCGCCAACCAGACAGGATCTGCCAGAGCCGCCAACCAGACAGGATCTGCCAGAGCCGCCAACCAGACAGGATCTGCCAGAGCCGCCAGCGAGCCATGAGCAGCCAGAGCCGTCAGAGCGCCATGAGCAGCCAGAGCCGTCAGAGCGCCATGAGCAGCCAGAGCCGCCAGCGAGCCATGAGCAGCCAGAGCCGTCAGAGCGCCATGAGCAGCCAGAGCCGTCAGA
This sequence comes from Salvelinus fontinalis, assembly GCF_029448725.1. Lineage (NCBI taxonomy): Eukaryota > Metazoa > Chordata > Actinopteri > Salmoniformes > Salmonidae > Salvelinus > Salvelinus fontinalis. The sequence continues at coordinate 49,251,698 of NC_074665.1, forward strand.
GCGCCATGAGCAGCCAGAGCCGTCAGAGAGCCATGAGCAGCCAGAGCCGTCAGCCTGCCATGAGCGTCGAGAGCCGTCAGCCTGCCATGAGCGTCGAGAGCCGTCAGCCTGCCATGAGCGTCGAGAGCCGTCAGCCTGCCATGAGCGTCGAGAGCCGTCAGCCTGCCATGAGCGTCGAGAGCCGTCAGCCTGCCATGAGCGTCGAGAGCCGTCAGCCAGCCATGAGCATCGAGATTCGTCAGTCAGCCATGAGCTGTCCTTCAGCCTGAAAAGGCTGGATACCCAGAACTGCCCATCAGTCCAGAGCTGTCTCTCTGTCCGGAGCTGCCTTTCAGTCCGGAGTTGCCCCTCTATCCTAATCTCCCTCTCTATCTTCATCTATCTCTATATTCTTATCTATCCCTCTTTCTTGATTTATCTCTCTGTCCCGGTGTTGTCCCTATTAGATATGTTGTTAAGGGAATTTTGTGGGGGTCAAAAGAGGGTGGACATTCTTGGAGGGAGGAAGTTAGGATGGATTATGGTGGGGTGGGAACCGCGCCCCGAGCCTGAACCACCACCGTGGTTAGATGCCCACCCAGACCCTCCCCTAGACTTTGTGCTGGTGCGTCCGGAGTTCGCACCTTGTGGGGGGGGGTACTGTCACGTTCCTGACCTAGTTATGTTAGTTTTTGTGTGTTAGTTGGTCAGGACGTGAGGTTGGGTGGGCATTCTATGTTATCTGTTTCTATGTTGGTTTTGGTTTGCCTGGTATGGCTCTTGATTAGAGGCAGGTGGTTTGCGTTCGCCTCTAATTAAGAGTCATATTTAGGTAGGGCATTCTCACTGTTTGTTTGTGGGTGATTGTCTCCTATGTCTGTATGTACGTTCGTACCACATGGGACTGTAGCGTTTGTTTGTTTGTTTGTTTGTTTGTTTCGTTTCAATGTCGTCCGTTTCCTGTACGTAAGTTTATGTTTAGTTATGTAAGTTTATGTTCAGGTTTCGTTCAACGTCGTTTTCTTGTTTTGTAGTTTGAAAGTGTTTTGTTTCGTTTCGTGTTGCCATCATATTGTATAATAAAGATGGCTTATTTCCCAAAGCCTGCGTTTTGGTCTTCAGATCCCTCTCTCCTCACCTCATCCGAGGATGAGGAGAGCGTCACCCGTTACAATATAATACAAATAAAAGTATGTCATATTTTTTGTTGTTGCCTACTACATGCTTGGGCCCAGCCCCTGACTCACAATTGACCAGACACAGTGGTGTAAAGTACTTAAGTAGTACTTTAAAGTATTTTTACTAAAGTATTTTTTGGGGGTATCTGTACTTGACTATTTATATTTTTGACTACTTTTACTTCAATACATTCCTAAAGAATATCATATACTTTTTACTCCATACATTTTCCCTGAAACCCAAAAGTACTCGTTACATTCTGAATGCTTAGCGGGACAGAAAATGGTCAAATTCGCACTCTTATCAAAAGAACATCCCTGGTCATCCCTACTAATCTGGCAGACTCACGAAACACAAAATCTTTGTTTTTAAATGATGTCTGAGTGTTGGAGTGTGACCCTGGCTATCCATAAATAAATAAAAACAACAAACTGTGCTGTCTGGTTTGCTTAATATAAGGATTTTTTTTACTTTTGATACTTAAGTATATTTTAGCAACTACATTTACTTTTGATACTTAAGTATATTTAAAACCAAATACTTTTAGGCTTTTACTCAAGTAGTATTTAATGGGTGACTTTCACTTTTACTTGAGTCCTTTTCTATTAAGGTATCTTTACTTTTACTCAAGTATGAGAATTGATTACTTTTTCCATCACTGACCAGACACATGTATTTATTATGCAGTTAATTTTTTTATGTATCCGTTACCCAATCAAGGCAGGGCCCCCCAGTCACCCATGTGGGCACCCTACCTCCTCTCCTCCCCCATCTGATGATTAGCAGAGCAGTGGTAGGCAGCAGCAGGCTGTCTACTCTCATTGAGAGCGGGCTCCTGAGTCCTCCTGTGGTTGGCGGTTGCAGTAAAAAAAATACTTAATACATACTACATACTGAACAAAATTATAAACTCAACATGTAAAGTGTTGGTCCCATGTTTCATGAACTGAAGTAAAATATCCCAGAAATGTTCCATATTCACAAAAAATGCATTTTTTTCTCACATTTTGTGCAGAGATTAGTTTACATCCATGTACTGAGCATTTCTCCTTTGCCAAGATAATCCATCCACCTGACAGATGTGCCATATGAAAAAGCTGATTAAACAGCATGGTCATTACACAGCTGCACCTTGTACTGGTGACAATAAAAGACCACTCTTAAATGTGCAGTTTTGTCACACAACACAATGCCATAGATGTTTAAAGTTTTGAGGGCAGCGATTACAGCATTGAGACTTCTTGGATATGACGCTACAAGCTTGGCACATCTATATTTGGGGAGTTTCTCCAATTCATCTCTGCAGATCCTCTCAAGCTCTGTCATGCTGGATGGGGAGCATCGCTGCACAGCTATTTTCAGGTCTTTCCAGAGATGTTCGATCAGGTTTAAGTCCAAGCTCTGGCTGGGCAACTCAAAGACATTCAGAGACTTGTCCCAAAGCCACTCCTGCGTTGTCTTAGCTGTGTGCTTAGGTTCGTTGTCCTGTGGAAGTTGAACCTTCGCTCCAGTCAGAGGTCCTGAGCACTCTGGAGCAGGCTTTCATCAAGGATCTCTCTGTACTTTGCACCGTTCATCTTTGCCTCGATCCTGACTTGTCTCCAAGTCCCTTTCTCTGAAAAACCTACCCACAGCTTGATGCTGCCACCACCATGCATCACCGTAGGGGTGGTGCCAGGTTTCCTCCAGACGCGACGCTACGCATTCAGGCCAAAGAGTTCATTCTTGGTTTTATCAGACCAGAGAATCTTGTTTCTCAAACTCCAAGCGAGCTGTCATGTGCCTTTTACTGAGGAGTGGCTTCCGTCTGGCCACACTACCATAAAGGCCTGATTGATGGAGTTCTACAGAGATGATTGTCCTTCTGGAAGGTTATCCCATCTCCTCAGAGGAACTCTAGAGCTCTGTCAGAGTGACCATCAGGTTCTTGGTCACCTTCCTGACAAAGGCCCTGCTCCCCCGATTGCGCAGTTTGGCCGGGCCTCCAACTCTAGGAAGAGTCTTGGTGGTTCCAAAGATTTCCATTTAAGAATGATGGAGGCCACTGTGTTCTTGGGGACCTTCAATGCTGCAGAACTGTTTTAGTACTCTTCTCCAGATCTGTGCCTCTACACAATCCTGTCTCGGAGCTCTACGGACAATTCCTTCGACCTCATGGCTTGGTTTCTGCTCTGACATGCACTGTCCACTGTGGGACCTTATATAGACAGGTGTGTGCCTTTCCAAAGCATGTCCAATCAAATGAATTCACCACAGGTGGACTCCAATTGAGTTGCAGAAACATCTCAAGGATGATCAATGGGAACAGGATGCACCTGAGCTCAATTTCGAGTCTCATAGCAAAGGGTCTGAAAAGTAATGTAAATAAGGTATTTCAGTTTTTTATTTCAAAGAAATTGTCAAAAATGACTAATAACCTGTTTTTGCTTTGGCATTATTGGGTATTGTGTGTAGATTGCTGAGGGGGGGAATAGTGTTTAGAATAAGCCTGAAACATAACAAATGATAGAAAAATTCAAGGGGTCTGAATACTTTCCGAAGGAACTGTGTCTATAGTATGCTTATTTTGCATACTGTAAAAAAAAAATGTTACGGCTTGACAGACAGTGTCGCTTTGCAATCATTACCAATTTCGGGTAAAAATGACCCTAGTTGACACTTTTAGGGTTAAATAAAGTAAGCTTTGAGGTCTGAGCTGTAAAGACCTTGATGTGTCACACAGGACTGGACCTGAGTGACACATGGACCTGAGTGACATATGAGCTGGATCCCTCTGTGGATGCCTGTCCTGGTGTGTTGTTGTTTGTTTGTTTGTGTCTGTCTGTCTGTCTGTCTGTCTGTCTGTCTCTAGCTGTTACTGGTGACAAAAAGGTAATCTGACACATGATGCTTACTTCTGCCTGCCCTACACATTTCCTTTGGTCACGTTCTACCTGCCCTACACATCCTGGTCACAAAGCCTCCCTTCCTAACACCAATTGCCCGTGTAGATCGCAAACCTTGACCTACAGTTACTTCATCTCTGTGAAGTGTACACACAGTTTACTGAAGCCTCACATGGTTTGCTGTCATAGGTTGTCAGTGCTTCATGTTCGCCTGGCCATGGACTCCCACTGACAGCGCTGTGCTGTACACTCCTGCTTTCTCACATTCAAACTGTACTCAACCGCCTGCATTTTGCCTTTGAACACAACAGGAGGCCTTCTGGAGAGAGAAAGCCAAGCGGTGTTGGGACCAGCCTTACATAATGTGTTTCGAGACCCAGAGAGACTGGGAGGCTTCATGTGTACACCTTCAGGGTGGATATGGACGCAATATAATCCCGAGCCCTGTGGGAGAGGGAGTGTGAGTGGCCCCCGCAACCTATCACGACCACTTTTCAACAGAGGTGGAAAAGGGGGTGTTTAGGAGATTTCAGGGTAGAGGGGCTGGCAGTGGGCTAATAATAGGTGGTTAATTAAATGCTGCGGTAAGACCATTGGAGGCTTAGGAGTTGAGGTATGGCGAGAGGGAGGGAGGGTAAAGGGGATAATGAGTCTGGAAGCTGTGGTGGGGCTTTAACAAGGAGTAGAAGGGGCCACCTAACTCTGTGAGGACACATTAAAAAAAACTCTTGGCTGGAGTGGGGGCCTCATACTACTAATAAGGGAGCATTGAAAATGACTACTGCACGCTGAATGAGTGAGGCCCTCGCCAGGCCTCTTATACCTCACACCAGAAGGCTTCACAGACTGAGGGGGGAGAGAGAGAGAAAGAGAGCTGTACTCAGCTAAACAAGAGCCTCCCCCCCAAAAAAGCGAATTGAATTCACTCTCAAATTAGGCATCTGTACAGGCCTTCAAAGTGGGCCCTAGTAAGCCTAATCCACTATTATTAAACACATGCGCTGCATATGCTGAGAGATCATTGGCTCTGTACATATGCTGCTCACCACCATGAAAGCCAGTGTGCAGCATATGTACAGAGCCAATGATCTCTCGGCACAGCAGTTAATTGCAGCATTATCGGCATACGCCATGTCCCAGAAGCCGATTACCTAACAGTGCAGTGTCTAACCCCAATGGCCCCCATAAATATACCCACAAAATATGCAAACCTGTCTATTATGTATGAGTGAGGGTAATTTTGCAATCTTTCAGTCCATTATGTCTCCTAAAGTGCTGACTGTGGAGAATGACTTGGTAAGGTAGAGAGCAGTACTGTAGACTGTGATATGCATGGAGTTTTACTATGCATCAAAGGTGGTGTTTTTTCTTTCTAGTTTGAAATAATGTGTCATTCTGTATTGGATAAAATGACCAACATCCTCAGCTCATTTGATCTGAAATACAGTACAAAATGAAACGTTACAGAAAAATCCACATGATGTTGTAGTTCAGTTACCTAAAGACTAATAAACCTGGCATCAAAGTAAGTGCGCCATTCACTGGATGACAAAGCAATTCCTCTGGCCCTCTGATTGGCTACGCCGGGATAGTTGGCTCGGTTGGAACACCTTTGTCTCCAAGCCGGTCAAGTCTCCAGCTCCAGGCAGTAATCCCAAGACCGATGCCTGTAGAATTACCACAGATAGCAACCAGGGAGACAGAATGGAACCAGAACAAAAATGTTAATTATCATATCGAATGGCACATTCTGACCGTGCAATGACTGAAAATAACCCCTTTACTATCCCCATTTCCCAATTGTTGTCCCAATTGTTCATTTACATGCACATTAGTGAATACCAAATAAAACACAGTTATTCAATGCTTTATTGATTAAAATGCAGGATTATGGATAATGACACAACTGAGCTTATTTTTACTCCATGGAAAACAGATGGAAATTTCATTTATAATCAACTTATTCTGATTAGGGACATGATCCATGCCATTTTCCCTACTTACCACGAAAATGAATTCTAGAATATAACCACCAAAACAACAGCAATTTAGCAGAAGTTTTGCCGTGGTTATTCACAGTATACGAAACAACTTTCCTTCTTATTTCTCTTTTCATAACGTGATGGCAAAAATAAACAGGCAGGCCAATTTCTGTAACGTCCCAGTCACATGCTGATTAACATTTGTCTTATTTTGGCACAGGGCATTTACAAATTCAAATGTAGGACACACTATGAATACATTAGAATAACATTTCATTAAAGCTCCCTGGAAGTGTTGACGAAGCAACTTGGAGTAGTTATTTCCCTTATGGCTCAGTGTTATATAGACTAGTCTCTCATGTGAGACATTACATTGGACCAGAATAATGAGAACATCAGTTAAATCCACCTTTAGAGTGGTTCTTTTCATAGGAGTTCATTGATGTCTTTTAAATGAATGAATAGGGAAGTACACAGAGTGTTCAAAACATTAAGGACACCTGGCATTTCCATGACAGACTGACCAGGTGAATCCAGCTGAAAGCTATGATACCTTATTGAGGTCAATTGTTAAATCCTCTTAAATCGGTGTAGTTGAAGGGGAAGGGACAGGTTAAAGAAGTATTTTTAAACCCTAGAGATTGTGTATGTGTGCCATTCAAAGGGTGAAATCAAATTCTATTGGTCACATACACATATTCAGCAGATGTTATTGCGGTTGTAGCGAAATGCTTGTGTTCCTAGCTCCAACACTGCAGTAATATATAATTTACAACTATATACACAAATCTATAAGTAAAGGAATAGAATTAAGAAACATATAAATATTAGGACAAGCAATGTCGGAGTCCGGAGTATATATATATATATGTATATATGATCGGATGTATAGACATTATGGACAGTATGTGGATAGATGATTTAGTATATCTGTAGAATACGTAGGATAGAATAGTATATACACAGCAATACTTGAATAGGATGGCATTGACTAGAATCCAGTATATTCATACGAAATGAGTAAAACAGTATGTAAACATTATTAAAGTGACCAGTGATCCAATGTCTATGTATATTGGGTAGCAACCTCTAAGGTGCAGGGTTGAGTAACCGGGGAGTAGCCGGCTACTGACAGTGACTAAGTTCAGGGCAGGGTACTAGGTGGAGGCCGGCTAGTAATGGCTATTTAACAGTCTGATAGCCATGAGATAGAAGCTGTTTTTCAGTCTCTCAGTCCCAGCTAAGATGCACCTGTACTGACCTCACCATCTGGAAGATAACAGGGTGAACAGGCAGTGGCTCGGGTGGTTTATGTCCTTGATGATATTTTTGGCCTTCCTGTGACATTGGGTGCTCTAGGTGTCCTGGAGGGCAGGCAGTTTGCCCCCATGATGCGTTGGGCAGACTGCACCACCCTCTGGAGAGCCCTGCGGTTGTGGGCGGTGCAGTTGCCGTACTAGGCGGTGATGCAGCCCGACAGGATGAGCTCAATAGCGCATCTATAAAAGTTTGTAAGGGTCTTAGGGGCCAAGCCAAATTTCTGTGTGGGTGGACAATTACAGATTGTCAGGGATGTGTATGCTGAGGAACTTTGAGCTTTTCACCTTATCTACTGTGGCCCCGTCAATGTTGTGGTGGTTGGGGTTGTGCTCCCTCTGCTGTGTCCTGAAGTCCACGATCAACTCCTTCGTTTTGTTGACGTTGAAGGAGAGGTTATTTTCTTGGCACCACTCCGCCAGGGCCCTCACCTCCTTCCTGTAGGCTGTCTAGTCATTGCTAGTAATCAGGCCTACTACTGTTGTGTTGTCTGCAAACTTGATGATTGAGTTGGAGGCGTGCATGGTCACGCAGTAATGGGTGAACAAGGAGTACAGGAGGGGGCTGAGCACGCACCCTTGTGGTGCCCCTGTGTTGAGGATCAGCGTAGTGGAGCTGTTGTTTCCTACCTTCACCACCTGGGGTTGGCCCATCAGGGTTCCAACCCAGGGCCCGAGCTTAATGATGAGTTTGGAGAGAACTATGGTGTTGAAGGCTGAGCTGTAGTCAAGCATTCTTACATAGGTATTCCTCTTGTCCAGATGGGATAGGGCAGTGTGCAGTGCGATGGTGATTGCATTGTCTGTGGATCTATTGGGGCGGTGTGCAAATTGAATTGGGTCTACGGTGTCAGGTAAGGTGGAGGTGATATGATCCTTAACTAGTCTTTCAAAGTACTTCATGACAACACAAGTAAGTGCTATGGAGCGATAGTCATTTATTTCAGTTACCTTTGCTTTCTTGGGTACAGGAACAATGGTGGACATCTTGAAGCATGTGGGGACAGCAGACACTCCAGCCATCTGATCTGCGCCTTGCGAGGGTTAACATGCTTAAATGTCTTACTCACGTCGGCCATGGAGAATGAGACCCCACAGTCCTCGGGAACAGCCCGCGTTGGTGGCACTGTGTTATCCTCAAAGCGAGTGAAGTAGGTGTTAAGCTTGTCCGGGAGCAAGATGGTGTCCGTGATGTGGCTGGTTTTCCCTTTGTAATCCGTGATTGTCTGGAGTCCCTGCCACATAAAAATCAAATCATATGTATTGGTCACATACACATGGTTAGCAGATGTTATTGCGAGTGTTGCGAAGTGCTTGTGGTTCTAGTACCGACAGTGCAGCAATATCTAACAAGTAATATCTAACAATTCCACAACAAATACCTAATGGAATAAGGAATGGAATGGAATAAGAATATATAAATATATGGATGAACAATGACAGAGCGGCATAGGCTAAGATGCAAAAGATAGTATAGAAAACAGTATATACATATGAGATGAGTAATGCAAGGTATGTGAATAGTATTAAAGCGGCATTATTAAAGTGACTAGTGTTCCATTTATTAAAATGGCCAATGATTTCAAGTCTGTATGCAGGCAGCAGCCTCTCTGTCCTAGTGATGGCTGTTTAACTGTCTGATGGCCTTGAGATAGAAGCTGTTTTTCAGTCTCTCGGTCCCTGCTTTGATGCATTTGTACTGACCTCGCCTTCTGGTAGCGGGGTGAACAGGTAGTGGCTCGGGTGGTTGTTGTCCTTGATGATCTTTTTGGCCTTCCTGTGACATCGGGCGCTGTAGGTGTCCTGGAAGGCATGTAGTTTACTCCCGTTGATGCGTTGTGCAGACTGAACCACCCTCTGGAGAGCCCTGCGGTTGTGGGTACAGTTGCCGTACCAGGCGGTGATACAGCCCGACTCAATTGTGCATCTGCAAAAGTTTGTGAGGGTTTTAGGTGCCAAGCCAAATTTCTTCAGCCTCCTGAGGTTGAAGAGGCGCTGTTGCTGTCTGTGTGCGTGGACCATTTCAGTTTGTCAGTGATGTGTCCACATTCTCCACTACCGTCCCATCGATGTGAATAGGAGGATGCTCCCTCTGCTGTTTCCTGAAGTCCACGATCATCTCCTTTGTTTTGTTGACATGAGAGGTTATTTTCCCTGACACCACACTCCGAGATCCCTCACCTCCTCCCTCTAGGCTGTCTCGTCGTTGTTGGTAATCAAGCCTACTATTATTGTGCCGTCTGCAAACTTGATGATTGAGATGAGGCATGCATGGTCACGCAGTCATGGGTGAACAGGGAGTACAGGACAGGGCTGAGCATGCATACTTGTGGGGCCCCAGTGTTGAGGATCAGTGAAATGGAGAGTGGGCGGCCTGGTGGCGGAACGACAGGAAGTCCAGGACCCAATTGCACAGGGCGAGGTTGAGACCAAGGGCCTCAAGCTTAATGATGAGCTTGGAGGGTACTATGGTGTTGAATGCTGAGCTACGGTGTAGTCAATGAACAGCATTTTTACATACAGTTGAAGTCGGAAGTTTACATACACCTTAGCCAAATACGTTTAAACTCAGTTTCACAATTCCTAACATTAAATCCAAGTAAATATTCACTGTCTTAGGTCAGTTAGGATCACTACTTTATTTTAAGAAAGTAAAATGTCAGAATAATAGTAGAGAGAATGATTTATTTCAGCTTTTATTTATTTCATCACATTCCCAGTGGGTCAGAAGTTTACAAACACTCAATTAGTATTTGGTAGCATTGCCTTTAAATGTTTTAACTTGGGTCAAACGTTTCGGGTAGCCTTCCAAAAGCTTCCCACAATAAGTTGGGGGAATTTTGGCCCATTCCTCCTGACAGAACTATTGTAACCGAGTCAGGTTTGTAGGCCTCCTTGCTCGCACACGTTTTCAGTTCTGCCCACAAATGTTCTATGGGATTAAGGTCAGGGCTTTGTGATGGCCACTCCAAGACCTTGACTTTGTTATCATTAAGCCATTTTGACACAACTTTGGAAGTATGCTTCAGGTCATTGTCCATTTGGAAGACCCATTTGCGACCAAGCTGTAACTTCCTGACTGATGTCTTGAGATGTTGATTTAATATATCCACATAATTTTGCAAGCTTCCGCCTTTTTCCTCCAAACATAACGATGGTCATCATGGCCAAACAGTTCTATTTTTGTTTCATCAGACCAGAGGACATTTCTCCAAAAAGTACGATCTTTGTCCCCATGTGCAGTTGCAAACCGTAGTCTGGATTTTTATGGCAGTTTTGGAGCAGTGGCTTCTTCCTCGCTGAGAGGCCTTTCAGGTTATGTCGATATAGGACTCGTTTTACTGTGAATATAGATGCTTTTGTACCTGTTTCCTCCAGCATCTTCACAAGATCCTTTGCTGTTGTTCTGGGATTGATTTGCACTTTTCGCACCAAAGTACGCTCATATCTAGGAGACAGCACGTGTCTCCTTCCTGAGTGGTATGACGGCTGCGTGGTCCCGTGGTGTTTAAACTTGTATACTATTGTTTGTACAGATGAACGTGGTACCTTCGAGTGTTTGGAAATTGCTCCCAAGGATGAACCAGACTTGTGGAGGTCTACAATTGTATTTCTGAGGTCTTGGCTGATTTCTTTTGATTTTCCCATGATGTCAAGCAAAGAGGCACTGAGTTTGAAGGTAGGCCTTGAAATACATCCCCGGGTACACCTTCAATTGACTCAAATTATGTCAATTAGCCTATCAGAATCTTCTAAAGCCATTTTCTGGAATTTTCCAAGCTGTTTAAAGGCACAGTCAACTTAGTGTATGTAAACTTTTGACCCACTGGAATGGTGATATTGTGAATTATAAGTGAAATAATCTGTCTGTAAACAATTGTTGGAAAAATTACTTGTGTTATGCACAAAGTAGATAACTTTCCTAACCAACTGGCCAAAACTATAGTTTGTTAACAAGAAATTTGTGGAGTGGTTGAAAAACGAGTTTTAATGATTGCAACCTAAGTGTATGTAAACCTCCGACTTCAACTGTAGGAATCCCAAAAATATATTTAAAAAATATAAGACTGGTATTAGCCCATACAAAAGCATTGAATAAGAGATTCTCTACATGGAACAACAGAAAATCACAAAAAATAAAAAGGAAGTTTGTTCTGAAGTGTCTGTCCTGTATCTGAGAGATGTAAGAAAGATCAGGAAACAGTTTATTTTAACCCCTTATTTGGGTTATTTAACAGTCTCCATATACACTACCAGTCAAAAGTTTGCGCACACCTACTCATTCAAGGGTTTTTCTTTATTTTTACTATTTTCTACATTGTAGAATAATAGTGAAGCAATAAAAATTATGAAATAACACATATGGAATAATTTAGTAACCCAAAAAGTGTCAGAAAATCTAAAAATATTTTTGATTTTTCAAAGTAGCCCTTTGCCTTGATGACAGCTTTGCACACTCTTGGCATTCTCTCAACCATCTTCATGAGGAATACTTTTACAACAGTCTTGAAGGAGTTCCCACTTAAGCTGAGCATTTGTTGGCTGCTTTTTCTTCACTCTGCGGTCCAACTCAACCCAAAAGGTTGGGTGATTGTGGAGTCCAAGTCATCTGATGCAGCCCTCCATCACTGTCCTTCTTGGTCAAACAGCCTTTACACAGCCTGGAGGTGTGTTGGGTCATTGTCCTGTTGAAAAACAAATGATAGTTCTACTAAGCGCAAACCAGATGGGATGGGGTATCGTTGTAGAATGCTGTGGTAACCGTGCTGGTTAAGTGTGTCTTCAATTCTAAATTTATGACAGACAGTGTCACCAGCAAAGCACCTATCACCATCACACCTCCTCCTCCATGCTTCACGGTGGGAACCACACATGCGGAGCTCATTCGTTCACCTACTCATCTCACAAAGACACGGTGGTTGGAACCAAAATTCGCAAATTTGAACTCATCAGACCAAAGGACAGATTTCTACCGGTTTAATGTCCATTGCTTGTGTTTCTTGGCCCAAGCAAGTCTCTTCTTCTTAGTGGTGTCCTTTAGTAGTGTTTTTTTGCAGCAATTCGACCATGAAGGCCTGATTCATGCAGTCTCCTCTGAACAGTTGATGTTGAGATGTGTCTGTTACTTGAACTCTGTGAAGCATTTGTTTGGGCTGCAATCTGAGGTGCAGTTAACTGAACTTATTATCTGCCGCAGAGGTAACTCTGCGTCTTCCTTTCATGTGGCGGTCCTCGTGAGAGCCAGTTTCATCATAGCGCTTGATGGTTTTTGCGACTGCACTTGAAGAAAATTTCTACGTTTTTGACATTTTCCGTATTGACTGACCTTCATGTCTTAAAGTAATGATGAACTGTCGTTTCTCTTTGCTTATTTGAGCTGTTCTTGCTGTAATATGGACTTGGTCTTTTACCAAATAGGGCTATCTTCTGTATACCACCCCTACCTTGTCGCAACACAACTGATTGGCTCAAATGCATAAAATTTACTTTTAACAAGGCACACCTGTTAATGGAAATGCATTCCAGGTGATTATCTCCTGAAGCTGGTTGATAGAATGCCAAGAGCGTGCAAAGATGTCATCAAGGCAAAGTGCGGCTACTATGAAGAATCTCAAATATAAAATATATTTTGATTTGTTTAACACTTTTTTGCTTACTACATGATTCCATATGTGTTTTTTCATAGTTTTGATGTCTTCACTACCATTCTACAATATATAAAATAGTAGAAATGAAGAAAAACCCTTGAATGAGTAGATGTGTCCAAAGTTTTGACTGGTACTGTAGACTTCCAACACTGTTTTGAACTGGTACAGGGTGCCCTTCAGACAAGTCTTGTGATTCATGTTTTGTATACTCAGTCTATGTAAGGGACGAATTATGGAGTGCTGAAGAAACCCCCCTGTCATAACATTCTAATGGTTTGAGATGGGTTTATGTAATCTTGTTTGCTCTATTTACTTTGAATAGGGAAGTATGTAAGGGATGAATTAAGGAGGGCTGAAGAAACCCACTGTCATAACATTTTAACGGTTTGACATGGGTTTATGTAATGTTGTTTGCTCTGTTTATTTCGAGTAAACAGAGCAATAGCTTGAGCTTCATTCCTGGTTTGGTTATAAAGTTGTGTCTTTCACCATGCCTGCTTGTAAATACATTTAGGCTACTACATATTTAACCTGCCCCCACCTGAGCTGAAAATACAAAAAATATAATCTCCAATGTACTAAGATGTTCCCTATCCATTTCAGAAAGCAGGCTGGTAAGAAAAGCCACGTAAAAAAGAATTTGCATTCTGTTGGAAATAGTCTCCCTAATCATATAATGCATGATAATAATAATAAGCTTACATCCAAAACCACTTACAGTTACCACATTCATAATTGTATGTGGTCCATGTGGGAATGGAACCCACATAACATGCTCCAATTAACACGGGATTGCTCTACATGAGCATTACACACTAGCATGTATCACTAGGGCTGTGACTTGCAGGGCCAGACAAAACAGGCTGCTAAGCTGGTAGGAGAGTAGATCACATGATAGGTGATTTTATGCTGTCCTGAGTTCCTAGCATTGTGTCAGAGTGGCCGAGCAAGGTAAAAAAGGTAGGCAGGCGTTGGGTTCAGGTTTCAAGGCGTCTGCAGAGAAACAGTTTTGAATGCATTGAGGGGAAAGGTCAATGATGTAACCTGGTCCCAGATCTGTTTGTGCTGTATAGCTGGCTCCTATGGTCGTTGTCATGGCATGTTTGGTATGAAAATAACTATAGGATTTGTCAAGACAGCACACACAGATCTGGGACCAGATTGGGTGAAGCAAGTGGCCATTCTAAGTGTTCTACACATGTCATGTTATGTGATAAACAAGAGCAGCAAGAGGGTGTACGGTCAAAACCTGTATCAACATTATAGAACATATCTGGTATGGTGCGTTTACCCTATTCAACTGATCATATCCATGTGTAAAAATTGGCTGTGTGAATCTGTGTGAGTTAATATCGCAGAAGCCACAGAGCGACCATTTTGAGTTAAATTAGTTATTGGCCAATTACTTTAGGATGATTATTTCCATTCACCAAATTTTGAGAGGAAAAAACCCACTGGATACAGTGGAAACCATTATCACTCAAATTACAGCTAAGCAGGCTGCTATGCAATGATAAACATCTTGAGCATGCAGCCCTGTCTAAAGTGAGAGCAGTGGAAAGGCAAAAACACAAAAAGTCTCATTGCTCATACTGCAACTGAGATAGGGAAGATCCAGTGGTTTGTAGGGCCTCATTGTTAACAGATACACTTGCATACAATCTACACAATTATCAATTACTGTAACAAAACGGCTCCTCAAATTCTCCTGTGGTCAAATAAGTAGGCCCTACGGTTGAATGAGCCTCATTCTTTGTATGGCTGATTATTTTTTTATTTTTTTTACAATGATTTGTAGAGGAGAGTGGGGTAAACTGAGACATTTTTTTGCATTCAGCATCACTCCATCAATTGGAATATAGCATTCTTTCTAACAAATACATCTACATATATTTCAAGATGTTGTGTATCCCTGGAAATAATCTGAATTCATGTAAAGACTACAGTTTTGAAAAATAGCTTGTCAGTTTACCCCGGGTTTGGGGTAAATTGAGCCACGGCACAGTGTGAGTTTAGCCGCCTATACATTTTAGTACTGAATGAAACATTACCACTACTTTTTAAAAACCATGTCTATCTTTATTTCCCAAACACAATTCAACACGATCACAATTGCTTTTTCAAAATAATTGTAAGCATATTTTAACACAGGCTTAACACATAACAAACACTTAGTACTTTTTTAACACTTTTAACATAGGCCAGGCTCTGTTATTATCTCACATTCCGGTGAGAGTGCCTTGCATTACGCCTGGGAAGAAAACGCTTCAATTTGCTCAACTTACCCCAAGGCAAAAATGTTAACTATATTAGCCCACACAGCTACAAGGATGCACTTTCATGCTAGGTATAGGACCTCATATTGAAGCGTATAGAGACCCCAACTGATGTATAGAACAATCTTTAAAAGATTTACTTTGGTTTAAATACACGCATCATGAAACCTCTAACACAATAAATTAATTTGACTTGGTGAAAATTCGTTTTTTTGGACAGAACTTGCTTACCACTTTTTTCCATGTAGTTTCTTTACCGAGCCATACACAGAATTATTAATGTATGTGTATACATGGAGCGTGGTAGGATACTGTAATTTGGACCCGGTAAGGGGTCATGCCAAGTTCAAGAATAAAAATAATAATAAATAAAAAATAACACTGCTTAAATTGAATTCAACTACTACAGTATATTGTGGCCTTGTTTAATTTTGGTGAATAAAGGATTGTCAATGTGAGGATGGAGTTGTCAGGTACGACCAGGGGGGTATACTACAAAGCAGGATTAAGGAGTTAGCCTGATTTACACACACACACACACACACACACACACACACACATATATATATATATACACACACATACATATATATACACATACATCCATATATATACACATGCATATATATATATACACACATACATATATATATACGTACATATATATATATATATATATACACATACATATATATATATATACACATACATATATATATATATATATACACACATACATATATATATATACATACATACATATATATATGTATGTGTATACATTTTTATATATGTATATACATTTTTATATATGTATATATAAAATAAATAAATAAATAAATAAATAAATATATATATATATATATATATATATATATATATATATATATATATATATATATATATATATATATATATAAATAAAGGATAAGCTTGAAATGGGCATGGTTTCATTGATTTAGCAAATGAAAACATATACCGGTGTCAGAGTTTCGCTTTAAAAAAATATATATTTCTGGTCGCTTATCAAAGTTAGCTGGCTAACTCGTTGAACCCGCTTTGCAGTGTCGGCTTAGTTTACCCTTTGGTATTACATATTTAGAATAGACGGGAACCGGTTGTGCTAGAACAGGTAGGGAAAATGGGTCACTTATCTTCAGGACAAACCATTTGGATTTTATAATGACGTCATCTGTTAATTTACTTGTGTTTTATAGTAGCCAATGGAAGTTAGAGTGACGTGCTAGATGTGTAATATCTTATTTTGAAGGTCACTGTCGATGGTTCTGAGAGACTGTTGTTATTGTCAGGAAATCATATAATTTCCACTTGTCTGTGTTTCACTGCACATTCAGCATCTAAAAAACAGCAGTCGTAGACAAGAGACCCATTCTTCAGTTCACTGGTCATCACATTACTTCAGCCAGTGGTGGAGAAGCTATGGTTGGCAGCCAATTGGGGGCTGGGCTCAGAGTCAAACGGAGACGGAACGGGAATTTTTCTACAAGCATCTGACCTGAACAGTGTGCTGGAGCGCTCACATCAAAAACACGCGCCATCGCTATACACAAGGAGGAAGAGACGGAAATTGTACACTCGAAAAATCGTTTTCGGCTACAAATTATAGATTAAAAAGAACACCTACGCCAAACAGTTTATAAAGAATTTACTTAACTGTCCTGTCAACCTCCTCCTGAGCTGTGCACCGAGGCTTTTCATGGTAAGTTTTTTTTTAAAATAACTGGTACAATGCTGCAGCCAGTGCTGCTCTTCTTTCTCGAGCTTGTGAAAATAACGATCTATAGTGACTTTGTTATAACGCACCAAATATGTTGTGTAATAATGTTCGTTTATCGTAGTTTTTGTTCACAAAAGACAGTCCCATATGGGATTAGTCGAAACGTTGAAAGGCAGCAGTGTAGGCTCAGTCCAACTCCTTTCTATTTCATTTGACGCAGGTGTAGGCTGTCAATTTATACATTGCTTTATTTATTATTTTAAAGTTTGGCTTCTCTGATAAACATATTTTTATACTTTCATGCATGTCATTTTCATCATGGCATTTTTGACTGACCTTTTGCCTTTTTCAATCAAATGTTTTGCCCCAGCTAACACACCTGACTCCAATAATCACCTAATCATGATCTTCAGTTTTGAATGCAATTTGATTAATCAGCTGTGTTTACTAGGGATGGAGTGAAAGTGTGACACCAATCAGTCCCTTGAGGACTGGAGTCTCCCAACCCCTGCATGTGGTGGCCAGTCCTAATCTGGCTGTGCCAGGTGGAGATTATAAGAGTACATACTCATTAAGGCCAGATTGTTATTCCATGTTCATAGATAACCAGCAGGGTCACATAAAATCCTTATGCAGATAGGTCAATAATGCAAAGTTGTTAAAGTTCAGTCAATAACTGGCTCGGGACAGGGATGCATAATGTGGTTTGGGATGCCTGTGTGGCACAGGAGTGGTGTTGACAGGTAGGATAGAACCTGTGGTAGACCTACCTTAAAGGTAGATTAATAGCCTATTTATTTTGGTCCTTTTGTTTTTCACTATTTAAGAGTTATATTAGTGTTTATCAGACTTTACTGGTTGGGTGAGTTTTAGACAATGCAACACCCTGATCCCATGTTGCCTGTGTAGGCACTTCTTGTGAAAAAAATTAACTATCTTTATCTTATCTTGGATCTGAACTGAATACAGTTCCTTTGTAATTCATCCATACAGGGGTTTTGGTACTCTTCTGTTGTAGTGTGTCAGACCTTGCTCTCCGTTAAACAAAACTGTTCTATTTGATTTATTAGGATCCCCATTAGATGACGCCAATGGCAACAGCTAGTCTTACTGGGGTCTGACACACAACGAAAAGACATTACAGACAAAAGACTACCATTTACATACATTTAAAAACATTAACATTGTGTGTATATCTATCTATCAGTTATACATACATGTCAGTACATACACACAACAAGTAGGTCACATGGGGGAGAGCCGTGTTGCTTTATTTGTTTTTTGAAACTAGGTTTGCTGTTCACTTGCCCTATATAAAGTGGAAGGGAGTTCCATCCACTCATGGCTCTGTATAATACTGTACATTTCCTTGATTTTTTTCTGGACCTGGGGACTCTGAAAAGACCCTGTTGGCTTGTCTGGTGGAGTAAGTGTGTGTGTGTGTCATTGCTATGTGAATGTTGATTATGCAAACAATTTGGAATTTCCAACACATTTAATGTTTCTTATAAAAACAAGAAGTGACGCAGCTCTTAGCCAAGAGAGAATGGCATGCATAGTGTTAATATTAGCCCTATGATTACAACGAAGAGCAAGACGTGTCGCTCTGTTCTGGGCCAGCTGCAGCGTAACTAGGTCTTTCTTTGCAGAACTTGACCATATGACTGGACAATAATCAAGATACTATAAAAATTTGAGCCTGCAGCACTTGCTTTGTGGAGTGTGGTGTCAAAAAAGTATCCTCAACTTGTTCAACAGCCACACCATTCATTACCAGATGCAGCTGAGGTCTAGAACTTAGGGAATGATTTGTACCAAATACAATGCTCTTAGTTTCAGAGGTGTTCAGGACCAGTTCATTACTGGCTACCCATTCCAAAACAGACTGCAACTCTTTGTTAAGTGTTTCAGTGACTTCATTAGCTGTGGTTGCTGATGAGTATATGGTTAAATCATCAGCGTACATGGACACATGCTTTGTTTAATGCCTGTGGCAGGTCATTGGTAAAATTTGAAAAGAGTAGAGAGCTGCCCTGCAGTACACCATGTTTAACATTAGAGAAGATTCCATTAATGAAAACCCTGAGTTCTATTACACTGCCATATCGTGGATTCAAAGTAATCAGAGGTTGAAAAGCCATAACACAAGTTTTCTAAACAACATATTATGCTCAATAATATCAAAAGCTGCACTGAAATCTAATAGTACAGCTCCCACAATCTTATTATCAATGTCTTAAAACCAATCATCAGTCTGTGTGTATGTGGATAAGACTCTGCTCTGTGTGTGTGTCAGTGGAGGCTCTTCAGAGGAGGAAGGGGAGGACCGTCCTCAGTGAATTTCAGAAATTAAAATGGTGAAACAAAAGTTCTCATTTTTAGATAAAACTACACTAAATATATTAATGTCATCAAATAATTGATTAAAACACATTACTGTTCTACAGTAGCCTCAACAGCACTCTGGGGTAGAACCATGGTGTAGCCAGGGGTGGGCAATTCCAGTCCTCGGGCGCCGGATTGGTGTCAGTTTTTCCCCAGCCCCAGGTAACAACTGACTCCAATAATCACCTAATCGTGATCTTCAGTTTAGAATGCAATTTGATTAAACAGCTGTGTTTGCTAGGGATGGAGTAAAAGTGTGACACCAATCAGGCCCCACAGGGCTGAAGTTGCCCACCCCTTGTGTAGCTGAAGAACAGCTAGTTTCTATCCTCCTCTGGGTACATTGACATAAAAACAAAACTTAGGAGGCTCATGGTTCTCACCACCTTCCATAGAATTACACAGTAATTATGACAACTTTTGGAGGACATCCTCCAACCTATCAGTGCTCTTGCAGTGTGAAGTGACATGTTGTGGACCCAATAAAAGGATCAGAGAATGAATCTAGTACTAAAAGCATAAGCTACAGCTAGCTAGCACTGCAGTGAATAAAATGTGATGAGTAGAGAGATTTTGTAGATTTTTTATTTTCTCACTTACCTAGCTAGCGAGTAGTTTAACCTACTCAAACACCCGGCTCAAAGACCGAGGGATGCTATGTTAGCTAGCTGGCTATGGCTATCCAACACTGGAAGTCTTCCAAGTCAAGGTACGTTTTGGGGTTTTATTAATTTATTGCCACTGGGGCCCGCTGATGTACACTGTACTGCATCATTGTAGCAGGTTTATTCATGTGTTAGTTCTAGTAGCTAGCAATGTTGACTATGACGTTACGTAATAACGAATGTTGACAATGCTTTATCTTGGCCAGGTCGCAGTTGCAAATGAGAACTTGTTCTCAACTAGCCTACCTGGTTAAATAAAGGTGAAAAAAAAAAAAAAAAAAAAAAAAGGTGACAACGATGTAGGCTGTGTGTAACAGTTAGTGGTTATGGTGTGAAGGTTTGGCTTGGAAAGTTTTTTTTTGCCTAGTCACAGACAGCTGTTGTACTGCGCACTAAAGTCCACAAGCGAAAGTAAAAGGTGAGAGGAGGAGAGCGTGTAGATGCATGAAGGAATTATACAATGAGCAAATCATCATGGTGTTTGTATGTGGCTGGTATGAAAGTGAACTGTGTTTGTTCTGATCAAGGGTGTATTCATTCCGCCGATTCTGTTGAACAATGTTCCTTGAACGAAAGCAAATCGAACGAAACTTGAATAAACATACCTGAATTTGTCCAATAGAAACTCTAATTTGCAACTGTTTTTATTAATGATAACGCCCCAGATCAGCTAGATGCAGGCAAGAGTGTGCAAGGTGGTATTGAATTTGTCACTGTCTGGATTACGCAAATGTTTCTCTCTACCTGTTGTATCATTATCATTATGGGTATAGGGAAGATTTCAGTATCGTGTAGTAGCCTAAACCTATCAATGTTATTACATTGAGCTGGGTGAATGGAATATGAATGAGAGTCATCCAATATGCTGTAATAGAAATAAGGCTATGCTCATAAAAAAAGTGTCCTGCCTCATCTTAAACGGCACCGACCGCCACTAGTGTATATGGATACCACAACCCCTATTACAAAAACATGTTTTTCCCCTCATCAATCTACACACAAAGCAAAAACAGGTTTTTAGATTTAAAAAATGATTAAAAAACCCCACCCCATTTACATAAGTATTCAGACCCTTTGCTATGAGACTCGAAATTGAGCTCAGGTGCATCCTGTTTCCATTGATCATTCTTCAGATATTTCTACAACTTGATTGGAGTCCACCTGTGGTGAATTCATTTGATTGGACATGATTTGGAAAGGCACATAACTGTCTATATAAGGTCCCACAGTGGACAGTGCATGTCAGAGCAGAAACCAAGCCATGAGTTTGAAGGAATTGTCCGTAGAGCTCTGAGACAGGATTGTGTAGAGGCAAAGATCTGGGGAAGGGTACCAAACAATTTCTGCAGTATTGAAGGTCCCCCAAGAACGCAGTTGCCTCCATCATTCTTAAATGGAAGAAGTTTGGAACCACCAAGGCACGTAATGGACTCTCAGACCATGAGAAACAAGATTCTCTGGCCTGATGAAACCAAGTTTGAACTCTTTGGCCTGAATGCCAAGCGTCACGTCTGGAGGAAACCTGGCATCATCCTTACGGTGAAGCATGGTGGTGGCAGCATCATGCTGTGGGGAGGTTTCTTTAGCTGCAGGGACTTGGAGACTAGTCAGGATCGAGGGAAAGATGAATGGAGCAAAGTACAGAGACATCCTTGATGAAAACCCGCTCAGGATCTCAGCCTGGGGTGAAGGTTCACCTTTCAACAGGACAACGACCCTAAGCACACAGCCAAGACAAAGCAGGAGTGGCTTCGGGACAAGTCTCTGAATGTCCTTGATTGTCCTAGCCTGAGTGAGTGTGTGAGCGAGACAGTGTTTTAATACTTTGAAAATGTGTCCTTCCATTACCTCCCTCCTGTGTTTATTTCTCAGCAGAATCATTGACTTCTGTTGGTGCGGGTTTAAAAAAAAAAATGGTTTAGCAGTATCTGTTCTGCTTTGTACGTATGAAACACCAGGGAGCAGGCTTTAGATGTGCTTCACTGAGGCAATCATCACGCAAAGAGGCTGCATGTCTTGTAACTAATGATGCTAAAAATATAATAACTCATCTGGGCTCAAGGACCCAAGGGAATTTGAGACTGGATCTGAGGAACTACTGTAGTTTTTTGTTCAATGATCAAGTTAATTTAGGTAACCTGTAATACTGTACTGTATGTAGAATTTCCTTGACCATTTCACTTGCTTGGAATAGGGACCAGAACAAAGGGTGAGGTAGAGGGCATTGTCAATAATTGAAAGCAGTGTTTGTCTGTGAGCATTTTGCTGTGTCATGGAGGAATTCCCCTCGTGGGCCTGGAAGATGCTTGGGAAATATGGGAAGAGGGTTTGTGTTGGTTATTTTAACCTGGGCCCGGTCCAGTTTCCTGTTCAGTGGATGACCTGCTTGTGTAAGGGATACTTTGGTTTTTCCCTTGAAAGACATTGAAACTGAAGGTCAAGTCCCTCTAGACTTGCCAGTATTTTCTGTTTGTATAACAGGGAAGGTGAATATAGTGCCATTCTATTTCAAGGTTTACTGTAGTTAATTTCAAAGGGAGCATCTTGTAAAGTGCTTACACAAGTAATTTTCCCTGTCTTCAGGATCTGTGAGTTGGCTAGTTTATGTTTCTGTCCCACTGCCACATCAACCTCCTGTTTCTCATTGTAATTAGTGATGTTGCATAGTTTTCTTCCCACTCACTTCACCACAATATGTTAAACAGTTTGAAACAACAACAATGCCATGGAGGAAACTTCTTGTTCTTTGTATATTTGGGTTGGGAGAAGTCTATGAAATTCCTCAATTGTTTACGAGTAAAGGGAGGTCTGAGCTGAGCTCTGAGGACTTTATCAGACTGAAAAGACGAGCACTTCAGGGAGGATCGGCCCTTAACCTAAAGGCTAATAGAAGGTTCTGTGTGTGCCTACCTACTTTTATCTGGATGTGTCTGTAAAAGATCTGTCAACAGTACTACTTCCTCCTTTACAATGGATCCCTTTCAATGCCTGATGACACAGACCGAGCTGGGCCACTGTCTTACCCTCAGGCTTTAGTGATGTTCTCAGTATTAAGCTAAGTGAACAGCTGGGCCACACAGCTTTCTGAAGGGCACTGGGAAAGGGGACAGTCAAGGGGGGCGGTTAATGAGGGTTCTCACTCCCTGGGAAAGGTTAATGATGGTATTTTGAGACAAAATGTTGGTATAAGATCCAGATAAAATTGAGATTATTTTCATTAAAGGCTCAATACTGTTCGTCATGCATCATCTTCAGGAGGCAGGAGTTTTTCCTGGTCAGGTCACGATGTGGTTAGGATTAACTAAGGGGCTTGAAAAAGTCAATCTGAAATGTCTGGGTTGTAATAGTGTATCCCGACGCAGTGGTCCTTTGAGCCGGATCATAAACAGTGCCTCTCTGCCTCCTGTTGTAAGGAGCTCTCGCACCCTCAACCTTCGGCTCCAAGTCATCTCCCTGGGTATCAGACAGACAGACAGAGAGCCAGCATACGAACCCCAATATGTCCTGACCGTACACAATCTGTGCTCCACCACCACTGGAACTGCATTACCCTCTTTATCTTCCTCCAATGCTTTCTCTCCCGCTTCACTTCTCAGGCTCGACTTTAACCCTGCATTCATGTAAGCACTTTGACAAGTGGCCCAGTAACTGCTGGGCTGGAAATTAGATTTACAGTTTGGTAAACATTCCCGATAAGACGTCAGACTAGGCAACTAGTGGAATTTGCTGCCTTATTGCATTTTTGCACTGACTGTCAATTTGTCACCAGTCTTATAATCTGTAGTGATTGAATTTGTTGATTTCAATGGACAGTAAAATACAATTTTAGTGATGGTCAGTGCAGTACAGTTTTGCTGATATTGCAGAATATTATTACAGAAAGGACTAGAAAGCTAGGACCCAGGGGCTGTTTGTAGTGGACAGTTTTTTTTTCTTCCTTGTGCCGGAGCCTGCCTTCTTATATTTCCAAAATCAAAGGAATGAGGTCTGCAGATTTCAGTCAATGAGTTTTTACACTACTTTAATATCCTGTCTGGGGAATTTTTGACCTATGTTCTGGTTACTGTAAATTCAGATGAATACAAACTGTTGAGGTTGAAAAACAAAATTAGTATTTTTTTTGTGATCAAATGTTATTTTATTTAGTAATAATAATTGTCAGCAAACATGAATACAAAAGGGTGTTGCACTCCCCACATCCTAATCCCAGCCCACTCGAGACCTAAGGGATCGAATTAAATAAACATACATGTATAAAATAAACAACAAAGCAACACATCACAAATTGTTTCAGCGGCAAAAAGCCAATGGTTTAAAGTGTGACATGGTATAAATGTCATGTTCTTCCTGAGTGCTTTGTGATTGGGCGGTGGTAGTTTGATGACATTCACAGCTGGTGTGGAATGGCCCTTATGTACTGTACTGTACTACTCTCACTCCTTTTCCCCTTGCTAACGTTTCCTGCAGTGCTGTGAAGGTATTACCTAGGCTTACGTAACCGGGGTTGTTTGTTTTGGTTATTTTTAAATCTACTTTCTCATTACTAGTGCTGAGCAATTAACCAACATTTTGGTTTTCAAACAACCAATCGGCTGACTTGACTTTGGTTCAATTATTTAAATTCTATTTTTTTGGGGGGGGGGGGGCTCAATGCACACATTGTGTAGTTTCTCTATAGAGAAATCGGATCAAGCCCAAACTGTGTGCTGTACAGTGTATTCGGAAAGTATTCAAACCCCTTGACTTTTTCCACATTTTGTTACGTTACAGCCTTATTCTAAAAAGGGTTAAATTGTTTTTTCCCCCTCATCAATCGACACACAATACCCCATAATGACAAAGCAAAAACAGGTTTTACATTTATTTGCAAATGTATTTAAAATAAAAAACGTATTACATTTACATAAGTATTCAGACCCTTTACTCAGTACTTTGTTGAACTACCTTTGGCAGTGATTACAGCCTCAAGTCTTTTTTGGGTATGACGCTATAAGCTTGGCACACCTGTATTTAGGGAGTTTCTCCCATTCTTCTCTGCAGACCCTCTCAAGCTCTGTCCGGTTGGATGGGGAGCGTCACTGCACAGTTATTTTCAGGTCTCTCCAGAGATGTTCAATCGGGTTCAAGTCCAGGCTCTGGCTGGGCCACTCAAGGACATTCAGAGACTTGTCCCGAGGTCCCTCCTGCGTTGTCTTGGCTGTGTGCTTAGGGTTGTTGTCCTGTTGGAAGGTCAACCTTTTACCCAGTCTCAGGTCCTGAGTGCTCTGGAGCAGATTTTCATCAAGGATCTCTCTGTACTTTGCTCAGTTAATATTTCCCTCAATCCTGACTAGTCTCCCAGTCCCTGCCACTGAAAAACATCCCCACAGCATGATGCTGCCACCACCATGCTTTACCGCAGGGATGGTGCCAGGTTTCCTTCAGACGTGATGCTTGGCATTCAGGCCAAAGAGTTCAATCTTGGATTCATCAGACCAGAACTCTGGAGCTCTGTCAGTGACCATCGGGTTCTTGGTCACCCCCCTGACCAGGGCACTTCTCCCCCGATTGCTCAGTTTGGCCAGGCGGTCAGCTCTAGGAAGAGTCTTGGTGGTTCCAAACTTCTTCCATTTAGGAATGATGGAGGCCGTGTGTTCTTGGGGACCTTCAATGCTGCATAAATGTTTTGGTACCCTTCCCCAGATCTGTGCCTCGACACAATCCTGTCTCAGAGTTCTATGGACGATTCCTTAGACCTCATGGCTTGGTTTGTGAATGAAGGGTGGTTAATTAAGCAAAAAGGCCCGAGAAGGTGCGGTGTATTGGCCATACAGTATAAAATGGTTACTAACGTAATTAGAGCAGTCAAAATAAATGTTTTGTCATACCTGTGGTATACGGTCTGATATCACGGTTTTCAGCATTCAGGGCTCGAACCATCCAGTTTATAATAAGTGATAAGCAGTGATGGGCAGTCACTACCATCTTGGGATTTTATTAATTGTATTATTCTCGCATAATGCATTTAATGTTTAAAAAATAATAGAAACCTGGAAAAATGACACATTTAAAAAAATTATCAAACGTAAACCGAACTGACCTCAAAGCACTAATCGCTCAGCACTACTCATTGATCTTGCCTGATTAGCCTCCTGCTGAAATAGAAAGACAGATATAAATCTAACCTCTAAACCTAAAATAGCATTTTTCCTCATGGACCAGCAAAATGTCCCCACTTGTCTGAATCTCCATTGTTTTACTACCCTTGTGAGGTCTGGTGCCCACAAGGATAGTTAAACCAAAACAAACATGCGCGCGTACACACCTGACCAGTGTCTGTTTTTCATTGTAAGTGACCCTTTGATAAGCAGAACTTAATAGCAGTTGTCCTATAGGAAGAAGCTGTTTAAGAGATTAGGTTTGATGGGTGAATTGAAGCAAATTGTGTTGTAGGCAGAGGGTGATGCACAGGGCCTGTCGGAGCAGAGGGCTGCATGGGGCGCAGACGTGTCCTACCGAAGGGAACTGGGTCTGAAGTAATTAGTTTGGAGAGGCGGTCTGCCTACACTGCTGACACACACACACACAGAGAGTTTCAGTAGCCCACTGTGCCAGGGTGGGGTGGAAACAGTCTGCTTGAGTTGTTGACTACCACCCTGTATTCTTCTAATTTCTGTGTTCTTTTCACTTCACCAAGGAAGGAAGTCCTACACTCCACATGATCCTTGATGCATAATGTGTAGTGTTCTCATATCCCATTTATGGCCAATGAAACAGACATCCTAGTTATTCAAGTACATTAAAATGAGCATGTGCTACGACTATGGGAGTATCTATGCAATTCGAAACACAGTCCTTGTGTCTAATGATATTCCCTCCCTCCTCGCCAGCCACTTTAATGTACTTTGGAATTGAATGGATTTTCCTCTTTCCTCTGTGTTCTCAGGACAGGGGGAATTACTGAGGTTTTGGCTGTAATGATCCTCAATGAGGAAGGATCTCATAGAAAAATAAACTAAGATTGGGACATCTTGGTGCAGAATGCTTTTCTTCTCATGCAGACATCCCTCTTTTCCGTCGTATAGGATAAGCATGCCAGTGTTCTCCTGGGCATGTGCCCGAATAATCTGTGTGCCATTCCTTCCATAAACAAATGCTCTCCATTGGACAGAATGACTAATGTACAGATGTAGGATCTTAATTTGAGCAAAATATTCCTGCAGCAACAGGATTTGAACATTTAGTCCATAATGTTACTTGATCTGTGGTTAGGCTATTATCTGGTCAAAATGAGGCTACATGAAATGTGGAATACTGTCAATATAACTGTTAGTGTAGGTTTTCAGTGAATTTATGTAAATCACAAAGTTCATCTGCATAAACATTTTCAGCAACAAAAGATGAATCAAATTAAGATTCTACATCTGTACACATTCTTACAGTTCAGACTTGCTCACACAACCTTGACAGGGGCACCTAGTTTGAACTGTTTGTATTGGAGCTGGTAGAAATTACCCCTAACTGCTAGTCCAGGCTCAGATTTGGAAAATCCTACTAATGGTTAAGGTTAGAATTTTGGATGAAGTAACTTGATCCTAGCTTGGTGGTTAGCAAAAACCTCTACTACGAGTGTTTACATTACAATCATGTACCAACTGTTGTTTCATCACTTCCTTATTCCCCCTCTGTGGCCTGCGGTAAGGGTGTGGTCCCATCACTGCTTGTCTGAAGCCATTAGCCTGATCCCAGATCTGTTTGTGCTGTATAGCCAACAAACTCCTTGGCATACGGCTGTACAATAACAAACCCTTGTGGTGCGTGTGACGGCAGTGATTGGACTCGGAGGAAGTGGTGGCCACCGCCTCTTATCCTGTTGTAGAATGTAGATCTCCACTATGTGGAGAACCCTGGCCAAGACAACCCCCACCCCATAATTACTTCTCTTCCTGTGCTACATCAAACTTAATTGAAAGAAAATAGCATTTAAACATCTGAAGATGCATAACAGTCAAATAGACATATAAAAAAACATATTTTTTTTCAACAGGTCATTATTAGCCCACTTTGTCTCTCTAGACTTAAGGGTGTTTAGAATGATGGCCATGATCTAAAAATGATTTGTAGCCTATGTAAAGTGTGGAACGCAGTACACGGGGAACTGGGATACAAGGTATAATCTGACTCTGAAGGCTCTTTTTGTTTTGGTCAAATTTGGACGATAGATTGCTGGCTGTCCTGCCTGCAGATTATAGGGTTTAATCTGTCCTCACTTTTTCTCTCCGTTCCTCTAAACCCCAAGCGGTCAATCAACGCAGTCTGTTTTTAGAAGATCTTAACATCTGCTTTTTGGAGGGCTCTTTCTTGTCACGCGTACCCACACACACACACACAATCTTGGTAATTGATGGTTTGCCAAAAATATGTTCATCCAATATTTTATTGGACTTTTGACCTAGAATGGAATGATTACATGCACTACATGACCAAAAGTGTGTGGCCACCTGCTCGTCGAACATCTCATTCCAAAATCATGGGTATTAATATGGAGTTGGTCCCCCCTTTTTGCTAAAACAGCCTTCACTCTTCTGGGAAGGCTTTCCACTAGATGTTGGAACATTGCTGCGAGGACTTGCTTCCATTCAGCCATGAGCATTATTGAGGTTGGGCACTGATGTTGGGCAATTAGGCCTGGCTCACAGTCGGCGTTCCAATTTATCCCAAAGATGTTTGATGGGGTTGAGGTCAGGTCTTGGCTGTCTGCTTAGGGTTGTGGTCATGTTGGAAGGAGAACCTTTGCCCCAGTCTGAGGTCCTGAGTGCTCTGGAGCAGGTTTATATCAAGGATCTCTCTGTACTTTGCTCTGTTCATCTTTGCTTCGATCCTGACTAGTCTCCAAGTTCCTGCCACTGAAAAACATCCCCACAGCACGTTGCTGCCACCAACATGCTTCACTGTAGGGATGGTGCCAGGTTTCCTCCAGATGTGACGCTTGGCACAGGCCAAAGAGTTCAATCTTGGTTTTATCAGACCAGATAATCTTGTTTCTCATGACCTGAAAGTCCTTAGGTGCCTTTTGGCAAACTCCAAGCGGGCTGTCATGTGGCTTTTACTGAGGAGTGGCTTCCTTCTGGCCACTCTACCATAGAGGCCTGATTGGTGGAGTGCTACAGAGTTGGTTGTCCTTCTGGAAGGTTCTCCCATCTCCACAGAGGAACTCTAGAGCTCTGCCAGAGTGACCATCAGGTTTTTGGTCACCTCCCTGACCGATGCCCTTCTCCCCCGATTGCTCAGTTTGGCCGGGCGGCCAGCTCTAGGAAGTCTTAGTGGTTACAAACATTTTCCATTTAAGAATGACGGAGGCCACTGTGTTCTTGGGGACCTTCAATGCTGCAGACATTTTTTTGGTACCCTTCCCCAGATCTGTGCCTTGACACAATCCTGTCTCGGAGCTCTACAGACAATTCCTTCGACCTTATGGCTTGGTTTTTGCTCTGACACGCATTGTCAATTGTGGGACCTTATTTAGACAGGTGTGTGCCTTTCCAAATCATGTTCAATCAATTGAATTTACCACAGGTGGCCTCCAATCAAATTGTAGAAACATCTCAAAGATGATCAATGGAACAGGATGCACCTGAGCTCTATTTCTAGGCTCATATCAAAGAGTCTGAATACTTACAGTACCAGTCAAAAGTTTGGATACACCTACTCATTCCAGGGTTTTTCTTTATTTGTACTATTTTCTACATTGTAGAATAATAGTGAGGAGATCAAAACTAGTAAAAAAGTGTTAAACCAATCAAAATATATTTTATATTTGAGATTCTTCAAAGTAGCCGCACTTTGCCTTGACAGCTTTGCACACTCTTGGCATTCTCTCAACTAGCTTCATGAGGTAGTCACCTGGAATGTATTTCAATTAACAGGTGTGCCTTGTTAATTTGTGGAATTTATTTTCTTCTTAATGCGTTTTAGCCAATCAGTTGTGTTATAACAAGGTAGCGGTGGTATACAGAAGACAGCCCTATTTGGTAAAAGACCAAGTCCATATTATGGCAATAACAGCTCAAATAAGCAGAGACAAACGTCAGTCTATTATTTTAAGACATCAATTCGGAAAATGTCAAGAACTTTCAAAGTTGCAGAGGATAAGTTCATTATAGTTACCAGCCTCAGATTGCAGCCCAAATAAATGCTTTACAGAGTTCAAATAACAGACACATCAACATCAACTGTTCAAAGGAGACTGCGTGAATCAGGCCTTCATGGTCAAATTGTTTCAAAGAAACCACTAGTAAAGGACACCAATAATAAGAAGAGACTTGCTTGGGTCAAAAAACAGGAGCAATGGACATTGGACAGATTTCCACTGGTCTTTTGGTCTGATGAGTCCAAATTTGAGATTTTTGGTTCCAACCGCTGTGTCTTTGTGTGACGCAGAGTAGGTGAACGGATGATCTCCGCATGTGTGGTTCCCACCGTGAAGCATGGAGGAGGAGGTGTGATGGTGCTTTGCTGGTGACACTGTCTGTAATTTATTTAGAATTCAATGCACACTTAACCAGCATGGCTACCACAGCATTCTGCTGCAATATGCCATCCCATCTGGTTTGTTCTTAGTGGGACTATCATTTGTTTTTCAACAGGACAATGGCCCAAAGAGATTATTTTGTTGAAACAAAGCTACTTATTCACACTAAAGGTGCAATTGGGTACCATATTATTCATGACTTTGCAAAACAGAGTATTAACCAAATACTTCCCCTTTTTAGGTTTATAAGGCCTTGCAACACCCTTAGTGTTTCACGAAATCAATCAATACAGTTTACGTATCCAAGTGCATCCTTGAATATGAACCTGTGAACCTCTCCCTTCAATAAGATATTTTAACAGATTGGAGATAGTGAGAGCGATCTCCAGCTATCCTCCATCCTACACTCCTGACAGATCTGGGATTCGAACTGGTAACCCTCTGTTTACTAGCCCACCTCTTTAACCTCAACGCTACCTGCCACCCCAAGGTAGCCTGCAATAAAGGTCTGTCGGTGGTAATGGCTCACTGAACAGGTCATTGAGAGGTTAGTGTTATCGATGGCTGTCTGTGAGGGTGCCTGTTCAGCAGATTAATAATGTAATGAAATGGTAAACAGAGGGTTCGCAGTCTCTTTTCGCTCTCTCTCTCTCTGCATGGAGTTTAATCCCCCTCTATCTGGCAGCTGGTGGGGAAATAACGTGGCTTACTGCTTCCAATCGATTCAGAGTAGGAGTTGAGAGAGGGCTAGCACAGCTAAGCACCTGTTAATGGTCCGTGTGGGCCAACTATCAACCTCCAGGAGTTACTATTATGTTGTCATATCATCCAATATGTCTTGTAGCACCTCCCTCCCACACACTGTGTATCCAATGTGGTGTTATCCAACACTGGCATTATATTGCCACAGTGTGATATTTCTGAAGCCAGTTTATCGTCATGTGGCTTGAACTGCATTACATGTGGGAAGCCACAGTTTTCTTAACACTTCCATCTGTTACCAACATATTTACTCTGCCTGGCTTAAGGAAAAAGTCAATAAATAAGCCGAAGAACAAATTGCAATATTCCTCCACTTGTAATAGAAGAATCGAGGTGTCACGTCTTGTATGTAGGTGGCAGGGAAGTCAAGCGCAGGAGAATTAACCTTGGTATAAATGGAGTATTTTAATAACTTAAAACAAACTCCAAAACCAAAGTCCATAATGAAATAAATGTGGGTACGAGAACCCGTCGCACACCAATCCATAAAACATGAACATAACAATAAACAATCTCTGACAAGGACATGAGGGGAAACAGAGGGTTAAATACACAACAATTAATGAATGGGATTGGAACCAGGTGCGTAAGAAGACCAGACAAAACCAATGGAAAATGAAACATAGATCAATGATGGCTCGAAGACCGCTGACGTCGATCGCCTAGCACCGCCCGAACAAGGGGAGGCGTCGACTTCGGCAGAAGTCGTGACACGAGGGCTTAGCGAACATCTCTGATCTTGCAAATATCCAGGATATACACTGTACACTGAGTGTACAAAACATTACGAACATCTGACATAGACTGACCAGGTGAATCCAAGTGACAGCTATGATCCCTTATTGATTTCACTTGTTAAATCCACTTCAATTGTTTTAGATGGAGAGGAGACAGCTTAAAGATTTTTAAGCCTTGAGACAATTGAGGGCAAGACAAAAGATTTATGTGCCTGTGAACGGGGGGCTGGGCATGTTGATATCCTAACATTCCTCCAACGTTATGCCCTATAATGAACTAGGGATGGATACTGTAAATTGATTAATAGAATATCCGAACGGACTTTAGTATTTGATTACTTGAGTGAGTGTTCATTTTTCACACCTATTTTAACAATGAAAAAGCTTTGTCTAAATTACATTTAAATGATCCTTGTGACATTGTTACGTTAGGTTCTGAACAAACAGAGTAAAATCTCAAATGGACAACTAGAAAAAGCTTAAACCCAGTTTATTTTCCTGACTGGGTGCCTCAGCTGCAAGCACATTTTGCACACAAACAAACAGGCATTTATGTCAAGATGAGATTAGAGGTGTAACTCAGAACTGCTATCTGTTGCCCAATACTGCCTAACAACACATCTGCCACGCTGATCCTCAACACGGGCCCCTCAGGGGTGCGTGCTCAGTCCCCTCCTGTACTCCCTGTTCACTCATGACTGCACGACTCCAACCCCATCATTAAGTTTGGCGATGACACAACAGTGATCACCGAAAATGACGAGACAGCCTATAGGTAGCAGGTCAGAGACCTGTCCGTGTGATGCCAGGACAAAAACCTCTCCCTCAATGTGATCAAGACAAGGGAGATGATTGTTGACTACAGGAAAAAGAGGACCGAGCAGGCACCCATTCTCATCAACAGGGCTGCATTGGAGCAGGTTGAGAGATTCAAGTTCCTTGGTGTCCACATAAACAACAAACTAACATGGTCCAAGCACACCAAGACAGTCATGAAGAGGGCACGACAAAACCTATTCCCCCTCAGGAGACTGAAAAGATTTGGCATGGGTTCTCAGATCCTCAAAAGCTTCTACAGCTGCACCATCGAGAGCATCCTGACTTGTTGCATCACTGCCTGGTATCACCAGCCACCCTAGTCATAGACTATACTCTCTGCTACCGCTCGGTACCGGAGCGCCATATCTAGGTCCAAGAAGCTTCTAAACAGCTTCTATCCCCAAGCCATTAGACTCCTGCACTCCTAATCAAAGGGCTACCCAGACTATTTGCATTGCCCCCCCCCCCCCCCCCCCCCACCTCCTCTTCTACACCGCTGCTACTCTCGGTTGTTATCATCTATGCAGTCACTTTAATAACTCTACCTGCATGCACACTGGCAAGAAAAAGTATGAACCCTTTCTGCATAAATTTGACCTTATCTTCTTCTAAGTCACCAACAATAGACAACCACAGTGTGCTTAAACTAATAACACACATTGTATTTTTCTTGTCTTTATTGAAGCATCAATTTAACATTCACAGTGTAGGTTAGAAAAGGTATGTGAACCTCTAGGCTAATGACTTCTCCAAGCTAATTGGAGTCAGAAATCAGAACCTGGAGTCAAATCAATGAGATGAGATTGGAGCTGTTGGTTAGAGCTGTCTTGCCCTGTAAAAAAACTCACATTTTATTTTGCTATTCACAAGAAGCATTGCCTAATGTGAAGCATGCCTGGAACAAAAGAGATCTCAGAAGACCTAAGATTAAGAATTGTTGACTTGCATAAAGGTGGAAAGAGTTACAAAAGTATCTCTAAAAGCCATGATGTTTATCAGTCTACGGTAAGACAAATGGTCTATAAGTGTAGAAAGTTCAGCACTGTTGCTACTCTCCCTAGGAGTGGCCGTCCTGCAAAGATGACTGCAAGCGCACAGCGCAGAATGCTCAATGAGGTTAAGAAGAATCCTAGAGTGTCAGCTAAAGACGTACAGAAATCTCTGGAAGATGCTAACATCTTTGTTTACAAGTCTACAATACGTAAAACACTAAACAAGAATGGTGTTCATGCAAGGACACCACGGAAGAAGCCGCTGCTGTCCCCAAAAAACATTTCTGCACGTCTGAAGTTCGCAAAAGAGCACCTGGATGTTCCACAGCGCTACTGGCAAAATATTCTGTGGACAGATTAAACTAAAGTTGTGTTTGGAAAGAACACACAACACGATGTGTGGTGAAAAAAAGGCACAGCACACTAACATCAAAACCTCATCCCAACTGTAAATTATGGTGGATGGAGCATCATGCTTTGGGGCTGCTTTGCTGCCTCGGGGCCTGTACAGCTTGCTATCATCGACAGAAAAATGAATTCCCAAGTTTAGCCTTACATTCTCCTGCAAAATGTCTAACTGTCCGCAAATTAAAGCGCAACAGAAGTTAGGTTATGCAACAGGACAACAACCCATTAGACCGATGTAAATCAACAACAGAATGGCTTGAACAGAAGAAAATAGGCCTTCTGGAGTGGCCCAGTCATTCCTGACCTCAACCCGATTGTGATGCTGTGGCATTACCTCGAGCGGTTCATACCAGACATCCCAAGAATATTGTGGAACTGAAACCGTTTTGTAAAGAAGAATGGTCCAAAATTCCTCCTAACTGAGGTTATTGCTGCCAAAGCAGGGTCAACCTGTTAATAAATTCAAGGGTTCACATACTTTTCCAACCTGCACTGTGAATGTTTACACGGTGTAATCAATACAAATATGAGAAATAATAATAGTTTATTAGTTTAAGCAGATTGTGTTTGTCTATTTTTGTGACTTAGATGAAGATCCAATTTTTTTGTTTGTTGCAGAAATCCAGGTAATTCTAAAGGTTTCACATACTTTTTCTTCCCACTGTACATGCAGGTAGAGTTATGAAAGTGACTGCATAGATAAGAGAGTAGCAGCGGTGTAAAAGAGGGGGCAACTAACCAGTGCCCCCGCACATTGACTCTGTACCGGCACCCCCCTGTATATAGTCTCGCTATTGTTATTTTACTGCTGCTATTTAATTACTTGTTACTTTTATTTATTTTTTGTATATTTTAAAACTACATTGTTGGTTAGGGGCTCGTAAGTAAGCATTTCACTGTAAGGTCTACTATACCTGTTGAATTCGGCGCATGTGACTTATAAAATTTGATTTGAAATGTTGCGTTGTTGTCTTCAGTCGGGCAGTTCCTGGTTATCTGGTGACTTCTCCATGATGTTTATCAGTGACCTCCTGTTCACCTTACTCAACAGACCTGGGTCATAAACTCTGTTCCCCTTTTCTCTCACAGTAACTTTCCACACACCAAGTTCCTCTTTTACCCTTCCTTGACCCCTAACATATACATTCCTTATACATGTAAAGTTGAACATGAATAAGTATATTTCAAGCTAGAATCCAACAGTTACCTACAAGGATATACCGTGACGTTTGAAATTCTTAATTGAATAAAACAGCAAACCTTTGAATGTAGTTTTTATAACGGTGTGTTGAGCTACTGCTGGGCATTTAGCCCTCCAGTCTGTTCTGACATCGGTATGCTATTTTCCCCTCTTAAAATAGCAATTACAGGCGCGCACCTAATGGTGTTTCCACAATACCTGACACAGTTCAATGGAAAACACTCACCAGAAAACCTTTTTGATTCAGAATCTGTTCTATAATGGTGAAAAATAGGACTTCTCTTTCACTGTAGCTGTAAGCCAAAATTACCTGAAAAAAAACATGTCCGCTGTTTACCTCTGCCATTTGCATCATTTTGATTAGTCAAGAGTGTTTTTTACAATATTCTTTGGGGTATATCTGTAAAAAGTTATGATTATTCTAAAAGTAAAATCATTTCAAATACCCTCCCTATTATGAACCTGGCCCAGATAGTCAGCCAGAGCAGTTTGTCCCACGTTGCCGCATAAAGAAATTAAGGAATGAAGGATGCATTATCAAAGTATTGGAACCGGGCCACAGTCCAAGAGGCTGCTGGGAGGAATCCGCTTCACGAGCAGGCTGCCATGGCAACCAGAGGGCTTTATTTCCCATTGGAAGCTCTGTTTGCCGGACTGTCTTGAGTTTCACCCATACTCTGGCACTCCGAGGAAGACAAAAGAGTTGGGGACAGAGGTGCTTTAGAGATGACTAATGAACATAGTGGAGAGGTCAAAGTTGAAGTATTACTCAGTCGTAAATAAGGGCAAACGTAAGAAGTGTTCTCTTAAGTTGGCATGGAATTCCCCTCTGCGTTCCTCCTTTATGGGAAAGGGGATACCTAGTCAGTTGCACAACTGAATGCATTCAGAAATGTGTCTTCTGCACTTCTCCCTGAATCAGGGTAGGCAGCAAAACGTAACCACATGTTACATATGGATTTGCAATAGTATACACATCAAAAGTCCCAATGCAAAGTTACACCTCACTTCGCCATCTTTCAGGTCATTACATAAGACAGATCAGAATGCTGTAGTCGTGTCGTAAAAGGTTTTTCAGGGGGGTGATGTAATATTGGGGCCCCGGCAAGCCAGCCTATTCCCTATAATGTAAACTCTAACTTCAAAATGTATAACTTCAAAATAAACATTGTTTGCACTCATGACAACAGGTTTCAATAAAATGTTCAGCCAACTTACAAGCAAATACTTTGAGAAGATAACCGGAAATGCGATAATAAATATGTAGTAACCCAAAAACATAACTGTGTTTGTACTTCTAGGTAACCAGATTGTGACTACAACTCCGTTACTAAGTCTTTGACCACACTGTGTTACATTGGTGAGGAAAAACTCGTGCTTCCTACCCTTCAAGTATTAACATGATGACTCGGATTTTCCTTGGAAAGGCTACTTCCACCTTACATGCTAGTGTAGTATACACACTCAGTTGTGACCCTTCAGATCTTCCAGCTCTGCGTTGGTACTGTAGCAGTTGTAGCTAAGGTCCTGTGTTTTGCTAACTTCAAATGTTTCTTTCTGGTTGCTTCTGTAGTCTAGGAGCAGCGAGGGGGTAGAGCCCCAACAGCGACAGTGAGTCCCTGGGATGCACAGCCGACCCGTTCCCCCTAATTCTCTCAGGCCCCCAGAAGCTGAAGACCGGCTGCCATTGAGAGGTGAGCGAGCTCAAGAACCCAATGTGCATCTGATTATACTGTCAATTTACCATTCCATTACTCAGCTGGTTCTCCTAGAAAGCGATGGCTTTCTGGCTTTCACGCATCTTCATTTTGTCCTCTACCTTGAAGTTAGACTCTGGAAACATTCTCAAATTACTACTGAGATTGACTCTCTGTGGCAATGTTACTTTAGAGCTCGCAGCTGCTTTGAATTGTCTTTATACTTTCATAACAGAAACAGTTTGGAACCATTCTGTTTCTAAGGGTGCTCTCGGATAGAAGTGTTATAGAAGACACAGCAGCGTTGGGGCTATTGCAGACCTATGTATATCATACTAAGACAATTTAAGGGTGTTTATATGTTCTTATGATATTTTGTAGAATGCATTATGCCTGTGGGCTTTCAGTAAAGTGTTACCAAGTCAATTTTGAAGTCGAGCAATTGTATCCTTGTACATGACCTAATTCCAGCTGTTTGAAGTAAGCATTAAGTCACTTAACTACCCTGTAACTGCTGTAACTCTTAAGATCGAGGCGTAACCCCTAATCTCTTTGGCACACAATACTGTAAGTCTGAGTGTGTGTGAGTAACTAAGGCGTCTGCTAAGTGAATACTGTACAGATGTATTAGAGCTCTTACAAATAGTGATTTACAATTTTTTATATCCACAAAGGCAACTCCGGTTAATGCCAATAGCTTTTTCTCGTCAACTTCAGTGTAAAGCGATTTAAAGGAATTGCAAAGCGGTAAACATCTGGCTTGGTTTATTTGTTGGAGCATTTGGACTGATTGGTACAATACCAGCCATAGAATTCTATTTCTACGGTACTAGCCTTGGAATTCTAACTGAATCAAGTTTATTTTCACTAGTTTAGAATTTCGAGCCTAAGTGATTGGTGACAGAGGGATTTTTGGGAGGGGTTGGTTGAGAGGTTGTTTGAGGCAGTTTTGAGGCAAGTTTAGCTCTGGCTCCCCCTGGGAGTGATGTCCCCATGCAGCGATAGCAGACCAGACACTGATGGATTACCTAGCTTTCTGTTGGCCACAGACAGGAGCCCTTGTTATGAAAATATAATAGAGGAACAGCCAGATGGGTACACCGAGTTGGCAGGTCGCATTTGTCCTGGGTAATACCCACAGTCTGTACTGTCCTAAGTACAGACTGTGGAGGGGGGGGTTGAACAGTTTTTTTTATTTTATTTTTTTTGTAAGTTTTTTTTAAGGGGTAGATCAGATTTAATATTGCAGAATGTGACTTCTATCAATGTAATTGTCTGCATCGTTTCATTACCATCAACCGCTCCCATCTATCTCTGAAGACCATCCAGTTTTGATTTCTAGCTGCCATATATTATTCCGCTGTGTTTCACAAAAGTTCTGAACATTTCTATTCTCTTAGTTTCTACAGATTGTAAATTAAAGATTTTTTTTTTGCTAAGAGCAATAATATGATAATATTCGGTTGACTACGACTTTTCAAATCACCCAGCAGTGCCATCTGCAGAGTTGGCTCCAAGTAAATGTTTAAAGTTTTCAGCCATTGCTGAACCTATGACCTAAACAAGCTACATATGGGCAGTACCACAACAAGTGACCTAATGATTCTGTCACTTCGCAGCAAAATCTGCAGAACTATGATGGGTTGTATCCCATATATATAACATTCTATTGGTTGCAAGAATTTTGTATAAATATTTAAAGATTTGAGTCAGGTGTCGTTTTGTGTATGAGTTCCTTAACCATGTGCCATGGAATCAGTACATCGAAAATCTCCTCCCAACTAAGTCATGATGGAGGTGATTGTTTAACCTGTTGGATGAAATTACGCTGACACCATCTAAAGTATCATTTCCACCTCCAGAAATGAGCCAAATAACAATGGTAAAATGATTTGTTATTATTGTAACATATTGGACCATGCATATAGCTTTTGCATGGTTCATAGTATCAGGTATGCTATTAGCAACAATAAGCATAGTCACCTCTAGCCCAACTGACGCAGCATACTGGCTATACATAAATAGGTTGACGCATGGGGTTGCCAATCTGCATTTACCCTATTGAGCTAATCAGTCCTGCATCGGTTTGGATGCCCACAGTTGAGGCGGGTAGACTGAAAACATTCTGTCAACCCGTGGGTCGGTTCACGGTTCAGAGTAATTACATTGCGGATGGGGAAACATTTTAAATCAAGATAATACACTTTTTAAAAACCTAGGAGCTAGTTGTGTTGCATTGCGGCCAGGCAGACATAAGCCTACCAGCCACGCGCACATTGAGAGTGTGTGGAGACGGGAACTGGACCTAGGTTACATAAAACACCTTAAGTTAATTTCCCCCTCATCTTTTCCCTTAAAGTTTCCTTAACTTTAAGTCCGTTGCATAAAACATTTTAAGGTGAATTTCCCCCTTAAATTAAGTGTAAAAGTTAAGGGTGCCCATGAGGTCCCTTAACTGCTTCATTCAGTATAGATATCAATGTAAATAGCATTTGTGGAGGTGAATGTTGCTTTCATCTGCCCTGGTTACCAAAGGAAAACCTCAACCAGCTAGCTACTTAGTGCACCTTCCATTGTTTAACTATCTATGGCTACAAAGCTAGCTGGCTAGTTAACTATACTATATTCTGGGAATTCCCTCCCTATGGCACTCATAACTTGAATGCGCCTCAAGAAACATTTTTCTTGCATAGAACACACAACAACAAGTGAGGTCAGTACAGGTGCATCAAAGCTGGGACCGAGAGAATGGAAAACAGCTTCTATCTCAAGGCCATCAGACTGTTTAACAGCCATCACTAACACCGAGAGGCTGCTGCCTACAAAATCATTGGCCACTTTAATAAACGGATCACTAGTCACTTTAATAATGACACTTTAATAATGTTTACATACCTTGCATTACTCAACTCATATGTATATACTGTATTTTATACCATCTATTGCATCTTGCCTATGCCGCTCTCATTGCTCATCCATATATTTATATATTCTTATTCCATTCCTTTACTTAGATTTGTGTGTATTAGGTATCTGTTGTGGAATTGTTAGATATTACTGCACTGTCGGAACTAGAAGCACAAGCATTTCGATACACATGGTTAGCAGATGTTATTGAGAGTGTATGTGACCAATACAATTTGATTTGATTTGGACTAGGTAAATAGATACAATTATTCTACTATGGGGTTGTCTGATTTTTCCAATAGGGTCTTGCTCCAGCAGAAACCTTCTCATGCAATAACGCTGTGAGACACAATGTCAATTGGTGCCAGAGAGGTTGGTGAGCGACTGGGCCCATGATTAATTGTCACCCGGTCTGGACACTCACGAGGGGATTCTTGTTATCCAGTCTCCTGCAGACAACTTTAGAGCTCTTATAGTACTGGATTGGAACAATACCAGGG
Organism: Salvelinus fontinalis; assembly: GCF_029448725.1. Taxonomy (NCBI): domain Eukaryota; kingdom Metazoa; phylum Chordata; class Actinopteri; order Salmoniformes; family Salmonidae; genus Salvelinus; species Salvelinus fontinalis. The sequence goes on from NC_074665.1 coordinate 49,292,284, forward strand.
GTCACCTTGCTTTACACCCCTCTCTCAGCCTCACTTTGGTTTCCCTCAAGGTGAGTGAAGAGCTCTACCTATTCAACACCTCACTGTATGAAGGACACAAGCAGAACACTGAGCAGTGTGTGACCCACTTGTAGGACTTTTGAGAGAGAGATGTATGTGCTGTAGCCTACTTCTCTAGCTACCCTACTTTAGTCTACTCTGTCAGACAGCTTAACATTGATTGAAACAGTTTTTCATTGATTATGGCCAGATGGAGGATTTGCAGGTCAGGGTTGAGGCTGAATGGTGTCTGCCTGGAGGAGTATAATATAACTTCTCTGGAAACAGACAGGCTGAAAACAGGGACTGTCAGTAGGTGTTTGGATCTCACTGTCTGTCGAGGCTTCATTAAGAAACTGTAACACACTCAGTGACTGACTGAAGTGGGACCCTGCTATGAACTGTAAAGGGTTATGTTGCTTGTCTGTAGCACGTTCCCCTCCCCTGGCAATGAGGCTCTTTATCTACGTCCCCAGAGTCAGATGAACTCGTGGGTACAATTGTTATGTCTCTGTGTCCAGTATGAAGGTAGTTTCATGAGCCAATGCTAACTAGCGTTAGCACAATGACTGGATGCCTATGGGTATCTGCTAGAGTGCTAGCAGATACCATAGACTTCCAGTCATTATGCTAACATTAGTTAGCAATTGCAGTAGTTAGCAACTTCGTTCAAACTGCACGTAGGGTCATAAAAATGGTATCAACCAGTTCATCTGACTCTGGGGAAGTAGATAAAGGGCCTCTTTGCCAAAATCCCGAATAATCTTTAATAAAAAGGAAATGTATTTATCTTATGAGTTGAACAGACCTTATGTCTTTCACACATGCATTCATGGGCGCACATACTGTAGATACAGATGTACTATCTTAAAGGAGAGCTGCACTTCCTGATTTGGCCTCATTTTTCATCAATGCTCAATAAGAAATGCTAGCGGCCATGACTGAGGGCAAACGAGAGTTGTCTTCCGGGCGTGGTTTCATATGGGTGTTTTTTTGTCTTTGCCATTCAACCACAACAAACAAGGGCTAATACAGTTCTATGTGTGGGCTAGAGTAGAGAGGAAGAGGCGAATATAAAGTAAAGCCAGCGCTGACCTTTAGTTTAGCCAAGCTGCCAGCAGCTAGTTGGCATAGCTTGGGGGATAGCTAGCGGCATCTAATGTTAGCTAGCTGATATTTCTCGGTCAAATCACAGTTATGCCAAAGGTAGCGAGAATCAGTGTCTGGAATGTGTTTCATGAGACACAGCATCTTGCGATCCGCTAGCATTATCAAATAATGTAGATGGCTAGTGTAACCAACTCACTGTCAGCAACCACACCAGGCACAGTTTGACGGTTGGTAGCCCGCATAACTTGTAGCTAGCATTGCATTTAATCCATATCCTGGTCATCTGATTCTTGATCAACTTTACAGAAGCCCATTTTCACTAGACTTAGTTATTTCCTGATCAATATGTGATTGCATATCAAGCTACTGCCAAAGATACACCGTGTTGTCTGGGGAATTCGGTTTGCATGGCCAGGTAGGCGGGGTTTGCTCATTTTCAACAATTCCATTGGTCCTCCTAAGGAGAGGTCTACGCCCGCCCGGGGCTCCCGGCCATGCAAAGCGAACTCACCCAGTCTTTTCCATGAACACGATGCGACCATGTGTTAATAGGCAAAAGGGGGCATGAATTGTTGACATAATTGGAATCCAAACCCTGAAGTTAGTCATGACTCCATTTTGGATGAGACTGACTTTATGACCAACATTATTCTATTTATACTTTGTCGTAAATTTTGACAGTAGAATAAATGTTTCTGACTCATATCGATGAGATACAGGCTGTTTTCAAAAGGAGAAGTTGGTTTTCAAGAGCAGTTGACCTTTAATTTGACCAGTTTCTCACAGCAGGAAAATAATCCTGCAGCAACAGGACATGTGAATTATTATGCGGATTATAATGAATGGACATTTTTATAGGGGTTGTTACATTTATCGGTAGGGGAAATCAAGTCAGACATTTTTAAGTGGAAATTACAGACTTTAAAAGTCTTTTTAAAACATGAATACATTAAGTCAGCAAGAACAGAGTGATCAAATTAAGATGGCACATCTGTACAGACAGTTATCTGATTAGTTAGGAAAGCATGTCTGCAGCAACATCACAGGAGCCATAAAAGTTGGAAAATGATCCAATATCAGCATGCTGGCCCAGTTTCTTTCTTTATTTCCATCCCTATTTAGACAGACTGGAGGAGGGGAGAATTCCCCTTTGACTGGTCTCTCGCTCTCTCTTTTCCTCCTTTTTATTACTTGAGAAAGGCAGCAAGGCACACTATGCCTAGTGGAGCCTGTTTGGTCAAAGCCTTACAGGAGAGAGAAGTGGAGAGAGGGCGAGTGAGAGAGGGGAGGTGGTGTGGGGGAGTGTGTGAGAGAGGGAGGGGTAGAGGGAAAAAGGAAGAGGAGGGACCGGGGCGTCCATCCACATTGGTGGCATTTGGCCTGAGCAATAAGCCGCGTTTGGACTCAGAGAAGTTTCCCTCAGGAGAAGAGACCGACACAGAGCAGCGGGAGGATTGGAACACATTGAAAGTGGATGCAAGTTATCTGGGAGCTGAAAGACTTTGAAGTGAACGAGAGGAGGCCCAGTGCAGAAGCAGTTATGCAAGGGTCATCTTGGGGTACGTGTGTGTAGTAACTGACGGGGAACGTTGGGGGCTTTGTGAATAGAGCACTGGGAAAAAGGTAGTTTGATGTAAAATAGAAACGGGCGAGATGGGGTTCCCAAAACTGTAGACATAGAACATTTGTTGACAAAGTGAGCCATGAGGGTTAGCTGTTAGCCTTGACGCCTGGTGGTGTAATTAACTTCTCCTAGAGGTGAATGTTTAAAAAAATCTCTTTCTTCGATATTTGTTTAGTCTCACCTACATAAGTTGAATGTGTTTTTAGTCAGTTGGAATGAGAGAGTCTGCTAAATGACTAAAATGTGAAATAAGTGATCATTCTGATGACCAGAGTCATCTGAAATGGGATAGTAGCAAGTTTACCATAAGGCAACATTGTATCTATACTATAGATGGCTATTAGCGTGGGAGAGCTCTTTCTGCTCACTGAAACAAAGGTGGTGACAGGCAGAGAAAAGTTCTCCAGGAATGTGTGTGTTGTATGTGCGCATGCATGTGAGAAGAGGCCTCTTTTTTTCCCTCACTGGTCTCATTATTATCCGTGCTGCCTCAATTTGTTAGCCCTCAGAGGGAGAGAATGGCATTAAGTATACGTGTAAGACTCACCTCATTATCCATAGAAGCACTATGACAGTTCGTATCACGACGATGGCCTCACAATGTGGGATTTAGCATACAGACCGGGGCTGAGAAAAACAGGTCTATTTTCTTGGATAGGTAGGTTGTCTGTTGGACCAAAATAGCAATGTCACACTTTTCCTCTGTGGTCTACTTTCAGTGTTGGACACTCTCTGAATCAAGATGGGAAGGGGGAGGGAGATAGAGAGTGGATTAGATTGGAAGGGAGATGTAGAGTGGAGAATGGGATTTCCAGACCGTTTGTTCCCAACTGCTCATGCACACGCTCTCTATTTTTTTCACTTTCTGTGATTTTCCCATTGTTCACTCACTCACACTTTCTCACTCACGCTCTCACTCTCACTCATATACCCCAAATCAGAAGTGCTGCTCGTGGTGCCTCTTCGTCGGCCTCGAAACCAGCCTGTAAAACAGAGCTGTCCTTATTCACGGTCCTGACACATCCCCTCGTATGCACGGTGTGTTTGGGCCCAGATCCCTCTGGCTGTGTTGGCGTGTGTATGTGTACAACTGACTCTGAGGGATTTACTGCAAGCTCTTAGTTTGTATCAAAGCATGTTGGTGTGATGTTGCGTACAAGCCAAGCAGGGTCTGCTGGGCCTAGTGTATATGTTTGTGTCCATGCGTGTCTGTGTGTTACACCAATAAATGAGATGTGTTCATGTTTGGTCTTCTCTGTGCTTGATCCCTGTGCTTAGTGTAGACCATGCATGTTTATTTCATGGCAGTTTTGGCATTCAAAGAGACGACTTAAGAAAGTAGCGAATGAGCTAAATGCTGCTGTCCTGGGGTGTGGCCTGCACCTATCAGTCCAGCAGTCTATAACCCGCTGCATCTGGAGAAGGTAAAGTTCGCTTTCACTTTTTTACCAAATCTGCCAATGGCATGTTCATTTAATTACTTGGTATGCTGTTTAAAAATACCTGAGGGGTAAGCTGCCATTACTTTATTGCCCGTGACGGAGCACCCCTATAGCCATGTCATGTGACTGTGAGCGTTGCCATGCAGTGGTTATTAAACCACGGTAGACTGGAGCTCTTCCACCTACCAGTGATACTGAACTGAACCCACGGGCCACTACCTTCTCTGACCACTTGTTTCTCTCAGGGAAACAAGTGGTTATAGCCGATGTGGCTGCAAATTGCTATTTCTACGGGAGCGTCTATCTACCTGTCTAAATACATACTAGGCCTTTCCCAGAGAGACAAAAACAATTTCCTCAGAGAACGTCTTCGACGCTGCAGTCAGCTGAGTTGAATGAGAATGTCAGAGTGCTCTCTGGGCCATTCGTAAATTCAGAGCGCTGTCAGATTGTCCATTCGTAAATTCGGAGCGCTTAGCTCTCGGAGTGTTCAGAGCACCACACGACCTCTGGCCGAGGAGTAGGGTTACTTCCTTGCCTAATAAATCCGAAATTTGATACCAGTTCTTGGAATACAGTCTGAAACAAAGCACTGAAAAGCATGGTAATTTTCCTTGCATGCCAGAATGTTGAATGAAATTATACTGAACAAAAATATAAATGCAACAGGCAACAATGTCAAAGATTTTACCTAGTTACAGTTCATATAAAGAAATCAGTCAATTGAAATAAATGTATTAGGCCCTAATCTATGGCTTTCACATGACTGGGAATACAGATATGCGTCTGTTGGTCACACAGATACCTTTAAAAAAGGAAGTGGAGTGGATCTGAAAACCAGTCAATATCTGGTGTGACCATTTGCCTCATGCAGTGCTACCCACCTCCTTCTCATAGAGTTGATCAGGCTGTTGATTGTGGCCTGTGGAATATCCCACTCATCTTCAATGGCTGTGCAAAATTGCTGGATATCGGTGGGAACAGGAACACGCTGTCGTACACAGCGACCCAAACAGGCTCAATGGGTGACATGTCTGGTGAGTATGCAGGCCATGGAAGATCTGGGACATTTTCAGCTTCCAGGAATTGTGTACAGATCGTTGCGACATATGGCCGTACATTATCATGCTGAAACATGACGTGATGGCGGCGGATGAATGGCGTGATAATCTGCCTTAGGATCTCGTCACAGTATCTCTGTGCATTGAAATTGCCATCGATAAAATGCAATTGTGGTCGTTGTCCGTAGCTTATGCACTGCCCATGCTATAACCCGACCACCACCATGGGGCACTCTGTTCACAATGGTGACATCAGCAAACCGCTCACCCACACGACGCCATACACGTGGTCCGCGGTTGTGAGACTGGTTGGATGTACTGCCAAATTCTCTAACACAACGTAGGAGGTGGCTCATGGTAGAGAAATGAACAAAGTTCTCTGGCAACAGCTCTGGTGGACATTCCTGTCAATTTCTTTTTATATATTGCAACAAAAACAACAACACAGAGTTACACATGGGATAAACAAACGTACAGTCAATAACACAATAGAAAAATCTATATACACTGTCCAAATGTAGTAAGATTAGGGAGGTAAGGCAAGAAATAGGCCATAGTGGCGAAATAATTACAATTTTAGCAATAACACTGGAGTGATAGATGTGCAGATGATGATGTGCAAGTAGAGATACTGGTGTGCAAGAGAGCAAAAATAAATAACAATATGGGGATGAGGTAGTGAATTGCACGCTCCCTTAACTTGAGAAATCTGTGGCATTGGGTTGTTGGAGAAAAAGTAAAATTTTAGTGGCCTTTTGTCTCCAGCACAAGGTGCACCTGTGTAATGAGCATGGAAAAGGGCATAGTAGTCAACCTGCAAACATATATCCTAACAAATTGTGTGTTGAAGGTTTAGTGCACTACTGCAAACACAAATTTGTGTGAGAGAGGGAATGTGTGTGTTTTTGACAATGTAGGTATAGATGTATTTTATTTAAACAGGGAGTCACATTGAGATGAAAAATCTATTTTCATCAGTGGGCTACTGAGCCAGCAATAAGGGGTGCTGCAGACCAGGCTCCAAATGATCAGCCCCTGATCGTTTTCAGTATCATTCAATAGATTTTCACCATCTACATCCAAACTACTCTTTTCAAGAGCTGGCTTTGAAATGCATTCAAATATAAAGTCTGCGGAGATAAAATGGTCATTAAATGCATTAATGATATCAATTTGTCAGTAATAGGGCCAGAATCTAAAATCATTTCTTGGGGGAGAGACGAGGAGACATAACCCTTCAGTGATTTTAACAGCTTTCCAGAATTTAGCTGGGTTCCCTGTACATTCAGATAGTGTATTAACATAATAATCTGATTTTGCTTTTTTACACTAGTTTAACACACAGATTTCTCAATCGCCTAAAAGACTGCCAGTCTGGGCCCGAGTGTGAATCTAGCTGGCCCAGGCAGCATCTCTGTTGTGTATGACTTCAGATAGCTCTGGACAGAACCAAGGGCAAGACCGATTTTTAATTCTCCGTTTTTTTTTTTAAAGGGAGCATGTTTATCTATAATACCATTGAAAACATTTGTGAAGTGGTTCAAAGCCAACTCTGGGTCAGGTATAGATGCAATACAATCAAAGTCACCGAAGTAAAGGTCACAAAAAAAGGCCTGTTCATTGAAATTAAAAAAATTCCTCTTGTTGATAACAGGGTTTGGATCGAGGCATCCGTATATCCCTGACACATACAATGGGACAGTGGTCACTAATATCTAAAGCAAATAGCCCACTCCCAGCATATTTCTCTGGAGTATTTGTAAATATGAGGTCAATCAGTCGATTTCGTGGGGTCCTTTAAAGTTTGGACAGTGGGCTTTGTAATCAGCTGGGTCAAATTTTAAATTAGTACATTTTTTTTTTTTTAAACAGTCAGCATCCCGCGTTCCCCATGCAAGATTAAAATCTCAGGTGATCAACACCTCTGGGGTAATAACAATTGCAATTAAATCAGTGAGTTCGTTTAGTACACACTTCTTGGCGGAGAGTTAGATTCCTATAACTGTTATTTTTGAGTGTGAACCCAACTGAAGACTTAAAGCCAACAATTCAAATTGTTTAGGGCTGGAGGTAGCCTTTAACAGAGACACAGAAATAATATTCCTTGTCTAAATAGCACACCACCACCTTTGCCTTTTCCTATCAGTCCTAAACACGTTGTAACCATCCATAGAAACCTCAAGAGTTCAGGGTTTTATCAGTTAACCAGGTCTCAGATACAATACAAATATCAGGGAGAGAACCAGACCTTGACATGATCCATTTTAGGTAATAAACTACGAATATTTAGATGTAAAAATGTCAAACCTTTTCTGCATTTAAAATCATACGGAGTTTCAATACAAGTCAGATTACTTTGAGATTTCAGGAGACTCAAAGATTGGATTATGCCTATTAGGAAAATAAAACAAAGTAGGAATAGCAATTACATTTCTCCGGTTAGCACCATTTGGCATGTTACCACTTTCAGATACAACATGTGGAACTCTCACAGAGACCAAAGAGGAGGGGATGGTAAAAACAGACTTACATGTAATGCTAATATTGTCCTCACATCAATTTAGTTGACCAAGAACCTTCCCAATGTTTGATGACAACATCCAGGAGCCATTTTCAACCAGGTGAATTCTGTCTTCCACAAAGTAGCCAGGCCAATTCAAGGAGTCAAAATTGTCGATGAAGGACATGCCCGGGTCCTTGGTCAGACGCATTAACCACTGTTGAAGAGACCAAACACGGTTAAGTATTCAGAAAAAAAAGTACTTAACTTTTTCCACATTTTGTTACGTTACAACCTTATTCTAAAATTGATTAAATAAATGTTTTTCCTCATCAATCTACACACAATATCCCATAATGACAAAGCGAAAACAGAAATACATTATTTACAAAAATATTCAGACCCTTTTGCTGTGAGACTACAGTATACTGCATTCTTTACTGTATGTAGTATTTCTGTTTGACATACAACTGCCCCAGTTATGATCGGATAAAATAAATAGGGATCACTTATTACCCCTCCACTCTGTGCTAATTAGAATGTCATAATCACAGATAAACCTTAGTGGTAGGCTGTTTGTCTTGGCAGGGTGGCAGTGCCCGTCTGGTGCCAAGCTGGCTGTAATTAATGAGGAGCTGGCTGGTTGATAGACATGCCACGGTCCCATTTTTAATCACTGTCCTGGTCTTAACACACTGGTGTGTGTGTGTGTGTGTGTGTGGAAAATGACTTGACATAGTTTAGGGCTAGTGCAGTATCTGGATTTAGATCCTGACTTCACAGAGCTCTGACACTGAACTGTCTCCAACAGGACACATCTGTCCCTGGGACCTCGTTATGCTCTGGATGACTCCTACAGCAGTGATGATTTATTTAAAATGCGTACCGGATTTTTTTTAACAAGGTGGTGCCATTTCCTGCAATCTAGAGCCTTAAATGATTGAAACGCGGCACAGCCAGTCCACAAGGTGGCACAGCGCCCCTCTTACGTTCTTTGGGGAGAACCCTGACACAGCTGGGTTCCTGCAAAACACGAAGCGTGACCTCACCATCATGCGCCATTTCCTGTCTACCATTGTTATCCCATCACCACCAGACGGTGTGCCTTGGGACTGATGATGTCACAGTCGATCTGTGTAGTGTTGCTGTTTTGGATGAGATCACCGGTTGGGAGGAGATGGTTGCCATGGTGTGCGCATGCGTGTGTGTACGATGTCATTACTAATTGAATACCCTAGGATTTGTTGTTCACTCCCCCTAACATTGTTTTGAAAGGAGGTTGAAGGGATGTAGGGAGACAGACAGTCGCCTTGCTTCCCATCATGAGTACCATGTCAGGGGCTATTTGCCATGAGATGAGACTGTGCCTTTGCTGTCTCAGGCATCGAAAGCCATAGGCCTGAAGCCCATGTTTGTGCTGCTTGAAAGGGCTCTGTAAATGAGTTGGCTCTGTCTGTGTGGCTACAGGATATTTAACTGTAGGAGGAGAACATATTTTGTTTGTATCCGTGCCGTCTTTATGGTTATACCAGGGTCACAGAAAGTTCAGAACATTCTGTGAACATTCTTCAGGTCATCTCTAAGACATTTCTATCTGCAACGTTCAGAACTGAGCCCTCCTGAGCACGACCCTGGATGGTTCCATAGTCCAAACAAAGCTGTACATTCCTAATATTTCCACTGTAACGCTTTGTTGTTGCTTTGCTACATTGATAGTTCCCATTCATCTGACTGACTGTGTCCCTCTGTTTCTACCTCTGTCCCCCCAGATCGTGTGGCTGTCCCACTGAGCAGCAGCCACCATGGCCCTGATTCAGGCTCTACCCGTGCCGGCTGAGCGTCACCACACCCCTGGCCTCAACGGATCCCCCCGCCGCCACCCTTCTGCCTCCCACACGCCCACTAACCTCCCCTCCACCTCCAACTCCCAGGAGGCCATGGGCTCCGTCAGCAGCCTCATCGCCCACCGCTCCGGCCCGGCCTACCTGGAGCGTCAATACTGGCCCGTTGATATTGGTCCCGAGCCGGGCACTTCCAAGCTCCACAGAACCACATTGGGTGCCACTTCTTGCCTGGGCTCCTCTGACACATCCCAGGATCCGCTGCTCAGTAGCCTCACTCCGCCTGGCAACAGGAAGCCCTTGATGGGGATTGGCTCCAGTAAGGACAGCGGGACCAATGGGAATTACTCGTATCTGAACCAGCACTATGTTGGGGACTGGAATGACAACCATGTGGCTAACGGAAGCCCAAGGACCGGGATTGACACCGAGGAGGCCAAGGAGGGGCAGCTGGGGAGCCTCAACGGGAACGTAGGAGGAGCCCCGCCCAAACTGGTCCTCGTATCGGGGAAGCTGGAGAAGGTGAGTATGACCCTGTCCAGGCTATATGTACAGTCATTCAGTTTCCTCGAAATTTACAGTAGATCAATCTACTCTCACAGTAACACGATTGGAAAAAACAAATGAAACTTTCACTGAATATACATTATTTACAACCTCTTACCCAACAATTATCTCACCCCTCAGAACATGGAGAAAACAGTGATCCGGCCCACCGCCTTCAAACCCGTCATCCCCAAGAGCCGCAACTCCATGCAGTACCTCTCCCCTCGCCACGACCGGTCCAGCCTATCAGACAGCCAGAACAATCTCAACCTGTTGTCACCTGGTAGCCAGACAGACACTTTGTCGCCCTGCTCGGAGAAACGCACCTCCTACAGCGGCGGGCGCCACGTGGGCGGGGGCAGCCAGACCTGCTCCATGTCTGACTCGGGCCGGAACTCCCTGTCGAGCCTGCCACCCTATGGCAGCATCCCCTACAATCTGCCGCCCGCAGACACCCCGCTTGTCAGTGGCCACCTAGAGCCCATGAAGACGGCGCCCGGCAATGTGCACGGGCACTCCAACTCGGATAGCGGGCGCTCCTCGTCCAGTAAGAGCACAGGGTCGGGGTCGCTGAGCGGGCGCGTCCAGCCTCTGTCGGACAGCGGGTCGAGCGGGCGGTCGCCAGCCCCCGTGGAGGGAGGGTACGAGGGGGTGGTGAGGGACCTGGAGGATAAGCTGAGGGAGAGAGACGTGGAGCTGCAGCAGCTCCGAGACAACCTGGATGAGAACGAGATGGCCATTTGTCAGGTACATGGTGGCGTAAATGGACCAGAGAGCATTAGACACAATCACCTTCCTTCACATATTCTAAAACACATGAAGGCATGCAAGCGCACGTACACATGCACGCACCTGGCACACAGACCATGTACATCACACACGAAACGACAAATGTCATGACATACTGTGACACTCAAACCATTACAGTCACTATACACACACACACGATGTAACCCTCACACAATGCCACCCTCACCTACCCACCCCGTCTACCCGGTCTCCCTCTCCCCCTGTCTCCTCTCTCCCCCCAGGTGTATGAGGAGAAGCAGAAGCGCTGTGAGCTGGAGCTGGAGGAGCTGCGTCAGACCTGCGCCACACGGATGCAGACACACTCCCAGAAGGCCCAGCGTGCCCAGCAGGTGCTCCAGCTGCAGGTCTTCCAGCTGCAGCAGGAGAAGAAGAAGCTCCAGGAGGACTTCAGCCAGCTGCTGCAGGAGAGGGAGCAGCTGGAGGAGCGCTGCTCCTCCTACGAGCATGAGAAGATCGACCTAGGGCCACGGCTGGAGGAGACCAAGTGGGAGGTGAGGTGGGCCTGAATACTGTCTGTGGCGGCCCCATTCCAAATTCACTCCTAGTCCCTACCTCTAAGGCCTTGGCACTTTTGTATATCTTGTAGACAAAGCGGATGCGGTAGAGACAGTGGATTTTACACAATCCATAAATACCACTGTAACCCCTTTTTGAGTAATTGTTGTAGTCTAGTATAAACGGTCTGCTCTTTAAGATTCTGGCGGGCAAGAGTCTGGCTCGGTGTCGCATCGTCATCAATCACATTATAACAAAGACTCTCTTTTATATATACACTACTGTTCAAAAGTTTGGGGTCACTTAGAAATGTCCTTGTTTTTTAAGAAAAGCACATTTTTCTGTCCATTTAAATTGATCAGAAATACGGTGTAGACATTGTTAATGTTGTAAATGACTATTGTAGCTGGAAACGGCAGATTTGTAAAAAAAATATATATCTACATAGGTGTACATTATCAGCGCAAACTGGCTCTAACCAGAATAGAAAGAGTGGGAGACCCCGGTTTACAACTAACCAAGAGGACAAGTACATTAGTGTCTAGTTTGAGAAACAGACGCCTAACAAGTCCTCAACTGTTAGGTTCATTAAATACTACCTGCAAAACACCAGTCTCTACGTCAACAGTGAAGAGGCGACTCCAGGATGCTGGCCTTCTAGGCAGAGTTCTTCTGTCCAGTGTCTATGTTCTTTTGCCCCCCCCCCCCCCCCCCCCACCCCCTCAATATTTTCTTTTTATTGGCCAGTCTGAGATATGGCTTTTTCTTTACAACTCTGCCTAGGCCAGCATCCCGGTGTCGGCTCTTCACTGTTGACGTTGAGACTGGTGTTTTGCTGGTACTATTTAAAGAAGCTGCCAGTTGAGGACTTGTGAGGCGTCTGTTTCTCGAACTAGACACTCTGTCTCCCTGATTTGCATACTGTTACAACTGCTTTTTAAGCTCACGATTATCTGCAGATAAGTTATAAAAACATTCTGTAATTCCTCACTGCAGGAACAATATAAAGTGAGGAGAGAGACTCATTCTGGTCCACATGCATTTTTTCAGTGCGTTCAAATTTCTTCATTTTTTTGCGGGCCATCTAATAATTTGGTCAGGTAAAAATGTATTTGAACTCGGATGTCACGATCTGACATAATGGCAGGCAACTTTTATAGGTTTAACATAAGATATTTGCTGGTTTTGTCATGTCATGTTACATTTATAAGCACTAATGAACGAAGAGCCGTTTGGGAGCCAAATGGACAGGTCTTTTAGCTGAACGGAGCCAAATGATCCAGCTTACCAAAAAGACTTGGAATGCCCATCACTACTATACACTAATTGTAGAAAACATTAGGAACACGTGCTCTTTCCATGACTCAGACCAGGGGTGGGCAACTCTAGTCCTCGGGGGCCGGGGTGGTGTCACACTTTTACTCCATCCCTAGCAAACACAGCGGATTTAAACTAATTGCATTCTAAACTGAAGAACATGATTAGTTGATTATTGGAGACGGGTGTGTTAGCTGGGGCAAAAGTGTGACACCAATCAGCCCCCCCCAGGATTTTTAAGCCTCGACAGTTGAGACATGGATTGTGCACATGTGCTGTTCAGAGGGGGAATGGGCAAAACAAAAGGTTTAAGTGCCTTTGAACGGGTTATGGTAGTAGGTGCCAGGCGCACAGGTTTGAGTGTGTCAAGAACTGCAACGCTGCTGTTATTTTCACGCTGCGTATCGAGAATGGTCCGTCACCCAAAGGACATCCAGACAAATTGACAACCGCATTGGAGTCAGCATGGGCCAGCATCCCTGTGGAACGCTTTCGACACCTTGTTGTCTATGCCCTGACAAACATCTCTGTATACCCGTCGCAAGACCCACTGGTTGATGCTTATTTATAAAACCCTCTTAGGCCTCACTCCCCCCTATCTGAGATATCTACTGCAGCCCTCATCCTCCACATACAACACCCGTTCTGCCAGTCACATTCTGTTAAAGGTCCCCAAAGCACAAACATCCCTGAGTTGCTCGTCTTTTCAGTTCGCTGCGGCTGGAACGAGCTGCAACAAGCACTCAAACTGGACAGTTTTATCTCAATCTCTTCATTCAAAGACTCAATCATGGACAATCTTACTGACAGTTGTGGCTCCTTTGTGTGATGCATTGTTGTCTCTACCTTCTTGCCCTTTGTGATGTTGTCTGTGCCCAATAATGTTTACCGTGTTTGGTGCTGCTACCATGTTGTGGTGCTACTATGTTGTTGTTGTGTTGCTACCATGCTGTGTTTTCACGTGTTTCTGCCTTGCTATGTTGTCTTATGTCTCTCTTATGTAGTGTTGTCTCTCTTATTGTGATGTGTTTTGTCCTATATTTATAGTGTGTGTATGTGTGTATGTGTGTGTGTGTGTGTGTGTGTGTGTGTGTGTGTATATGGGGGCCTGGGATTAAAATAAATAAATAAATGTATTCATTTATTTTAATCCCAGGCCCCCGTCCCCGCAGGAGGCCTTTTGCCTTTTGGTAGGCCGTTATTGTAAAAATAATTTGTTCTTAACTGACTTGCCTAGTTAAATAAAGGGTAAATAAAAAATGGAGGCTGTTCTGAGGGCAAAAGGGGGTGCAACTCAATATTAGGAAGGTGTTCCTAATGTTGTGTACCCTGTGTATATGACACTAGTTGTGTTTCCTTCAGGTGTGCCAGAAGTCTGGGGAGATCTCCTTGCTGAAGCAGCAGCTGAAGGATGTCCAGGGAGAGCTGGCTCAGCGTGTGGGGGAAATTGTCTCTCTGCGTGGCCAGCTTCGGGACTCCCGTGGCGAGCTTGCTACAAGCCAGGACCTGCTACAGGAGGCCACCTCCGCCGGCCGCCTGCGCACCCTGGAGCTAGAGGTGTGCCAGAACGAGCTGCAGCGCCGCAAGAGTGAGACCCAGCTCCTCCGCCAGAAGGTGGGCCGCCTGGAGGAGGAGACGGCCCGCCTCCGCGCTGACGCCGCCGCGGCCGATCAGACAAGCCTCCAGGCCCCCGCCCACAATGGTAGTGGAGGCAGGCAGTGCCAGGCCTTCCCAGAGGGGGAGGAGCCACATTTGTTGAGCGACGAGGCCAAGCGGGCCTATGAGAGCGAGGCCCTCCAAAGCCTCCGGGTGCAGATGGAGAGTCTGAGGGCGGAGTTAGCCACAGAACGCCAGCGGGGGGAGGAGCAGGCGTGCAGCTTTGAGGAGGAGCACAGGGTCTGGCAGGAGGAAAAGGACAAGGTGATCCAGTACCAGAAGCAGCTGCAGCAGAACTACGTGGGGATGTACCGGAAGAACCGGGAGCTGGAGGGAATGCTGCGGGAGCTCAGTCTAGAACTGGAGACCCGGGACGAGCTGGAGGAGCAGGACGAAGGCAGCGGCAACGAGATCAACTTTGACGAGATCACCGCAACTGAGATCTGACACCACCACATTTTCTCTTTGTGTGTCTCCCTCTCTCTATCCGCCATATGCATGTGATCCACTAGGAGCATCTACAGGAAGCCAAGAGAGTCTCTATAATTGCTTAGTAGGTCACTTCAGAATCCTTCAGTAGGTCTCCATCAGGGTCAGTACGGTATGTAGTAGTCTTTTTATAGTTGGTCTACTCTGCCTATGTTCCTGCGCTTCCACTCCGTCTCACAAATGTCTTATTATGGTTGACTCCCTCTGGCTAATGTCGACACGCGCGCACACACACACACACACTTCCACAAAAGAATGCACACACACACACATTTCCACAAAAGAATGCGCACACACACAGCAGCTGTTTCTAGTCTATATTTCAAAATGCAGTTGAAGCTCTCTGTGTGCTACAGTAGGCTCCTCCCGCTTGTGAACATCTAGTCAAAACATGGCCATTCTAAGCAGATATTGCTAATTTGGTTTGTTTCCTTACCTTTTTAAGATTAAGCTGGGCTTATTGTGTTAAATCTAATAGACTACCAACATTTCTAAGACCTTGATATTAAGCACACTAACGTACCACTGCGGCAAGCAGCTTTGAAGGGTTGAATTTATTGGGCCTTTCTGAAACTGGAGCAGGTGGAGGAGTTGCAGGTAGTTCCTCAGCGTTCTGAAAAGATAACCCAATTTTGACCCTTATTGGCTTGAAGTTGTACAAACACAGTGTGATCTGATGTGACAATAGGAGAGTACGCTGACAAGGAGAGTGATGGTGAAGTCAGATGAGTCTTGTACAGCGTGGAGGGGATACATCCTGTCTTTCTGTGGTATTCACTGAACATCATGTAACTCCTCCTATTCCCTAGAAATGTGTACTTCCTCCTTATTCACTGTGGGTGTTCTTGGTAGGTAGAGCCTTATCAAACTTGTTTTCTTCGGCATGTTCTCAAATACAACAGGTTCTTTGGCAAAAAAGAAGGGAAACGCTTCAATGTCACGATTACCAAATGTCTCCTCATTCCATGACATTTGAGTATCTAAATATGGACATTAGTGATCTCGAATTTCCCTATTACACACAGGATGTCATTTCATTCGGTATCTGCACAGTGTCTTCAGCGAGCAAAACGGAAACCGTGGAAATTCAAAAGGAGACATGTCATTAAAGCACACTCCGATATGCTTTCTGTTGTTGTGAAGATAATCTGCTTGACGTTTTTGTGATCTGTCTCCCGCAGAAGTACAATAGCATGGATGTATTCATCGCTATGGATCGTTGTTTCTCTGAAACTATTTGTATGCAGCTCTGGCCGTGTTGCGAACATGCTTGTTGTACAGGTGAGAGGACATGCACTAAGTGAGATGCTTCGTCTTTTTATTAAGTTAAATTAGACTGGCCAAGCTTTGACTGTTAACTTTTCATCAAATTCTGTATAACGAAGCACACCCATTCACAAGAGAAAGACACTTACTCTACATGTCCCCATATCGCTGTTAACCCTTCATTGTAGATATCCCTAATACTGACAAATCACATATGGTGAAATATAGATATGATCTACTTCAAAATAAACATAGTCACTGTGAATAGACCAAAGCAATGTCACGTCCTGTTGGGTCTTTACAGTACCATGTCGGCATATTGACGTTTGAGTGAATACCCCTTCCATGGTTCTATATTCCATTATTTTTTTTAATCCACAGTATTTGTATGAAGACATTAAATGTATATTTTCATGCTGTAAATTTATTGTACCAACCGACTGTTTTTAATAAAAACCATTGATAAAAACGCATAGCTGCTTTTAAATGGCTTACTGATTTGACATTTCTGTTATTTAAAAAAAAAAATCTATTTCACCTTTATTTAACCTGGTAGGTCAGTTGAGGACAAGTGCTCATTTACAACTGCGACCTGGCCAAGATAAATCAAAGCAGTGCGATATACAATGTAATTATCAAAAAGCATGTATTAAGTGGTTTATTCTGTGAGTAGGTCAGAAAAGGAACATCAAGCCACAGTAGTAAAATAAATAGTCAGAGGCTCTTTATTAAGTCCTGTTTATACAGTGTGCTAACATGTCACTCTCCTGTATCCAGATTGTGTGGCCTGTAGACGTTTCACCAAGAATTGGAGAAACTCAGGTCATGTTTACACCTGATATTAACATGTGACTTTCCAATCAAGATGATCACTATCAGTTTATGGCTCGGTGTGTCTATACATGTTATTAACATTACCATCAACTGACAGGTGGATCCAAGCCTGCCATCTTCTGATCACAAGCAGGTGTGCTAGCCA
Source organism: Salvelinus fontinalis (assembly GCF_029448725.1). Taxonomy (NCBI): domain Eukaryota; kingdom Metazoa; phylum Chordata; class Actinopteri; order Salmoniformes; family Salmonidae; genus Salvelinus; species Salvelinus fontinalis. The sequence goes on from NC_074665.1 coordinate 49,309,459, forward strand.
CCGCTCCACACTGGCTCAGACCATAGCCAATGATAGAGGCCTCTAGTGGCCAAAAGGCTGTAATTAGCATGGGCTGATCCCTCCTGGTGACTGGAGTCATGTTCAACCAAGTCATCAGGAGGGATCTGCCAATCTTGAAGAAGAAAATTGACTACTTCAAAATGGAGATTGCCTCAATGGCGCTGCCCATGCTGTCACAGACGCTATAATGGCACGTAGAGGACTCATCTTTGTCTATCTATCTCTATGGCTCGGACAGACAACCATTCGTTCAGTTCACAGGGGTCCTGGAAGGCACTCGGATTACAGTTTGCATAAATTAGCCAGTTTGTTTAAATGACTTAAGTAAAGTATTGTCCTAAGAAATGTGTATTTATTTTACATCATTTGTGAAAGTCTGATGCGATTATTAATACATTATAACAAATAATGAAAAGTGAAGGATTGTGTGAACTGGCGCTCTAGGACAGCACACACATCACTGGCTGCTGGTTCCCATGGCAGCAGGTCTCTTAGTCCCCTCATTTGATTGACCGGATCCTTCTTGTTCACCATAGAGGAAACAGGAGTTTCCTATTAACCCACAGAATTCCATCAGACTGTCACTTTTCACTCCTCACTCTTCTCCCAACAAACACACTGTAGTTCTGTTTGTGTTGCTTCTAGTCTCTTTAGGTCTTGTGCCTCCAGGCCAAAGACCTATTTTTCCTCTGCAGTGAGTCAGTCTTGGGTCAAGGGCTTTTGGGGACTTTGACTATAAACACCATGGGGTCTTTGGCCTTGTTGCTGAAAGCCCTGCGGATGATCTCCACAGCGTGGGGGTGAGTCACACCCTGCAGGGACACTCCATCCACTGACACCAGCTCAAATCCAGCCTGGGGATGCAACCAGAGGAAGGAAGGTTAGAGTGAATATATTTGTCTTGTGCATGCTCTGTTGCTCTAGTTTGTGCACACACACACACTGCCATCTTTCAATTCAACATCACTTTGCGTTGTTATGAGCTCAAAAACATAATTCTGATTGCATTGCTCTCTGTTCTTTCTATAATGTGGTGCCAAAGAGTCTAAATGCCCCGGTTGAAAACATGCATTACTCAAATAACCCCCCCCCCTCAGATCAGTACTCTGCCCTCAAATAAAAGAGCTCCTTCAAAAGGCTTATTATAACAAGGATCCCTTGAGATTACCTTGGGCCTCTATCTCATCACTATGTTTGATTTCATCACTAGCTACATTCATATTTCCATTAATCAGGTCAAACCAAATTAGTTGGAAAAGATCTGAATGGAATGTGTGATGTTCATAAGGTGAAATGCTCATCTGAATGGTGGTTTATGGGTCAGGTTGTAATGAGACAGGCTTATAACAGGTCATAACACAGGTTAGAACAGCTGTACCTTCAGGACTTCACACGTGGAGGCGGCTCCTCCTGGGAAGATCTTCTCTATCTTCACCACCGGCTGCACCTTGGACTCCATCCCACCAGAGATACTGATACCTGGACCAGGAAAACAAAGGCCTTATTTCATACAATTCAACACATTTTTGATTGTTTGTGTATGAGTGAAACATCACATTTGTATTGGCTCTGTTGTAAGCAACTTTGCTGACCCCTTTCTATAATAATTAATTCATAAATACATATTACAGAGAAGTCCTGGAGGTGCAATTGTTTGGTAAACCATGAGGATGGCAAACTGACAACGTGACATAAGAATTTTACATGAACTCACCGAGTGACTGCTTAGTCTTGGAGATGCTGACGGTTTTGAACTCGTACTCCATGACCGGCGCGCTGCCATTGAGGCCATTCTCAGAGGAGCTGGGCAGCCCGTTCACCCGCTCCCTTCCCAACCCCTCTGCTGTGAAGTCAGCGTCCAGGCCAGAGCCAAACACCTGGGACAACAGGGGCCTGCTGCGTCGAGGAGCGCTCTGCAGAGTGAACACAGTTTCTTTCTCCCTTTTATCAGTTTTCTCCTTTTTACCCTTGGAAGTCCCATTCCTGAAGGGAGATCTCCCCCGCTCCGAGATGGCATCTCCCTGGTTCATTGACACATCAAAGTGGACGGAGCGGACCGTATCACTGTGTCCCCGTAGAGTGGAGCAGGGATCGGTGGTGTTGCTGTGGGCCAGCAGCCAGTTGGGGAGCAGGGGGCTGACAAAGGGAGGACGGAGGGAGTCTGAGGAGGCGTAGCCATCCACTGGGACGTCCAGCAGGGGGGGGAATGCTCTGGAGGTATGGGTGTGCTGCTGCCGGGGGCTCTGGGACGCAGACAGACGCAGCCGCTCTAGCTCCTCCAGCAGCTGGCTCTCCCTCTCCACCTCCTGGGCACTGTGGAGCTCAAAGCCACCCTGGAAGTCTACATGGGGATTCAGGAGTCAGTGTAACAACCAAGATCCTGGAGAGCAGACTTGTGTTCCAACATGACTGTAAAACCGGTTTCCAACAATCATGGTCTTCAACCTGAACCACAATTAGTTGAATCAGGTGTGATAGTGCCGGGCTGGAACAAAAGCCTGCACTTCCTCCCCCAAGAATGAATGAAAGAAACACTGCTATACTGTAGATGGGACCGTACTGACCTGGAATGGGGGTGATGAGGTGTCGTCTGGGGGCTCGTCCAGACTGAGGGGAGCGCAGAAGTGGGGATCTGACTACATAATAAAGGAGGGGAGAAAAGAGGTAATTTAAAGAATGGAAACGCTTTCCTTTAAATATATTGTTGAATGTGTGGGGTAGTGTGTACATTACTCTGAATATTTTTTATTTTTATTTTTCCGTTATTTTACCAGGTAAGTTGACTGAGAACACGTTCTCATTTGCAGCAACGACCTGGGGAATAGTTACAGGGGAGAGGAGGGGGATGAATGAGCCAAATGTAAACTGGGGATTATTAGGTGACCATGATGGTTTGAGGGCCAGATTGGGAATTTAGCCAGGACACCGGGGTTAACACCCCTACTCTTACGATAAGTGCCATGGGATCTTTAATGACCTCAGAGTCAGGACACCCGTTTAACGTCCCATCCGAAAGACGGCACCCTACTACACAGGGCAGTGTCCCCAATCACTGCCCTGGGGCATTGGGATATTTTTTTTTTTTAGACCAGAGGAAAGAGTGCCTCCTACTGGCCCTCCAACACCACTTCCAGCAGCATCTGGTCTCCCATCCAGGGTCTGACCAGGACCAACCCTGCTTAGCTTCAGAAGCAAGCCAGCAGTGGTATGCAGGGTGGTATTCATGTCTTTCCTCACCAGAACGGTACTTCAAGATATCATAGGCCTCCACTTCGAATGGGACCACCATGTTGTTGAAAAGCCCTAGGTCAGCTGGAGGCAGCAGCATTCTAAATCGGAAGAGACACAGAGTTATTAGCTTATAAAAAGAACAGGATTGTTTTCATTGTCCAGTCATCAGATAATTGGATTTGTGAGTTAAGCCGAATGCTAAATCCTTCACCTGGCCGTTCCCCTTCCTATCTAAATCCTTAAAGTGAATGTTGTTACTATTGTTGTTGCCTCTCTGTGTACCTGATCTCTCTCAGCAGCAACAGCTTCTCAGGCCGGTCCAGCACGGCCAGCAGGTGGCGCACCAGGTTCTCCACCACACGCTCTGTTATGTACTGCAAGAGAATAGTGACTATAACACAGCATGCACAAATCCATGGAATAAGGATGATAACAGTTCATATTTGCGGTGCCTCTCCTGCCCAGGCTCCATACCCGTCGGCAGGTCTTCATGACGGAGGCCACCTCGTCCTCACTCAGCAGCCTGCGGGCCATGCCCTCCACCACCCCCAGCATCTCTGGGTCCGGCCCGCTGGGTCTGCGCCTGCGCTCCCCATCTAGGGACATAACCAACACCCAGCTGATTGTAGTATACCAACTCAACTCTATAACAAACTAACTCTGGTTTTAGCCATACTTATACTCAGACACATTGACTCACAATGACAGAGTAAAACTCTGGTTGAAATAACAGCTAGTTGCACCATTGACTAACGTTATTCTCTTATAGTCTACAGGATGATTGAAGGTACTACTAACCTCCGCTTGCCCCGGATTTGGGGGGGGACTTGGAGCGCCCCTTGGAGGTGTCTCTCCTGCGACCCCTGAACAGCAGGTTGACAAAGGTCTTGGAGCGCTGTAGAGTGCTCCTCTCAAGATTCTTCCCTCCTTTCTGCTGTTTCCTCTGCTTTGTTTGCTTCACCTCTATGGCAGGACAGGAAGGAGACAGGGCCTCAACCAAACAAGACTATACGCAGTCATTTTACAAAAACAGGTTCTTCTGAGTTGTCCAATCGTTGCAGTAAACTCCCTTTCTATCTAAACCAGTCCACCCCTCTGGCCTCACCTGCTACAGTGACCTGGCTCTGGGAGCGATGGATGGGCTGACTCGGTCTACTGAGGGCCATTAGGACGGCCGTTTTGGGGGACTCTCCTCTCCCCCTGCCTCCCTCCCCCCGGATGGCCGAGTCCTGCAGGAGGGTGGTGGCCCCCAGGCTGTGGCTAGTGTCCGCACCCATCCTGTGAGGCGAGGGGTCGGTCTGGATGGCGGTGTCAGTGCACTGGCCAGACTCAAACCTCTGGTCCTCAGTAGAGATACAGACGTCCACCATGTCCATGCCGAAGGGCAGGCTGGGGGGGAACATGACCTGAGACAGTCCGCTCAGAGAGGAGATAGGAGTCCCAGAGGACAAGGATGAGGCAGAGGAGTTGGAGTCCGAGCCCTGGGAGGAAGACGGCCGAGTCCCATTGCCAGATGCCACTGAGAGAGAGGAGAGACACACATCAGTACAGATATAGTGTTTGTTTTGAATTGTATGTGTGGAAGATCTATATTCAAAAATAAAAGTTAGCAAAAGTCACCAGTGGCACGTTGCTTTCTTAAATAATTCAAAAACACACCTGAAACATAATATAGGCTACATGAGGTAAGGAGATGGTTACATACACTTGTTAAGCCACCTGTATTCTGCCACCATCTCCTTATAGGCAGGGTATCGTCCCGCTTCCTGCAAAGATGCGACCAGAGATATGCAAATAGGTTACAGTAGAGTTCTTGACCCGTTCACAGGATCAAGAGTAACTCTAGAACCACAAAGACAGAGTCATATATAACGTAGAGAAAGAGCAGCAACGTCGTCAACAAGCAATGGAAATGGTTCTCTTCCCAACACATATTCCACCTTTGACATACTTCGTACTGTTATTTTCCCTAGTACTGGTAATGGTGTTTCCCTTAGAGGGTCCAAGGCGAGGTACAGAATTGGAGAACATTAAGGTACAAAATGCGCCTGTGTGCTTTTGATCATCACCTGATCCTGGCTGAGCTGCCAGGTGAATAATGCATGCGGCCTGGCTATTTTTCACAGGGTGAAACCCAACCCGCCACAGGTAAAGTGAGCGAGCAATATTACGACTGTACGCCAGCTGTCTGCCCTGCCACGCAACCTGCTCTCTTGGTGTGTGTACTGTAGCAACGGTGTCCGTGTGTGAAAGAGAGACAGTGGGTGAGTGACTGTGTGGGCCATTTTCACTGACCAGTACAATTGGGCTACACACTTTCTCAATGGAGAGTAGTCATGGTTCATTCTGGAAGGTGATACACCTTCATTACCAGGTCAGAAGCATGGATCTCCACGCGTAAATATGAACGCAGAGGTGGAAAAAATCTATAACAATCTCATTTGGATCTATATTGAATCACAGGCTCCAACTGACTGTTTTCAAAGTCTTCGACGTTCAAGGTAGAAGGTCAAAGGTCAACCACACTCACCTTGATGGTCAGCATGATGTGTGTGTGGCTCTTCAGCACCTCCACGGCACTGCTGTGGCTGATGTCCTCGAAGCTTACACCGTTGGCCGCAAGGATCTGGTCGCCCATATTGATGCCGTTCCGTTCACCCAGACCACCAGGATCCAATCTGACACAGCACACACATCATAATATCACTAAACAGCGAAGGGCATAAGTCCGGCACAGCACAGGAAACACAGACACTGCAAACTAAGCAAGGATTTAAATGATGAATTCAAAAAGCGGTTCAACTTTATTTTGAATGATTTCTTTGTTTCTCAAGCCGGAGATGTTACAGTACGAGCCTACTTGGAGACGTAGATGCCCAGGCCGAACTCCTTGCCCCCTCGGATGTTGAAGCCCAGGCAGTAGTCATCTGAGGTGGTGTAGAGGTGGATGATACTCCGCAGGGCCCCATCTGAGCTGGCCACTGAGGCGGAGGGTGTACGCCCACTCTCCTCCACCACCATCCTACCGTGGATCAGATCCACCCTGCAATGGAGATATGTTATGGGGTCGAATGTTTTCGTGACGCACACTGGCACATATGGATACACACTGTAGTAGAGTTCTGCTTTATTATGAGTAATCAAACCATTGGCATACACTGAGTGTACAAAACATTATGAACACCTGCTCTTTCCATGACAGACTGACCAGGTGAATCCAGGTGAAATCTATGATCCCTTAATGATGTCACTTGTTAAATTCACTTCAAAATCAGTGTAGATGAAGGGGAGGAGACGGGTTAAAGAAGGATTTTTAAGCCTTGAGACAACTGAGACATGGATTGTGTATGTGTCATTCAGAGGGTGAATGGGCGAGTCAAAATATTGAAGTGCCTTTGAGCGGGGTATGGTAGTAAGTGCCAGGCACACGGGTTTGAGTCTGTCAAGACCTGCAACGCTGCTGGGTTCTTTACACTCAACACTCAAGTGTATACTGGTGCATAAGGATATATACTGCAATAGAGTTATACTCACTAACATTTAGGCTAGGAGTAATCGAACCATTGATATACACTGTATACATGTGTATATATACATGTAAAGACATGATCAGACCTATATAAGTACTTAGAGATAAACTATGTAATTTAAGTTGCTAATTAGATAAAGCTTTATTGACAGGATTTTAACTAAACACAATCAAACCAGTAAGACAATTCAAGGGGTGAAAGGGACTCACAATTCCAAACTGTGGCTCTGAATTGACAGAGAAAATGTGTAATTTATAATCGGAGGTCTGTGCTTACCAGGTTGTCTTCTCTTTGGAGTAGCGGATACCAGGTACTTTGCCCACGCGTCTCACCACCATCCTCAGTCTGTTGTTCCCTGTCAGGACTTTAACTGCACTGCTCATAGTGATGCTCTCCAAGCTCACCCCATTCACCTCCACCAGCTTGTCCCCCACACACAGGCCTGCCTGCTCTGTGGACACATGAATTCGTAAAGTATTCAGACCCCATTACTTTTTCCACATTTTGTTACGTTGCAGCCTTATACTTCTAAAATAGTTTTTTTTCAAATCCATAAGTATTCAGACCCTTTACTCAGTACTTTGTTAAAGCCCCTATGGCAGCGATTACAGCCTCAAGTCTTCTTGGGTATGACGCTACAAGCTTGGCACACCTGTATTTGGGGAGTTTCTCCCATTCTTTTCCGCAGATCCTCTCAAGCTCTGTCAGGTGGGATGGGGAGGGTCGCTGCACAGCTATGCTCGATCGGGTTCAAGTCCGGGCTCTGGCTGGGCCACTCAAGGACATTCAGAGATAAAAATGCCATTGTAAAAATAGCTCCGGAGCAAAAAGCAGATGTTTTACGTGCCCCCAACCGATTGTGTTTTTGTTCGTTTATCTGCATTGTTTGTAACTTATTTTTTAAACTTATTTTGTACATAATGTTGCCGCTACCGTCCAAAAATAACTTCTAGACATCAGGACTGCGATTACTCACCACGGGCTAGCATAATCCTTTTTCTTCTTTCACAACTCCAATGAGCCCGAGGCGGAGGATATACGGCTCCCTCGGGAACAGGCCCGAACCAAGTGATCTACGTGAAGAGGAGGTGGAGAAAGAGAGGCCGGAGGGCGGGCTGCCTTCTGAGGAGTAGGAGGTGATTGAATAAACCCCCACTCCCCTCAATTCTGCTCGCAAACATGCAATCTTTGAACAATAACATGGACGAGTTATTGGGAAGATTAAACTACCAACGGGACATTAAAAACTGTAACATCTTATGCTTCACGGAGTCGTGGCTGAACGACGACAATATCAACATACAGCTGGCTGGTTATAAGATGTACCGGCAGGATAGAACAGCGGCGTCTGGTAAGACAAGGGGCGGCGGTGTATGTATTTTTGTAAACAACAGCTGGTGCATGATATCTAAGGAAGACTCGAGCCATTTTTTGTTTCACATGATAAGCATTACCTACCGAGAGAGTTTAATCTATATTCTTTGTAGCTGTTTACATACCACCACAGTCAGAGGCTGGCACTAAGATAGCATTGCATGAGCTGTATTCCGCCATAAGCAAACAAGAAAACGCTCACCTAGAGGAGGCGGCGCTCCTAGTAGCCGGGGACTTTAATGCAGGGAAACTTAAATCAGTTTTACCTCATTTCTATCAACATGTTAAATGTGCAACCAGAGGGAAAAGAACTCTGGACCACCTATACTCCACACACAGAGATGCATACAACACTCTCACTCCCCCTCCATTTGGCAAATATGACCATAATTCCATCCTCCTGATTCCTGCTTACAAGCTAAAATTAAGCAGGAAGCACCAGTGACTAGATGAAGCAGATGCTAAGCTACAGGACTGTTTTGCTAGCAGACTGGAATATGTTCCGGGATTCCTCCAATGGCATTGAGGAGTACACCACATCTGTCATTGACTTCAGTAATAAGTGCATCGATGACGTCGTCCCCACAGTGACTGTACGTACAATTGAAGTCGGAAGTTAACATACACCTTAGCCAAATACATATAAACTCAGTCTTAGGTCAGTTAGGTTCACCACTTTATTTTAAGAATGTGAAATGTTAGAATAATAGCAGAGAATGATTTATTTCAGCTTTTCTTTATTTCATCACATTCCCAGTTGGTCAGAAGTTTACAAACACTCAATTAGTATTTGGTAGCATTGCCTTTAAATTGTTTAACTTAGGTCAAACGTTTCGGGTAGCCTTCCCAAAAGCTTGGGTGAATTTTGGCCCATGCCTCCTGACATAGCTGGTGTAACTGAGTCAGGTTTGTAGGCCTCCTAGCTTGCACACACTTTTTCAGTTCTGCCCAAAAATGTTCTATAGGATTGAGGTCAGGGCTTTGTGATGGCCATTCCAATACCTTGACTTTGTTGTCCTTAAGGCATTTTGCCACAACCTTGGAAGTATGCTTCGGGTCATTGTCCATTTGGAAGACCCATTTGCGACCAAACTTTAAGTTCCTGACTGATGTCTTGAGATGTTGCTTCAATATATCCACATAATTTTCCTACCTCATGATGCCATCTATTTTGTGAAGTGCACCAGTCCCTCCTGCAGCAAAGCACCCCCACAACATGATGCTGCCACTCCCGTGCTTCACTGTTGGGATGGTGTTCTTCGGCTTTTCCTCCAAACATAACGATGGTCATTATGGCCAAACAGTTCTATTTTTTGTGTCATCAGACCAGAGGACATTTCTCCAAAAAGTACGATCATTGTCCCCATGTGCAGTTGCAAACCGTAGTCTGGCTTTTTTATGGCGATTTTGGAGCAGTGGCTTCTTCCTTGCTGAGCGGCCTTTCAGCTTATGTCGATATAGGACTAATTTTACTGTGACTATAGATACTTTTGTACCTGTTTCCTCCAGCATCTTCACAAGGTCCTTTGCTGTTGTTCTGGGATTAATTTGCACTTTTCGCACCAAAGTATGTTCATCTCTAGGAGACAGAACACGTCTCCTTCCTGAGCGGTATGACGGCTGCTTGGTCCCATGGTGTTTATACTTGCGTACTATTGTTTGTACAGATGAACGTGGTACCTTCAGGTGTTTGGAAATTGCTCCCATGGATGAACCAGACTTATGGAGGTCTACAATTATTTTTCTGAGGTCTTGGCTGATTTCTTTTGATTTTCCCATGATGTCAAGCAAAGAGGCACAGAGTTTGAAGGTAGGCCTTGAAATACATCCACAGGTACACCTCCAATTGACTCAAATTATGTCAATTAGCCCATCAGAAGCTTCTAAAGCCATGACATCATTTTCTGGAATTTTCCAAGCTGTTTAAAGGCACAGTCAACTTAGTGTATGTAAACTTCTGACCCACTGGAATTGTGATACAGTGAATTATAAGTGAAATAATATGTCTGTAAACAATTGTTGGAAAAATTACTTGTGTCATGCACAAAGTAGATGTTCTAACCGACTTGCCAAAACTATAGTTTGTTAACAAGAAATGTGTGGAGTGGTTGAAAAACGAGTTTTAATGACTCCAACCTAAGTGTATGTAAATTTCCGACTTCAACTGTACATACCCCAACCAGAAACCATGGATTACAGGCAGCATCCGCACTGAGCTAAAGGCTAGAGCTGCTGCTTTCAAGGAGCGGTACTCTAACCCGGAAGCTTATAAGAAATCCCGCTATGCCCTCCAACGAACCATCAAACAGGCAAAGCTTCAATACAGGACTAAGATCGAGTCATACTACACCGGCTCTGACGCTCGTCGGATGTGGCAGTGCCTGCAAACCATTACAGACTAGAAAGGGAAGCACAGCCGAAAGCTGCCCAGTGACACAAGCCTACCGGACGAGCTAAACTACTTCTATGCTAGCTTTGAGGCAAATAACACTGAAACATGCATGAGACCACCAGGTGTACTGGGAGACTGTTTGATCACGCTCGCCGCAGCCGATGTGAGTAAGACCTTTAGACAGGTCAACAGTCACAAGGCTGCAGGGCCAGACAGATTACCAGGACGTGTACTGCGAGCATGCGCTGACCAACTAGAAAGTGTCTTCACTGACATTTTCAACCTCTCCCTGTCCGAGTCTGTAATACCAACATGTTTTAAGTAGCATAGTGCCTGTGCCCAAGAACACTAAGGTAACCAGCCTAAATGACTACCGACCCGTAGCACTCACGTCTGTAGCCATGAATTGCTTTGAAAGGCTGGTCATGGCTCACATCAACACCATCATCCCAGAAACCCTAGACCCACTCCAATTTGCATACCGCCCCAACAGATCTACAGATGATATGTGAGAATGCTATTCATTGACTACAGCTCAGCGTCGTGCCTTCAAAGCTCATCAATAAGCTAAGGACCCTGGGACTAAACACTTCCCTCTGCAACTGGATCCAGGACTTCCTGACAGGCTGCACCAGGTGGTAAGGGTAGGTAACAACACATCCGCCATGCTGATCCTCAACACAGGGGTCCCTCAGGGGTGCGTGCTCAGTCCCCTCCTGTACTCCCTGTTTACTCATGACTACACCTAGCCTACACCTCCTATCATCTCTTCCCTCTGCTCAAACCTTCTCCAACCTATCTCCTGATTCTGCCTCCTCAACCCTCCTCTCCTCCCTTTCTGCATCCTTTGACTCTCTATGTCCCCTATCCTCCAGGCCGGCTTGGTCCTCCCCTCCTGCTCCGTGGCTCGACGACTCATTGCGAGCTCACAGAACAGGGCTCCGGGCAGCCGAGCGGAAATGGAGGAAAACTCGCCTCCCTGCGGACCTGGCACTTTCACTCCCTCCTCTCTACATTCTCCTCTTCTGTCTCTGCTGCTAAAGCCAATTTCTACCACTCTAAATTCCAAGCATCTGCCTCTAACCCTAGGAAGCTCTTTGCCACCTTCTCCTCCCTCCTGAATCCTCCTCCCCCTCCTCCCCCCTCCTCCCTCTCTGCTGATGACTTCGTCAACCATTTTGAGAAGAAGGTCGACGACATCCGATCCTCGTTTGCTAAGTCAAACGACACCGCTGGTTCTGCTCACACTGCCCTACCCTGTGCTTTGACCTCTTTCTCCCCTCTCTCTCCAGATGAAATCTCGCGTCTTGTGACGGCCGGCAGCCCAACAACCTGCCCGCTTGACCCTATCCCCTCCTCTCTTCTCCAGACCATTTCCGGAGACCTTCTCCCTTACCTCACCTCGCTCATCAACTCATCCTTGACCGCTGGCTACGTCCCTTCCGTCTTCAAGAGAGCGAGAGTTGCACCCCTTCTGAAAAAACCTACACTCGATCCCTCCGATGTCAACAACTACAGACCAGTATCCCTTCTTTCTTTTCTCTCCAAAACTCTTGAACGTGCCGTCCTTGGCCAGCTCTCCTGCTATCTCTCTCAGAATGACCTTCTTGATCCAAATCAGTCAGGTTTCAAGACTAGTCATTCAACTGAGACTGCTCTTCTCTGTGTCACGGAGGCGCTCCGCACTGCTAAAGCTAACTCTCTCTCCTCTGCTCTCATCCTTCTAGACCTATCGGCTGCCTTTGATACTGTGAACCATCAGATCCTCCTCTCCACCCTCTCCGAGCTGGGCATCTCCGGCGCGGCCCACGCTTGGATTGCGTCCTACCTGACAGGTCGCTCCTACCAGGTGGCGTGGCGAGAATCTGTCTCCGCACCACGTGCTCTCACCACTGGTGTCCCCCAGGGCTCTGTTCTAGGCCCTCTCCTATTCTCGCTATACACCAAGTCACTTGGCTCTGTCATATCCTCACATGGTCTCTCCTATCATTGCTATGCAGACGACACACAATTAATCTTCTCCTTTCCCCCCTCTGATAACCAGGTGGTGAATCGCATCTCTGCATGTCTGGCAGACATATCAGTGTGGATGACGGATCACCACCTCAAGCTGAACCTCGGAAAGACGGAGCTGCTCTTCCTCCCGGGGAAGGACTGCCCGTTCCATGATCTCGCCATCACGGTTGACAACTCCATTGTGTCCTCCTCCCAGAGTGCTAAGAACCTTGGCGTGATCCTGGACAACACCCTGTCGTTCTCAACTAACATCAAGGCGGTGACCCGTTCCTGTAGGTTCATGCTCTACAACATTCGCAGAGTACGACCCTGCCTCACGCAGGAAGCGGCGCAGGTCCTAATCCAGGCACTTGTCATCTCCCGTCTGTATTACTGCAACTCGCTGTTGGCTGGGCTCCCTGCCTGTGCCATTAAACCCCTACAACTCATCCAGAACGCCGCAGCCCGTCTGGTGTTCAACTTTCCCAAGTTCTCTCATGTCACCCCGCTCCTCCGCTCTCTCCACTGGCTTCCAGTTGAAGCTCGCATCCGCTACAAGACCATGGTGCTTGCCTACGGAGCTGTGAGGGGAACGGCACCTCCGTACCTTCAGGCTCTGATCAGGCCCTACACCCAAACAAGGGCACTGCGTTCATCCACCTCTGGCCTGCTCGCCTCCCTACCTCTGAGGAAGTACAGTTCCCGCTCAGCCCAGTCAAAACTGTTCGCTGCTCTGGCACCCCAATGGTGGAACAAACTCCCTCACGACGCCAGGTCAGCGGAGTCAATCACCACCTTCCGGAGACACCTGAAACCCCACCTCTTTAAGGAATACCTAGGATAGGATAAAGTAATCCTTCTAACCCCCCCCCCCCCCCTTAAAAGAGTTAGATGTACTATTGTAAAGTGGTTGTTCCACTGGATATTATAAGGTGAATGCACCAATTTGTAAGTCGCTCTGGATAAGAGCGTCTGCTAAATGACTTAAATGTAAATGTAAATGTACACGGCCAGGCACGACTCCAACACCATCATTAAATTTGTCAATGACACAACAGTAGGCCTGATCAACGACAACAACGAGACAGCCTATTGGGAGGAGGTCAGAGATCTGGCCGTGTGGTGCCAGGACAACAACCTCTCCCTCAATGTGATCAAGACAAAAGAGATGATTGTGGACTACAGAAACAAGAGGACCGAGCACGCCCCCATTCTCATCGACGGGGCTGCAGTGGAGCAGGTTGAGAGCTTCAAGTTCCTTGGTGTCCACATCACCAACAAACTAACATGGTCCAAGCACACCATGACAGTTGTGAATCGGGCACGACAAAACCTGTTCGCCCTCAGGAGACTGGCATTGGTCCTCAGATCATCAAAAGGTTCTACAGCTGCACCTTTGAAAGCATCCTGACTGGTTGCATCACTGCCTGGTATGGCAACTCCTCCGACCGCAAGGCACTACAGAGGGTAGTGCGAACGGCCCAGTACATCACTGGGGCCAGGCTTCCTGCCATCCAGGACCTCTATACCAGGCGGTGTCAGAGGAAGACCCTGAAAATTGTCAAAGACTCCAGCCGCCATAGTCATAGACTGTTCTCTCTGCTACCACATGGCAAGCGGTACTGGAGCGCCAAGTCTAGGTCCAAGAGGCTTCTAAACAGCTGCTATCCCAAGCCATAAGACTCCTGAACATCTCGTCAAATGGCTACCCAGACTATTCACATTGCCCCCCTCCCCTCTCCACACCACTGCCACTCTCTGTTGTCATCTATGCATCACTTCAATTAACTCTATCTACATGTGCATACTACCTCAACTAACCAGTACCCTTGCACATTGACTCTGTACTGGCACATCCCTGTATATTATGTTATTTTTTACTGCTCCTCTTTAATTACTTGTTACTTTTATCTCTTATTCTTATCCATGTTTTTTTAAACTGCACTGTCGGTTAGGGGCTCGTAAGTAAGAATTTCACTGTGAGGTCTACACCTGTTGATTTGTCCCAAAGCCACTCCTGCGTTGTCTTGGCTGTGTGCTTAGGGCTGTTGTCCTGTTGGAAGGTGAACCTTCTCCCCAGTCTGAGGTCCTGAGCGCTCTGGAGCAAGTTTTCATCAAGGATCTCTCTGTACTTTGCTCCGTTCATCTGTCCCTCGATCCTGACTAGTCTCCCAGTCCCTGCCGCTGAATAACATACCCACAGCATGATGCTTCCACCACCATGCTTCACCGTAAGGATGGTGCCAGGTTTCCTCCAGACGTGAAGCTTGGCATTCAGGCCAAAGAGTTCAATCTTGGTTTCATCAGACCAGAGAATCTTGTTTCTCATGGTCTGAGAGTCCTTTAGGTGCCTTTTGGCAAACTCCAAGCAGGCTGTCGTGTGCCCTTTACTGAGGAGTGGCTTCCTTCTGGCCACTCTACCATAAAGGCCTGATTGGTGGAGTGCTGCAGAGATGGTTGTCCTTCTGGAAGGTTCTCCCATCAACACAAAGGAACTCTGGAGCACTGTCAGAGTGACCATCAGGTTTGTAGTCACCTCACTGATAAAGGCCCTTCTCCCCCGATTGCTCAGTTTGACCGGGAGGGAAGCTCTAGGAAGAGTCTTGGTGGTTCCAAACTTGTTCCATTTAAGAATGATGGAGGCCACTGTGTTCTTGGGGACCTTCAATGCTGCAGAAATGTTTTGGGACCCTTCCCCAGATCTGTGCCTCGACACAATCCTGTCTCGAAGCTCTACAGACAATTCCTTCGACCTCATGGTTTGGTTTTTGCTCTGACATGCACTGTCAATTGTGGAATCTTATATAAACAGGTGTGTGCCTTTCCAAATCATGTCCAATCAATTTAATTTACCACAGGTGGACTCCAATCAAGTTGTAGAAACATCTCAAGGACGATCAATGGAAACAGGATGCACCTGAGCTCAATTTCGAGTCTCATTTCAAAGGGTCTGAATACTTAAATATTTGCATTTATTTATTTGCAAACATTTCCAAAAACCTGTTTTTGCTTTGTCATTATGGGGTATTGTGTGTAGATTGACGAGGGGATTAAAAAAAAAAATCCATTTTAGAATAAGGCTGTAACGTAACAAAATGTGGAAGAAGTCAAGGGTTCTGAATACTTTCCGAATGCACTGTACAGTACATGCATGGACACAGACATACAGATGCAGACGCTCACACACACACAGTCGGTCTCTCAATTTAAAAACAGTCAAGGTAGAACAGTGTCACTCATGTTATGTCACACCTGTCATGTGTAGACTAAATGTGTAACACAGATATATAGTTGTCTGGATGTATTGTTTACCTGCGGAGCTGTTGTCCTCTACCTTGCTGACAAAGATGCTGAGGCCGTGCTCTGAGCCTCCACGCACGCTGAATCCCAGCCTGCCGTCAACACTCTTATCCACTGTGACCGTATGGATGTCCTCACTGTCATCTCCACCTGACCAACACGGCACAGATCAATACAGATACTACCAGGTGAACTCCAAGAGAAAATGCTGTTGTAAGTTTGATGAGTGACACTTTGATAATATAAGGGATCACAAAAAGGCACCTTTTGCCTGTATGTCATATGGAGTTAATTTTATGCCACAATTTATAATCTGTCTTCAAAGAGCTGAACACATTCATTTAAAAAACAAAGGGTGCTTAACTTGTCTGTGTAGCACTATATGGATTGTGATGAGGGGAGGCCTATATGCCAGACACTGGTCATGCCTTAAAGGGCACGCTGATCTGATCTGAGCCAATCTCTGGTGTGGTGTATCAGAGCGGCAGCCTCACCGTCCACAGGAGAGTTGATGAGGATGACCCGGCCCATGGGGGAGGAAGATTGGATTCCACGGCGCCGCTGCTGCTTCCGGAGGAGGTGGTGCGTAGCCGTGCCTGACCTCTGAGTCCCGGGGGTTGCGTCCCTGCGGGAGGGGTCTGACGAGTGAGCCATGGCCAGGAGCTGGGTCCTCTTTCACACACGCCTACCCAGTACACACTCCTCCAGGGGCTCAGCGCTGGATGAAGGAGCCTAGAACAGAAGGAGATGGAGGCTCAGGGTTGCTGAAACCAGATAATAGTACAATTCAATGGCTTGAAATTGTCATAAATGCATGCACCGAAGCCAGAACATAAACTAGCAGAATATATTGGCACGATTGAGTAGCATGGTAACTTACCAGTGGAGATGGGTGGTTTGTGACATGTTGGCAGACCCTCCGCCTCCCTGGACTCACACTCTGGTCCATTCCTGGCCATGGTGAATCTCACTCCCCCACCTAACACCATGAGAAACACAGACCTGTCCAGTGTATGCAGGGTCAGATACCTCATCCAATTGAATGACCAACCAAATGTTATGTGCGAACTGATAAGGATACATGTTGCTCAATTATTTCCAAACATGCTGCAATTTCTTAGATCATATCGACTGTAGGTTGAGCAATGATGAACGGCTGAGCTCTTTTTGATAACGGGTTCTTAAGCTTACTTTCATCAACCTGCCTGACCCAATTACAGACACGATGTCACATGCTGTCGATGCCATGGATACCTTGGACTAAACTTAACCCAATGCGTGATAAACCCGGTGTCGTCATGAAGGAGGATTTCCCCCATGCGCCTACGGCTTGTCGGGACCTTGGACAGCGACGTTGAACTAACTGCGTAAATAGAATGCGCTGTTGGCAACATTATGTTAGTCAAGCATCCAAACTACTGGCATGTAAAGTAGGCCGGCCTTAAAGTACACTTCCCTTACTATTATATGTTTTATTAGAGGTAATGCGTACGTTATCTGCGTAGTTCGTCAACAAGAGCCACAGCCTGGGAGCTGTACAAAAGCCTACCATGGCATGTCTTGCCATTTCTATATAGTCTAAATAAAATAAATTAATTAAATAAAGCGTTCCGACAAAATGAATGGTACGGCTGATAAATACATTTATAAAAACTAAAGCGATGATAATGTGCAGATATTCACCAGCACCATTTCACCAGCAATGACTAAGTTGCTGGAAGGTGTTAACGTTACATTAATTCACTCGACAGCATACAGATATCCTAGGATGAACTCAAGCTATTGTTTTAACCGGATTGTTAAGTTTTAACATTACCTTTGTCCATGTTGTGTTGAATGACCTAGCTCACCTGGGAAAAGCACAAACTATCGAGGTCCCGCCCTCTACAGCAATGTTATTGGATGTCTTCATTTTGACTGGGACACAAAACTGCTTTCAGATTGGCTGCAGAACCAGCTCATCGTTCCTCTGAGTAGGAAATACAGGTAGGCAACTCATGGCAAATGGGCATACTATATCCAAATTTTATGAGCCATATTTTTCTAAAAGCCATAATAATCTATTTCTATATCAAATAAAGGTATTTGATCGAATCCACTGTGTCCTGGCATAAAATCAGTCTTCATTTAGAGCGTTGGGCCAGTAACCGAAAGGTTGCCGAATCGTATCCCCGAGCTGACAAGGGAAACATCTGTCGTTCTGTCCCTGGTATCCCCCTTTCCCCATTGTTCTTTTTTTTTTTTTACATTGCCTAAATGATACTCCAGTGGAAACAAAAGGCTCAGTTTATTGTCCGTAAGGGTATACAGTACAATTCAACACAATTTTATCAGCCTATCTGGTATGAGCTGGTTGTAGTGGTGGAACTGGGTGTCATGCATCAGCTCTGGTCCCTCAACAGTTTAGACCCAGACCATCATTAACACACTCACAGACCTACAACACCTTCAGCATTGTTAGAAGACATATCCAACATAGCGAAATGACTTGTGCAACACACCCTTACTGAACACTGAGGTCAAAATAGATCTATATACTTCATTTGTGTTTTCTTTGTATACGAATCTTAGCTTCTGTATATTGTTGAAGTCTTTGCTTTGCCTACCATACATACACTGAACAACATTTTTTACGCATCATGTAAAGTGTTGGTCCCATGTTTCATGAGCTGAAATAAAAGATCCCAGAAATGTTCCATATGCACAAAAAGCTTATTGCTCTCAAATTTTGTGCACAACGTTGTTTACATCCCTGTTAGTGAGCATGTATCATTTGCCAAGATAATCCGTCACCTGACAGGTGTGGCATATCAAGAAGCTGATTAAATAGCATCATCATCACACAGGTTCACCTTGTGCTGGGGACAATAACAGGCCACTAAAATGTTTAGTTTTGTCACAACACAATGGCACAGATGACTCAAGTTTTGAGGGAGTATGCAATTAGCATGCTGACTGCAGGAATGCCCACCAGAGCGATTGCCAGAGAATTGAATGTTAATTTCTCTACCATAAGTCGCCTCCAACATCGTTTTAGAGAATTTGGCAGTACGTCCAACCAGCCTCACAACCACAGACCATGTGCATGGCATTGTGTGGGTGAGCGATTTGCTGATGTCAACGTTGTGAACAGACTGCCCCAGGATGGCAGTGGGGTTATGGTATGGGCAGGCATAAACTAGGAACAACGAACACAATTGCATTTTATCGATGGCAATTTGAACGCACAAAAATACCCTGACAAGATCCTGTTGCCATCATGAGGCCCATTTTTTTAAAGGTACAGTACCAGTCAAAAGTTTGGACACACCTACTCATTCAAAGGTTTTTCTTTACTTTTACTATTTTCTACATTGTAGAATAATAGTGAATACATCAAAACTATGAAATAACACATATTGAATCATGTAGTAACCAAAAAAGTGTTAAACAAATCAAAATATAAAATATTAGATTCTTCAAAGTAGCCACCCTTTGCCTTGATGACAGCTTTGCACACGCTTGGCATTCTCTCAACCAGCTTCACCTGGAATGCTTTTCCAACAGTCTTGAAGGAGTTCCCACATATGCTAGGCACTTGTTGGCTGGTTTTCCTTCACTCTGTAGTCCAACTCATCCCAAACCATCTCAATTGGGTTGAGATCGGGTAGTTGTGGAGGCCAGGTCATCTGATGCAGCACTCCATCACTTTCTTTCTTGGTCAAATAGCCCTTACACAGCCTGGAGGTGTTGTGTCATTGTCCTGTTGAAAAACAAATGATAGTCCCAATGAGCGCAAACCAGATGGGATGGTGAATCGCTGCAGAATGCTGTGGTAGCCATGCTGGTTAAGTGTGTCTTGAATTCTAAATAAATCACAGTGTCACCAGCAAATCACCATCACACCTCCTCCTCCATGCTTCACGGTGGGAACCACACTTGTGGAGGTCATCCGCTCACAAAGACACAGAGGTTGGAACCAAAAATCTAACATTTGGACTCATCAGACCAAAGGACAAATTTCCACCGGTCTACCGTCCATTGATCGTGTTTCTTAGCCCAAACAAGTCTCTTCTTCTTATTGGTGTCCTTAGTAGTGGTTTCTTTGCAGCTATTTGACCATGAAGGCCTGATTCACGCAGTCTTCTCTGTACAGTTGATGTTAAGATGTGTCTGTTACTTGAACTCTGTAAAGCATTTACTTGGGCTGTAATTTCTGAGGCTGGTAACTCTAATGAACTTATCCTCTGCGGCAGAGGTAACGCTGGGTCTTCCTTTCCTGTGGCATTCCTCATTAGAGCCAGTTTCATCATAGCGCTTGATGGGTTTTGCGACTGCACCTGAAGAAATTTTAAACGTTCTTGATTGACTGACCTTCATGTCTTAAAGTAATGATGGGCTGTTGTTTCTCTTTACTTATTTGAGCTGTTCTTGTCATAATATGGACTTGGTCTTTAACCAAATAGGGCTATCGTCTGTATACCACCCCTACCATGTCACAACATAACTGATTGGCTCACACACATTAAGGAAACACATTCCACAAATTAACTTTTAACAAGGCACACCTGTTCATTGAAATGCATTCCAGATGCATCCTCATGAAGCTGGTTGAGAGAATGCCAAGAGTGTGCAAAGCTGTCATCAAGGCAAAGGGCGGCTACTTTGAAGAATCAAACATTTAAAATCTATTTTTATTTTTTTAACACTTTTTTGGTTACTACATGATTCAATATGTGTTATTTCCTAGTTTTGATGTATTCACTATTATTCCATAATAAATAAAATAGTAAAAATAAAGAAAAACCCTTGAATAAGTAGGTGTCCAAACTTTTGACTGGTACTGTATCTGTGACCAACATATGCATATCGTATTCCCAGTCATGTGATATTCCCAGTCCACAGATTAGTGCCTAATGAATGTATTTAAATTGAATGATTTCCTCATATGAACTGTAACTCAGTTAAATCTTTGAAATTGTTGAATGTTGCATTTATATTTTTGTTCAGTATACAATAATATGTCAAATTAGTTTGTGACATACAGTACATGTACACTACTTGTGAGGCCTTGACTTCACAGCCATCTTTCAATATCCAATCTATTTCCCCTTCTTGATCTTCTTTGCCGCCTGCAGGACAGAGGGACGGTCAGCTTTGTCCCCAAACTCCTTCTCCCGGTGCTCCAGCAGAATACCCTTCAGAATTACACACAACATTTAAAATATATATGATTCACTAAAAACAAATGTAAACTCATATGATGAAACCAGTAGAGGAAATGAGTAACTTACCTGTTTCCCTGCTCCAATCACATAAACACCACCGAGGATGAAGCCCTCCCCCTTCGTGTTACCCTGGTAACCCTTCTTCCTGGCTCGAAGGAGGTTCTGCCACACCCCCAGACGAGCTAGACCAAGACCCAGTCCCATCCTCCTCGGCTTGGGACCATAGAAACATTGCTGTAAAAGACAACTTCCTATCATTAGTCTTTCTCACATTACCTGATTGGAGAAAAGTACAGCGAATATAACTGACCTTCTCATCCACAAAAATCTCCCCATTGAAGTAGGGTCTGAAGTTCTGGATCTCTGTGCCGATGTCCTCCTTCACTACGGCATACAGAGGGACCCCAAGCTCCTCCAGCTGGGGCTTCAGAGAGGACAGCTCAGAGGCCTCCTGGAGAATGAGTATATGTGCACAATTCCATGAGTATACACAGCCACATATATACAGCATGCATACACGCTCATACCCCTACAAATATACTGTACCTCTCTGCATAAGGATCATCCGGGGCGCCTCACAGCCATGAGTACCGCACCAGTCTTTTCCCACAGACTCCTGGCTTTAACAGTCTTATCTGCAGAGACACAACCAACAATATTGCACACAATAGTAAGAAGCTTTCAGGTGTATACGTTACATATTTAAATTAACACTGGCACTGAATCAAAGACCACTCCACTGCTGGGAGATTATTCTAGAAGTGCTTTTCCATTGAAAGCTAAATCAGCTGATGAAAGTTAATCAGTAAAGCTTTTGTTTTGGTCTCACCGGCTGCGGGTGTTGATTTGAGCTCCATGTTCTCCAAGTGATCCAGAGTGGACGGGGCTGACTTGGTCAGGAACAGGTCAGTGTTGGCCAAGATAAGGCCAGCCAGCCAGGCAACCAGCACCCCGAGGCCCACAGACCATACACTGAGGGACAGGGGCTCCCCCTCCAGGAGGAAAGATAGCACTGCAGGGACAGACAACTGATTTTAAAAAGGTCCAATGCAGACGTTATTATCTTAACATCAAATCATTTCTGGGTAACAATTAAAGTAGCTTACTGTGATTTTTTTTTTTTTTACCATTTTAATTGAAAACAGAAAAAGCTTCTTAGCAAAGGGAAATTTCTCACGCAAGAATCTTGCTAGGACTGTCTGGAAGTGGTCTGAGTGAGAGGGGAAAACAGAAAAGTTGCTGTTGTTGGCAGAGAGGTTTGGAACTCTTTCTTATTGATCTATTAACTAATTGACTTCATGGTGATGTCACAATGGAAAGCCAAAACAGAGAAAAATATTGTTTTTGACTGCACTGTGCCCAAAGCCCTATTCATTTTCTCTGCCTTGTCATTGACCACATTTACATGCACACAGTATACCGGCTAGTAGCTCATATCCCGCTTAAGGTCTTATTCGGGATAAGCTGTTTACATGCACCTTTGATATCCCGTTCACAAGTATCCCTGTATCCATGAATAAACAGAATATTCCTTATTTAAGTTCATAAGGGTTAAATATAATAGTAACTGAAATCTGGACACTGACTGTAGGTCTATAACCTCTCACATGTAGTGTGATATAATATAAACTCCTGCAGACTTATGCATTTCTTGCAGTAAAATGATAGGACGTCGGAGGACAAAAATCAGTTAACCACTTAACTGAGGAACTCAATTTAACCTTGCGCAATACCCTAGATGCAGTTGCACCCCTAAAAACGAAAAACATTTGTCATAAGAAACTAGCTCCCTGGTATACAGAAAATACCCGAGCTTTGAAGCAAGCTTCCAGGAAATTGGAACGGAAATGGCGCCACACCAAACTGGAAGTCTTCCGACTAGCTTGGAAAGACAGGACCGTGCAGTACCGAAGAGCCCTCACTGCTGCTCGATCATCCTACTTTTCCAACTTAATCGAGGAAAATAAGAACAATCCAAAATTTCTTTTTGATACTGTTGCAAAGCTAACTAAAAAGCAGCATTCCCCAAGAGAGGATGGCTTTCACTTCAGCAGTAATAAATTCATGAACTTCTTTGAGGAAAAGATCATGACCATTAGAAAGCAAATTACGGACTCCTCTTTGAATCTGCGTATTCCTCCAGGGCTTAGCTGTCCTGGATCTGCACAGCTCTGCCAAGGCCTGGGATCGGGAGAGACACTTAAGTGTTTTAGTACATTTACATTTACATTTAAGTCATTTAGCAGACGCTCTTATCCAGAGCGACTTACAAATTGGTGCATTCACCTTATGATATCCAGTGGAACAACCACTTTACAATAGTGCATCTAACTCTTTTAAGGGGGGGGGGGGTTAGAAGGATTACTTTATCCTATCCTAGGTATTCCTTAAAGAGGTGGGGTTTCAGGTGTCTCCGGAAGGTGGTGATTGACTCCGCTGACCTGGCGTCGTGAGGGAGTTTGTTCCACCATTGGGGTGCCAGAGCAGCGAACAGTTTTGACTGGGCTGAGCGGGAACTGTACTTCCTCAGAGGTAGGGAGGCGAGCAGGCCAGAGGTGGATGAACGCAGTGCCCTTGTTTGGGTGTAGGGCCTGATCAGAGCCTGAAGGTACGGAGGTGCCGTTCCCCTCACAGCTCCGTAGGCAAGCACCATGGTCTTGTAGCGGATGCGAGCTTCAACTGGAAGCCAGTGGAGAGAGCGGAGGAGCGGGGTGACGTGAGAGAACTTGGGAAAGTTGAACACCAGACGGGCTGCGGCGTTCTGAATGAGTTGTAGGGGTTTAATGGCACAGGCAGGGAGCCCAGCCAACAGCGAGTTGCAGTAATCCAGACGGGAGATGACAAGTGCCTGGATTAGGACCTGCGCCGCTTCCTGCGTGAGGCAGGGTCGTACTCTGCGAATGTTGTAGAGCATGAACCTACAGGAACGGGTCACCGCCTTGATGTTAGTTGAGAACGACAGGGTGTTGTCCAGGATCACGCCAAGGTTCTTAGCACTCTGGGAGGAGGACACAATGGAGTTGTCAACCGTGATGGCGAGATCATGGAACGGGCAGTCCTTCCCCGGGAGGAAGAGCAGCTCCGTCTTGCCGAGGTTCAGCTTGAGGTGGTTAGTACTATATCTCTTGACACAATGATGAAAATAATCATGGCCTCTAAACCTTCAAGCTGCATACTGGATCCTATTTCTACTAAACTGCTGAAAGAGCTGCTTCCTGTGCTTGGCCCTCCTATGTTGAACATAATAAACAGCTCTCTATCCACCGGATGTGTACCAAACTCACTAAAAGTGGCAGTGATAAAGCCTCTCTTGAAAAAGCCAAACCTTGACCCGGAAAATATAAAAAACTATCGGCCTATATCGAAGCTTCCATTCCTCTCAAATTTTTTTGAAAAAGCTGTTGCGCAGCAACTCACTGCCTTTCTGAAGACAAACAATGTATACGAAATGCTTCAGTCTGGTTTTAGACCCCATCATAGCACTGAGACTGCACTTGTGAAGGTGGTAAAGGACCTTTTGGTGGCGTCAGACCGAGGCTCTGCATCTGTCCTCGTGCTACTAGACCTTAGTGCTGCCTTTGACACCATCGATCACCACATTCTTTTGGAGAGACTGGAAACCCAAATTGGTCTACACGGACCAGTTCTGGCCTGGTTTAGATCTTACCTGTCGGAAAGATATCAGTTTGTCTCTGTGAATGGTTTGTCCTCTGACAAATCAACTGTGCATTTCGGTGTTCCTCAAGGTTCCGTTTTAGGACCACTATTGTTTTCACTATATATTTTACCTCTTGGGGATGTTATTCGAAAACATAATGTTAACTTTCACTGCTATGCGGATGACACACAGCTGTACATTTCAATGAAACATGGTGAAGCCCCAAAATTGCCCTCGCTAGAAGCCTGTGTTTCAGACATAAGGAAGTGGATGGCTGAAAACTTTCTACTTTTAAACTCGGACAAAACAGAGATGCTTGTTCTAGGTCCCAAGAAACAAAGAGATCTTCTGTTAAATCTGACAATTCATCTTGATGGTTGTAAAGTCGTCTCAAATAAAACTGTGAAGGACCTCGGCGTTACTCTTGACCCTGATCTCTCTTTTGACGAACATATCAAGACTGTTTCAAGAACAGCTTTTTTCCATCTACGTAACATTGCAAAAATCAGAAATTTTCTGTCCAAAAATGATGCAGAAAAATTAATCCATGCATTTGTTACTTCTAGGTTAGACTGCTGCAATGCTCTACTTTCCGGCTACCCGGATAAAGCACTAAATAAACTTCAGTTAGTGCTAAATACGGCTGCTAGAATCCTGACTAGAACCAAGAAATTTGATCATATTACTCCAGTGCTAGCTTCCCTACACTGGCTTCCTGTTAAGGCAAGGGCTGATTTCAAGGTTTTACTGTTAACCTATAAAGTGTTACATGGGCTTGCTCCTACCTATCTTTCCGAGTTGGTCCTGCCGTACATACCAATACGTACGCTACGGTTACAAGACGCAGGCCTCCTAATTGTCCCTAGAATTTCTAAGCAAACAGCGGGAGGCAGGGCTTTCTCCTATAGATCTCCATTTTTATGGAACAGTCTGCCTACCCATGTGAGAGACGCAGACTCGGTCTCAACCTTTAAGTCTTTACTGAAGACTTATCTCTTCAGTAAGTCATATGATTGAGTGTAGTCTGGCCCAGGAGTGTGAAGGTGAACGGAAAGGCTCTGGAGCAACGAACCGCCCTTGCTGTCTCTGCCTGGCCGGTTCCCCTCTCTCCACTGGGATTCTCTGCCTCTAACCCTGTTACAGGGGCTGAGTCACTGGCTTGCTGGTGCTCTTTCATGCCGTCCCTGGGAGGGGTGCGTCACTTGAGTGGGTTGAGTTACTGACGTGATCTTCCTGTCTGGGTTGGCGCCCCCCCTTGGTTTGTGCTGTGGTGGAGATCTTTGTTGGCTATACTCGGCCTTGTCTCAGGATTATAAGTTGGTGGTTGAAGATATCCCTCCAGTGGTGCGGGGGCTGTGCTTTGGCAAAGTGGGTGGGGTTATATCCTTCCTATTTGGCCCTGTCCGGGGGTATCTTCGGATGGGGCCACAGTGTCTCCTGACCGCTCCTGTCTCAGCCTCCAGTATTTATGCTGCAGTAGTTTGTGTCGGGGGGCTAGGGTCAGTTGGTTATACCTGGAGTACTTCTCCTGTCTTATCCAGTGTCCTGTGTGAATTTAAGTATGCTTTCTCTAATTCTCTCGTTCTCTCTTTCTTTCTCTCTCAGAACCTGAGCCCTAGGACCATACATCAGGACTACCGGGCATGACGACTCCCTGCTGCCCCCAGTCCGCCTGGCCTTGCTGCTATTCCAGTTTCAACGGTTCTGCCTGCAGTTACGGAACCCCTACCTGTCCCAGACCTGCTGTTTTCAACTCTTAATGATCGGCTATGAAAAGCCAACAGATTTATTCCTGATTATTATTTGACCATGCTTGTCATTTATGAACATTTTGAAAATCTTGGCTCTCTCTAATTTTCTCCTTCTCTCTTTCTTTCTCTCGGAGGACCTGAGCCCTGGGACCATACGTCGGGACTGCCGGGCGTGGTGGCTCCTTGCTGTCCCCAGTCCGCCTGGCCTTGCTGCTGTTCTGCCTGCGGTTATGGAACCGCCACCTGTCCCAGACCTGTTGTTTTTCAACTCTTAATGATCGGCTATGAAAAGCCAACTGAATATTATTCATGATTATTATTTGACCATGCTTGTCACTTATGAACATTTTTGAACATCTTGGCATAGTTCTGTTATAATCTCCACCCGGCACAGCCAGAAGAGGACTGGCCACCCCTCATAGCCTGGTTCCTCTCTAGGTTTCTTCCTAGGTTTTGGCCTTTCTAGGGAGTTTTTCCTAGCCACCGTGCTTCTACACCTGCATTCTAGCTGTTTGGGGTTTTAGGCCGGGTCTCTGTACAGCACTTCGAGACATTAGCTGATGTACGAAGGGCTATATAAAATAAACTTGATTGATTGATACTGCTGTTAATTTGTCTCAAGGAACAGCAGTGGAACAATATGATTAATTTATTTCAGCATCTCTTGATAAAATGCAAATGTGGGTGTAATGTGTTATCTTTGACACTTATGCAAGCAGTAGACGATTTCAACTATATACACATAAAATATGCACTCAAAGCAAACTTAAGTCTTACACTAAATTATCAAAAGTATGTAGACACCTGCTCGTCAAACAGCTCATTCCAAAGCCATGGGCATTAATATGGAGTTGGTCCCGCCTTTGCTGCTATAACAGCCTCCACTGTTCTGGGAAGGCTTTTCACTAGATGTTGGAACATTTCTGCGGGGACTTTCTTCCGTTCAGCAACAACAGCATTAGTGAAGTCGAGCACTGATGTTGGGCATTTAGGCCTGGCTCACAGTCGGTGTTCCAATTTATCCCAAAGGTGTTTGATGGAGTTTAGGTCAGGGCTCTGTGCAGGCCAGTCAAGTTATTCCACACTGATCTCAACAAACCATTTCTGTATGGACCTCGCTTTGTGCACAGGGGAATTGTCATGCTGAAACCCCAAACTGTTGCCACAAAGTTGGAAGCACAGAATCTTCTCTAGAATGTCATTGTATGCTGTAGCGTTATGATCTCCCTTCACTGGAACTAAAAGGCCCGAACCATAAAAAACAACCCCAGACCATTATTCCTCCTCCACCAAAATGTAGTTGCCACTGTGCATTGGGGCAGATAGCGTTCTCCTGGCATCCACCAAACCCAGATTCGTTCCGTCGGGCTGCGGAGAGCTTTACACCACTCCAGCTGACATTGCGCATGGTGATCTTAGGCTTGTGTGCGGCTGCTCGGCCATTTCATGACGTTCCCACCAAACAGTTTTTGTGCTGACGTTGCTTCCAGAGGCAGTTTGAAACTCGGTAGTGAGTGTTCCAACCGAGGACTGACGATTTTTACAAGCTACAAGCTTCAGCACTCAAGAGGTCCCGTTCTGTGAGCTTGTGTGGCCTACCACTTCACGGCTGAGCCATTGTTGTCCCTAGACGTTCACTTCAAAATAAAAGCACTGATAACATTTGGACATTTGGCACAGGACCAATCTCCACTGTTTTTATGCCTGCCCATACCTTAACCCCACCGCCACCATGGGGCACTCTGTTCACGTCAGCAAACCACTCGCCCACATGACGCCATATGCGTGGTCTGCGATTGTGAGGCCAGTTGGACGTACTGACAAATTCTTTAAAACGACATTGAGGCGACTTATGGTAGAGAAATTAACATTCAATTATTTGGCAACAGCTCTGGTGGACATTCCTGCATGCCATTTGCACACTCCCTCAAAACTTGAGACATCTGAAGCATTGTGTTGTGACAAAACCACACATTTGAGTGGTCTTTTATTGTCCCCAGCACAAGGGGTACCTGTGTAATGATCATGCGGTTTAATCAGCTTCTTGATAATCTATCCACCTGACTGGTGTGGCATATGTTGGCAAAGGAGAAAATGCTCACTAACAGGGATATAAACAAATGTGCGCAACATTTTCTTAAATAAGCTTTTTGTGTGTATGGAAAATGTTTCAGCTCATGTAACATGGGACCACCACGTTACATGTTGCGTTTCTATTTTTGTTCAGTGTAGATTAACGCATTCATTCTACCAATGTAAAGACATTCTGGTGAGCACTACTGTATTTATTCTTCTGGGGCAACAAGTTGGGCTATGACAGAAAAGCTGCATGCATCTAACTATAATAGATAAATGGCTTACCAAAAGTCGTCAATAAGCAGAAATTTAGGGGTGAAAGTAGCCGACTCACTTTTTTAAGTCTAAAATCAGCATATCCCAGGCATCTTTTCGGGGTTTCTCAACCGTGAGAACTTTTTCGCGTAATTGTAAACGAGATTGTTTTTGAGTTAACGCATAAATATGAGTACTTGAATATCCCAAATAGCATAGTGTGCATATAAACGTGGTTAGTATACACTTTCTCAATCCTCATGGATTTAAAAGGAATGGGTTGGGGGGGGTAAATAGTTGTCAGCCCATTCCTTTGAAATCTATGAATGGGCGTGTACAAGTTCATACTTCAGGGTGGGGAAACAGAATGTCTCAAAACAGACCGCCAACACCAAGAGTATCTTCTGTAGATCGACTGAACAGTTTTTACAGATCAAGTGTGGAAGTGAACAGCTGTTTCATGTTGAAGGTGTTATACTTAAAGCCAATGAGAGCCAGATTTGCTCCGGTAGAATTATATGACCCCTCCCCCTTTTATGCAACAGTACATTTTATTTCCTAACTATGAGGAGCCATGGTGTTGCCTTTGCCCTGGTTGAGTCAAGGGCACATTGTGTCCCAACAATGACTCAGTTATTCTGACAAGGCGTTATTTGTATTCTCATGAAAGCACATCGTCTCAGAAAAGGTCACGGATGCAGTGAAAATGTCTCAAGGCCTGTAATCACAATCCCCTCAATTGGACACTCACTGCTACATTTTGTAAGCTGTAGATCAAATAATCTTTTGACTTAGTGTGACATTGCAAATGTCATGCATACACAGAACACCACCTGATTCAGGACAGGGCTATTGAACAAAATTAAAACCTGATGAATCAATTCTGAAACACTTCTGCTTAGTTATTTGGGTAGTTGCAAAATAGAGCAAGGTCCTTTTGGGGGGGTGACAGCCACAGTATCAGTGTCAATCACAAGCTCACACATTGGGCGTTCACAGTATGTTAAAATGATCCGATTACCCAAGACGTAAAATGTAAATGCACTGCTGTATCCAAGAGAGTCAAAGTTGGACAAAAACATGTGTTCACCACTAGTAATTAACCCTACAGTCACTAAGCATTTAGAGACAATTAGTTTGGCAGCTGATGTACAAGTGGCAGACTTAAAAGTTGAAGCGCAAGGAGTGAGTCCACCTTCATTCGTCATACATTGTATAAAGTCGAAGTATAGACTGTCAGTCAACTTGTTTACCTCTAGTTCTGAAAGTACACATGCATTAAGTATCATATTTAAGGCCTAAGAGACAAAATACCAACTTGTTGCTGTAGATTTCCCAGGACATAGAACAATAGACAGAACATGCAGTGTTGCTCCCTCTGCTTCAGTTTGTCATCTGTCCAACAGTGTGAAGTCCAGATGTCACACCCTATACTCCCCACAAACAGGAGGCTGCCAGAGGGTCATTTGAATGATTGAGGATTCAGCCAATCACATCCCTTACATTATATAAATACAGTGACCGACTTTAAGGTGCCTAGATCTAGCCAAGGTCTTCCTAAAAAAAAGTCAAGACACAAAATGCACAGCATTAAACACTGGAACCTAACTAATTGTTGTTGCCAATGTAACCAAAACATGTGTCAGATTAACAGTAAGATTGACTACATGAGCAGTCAATACGGTTGAATTAGAGAAATACTGAAACATGTGAAAACCTGTGTCAAGTGAATCATTAACCTAGCCAGAGAAAAGAGATCAGACGTACTGATGCATAACGAGATCTTTATTGTCAAACAGGTCTTTCAGGCCCTCAGGTAGCCCGTCTGCTGTGTGTCGATCAAATGGGGAGACTTGAGTGTAAAGCATCAAGTCTGGTCCCTCCACAGAGTTTAGACACAGACCATCATAAACACACTCCGACAGCCCAACACAGCACCTACACATCAGCAGGACAAGCCCCTGCAGATCCCAGAGAGAACATGGCACCCTTTCTACCTCCTAAGTTGGGTGGAATTTGTTTCAGTTTCTATCAAAAGGCACATTACTTCTTCTCCAAAGACACAAGTTCAGTTTGTACTTTTCTGGCAGCTTTCAGGACTTCCAGAATGTTGACCTTATCCCCGAACTCCATCTCCCTGTGCTCCAGCAGTACACCCTGCAGAAGAAAAGATATTGGCAGCGCCATTTGATTCATTTAGCCAGCATTTCCCTCAACTTAATTTACGACCCATGCATCAGTGAGATGGCAAAATGAATATCTCCTGAAAAACCTACCTGCTGGCCTGCTCCAATGACGAACACCCCACCCAGCACAAAGCCTTCTCCAAACACATTTCCTAAGAAGCCCTTCTTGAAGGCTCGCAGACCATTCATCCACACGCCCAGACGGAGGAACGCCAACAAACCCATCTTACGCTCACGGGGCCCATAGAAACACCTCTGTGACACAAAACAGAAGGCTTTGGAGTTGCAACAAAATCGCTCTATTCATATTGCAGTAATCATGTCATATTAGATCATGTGTTGCATTCATAACTAGTTGAGCTATGATCCACTATGGCGCTGATTGGACAAGAGGATTCATTTCCTGTAAATTAGACCATGAACTCCAGCCTATGCACCTTTTCATCCATGAAGATCTCCCCATTGAAGTAGGGTCTGAAGTTCTGGATCTCTGTGCCGATGTCCTCCTTCACTACGGCATACAGAGGGACCCCGAGCTCCTCCAGCTGGGGCTTCAGAGAGGACAGCTCAGCGGCCTCCTGGAAGATTACACCACATAAGCCAATTGCCAAATGACAGACAGGGCCTAGATCAGACCACAACCCGGCAGAATAAATAATCATGAAGTAGCCTATATTGATATGATGTTGAAGTCCCAGTGTTGAGGTCAAAAGATTTGAGTTATGGCCGAGTGTTGATTCTAGTGGGGTTATCACCAGTGGGATTTCAATTGACACCACCTGCGGTGAATACCTGCGGGTGGCAGGTAGCCAGTGGTTAGAGCGTTGGGCCAGTAACCGAAAGGTCGCTGGGTCGGATACCCAAGCTGACAACGAGCCCTTGAACAAAGCACTTAACCCTAATTTACTCCAGAGGGCACCATACTACTATGGCTAAACCTGTAAAACACCACATTTCACTGCAGCTATCTGGTGTATGTGACAAAAATGAAGTACTATTTGGGTCAGTGGAATCAACACCACATTGTGTTCTTACGACTGTTGAGTTAATTTCCGTTAAAAGGAGTTAAAGATGTGTCTCATTTCCCAGCATGCTCTGTTGCAGGTAGATTTTTAGAACAGTTTGTTTTTTATAGCCATGTCTGCACAGACATTGACTAATTGATCTTATACTTAAGATCTAAAACAAGTCTAAACTAATCAAATCTGTTTGATGAAAGCCATCAAATGCAACAATCATGTTAGTAGCAAACATGGTACTTGTACCTCAAATTCACTCAGAACAGACCCTGGGAAATAAATACGCAAATAAGGCTTCACACCTCAGTGTTACATCAAATAAATTCTGTAATAAAGTGTTTACAAGCACAAAGGTAAACAGTGAATCAAACTATACCTCTCTGCACAAAAATCATCCAGGCCGCCTTACTACCACGACAACTGCTCCAGACTTCTCCCATAAACGTTTGGCCTTCAAAGGCTCACGGTCTAAGTGGGAAACAAGTTGCAAGGTTAAAATTAAGCAAATTCATGTCACGGGTTGCCTGGGAACCCGACGTTGTTGGGCATAACTTAACATTTCGATCAGGACAGTTACCTCAAGAACGCTACAAGAGAATGTTGAATAAAATTATATTTGTACATACTTTACCGGTTGTCCGTGCAGTTAGTCCTTTTGGCGGTAGGAATGGGGGAGACAAGGTATCCATAGGAAAGTATAATAAGTCAACCGCCAACAGGACCAAATGCACTGACAAACCAACCGTAAAGTATGTTCAAATAGGCTTATTAAATATTGTAGCTTGTCGAGGTCATGAGGGGAAACTGGCATGATTCAAAACGCTATTTTCTGCCCGATTTGAGTCAAAATCGGGTTCAGGCAAGGCTACTTAAGCTCAGATAGTCCTATGCGGATAATTGCAATTGTCACCAATACATTCTGTAGCCATCCATTGTACAGCAATACGTCAGATAACATAATACATGTAGAAAGTACTTCATAAACATACCTCCTGTCAATGGTTTGAGGTCAGTCTCCTCTAAATGTTTGAGGGTGGCCCTCGATGGCTGCGTCAAAAACAAGTCGCTGAAAGAGCGCAAACCAGTAGCGATTAAGGCAACAACTGCGCCCAATGACTGGACCACAACATCCATCGCAAAAGTTGTCTTTGTATCGAAATAGGAAAGGAAATTCAACACGAAACCACTCTTGGACCATGAACACTCTCAACAATGAAGGCACGCGGTCAACCCTTGGCATAGATTGGCCCCTTATGACTCACACGTTGCAGGCTGGGTTTAAATCCCCGAATAATTAAATCCAACCCAATCGTTGACCAAACATTCTTTTGATATTTCACAAGTGATTTCGAAAGTACATAGATACATGTTATGTGAGCAATTCAGTCCCTGTCTCGCCAGCAAAGTGATTGGATTGATGCCGCACAGGCATGGCCAATTACACTGCGTTAAAGATGCGATTAGACAGGCAGCCCAATTCTGATATTTTTGTCACTTATTGGTCTTTTGGCCAATCAGATGAGTTATGAAAAATAACTGACGTGAAAAGATCTGATGTGAATGGTCATACCAATTAGTGGAACATTTTAGAATTGGGCTGCCTGTTTAAATGCAGCCTCAGAGTGTCGCTATCACCATCAACCATGTGGCACATCCATCTGTAGCGTTCAAAGAGCACATGCGAAGCTGATCATATCTGCAGTGTCCTGCCTACTGCCATAGTTTTTCTAACTACTAGAACCAGAAAAAGAATCACCACATCAATTAAACATTTGACTGCTTAAAAAATGTCATTCATAATAAATACAATTGTAAGCACAACTTTACACAAATTTATTCAAAGCAAACTGAATAGACATATTGTTAAATTGACATATTACACAAGTTGAGATATATCTCCCTCTTGGAGACATCATGCATTTCATTAAGCGTCAGTAGAGCTTCTCTACTGATTTATAAGATGTAGAATGTTATAACATATAGATCTTTAGGCTATCATTGCATTTGAACTAACACCTTTGTCCAGATAATGTAGGAAAATTATCATTCCACATCTTAGTTGTCCTCCTCTTCCTCCTCTTCCTCCTGAAAAAAAGAACCGGGTTTAGATGGAACTGATACACTGTTTAAACCTGTTTTCCTTAGTCATTCACTCTTGAGTATATCTTCTTATATGTTATGCATGCTATCATTGTAGTTGAACAGTGTAAATGTCTCTCGAAACAAAAGCCTTCTCCGTGTTAACCTTCTCCTTGGCTTGGTCATCAGGAGTTGTATGTTCAAATGCCCCCTGTGACATCTCCGCTCCCTCCTCCACTCCCTCCTCAGATTGCGTCACATCGGGTCTGACATCATCACTCTCTGAGGCTGCCCCTTCTTGTGTGCGATCAATAGTGTCACTTGGGACAGGGTTATCGGTCTCCTATGTTGAGTTTGTCAGAGGGAAACTGGTTGAGTAATAAAACATGTTTTAAGCTTGCCTCTGACGTCACATGCAATATCGCCTTCTCCTCTGATATTCTGATCCCTGTCTGTTAACTCTTGGTTGACTGAAAACCTCACAACACTCAGTTTAAACACACCTATTCATCCCAGGGTTTTTCTTTATTTGTACTATTTTCTACATCAAAACTATGAAATAACACATATGGATTCATGTAGTAACCAGAAAAGTGTTTAACAAATCAAAATATATTTTATATGAGATTCTTCAAAGTAGCCACCCTTTGCCTTGATGACAGCTTTGCACAATATGCATTCTCTCAACCAGCTTCATGAGGTAGTCACCTAGAATGCATTTCAATTAACAGGTGTGCCTTGTTAAAAGTCAATTTGTGGAATTTCTTTCCTTCTTAATGTGTTTGAGCCAATCAATTGTGTTGTGACAAGGTAGGGGTGGTATACAGAAGACAGCACTATTTCAAATCAAATCAAATGTTATTACTCACATGCGTCGAATACAACAGGTGTAGATCTTAAAGTGAAATGCTTACTTACGAGCCCCTAACTAACAGTGCAGTTAAAAAAAAAAAAAAAAATACGGATAAGAATAAGAGAAAAGTAACAAGTAATTAAAGAGGAGCAGTAAAAACAATATATATACAGGGGGGGGGGGGGGTGCCGGTACAGAGTCAATGAGTGGGGGCACCGGTTAGTTGAGGTAGTATGTACATGTAGGTGGAGTTAATTAAAGTGACTATGCATAGATGACAACAGAGAGTGGCAGTGGTGTGGAGAGGGGGGGAAATGCATATAGTCTGGTTAGCCATTTGACTAGATGTTCAGGAGTCGTATAGCTTAGAGGTAGAAGCTGCTTAGAAGCCTCTTGAACCTAGACTTGGCGCTCCGGTACCGCTTGCCATGCGGTAGCAGAGAGAACAGTCTATGACTAGGGTTGCTGGAGTCTTTGACAATTTTCAGGGCCTTCCTCTGGCACCGCCTGGTATAGAGGTCCTGGATGGCAGGAAGCTTGGCCCCAGTGATGTACTGGGCCGTTCGCACTACCCTCTGTAGTGCCTTGCGGTCGGAGGCCGAGCAGTTGCCATACCAGGCAGTGATGCAACCAGTCAGGATGCTCTCGAAGGTGCAGCTGTAGAACCTTTTGATGATCTGAGGACCAATGCCAAATCTTTTCAGTCTCCTGAGGGCGAACAGGTTTTGTTGTGCCTGCTTCACAACTGTCATGGTGTGCTTGGACCATGTTAGTTTGTTGGTGATGTGGACACCAAGGAACTTGAAGCTCTCAACCTGCTCCACTGCAGCCCCGTCGATGAGAATAGAGGTGTACTCGGTCCTCTTTTTCCTATAGTCCACAATCATCTCTTTTGTCTTGATCACGTTGAGGGAGAGGTTGTTGTCCTGGCACCACACGGCCAGGTCTCTGACCTCCTCCCTATAGGCTGTCTCGTTGTTGTCGGTGATCAGGCCTACTGCTGTGTCATCGTCAAATTTAATGATGGTGTTGGAGTTGTGCCTGGCCGTGCAGTCATGAGTGAACAGGGAGTACAGGAGGGGGCTGAGCACGCACCCCTGAGGGGCCCCCTGTGTTGAGGATCAGCGTGGCGGATGTGTTGTTACCTACCCTTACCACCTGGGGCGACCTATCAGGAAGTCCAGGATCCAGTTGCAGAGGGAGGTGTTTAGTCCCAGGGTCCTTAGCTTATTGATGAGCTTTGAGGGCACTATGGTGTTGAACGCTGAGCTGTAGTCAATGAATAGCATTCTCGCATAGGTGTTCCTTTTGTCCAGGTGCGAAAGGGCAGTGTGGAGTGCAATAGAGACGGCATCATCTGTAGATCTGTTGGGGTGGTATGTAAATTGGAGTGGGTCTAGGGGTTCTGGGATGATGGTGTTGATGTGAGCCATAACCAGCCTTTCAAAGCACTTCATGGCTACAGACGTGAGTGCTACGGGTCGGTAATCATTTAGGCAGGTTACCTTAGTGTTCTTCGGCACAGGCACTATAGTGGTCTGCTTAAAACATGTTGGTATTGCAGACTCGGACAGGGAGAGGTTGAAAATGTCAGTGAAGACACTTGCTAGTTGGTCAGCGTATGCTCGCAGTACACGTCCTAGTAATCTGTCTGGCCCTGCAGCCTTGTAAATGTTGACCTGTCTAAAGGTCTTACTCATATCGGCTGCGGAGAGCGTGATCACACAATCTTCGGGTACAGCTGGTGGTCTCATGCATGTTTCAGTGTGATTTGTCTCGACGCGAGCATAGAAGTAGTTTAGCTCGTCCGGCAAGCTCGTGTCACTGGGCAGCACTCGGCTGTGCTTCCCTTTGTAGTCTGTAATGGTTTGCGGGCCCTGCCACATCCGACGAGCGTCAGAGCCGGTGTAGTACGACTCAATCTTAGTCCTGTATTGAAGCTTTGCCTGTTTGATGGTTCGTCAGAAGGCATAGCAAGATTTCTTATAAGCTTCCGGGTTAGAGTCCCGCTCCTTGAAAGCGGTAGCTCGAGCCTTTAGCTCAGTGCGGATGCTGCCTGTTATCCATGGCTTCTGGTTGGGGTATGTACGTACGGTCACTGTGGGGACGATGTCATCGACGCACTTATTAATAAAGCCAATGACAGATGTGGTGTACTCCTCAATGCCATTGGAGGAATTCCGGAACATATTCCAGTCTGTGCTAGCAAAACAGTCCTGTAGCTTAGCATCTGCTTCATCTGACCGCTTTTTTATTGATCTAGTCACTGGTGCTTCCTGCTTTAATTTTTGCTTGTAAGCAGGAATCAGGAGGATGGAATTATGGTCAGATTTGCCAAATGGAGGGCAAGGGAGAGCTTTGTATGCATATCTGTGTGTGGAGTATAGATGGTCCAGAGTTCTTTTCCCTCTGGTTGCACATTTAACATGCTGATAGAAATTTGGTAAAACTGATTTAAGTTTCCCTGCATTAAAGTCCCCGGCTAATAGGAGCGCCGCCTCTGGGTGAGCATTTTCTTGTTTGCTTATGGCGGAATACAGCTCATTCAATGCTATTTTAGTGCCAGCCTCTGACTGTGGTGGTATGTAAACAGCTACAAAGAATATAGATGCAAACTCTCTCGGTAGGTAGTGTGGTCTAGGGCACTGCATCGCAGTGCTAGCTGCGCCACCAGAGTCTCTGGGTTCGCGCCCAGGCTCTGTCGCAGCCGGCCGCAACCGGGAGGTCCGTGGGGCGAGGTACAATTGGCATAGCGTCGTCCGGGTTAGGGAGGGTTTGGCCGGTAGGGATATCCTTGTCTCAGTATGTAAAAATGTAATAAAATGTATGCACTCTACTGTAAGTCGCTCTGGATAAGAGCGTCTGCTAAATGACTAAAATGTAAATGTAAAAAATGTCTGCATCTTATCATGAGATACTCTTCCTCAGGTGAGCAATAGCTCGAGACTTCCTTAGATATCGTGCGCGGACATATTTGTCGTCGGTCCAAATGATTAGCCAAGCAAGGGAAATTTGCAGCGTAAGCCCTTGTTTTTAATGGAGTTTGCGAGTGTACAATTATGTTCACTTCGGTGCCTGAAACACCCCACAATTCAATTTGCGATGTTTGTACATCCGCTAAGAAAGGTCAGCCCAAACTTAAAACCTCAACGTTAATATGGAGTCAACATACAAGTGTAAGTAAAAACTAATGTAAAAAAGTTAGAAATTGTGCTACTAATGCACAAACACGTCTCGTAAAAGTAATGATGTTTTTGTTTGGTTAGCTTTTGGAAATTAATTTGCTAGCTATCATACAGTAGGCATATATTAATAATGATACAGTTAATATAAGTAGACATGCAATCATAATTGACTGAAGCACATATAAAGCACCCACAAGCTGGCTGAAAGCACAATCATCGCGGGATGAACGAGTGACATATTTCCGGGCAAGGGCGGTCCATTTAAAAATCATTCCTTCCTCCCTTGCCCTTTGCCCTGCAAGTGTACCCTCGTCAGACGTCATGATACGTCATCAGAAGTGTCCACTAATTTGAGGGCTGATGGGATAGGGTGTGTCTTTTAAGTGTTTAAAATGCAGCCCCAGAGGTACCTCTGCTGCAGAGGATAAGTTCATTAGAGTTACCAGCCTCAGAAATTGCAGCCCAAATAAATGCTTCACAGAGTTCAAGTAACAGGCACATCTCAACATCCACTGTTCAGAGGAGACTGCGTGAATCAGGCCTTCATGGTCGAATTGCTGCAAAGAAACCACTACTAAAGGACACCAATAAGAAGAGACTTGCTTGTGCCAAGAAACACAAGCAATGGACATTAGACCAGTGGAAATCTGTCCTTTGGTCTGATGAGTCCAAATTTGAGATTTTTGGTTCCAACCGCCGTGTCTTTGTGAGACGTAGAATAGGTGAACGGATGTTTTCCACATGTGTGGTTCCAACCATGAGGCATGGAGGAGGAGGTGTGATGTGTGGGGGTGCTTTGCTGGTGACACTGTCAGTGATTTATTTAGAATTCAAGGCACACTTAACCAGCATGCCATCACAGCTTTCTGCAGCGATACGCCATCCCATCTGGTTTGCACTTAGTGGGACTATAATCTATTTTTCAATAGTATAATGACCCAACACACCTCCCGGCTGTGTAAGAGCTATTTGACAAATAAGGAGTGTGACGGAGTCCTGCATCAGATGACCTGGCCTCTACAGTCAACCGACCTCAACCCAATTGAGATGGTTTGGGAGAAGTTAGGACCGCAGAGTGAAGGAAAAGCAGCCAACAAGTGTTCAGCATATGTCGGAACTCCTTCAAGACTGTTGGAAAAGTATTCCAGGTGAAGCTGGTTGGGAGAATGCCAAGAGTGTGCAAAGCTGTCATCAAGGCAAAGGGTGGCTACTTTGAAGAATCTCAAATATAACATATATTTTGATTTGTTTAACACTTTTTTAGTTTTGGTTACTACCTGATTCCATATGTGATATTTCATAGTTGTGATGTCTTCACTATTATTCTACAATGTACAAACAATTTGTAAAAGTAAAAAAAAAAAACTTGAATGAGTAGGTACTGGTACTCTTTTCTTCTCTGGCACTCATTTCACCATGATCTTTCCTCTCTCTTCTCCTGGTTTGTCATCCCTTTATTTTGTCTTTCCTTCCCTGAATGAATATTATTTTGTCAATTGCTAGGTCTTTGAGTAAAAACAGATGGTAGACATCCTCAGCATATCTCTAAAAATACAAATACATAATCAACCATTTTAATCTGTCTTGGGTGTGTCCGATGAAGCCATCACCTTCTCTTGATCCTGATGTTCCTGTCCCTCCTCAGACATAGTCTCATCTGGTTTGACATCATCATTCTCTGGTCCTGAGGTTGGCTCTACTTGTGTAGAATCAGCATGTTCACTAGTTTCAGGTTTAGCAGGTTCATCAGTCACCTGTTGAAAATGTTTTTGGAAGAAAAATGACTGGGTTCAGTTCACTGAATGTACTTATTCTCTCTCGTCTTCTGGTGTTGTTCAATAATAGTGTGACTGTCTGGCTAAAAATGTCCTCACTGCATCTCAAAAGGAAAATATTTTTTCAGGTTGATTATTCAGCTTTCCTGATTCTTTTATTCTTGCTCCTACTATCTTTTCATTCATGCAGTCCTGAAATCAACATTGACCGTCTCTTTCAGTCCTGAAAACTACATTGACTGTCTCCCAAGACCCAATGACTTGTCTCCTTTTCAGTGATCTATGATCTTTACAGTACACTTGTCCAAAGTATCCCCTCTGTCTTGTCTAGACATTCCTCCCTCTCTTTGTCTGGCACACATTGATCCACGTTCTTTCCTATCTCTTTTCTAGTTTGTTATTTCTCATGTCCCTCGTTTCAGTCTTTGTTCGGTATAAGCCATCACCTTTTTTTGGTCTTGATGGCGAGGTTTGTGTTTGTCTTGTGGATCCTCAGTTTGTCCCCCCTCATCATTCTCTGGTGCTGAGGTTGACTCTACCTCTATTTGTGTAGATTCATCAGGTTCACTGGTTTCAGGTTGATCAGTCACCTGGTGACCAGTTTGTGAGACAAAACAATATTAGAATCATTGCAGCCATTCATCCACATTTGTAGATTTCTAGTCCTCCTGCTCTCAGCTCTAGCCTGCACGTCTAGCCTTTCTGAATCAAATGTCTTGACCTCAGGGAGAGGGCAAGCCATGCAAAGAATGTGCAGAAGCAGTCATCATCAGCCAATGGACAGAACCGGAAAAGCCATCGGATGATACAGAGGTGCGAAAGACATGGTGACCTAGAGAGGATAGTATAGCAACCACCAAAGGCACACAGATTTTAGCGGAGTATTCTTGAGCTCTGGGACTGATGATCTTTGTCTTGAACTTCTTCAGTGACCTCCTCATTTTCAGAGGTGGAGGTGGTGGAGACTTCTGATTTCCTTGGCTCATTCTAAACGACACCTGGTGATATGACCCTGGTGGTCTGACTCTGACAAGACCCTGTAGGGTGCTCTTGAAATATCTGATGATGTGTTGATGAGATTAAACCCTGGACGATAAAATTCTCAACTCTCTCTCCAGCGGCTGTTCCTAATCTATATTTCAAAATGCAGTTGAAGCTCTCTTGTGAACATCTAGTCAAAACATGGACATTCTAAGCAGATATTACTAATTTGGTTTGTTTTCTTACCATTTTGAGATTACACTGGGTTTATTACGTTAAATCTAATTTAAGACTACCAACATTTATAAGACATCACAGATTCCCTGATATTAAGCATACACAAAAACATACAATCTATAAAAAAAAAAAAAAAAATGAAAACAACACATGAAAACGTTATATCTGAGGAACTGAGGAAGTCTTAAAATTCTACAAAAACCATACCCCATCATCGCCCTCCTCCACTGCAGCAAGCGTTGGAGGGTTTACTTTCTTGGGCCTTTCTGAAACTGGAGCCGGCGGAGGCGTCGCAGGTATTTCCTCAACTTCCTGAAAAGATAACAACACAATTTCAACCCTCATGGGTTTTAAACCGTACACACAAACACACACACAGGGCAGGTCCCCGCCGGGCTGCCGCCCTAGGCGAGATCCAAAGATGGCGCACCTACAAAACTAAAATAGTCCCAGTAAGCAAAATTACATTGAAAAGACGTCTAAAATACGGATTTTCCAGACGTTGAAGTTAGGTTCAATTTAGATTCTGAATAACAGGTGAAAATGTATTTTCCGTATGTTTAAAATACATATTTCCCAGGACGTTGAAAAGGCATATTTTCTGGATGTTGAAAGATACGTATTTTCCAGATGTTGAAATCTGGTTCATTTTTGGTTCTGAATGACAGTTGAAAATACGTATTTTACAGATGTTGAAAATATGTATTTTCCGGATGTTGAAATCAGGCAAAGT
Organism: Salvelinus fontinalis; assembly: GCF_029448725.1. Classification (NCBI taxonomy): domain Eukaryota; kingdom Metazoa; phylum Chordata; class Actinopteri; order Salmoniformes; family Salmonidae; genus Salvelinus; species Salvelinus fontinalis. The sequence continues at coordinate 49,351,297 of NC_074665.1, forward strand.
TTTCGTTCTGAATGAAAGTTGAAAAGAAGTAATTTATATACTATGTTTGGGCCAAATCAAGGCTGGTCCAGACCGCACCAAATCTGAGCCAAACATAGATGTCTATGATTGGTTCAGATTTGGTCCGGACCGGACCAAAAACCAATGTCTATGGATGTGGAAATCAAGGCCAGTCCGGACTGTATGGAAAAAAAGACGTTGAAAAGACGTCGGCATTGGTCCGTGCTTACTGAGGTAGCCTACAGTGTTGCCTGAAATAGAATTTTAGGAATGCCCATCTTTGAGGTAAAACATTCCTGATTCCTGTGACTAATGAATTTGGATACTTAATCTCTGAATATCAGCTACCCAACTTTATCAGGAGTTATCGTGAGCCTATTTGCAATGCGTTTACACAGTGGGAAATGCAGAAGTATTTTATTTTTCCCTATGATCAGCTTTTCAAAAATGTATGGATACACATTTGAAACCACTGATCATGACAATGGGGTGAAACTCCTGGACAACTGTAAGGGCTGTCTCTCTCCTCATCCTCGGACGAGGAGAGGAGAGAAGGATCATCAGACCAAAATGCAGCAGTAGGGAAATAGGCCATCTCTTTATTTGAAAAAACTATGATGGCAACACGAAAAAACAAAACACTTTCAAAAATACAAAACAAGAAAACGACGTTGACGAAACCTGAACATAAACTTACATAACTAAACGTAAACTCACGGACAGGAAACAGACGACATCAAAATAAACGAACAGCCAAACAGTCCCGTATGGTACATACATTCGACGACACAGGAGACAATCACCCACAAACAAACAGTGAGAACACCCTACCTAAATATGACTCTTAATTAGAGGAGAACGCAAAACACCTGCCTCTAATTAAGAGCCATACCAGGCAACCACAACCAACATAGAAACAGATAACATAGACTGCCCACCCAAAACACATGCCCTGACCTAAACACATACAAAAACAACATAAAAACAGGTCAGGACCGTTACAGAACCCCCCCCTCAAGGTGCGAACGCCGGGCGCACCAGCACAAAGTCCAGGGGAGGGTCTGGGTGGGCAGTTGACCACGGTGGTGGCTCCGGCTCTGGACGCTGTCCCCACACCACCATAGTCACTCCCCGCTTCTGTCTTCCCCTCCCAATGACCACCCTAAAACTAACATCCCCTAAATGAACGGCCAGCACCGGGAGAAGGGGCAGCACCGGGACAAGGGGCAGCACCGGGACAAGGGGCAACACCGGGACAAGGGGCAGCACCGGGACAAGGGGCAGCACCGGGACAAGGGGCAGCACCCGGATAAGGGGCAGCACCGGGATAAGGACCAGCACCGGGATAAGGGGCAGCACCGGGATAAGGGGCAGCACCGGGACAAGGGGCAGCACCGGGATAAGGAGCAGCACCGGGATAAGGAGCAGCACCGGGACAAGGGGCAGCACCGGGATAAGGGGCAGCACCGGGACAAGGGGCAGGTCCCGGCTGAGGGACTCTGGCAGATCCTGGCTGAGGGACTCTGGCAGATCCTGGCTGAGGGACTCTGGCAGATCCTGGCTGAGGGACTCTGGCAGATCCTGGCTGAGGGACTCTGGCAGATCCTGGCTGAGGGACTCTGGCAGATCCTGGCTGAGGGACTCTGGCAGGTCCTGGCTGAGGGACTCTGGCAGGTCCAGGCTGAGGGACTCTGGCAGGTCCTGGCTGAGGGACTCTGGCAGGTCCTGGCTGGACGGACTCTGGCAGGTCCTGGCTGGACGGACTCTGGCAGGTCCTGGCTGAGGGACTCTGGCAGGTCCTGGCTGGACGGCTCTGGCAGGTCCTGGCTGGACGGCTCTGGCAGGTCCTGGCTGGACGGCTCTGGCAGGTCCTGGCTGGACGGCTCTAGCAGGTCCTGGCTGGACGGCTCTGGCAGGCCCTGGCTGGACGGCTCTGGCAGGTCCTGGCTGGACGGCTCTGGCAGGTCATAGCAGGACGGCTCTGGCAGGTCATAGCAGGACGGCTCTGGCAGGTCATAGTCTAACCACTAGGCTACCCTGGGGCGGCAGGGTAGCCTAGTGGTTAGAGCGTTGGGCTAGTAACCGAAAGGTTGCAAGTTCAAATCCCCGAGCTGACAAGGTACAAATCTGTCGTTCTGCCCCTGAACAAGGCAGTTAACCCACTGTTCCTAGGCCGTCATTGAAAATAAGAGTTTGTTCTTAACTGACTTGCCTAGTTAAATAAAGGTTCAATGTAAGTCGCTCTGCATAAGAGCGTCTGCTAAATGACTTAAATGTAATGTAAATGTATAGCAGGACGGCTCTGGCTGGTCATGGCAGGACGGCTCTGGCTGGTCATGGCAGGATGGCTCTGGCTGGTCATGGCAGGATGGCTCTGGCTGATCATGGCAGGACAGCTCTGGCTGATCATGGCAGGACAGCTCTGGCTGGTCATGGCAGGACGGCTCTGTAGGGAGGAGAAGGAGAGACAGCCTGGTGCGTGGTCTAGGCACTGGCTGCGCTGGAGAGGAGGAAACAGCTGGAGAGAGAACCCGGAGAGACAGCCTGGTACGGGGGGCTGCCACCGGAGGACTGGTACATGGAGGTGGCACCGGGTCTACCGGACCGTGAAGGAGGACACGTGCTCTTGAGCACCGAGCCTGCCCAACCTTACCAGGTTGAATGGTGCCCGTAGTCCTACCAGTGCGGCGAGGTGGAATAGCCCGCACTGGGCTATACTGGCAAACCGGGGACACCACTCGTAAGGCTGGTGCCATGTATGCCGGCCCGAGGAGACACACTGGTGGCCAGATGCGTTGGGCCGGCTTCATGACATCCAGCTCGATGCCCAACTTAGCCCTCCCAGTGCGGCAAGGTGGAATAGCCCGCACTGGGCTAAGCACGCGTACTGGGGACACCGTGCGCTTTACCGCATAACACGGTGTCTTACCAGTACGACGCCTTCTACCTCCAAGGTAAGCACGGGGAGTTGGCTCGGGTATCCTACCCGGCTTTGCCACACTCCTCGTGTGCCCCCCCCCAAGAAATGTTTGGGTCTGACTCACGGGCTCCCAACCGCGTCGCCGCGCTGCCTCCTCATACCAGCGCCTCTCAGCCTTCGCTGCTTCCAACTCCTCCTTGGGACGGCGATATTCCCCTGGCTGAGCCCAAGGTCCTCTACCGTCCAGGATCTCCTCCCAAGTCCAGGAGTCCTTATTGCTCTGTTGAGCACTCCCTTGCCGCTTGGTCCTAGTTTGGTGGGTGATTCTGTAAGGGCTGTCTCTCTCCTCATCCTCGGACGAGGAGAGGAGAGAAGGATCATCAGACCAAAATGCAGCAGTAGGGAAATAGGCCATCTCTTTATTTGAAAAAACTATGATGGCAACACGAAAAAACAAAACACTTTCAAAAATACAAAACAAGAAAACGACGTTGACGAAACCTGAACATAAACTTACATAACTAAACGTAAACTCACGGACAGGAAACAGACGACATCAAAATAAACGAACAGCCAAACAGTCCCGTATGGTACATACATTCGACGACACAGGAGACAATCACCCACAAACAAACAGTGAGAACACCCTACCTAAATATGACTCTTAATTAGAGGAGAACGCAAAACACCTGCCTCTAATTAAGAGCCATACCAGGCAACCACAACCAACATAGAAACAGATAACATAGACTGCCCACCCAAAACACATGCCCTGACCTAAACACATACAAAAACAACATAAAACAGGTCAGGACCGTTACAACAACAGTTGTGATTGTCCATTACATATTGTCCATTTTACTTTGACCTGTCCTGTTTTTAGGATATGTTGTTTGTTAACATGGCAGCACATTTTTTATTTGATTTATCGTCATTTAGGTTAGGCTATTTTATCGGAGAAACCTGCATGATGTAAAAAGTGTCCGTCTCATTACATTGTCATACATTTTATCTCCAGCCTGTGGGCACTGCTTATCAGGGTGGCATCACACTCACCTAAAAAGCCCATATGCCACTGGTTTCGAGAAATTGTCATTGTCTTTGGGCAGAATTATGTGAGGTTTTATGTGAAGGTGCGTCTTGGTCAGTTTAGCACACACACACACACACACACACACACACACACACACACACACACACACACACACACACACACACACACACACACACACACACACACACACACAATACATACTTTTGTTTCTTTGGGTTCTTCTGGGACTTCCCCTGTGATTTTATATTCTTCCTCCTTCATCTGCCTCATGTGCACTGCCTCATCTATGGCTTTCTGCTGCTCCTGCTCCAGTTGCTGCTGGAGGGCCTTTTTCTGCAATGATCAGAGATATTCCAATAATATAACAATACTGGCTTAATAATTCTATAATCAAGCGTTTTTATATTCCTGTTATCTACCAACATTGAATGACAGTATAGGCTCAGAAAGGTATACATTGACGTAGTTAATCAAATCAAATTTTATTTGTCAAATGCGCCGAATACAACAGGTGTAGGTAGACCTTACCATGAAATGCTTACTTACAAGCCCTTAACCAACAATGCAGTTTTAAGAAAACTATTTACTAAATAAACTAATGCATACCAAAGAGCACGTCTGGATGAGATTGCCTAGACAACATTTGGGTATAGGCTGCCCCACAATGGCAATAGTCTGAACATCATTACTCACTCTCTCCTCATTCTCAATGTTTTCTTTATACTTGTAAATCCACTGTGCAAGAAATTCGATCGGGTCCATGGGGCGAAGCTCAGCCACTTCGGCTAATCCTTCTATGAGACATTTTCCCATACCCTTTTTCAAGTATTCTGAGTCCATTTTCCTGTATGCAAGAAAATGCCATAATGTATGAAGACAGTAGCTATAAATGTCAGCTAAGACAACAGGGGTACAAAATATGTTCTACTTAATTTTTTTTACCTTTAGCTCAGGCGTTATTGTTGCGTCGTTACGCTAGCTATCAAACCTATGAACAATAAAACAAGGTTTTCAGTGTAAAACGTTCCTATTTGTTTGTAAATACTTTCTAAACAAAATGTGTCGACGCAAAAGAGCATTGTTACTTTAATGTTACTATTTTATAATAGGATAAACTGACTCCAAATAGAATTGTTTTGAAACCAGACCCACCTGTCCTTTTCGTTCAGAGCGTCCGGATATGTATTTTATCTCCATGGTAACGGTGCTACTTCATACATCTTTCCTCCAGTTTTGTTGAGAAGGTTCCGTTTTGTCGTAAGAAGTAGAGCTTGCAAAGATGTACCACGTGCATTTTATTTATATTTTTTAAATATAGACTATAATTTCATTGAAATTACATATAATGTCACCAATTACAAGGTATACCACATATTACGTTTGTATTTCAACCCATTTACACTTCAGTAATGGTTTTATAGGCCTGTGTGAACTAAATAATTCCATTACTAATTGAAATAGAAAAAGGTTTGCTAGGTATCTTATACCTTTTGTTCTATGTGTAGTCAGGGTGCATGCTACAGTATTTACCTAGTCATCTATGACCATACATTACATTAGGGCAGGGAATCCATATAATTATTAGTAATTAGTCATTTAATAAGATCTGGGAGTCAGTGATTCGGGTTGCTATGAGGTTTCAGTTGCTCGTCTGGGGTCATTAAGTTTGAATCACACACACACACACACACGCACGCGCACGCGCACGCGCACACGCACACACACACACACACACACACACACACACACACACACACACACACACACACACACACACACACACATACACACACACAACTTTTTCACTGCACTCAGCAGAGATACGGTTTGTGATGTTTATCAATGATCCAATGCTTTTGTTTTGGTTGTGACATATTTTAGGGTTTAGGGTTCATGAAACCAGAGATTGTCAGGGTCACACACATCGGTGAGATATACCGGGATCCACCAACACACCCTGCAGGCAGCTGCCACATTCCCCATAATTGCTGAAGAGGAAAGGGGATCTCAGCCCTATGCACGCTGCCGTCTCACCAATCATCTCACCAACACCTGACCCAGATCCCCAAGCACCACCACATACCAAAGAGCACGTCTGGATGAGGACATTTGAATTGGAAAGGTTAGCATTAGTAATGGGAAATTGTAGGCTATTGAACACTTTATTAATATTACAACACCACTTCAATTAGACTGTTGCATCCATGGCTATATTTCTAGTGTACTCCATACAGGATGGATACCATGGGACAGTTCATATTTGAGAAGCTCATGTTCAAGTATGTCTTACTTTTCACACTTTGGAAGCTCTTGGAGGTGCAAATATTCATATAGGCCTATACCATTTAGGTCCACGGTGTAGTGTAAAATCAAATGCCACTTTAATTGGGCTGTTGGATAACTTGTCAGAAAATCTAATTATATACACCTAGAGCAAGAGTCATTGTCCTTTGGTTTGACCTCTGTCTGAACTCTGACCCCACTCTATGTTGTCGTTACAGTATGGGGCCAGGGTCAGCGATGTCTTGTAGCAGATGGGTTGACAAGAAAATCAACTCAAACATGAAACTCAGACATATGTTACATTTTTTAAGAAACACACAATGCTTTATCCTTAACACTTCTTGTCCATTCTAAAAATAATACTTGTAAATAATTTGAAGGTTCATTGTTTAATGCTCAACTGAATGGATTGCATCATGCTGTATAGTGCCTAGTTTCAATCAGGCATGTCAAAATTAGAAGCATGGATTCCAGCAGCTACTGCCAGGGTTGGGCTTATAACTCTACCGGGTCTGACTCTGTGTACACAGGCACAGTGATCCCGCCAGGAAAGTGAGGGGCCCCTTGTGACAAAAAGAGAGAGAATAGGGGGGAAATACAGGAGAAGCCACTCCATAAAATTAGTATAAAATTTTCACAGTAATATAATACACCACTTCATGTGGTGACTTTCTATGAACAGGGCATTCATTGAGTAAACCTCAAGTAAGACAGTGGTTGAATGGAAGGGTCCGCTGCTCAGCACACGAGGAGTTAAAAACAAGTTCATCCAGTTAAATTGTAATCCCTCTCTCCCTCTTTCCCTCTTCTGAATGGTCTAACCCACCGGTTCACATGACCCCCACCCCCTTTCACGGAGAGTGTATGAGTGTGTGTGCATGAGTGTGTATGTTGTCCTTGCCTTATATAGAGGAAAGTTGTGGCTCCAGTAAAGTCTCTCACATTCCCTCTCTCCTCCCTCTTTCTCTCTTAGCCTCTTGCGTAGAAGGACGCAGTAGCTGGTACAGCAGCCTCTGCTCTACTCGTCATTTACTATAGTTATCTCTCTATTTAGGCTTTTTAGCCTACTCTAACTTCCTCTGCATCGTTGAGCTGCTCAGACCACAATGAACGGGCCAGTGAACGGATTGTATGATGCTGAGCACTATGGGTCATTCATGTTTACCTCTGAGTCTGTGGGAGAAGGACACCCAGGTGAGTAGACAGCTCTAGTCTGGATACCATAACACCCCTATGCCTTTGCATGGTCGCCATGCAACAGAACAGAACCATAGAATGTCATGCACTGCATCAGTAGAAAGTGTTTCTTCTTCCCAAGATCCCACCGCTGACACCAATGGGTTTTATGAACTAGTTGTGCTGTATTTGAATGGTTGCTTATGCCGTGCAGGAAGAAGCAGAAGGAGGAGACACAAAGGAGCTGATTCCCTAAGAGTTTGCACCATGTAAACTGAGAGAAAACAGATTGAGAGAGTACAGAAGTTGGTAGTAGAATTGGATGCCTGCACAATTCAATCGAAGGGGGATCATGCTACAGAGGTGCTGTAGAGACATACCATTAACAATGTATTGATGCATGTGTTGCTGTTACTCCCCAGTTACTCCAGTAGGACAGGTTAAGCAAATGGAAGGGGAAGGTGGTATAATTTACTTTCACCTCTGTTGACATACAGCAGGCCTCCTATACTCCTGACAGTACTTACAGTACAGTACTAACTGCTACTGTGAATGTGTAATTATGAATATAAATATCGATACATACTTACCAAAGCATCCTCTCTTTCTTTCTCGCTCCCTTTAATGGCTAGAACGGAGGGAATGGAATGGCATCAAACACATAGAAACCACCAACCAACCTCCTGTGCTCCACACATGATTACACATACACCTGGAGCAGTGCCATGCAACTTGGGCAACATATGCCCTAACACCTGCTTCATGATGGCCAAGTACCTTCTCTGCATTTAATGTCACTATGTGTTCAGAGACAACTTGATCTGCTCACATATCAATTACTGTACCACACTTTCCCTCACTAATTATGGTATGCTCTCATGTTGTCTCACGTTAAAAACACTCCACTCGTTACATGGTTAATACATGTTTTGATATGCATCTGTTGGTCACAGATACCTTAAAAAAAAGTTAGGAGCGTGGATCATAGAACAAGTCACTATCTGCTGTGACCACCATTTGCCTCATGCAGCGTGACATTACATTCAAATTGAGTTGAACAGGCTGTTGAATGTGGCCTGTGGAATGTTATCCCACTCCTTTTCAATGGCTGTGCGAAGTTGCTGGATATTGGTGGGAACTGGAACACGCTGCCATTCACGTCAATCCAGAGCATCCCAAACAACCGGCCTCACAACCTCACAACAGATGTGTCGTGAGTGTGCAGGCCATGGAAGCACTGGGATATTTTCAGCTTCCAGCCATTGTGTACAGATCCTTTCGACATGGGGCCGTGCATTATCATGTTGAAACATGAGGTGATGGCGGCAGAGCATTGGCACCACAATGGCCCTCAGGATTTAGTCACAGTACCTCTGTGCATTCAAATTGCCATCGATAAAATGCAATTGTGTTCGTTGTCCCTAGTTTATGCCTGCCCATACCATAACCTCACCGCCGCCATGGGACACTCTGTTCACAATGTCAGCAAACTGCTCACTCACACGATGCTATACATGTGGCCTGCGGTTGTGAGGCCGGTTGGACGTACTAACAGATTCTCTAAAACGATGTTGGAAGCAGCTTTTGGTAGAGACATTCCTGCAGTCAGCATGCCAATTGCACGCTCCCTCAAAATTTGAGACATCTGTGGCATTGTGTTGTGTGACAAAACTGCACATTTTAGAGTGGCCTTTTATTGTCCCCAGGACAAGGTGCACCTGTGTAATTGTCATGCAGTTTAATCAGCTTCTTGATATGCCACACCTATCAGGTGATGGATTATCTTGGCGAAGGAGAAATGCTCACTAACAGGGATGTAAACAAATTAGTACACAAAATTTGAGAGAAATAAGCTTTTTGTGCGTATGGAAGATTTCTGGGATTTTTTTTATTTCAGCTCATGAATCATGGGGCCAACACTACATGTTGCGTTTATATTTTTTGTTCAGTGTAAATGGGAGAAAACCAGAAACATAAATGTTACAAACATAACAATTAAGTAAAATTTGTATTTATTTAGATTGATGGGTGAAGACTGAATATCTCATATCTCTTTAAATGAAGGCATATCAACATCAATCAAAGATTATAACAAAAATGTGAAACTATCACAGTCCTGATTATGAATATGAAATAGTTTAACAACTCAACCTCCTTGTGAAGTTTACACAATGAGTTGATATATGCACATATATGGTGGTGTATATTGACCGCCAGTGTGGAGTAAAGCACGCTACAGAGGTATGCATTAACAGAACTAAAGCTATTCCGAGGGTTGGAGCACCTAATATGAGCCAACCAAGAGTAGTACTCTGACGGAAAGGTGAAATATAATCTAGGTCTTGACTTGGCTTCTGCCATGTGCAGCAAAAGGTCAAGCCAGGAAACCACCTCATCAACTTCAGGAGGCCCATTATGGTCAGTTACAGTGCCTGCAGAAAGTATTCATGCCCATTGCCTTATTCCACATTTTGTTGTGTTACAGCCTGAATTCAAAATTTATTAAAGATTTTTTTCTTACCCATCTACACACAATACCCCATAATGACAAAGTGAAAATATGTTTTTAGATTTTTTTGCAAATGTATTGAAAATCGAATAGAGAAATATTGAATTTACATACTCCCAACCAAGCAAAAAGGCAGTAACTGCTCATTTGTTCGAAAATGAGTTAATGTCATTTTTGCTACATTAAATACATTCTTAATCGTGTAGACAAGTATCCTGCCTCTATTGTATTGTGTTTTGGAGAAAATGGGGGACATGTTAGAAGTAACTGCATAAAGTTACTGTGAAACCAAGGTAAATAAAAGCCATTTTTCTCAGTTCCACGCTATGAGCAGGTACTGCCTTTTTGCTTGGTCGGGTAGCATAAGTATTCACACCCCTGAGTCAATACTTTGTAGATGCACCTTTGGCGGCGATTACAGCTTTGAATAATCTTGGGTATGTCTGTATCAGCTTTGCACATCTGGATTTGGGGATTTTCTCCCATTCTTCCGAGCAGATTTTTTCAAGCTCTGTTAAGTTAGATTTTGAGTGACGGTTAACAGCAATCTTCAAGTCTTTCATGTTTTTCAACATTTTTGCAAATATGTTGAAAATGAAATTCAGAAATATCTACTTTACATTAAGTACAACTACAACAAAACAATAAAACTACAACTACAATACCTCTTTCGCCATCTGGCCCGGACCCTTTGTCAACACGGCACCCCCGTACCACCACGACTGGTCCGCCAACGTAACTCAACTGGCCTTTGCCGGACGTCGGAGCAGACGCTTCTACTTACCCCGGCCTGCTAACTTTAAACACTGTGTCTCCGGCGTGCTAGCGTAGTAACGACTACCCCGCGGCTTCCCTGTTCCATCTACTGCTGTTCACTGGACCCCATGATCACTTGGCTACATAGCTGATACCTGCTGGACTGTTCATTAATCAAGGTACTCCATTTTGTTTATTTTTGTTTATCTGTCGGCCCCAGCCTCGAACCAGGCCCTGTTTATAGTTAACCGACCCTCTCTGCCCATTCATCGCCATTTTACCTGTTGTTGTCTTAGCTGATTAGCTGTTGTTGTCTTACCCGTTGTTGTCTTAGCTAGTTCTCCCAATCAACACCTGTGATTGCTTTATGCCTTGCTTTATATCTCTCTGAAATGTCAGTATTCCTTGTACACTGTTGTTTAGGATAGTTATCATTATTTTAGTTTACTGCGGAGCCCCTAGTCCCACTCAACATCCCTCAGATACCTCCTTTGTCCCACCTCCAACACATGTGGTGACCTCACCCAGCATAACTAGCCCGTCCAGAGATGCAACCTCTCTTATTATCATTTGGTGCCTAGGTTTACCTCCACTGTACCCGCACCCCACCATACCCCTGTCTGTACATTATGCCCTGAATCTGTTCTACCATGCCCAGAAATCTGCTCCTTTTATTCTCTGTCCCCAACGCACTAGACGACCAGTTTTGATAGCCTTTAGCCGTACCATCCTACTCCTCCTCTGTTCCTCGGGTGATGTGGAGGTTAACCCAGGCCCTGCGTGTCCCCAGGCACTCTCATTTCTTGAGCTCTGTAACCAAAAAAAGCCTTGGTTTCATGCATGTTAACATCAGAAGCCTCCTCCCTAAGTTTGTTTTATTCACTGCTTTAGCACACTCCGCCAACCCTGATGTCCTTGCCGTGTCTGAATCCTGGCTTAGGAAGGCCACCAAAAATTTGGAGATTTCCATACCGAACTACAACATTTTCCGTCAAGATAGAACTGCCAAACACGGAGGAGTTGCAATCTACTCCAGAGATAGCCTGCAAAGTTCTATCATACTTTCCAGGTCTATGCCCAAACAGTTCGAGCTTCTAATTTTAAAAATTATTCTCTCCAGAAATAAGTCTTTCACTGTTGCCACCTGTTATAGACCCCCTCAGCTCCCAGCTGTGCCCTGGACACCATATGTGAATTGATTTCCCCCATCTATCTTCAGAGTTCGTTCTGTTAGGTGACCTAAACTGTGATATGCTTAACACCCCGGCAGTCCTACAATCTAAGCTAGATGCCCTCAATCTCACACAAATTATCAAGGAACCCACCAGGTACAACCCTAAATCTGTAAACATGGGCACCCTCATAGATATTATCCTGACCAACTTGCCCTTCAAATACACCTCTGCTGTTTTCAATCAGGATCTCAGCGTCCGCTATGGGTCCGCTGTCAAACAACCACCCCTCTTCACTGTCAAACGCTCCCTAAAACACTTATGGGAGCAGGCTTTTCTAATCGACCTGGCCCGGGTATCTTGGAAGGATATTGACCTCATCCCGTCAGTAGAGGATGCCTGGTCGTTCTTTAAAAGTAATTTCCTCACCTTCTTAAATCAGCATGCCCCTTTCAAAAAATGTAGAACTAAGAACAGATATAGCCCTTGGTTCACTCCAGACCTGACTGCCCTTGACCAGCACAAAAACATCCTGTGGCGGACTGCACAAGCATCGAATAGCCCCCGCGATATGCAACTTTTCAGGGAAGTCAGGAACCAATACACGCAGTCAGTCAGGAAAGCAAAGGCTAGCTTTTTCAAACAGAAATTTGCATCCTGCAGCTCTAACTCCAAAACGTTTTGGGACACTGTAAAGTCCATGGAGAATAAGAGCACCTCCTCCCAGCTGCCCACTGCCCTGAGGCTAGGTAACACTGTCACCACTGATAAATCCACGATAATCGAGAATTTCAATAAGCATTTCTTTACAGCTGGCCATGCTTTCCTCCTGGCTACCCCAACCCCGGCCAACAGCTCCGCACCCCCCACAGCTACTTGACCAAGCCTCCCCAGCTTCTCCTTCACCCAAATCCAGATAGCAGATGTTCTGAAAGAGCTGCAAAACCTGGAGCCGTACAAATCAGCTAGACAATCTGGACCCTCTCTTTTTAAAATTATCCGCCGCCATTGTTGCAACCCCTATTACCAGTCTGTTCAACCTCTCTTTCGTATCGTCCGAGATCCCCAAAGATTGGAAAGCTGCCGCGGTCATCCCCATCTTCAAAGGGGGTGACACTCTAGACCCAAACAGTTATAGACCTATATCCATCCTGCCCTGCCTTTCTAAAGTCTTCGAAAGCAAAGTTAATAAACAGATCACTGACCATTTCGAATCCCACCATACCTTCTCCGCTGTGCAATCCGGTTTTCAAGCTGGTCACGGGTGCACCTCAGCCACGCTCAAGGTACTAAACGATATCATAACCGCCATCGATAAAAGACAGTACTGTGCAGCCGTCTTCATTGACCTGGCCAAGGCTTTAGACTCTGACAATCACAGTATTCTTATCGGCAGACTCAGCAGCCTTGGTTTCTCAAATGACTGCCTCGCCTGGTTCACCAACTACTTATCAGACAGAGTTCAGTGTGTCAAATCGGAGGGCCTGTTGTCCGGACCTCTGGCAGTCTCTATGGGGGTACCACAGGGTTCAATTCTCGGGCCGACTCTTTTCTCTGTATATATCAACGATGTCGCGCTTGCTGTGGGTGATTCCCTGATCCACCATTCTGATGACACCATTCTGTATACATCTGGCCCTTCTTTGGACACTGTTAACTAACTTCCAAACACGCTGCAATGCCATACAACACTCCTTCCGTGGCCTCCAACTGCTCTTAAACGCTAATAAAACCAAATGCATGCTTTTCAACCGTTCGCTGCCCGCACACGCCTGCCCGACTAGCATCACTACTCTGTACGGTACTGACTTAGAATATGTGGACAACCACAAATACCTAGGTGTCTGGCTAGACTGTAAACTCTCCTTCCAGACTCATAATAAACATCTCCAATCCAAAATTAAATCTAAAATCGGCTTCCTATTTCGCAACAAAGCCTCCTTCACTCACTACGCCAAACATACCTTCGTAAATCTGACTCTCCTACCGATCCTCGACTTCAGCGATGTCTTTTACAAAATAGCTTCCAACACTCCACTCAGCAAACTGGGTGCAGTCTAACACAGTGCCATCTGTTTTGTCACCAAAGCCTCTTATACCACCCACCACTGCGACCTGTATGCTCTAAACCAGGGGTGTCAAAGTCAAATGGACTGAGGGCCAAATAAAAAATGTAGCTACAAGCCGAGGGCCGGACTGTTCGAATGTTCATTGAAAAATTTTTAAATGACGCATATAGTCTAGTGAACCTAATTGAACCTACTGAAAACCTAACAAATATATTCCAATATGATCAGATAAATAAAGCAATATTTTCTTATGGCTCTGTCAGTAATCTTTAATTTTCAACAGACACAAAAGACAAATTTCCTTTATATAAAAATCCCCATAACATGAACATTAAATGAAAGAAACCGGTATTCAAGGCACCATCAGTAGCCTATATTTTCTATTTTAGCAAAAGTGGGCTAAATTTACTTCAAAGAAAAAAACAATAATAGCAATTTTCTATCATCCACTCAACTGAAATATTTTTAAAATATAATTGGATTGAAATACAATAAAATAAAGTGCAAAAATCTATTAATCAAAAACAACACTTTGTTTAAGGAGAAGTAACATGCAGTGAAAACAAATATTAAACTTTAACTTTTAAACTTGAACTGAGTAAAAACTCTAAATATGTGATTGCACAGTAATGTTCACTTGTTTGAGGTTGAGGGTGATACTTGGTGGTGTCCCATCTTTTCCACAAGTTCATCAATGTTCGGGGTAAGGCTCTGAGCTGAGGAAATCCTCAGAATTGAGTGGAGGTGTTCAGCAGTAAGTCGACTTCTGTGTGATGTTTTGTTCAGGTTCATCAAAGAAAACAGTTGTTCACACAGGTATGTGCTGCCAAACATAGACAACGTTTGAGCAGCCTGGATGCGCAGCTGGGGCATTGTGTCGGGGAGGAAACGGGCGAACTCCGCAGCACCCACTGCCGCATATTTTGCCCTCAGTGCATCATTGCATTGGAGGTCAATCAACTCCATTTGGAGGTTTGGTGGTGAGCTTTCCACGTCAACAGCAAATGGGTTACCGAGCAGTTCCAACCTGCTTTTTTGTGATGATGCTCATTACATGCTCCATTTTCAAGGCTTTACCGCACAACGCTTCCTGGTGTATGATACAATGATAAGCTGTCAGCTCACCTGTCGCGTTTTCCTCTTGCATCTTTTCCCGTATCTTCGCCACCAGTCCGCTCCTGTGTCCACACATCGCAGGTGCTCCGTCGGTTGTCAAACCCACGAGTTTTTCCCAAGGCAGCTCCATCTCATTTACACATCTTGACACCTCTTCATACAAATCATGCCCCGTAGTTGTGCCATGCATAGGACGTAAAGCCAAAAACTCCTCTGTCACGCTTAGGCTGGAGTCCACTCCGCGGATGAAAATTGACAACTGGGCAATGTCAGAAATGTCGGTGCTCTCATCCACAGCCAAGGAATATGCAATGAAATCTTTTCCCTTTTTCACAAGCTGCTCTTTTAGATTGATGGACAACTGGTCTACTCTCTCGGCAATGGTGTTTCTGCTCAGACTCACATTTAAAAAGAGTTGCCTTTTTTCTGGGCAAACTTCGTCACAAACTTTAATCATGCAGTTTTTGATGAAATCCCCCTCCGTAAATGGCCGGGCTGATTTAGCGATCTCTTCTGCCAAAATAAAACTGGCCTTGACAGCAGCCTGGCCTTGTGATTTGGCTTTTTTGAACAGAGCCTGTCGAGATTTGAGGCCTCGTTTTAATTCCTCTGCCTTTTGTAGCCTTTGTTCCATGTCCATATTCTTGTTTTTGTCCGCGTGTTTCGTTTCATAATGTCGTCTCAGATTATACTCTTTCAGTACCGCCACACTTTCTCCACACAGAAGACACACAGGTTTTCCAGCTACCTCCGTGAACATATACTCCGACTCCCACCTTGTTTGAAACCCCCGGTTCTCAGTGTCCACCTTCCGTTTTGCCATTTTTGATGGGTATCTGAAAGTTAATTTTACTGTGATGCTGACGACTGCTGTGCCAATAAATATTGAAATGAAGCAGCCTACTGCTCGGTGCGTCACCGTTGCATTGTGGGAAATGTAGTATTGGTGCGTGTAAAAGATCTGCGGGCTGCCGGCTTGCTGCGGTCTGCGGGCCGGTTCTAATAATAAATCAAGATCATCCCAGGGGCCGTAAAAAACCTTCTCGCGGGCCGGATGTGGCCCGCGGGCCTTGACTCTGACATATGTGCTCTAAACGGCTGGCCCTCGCTACATATTCGTTGCCAGACCCATTGGCTCCAGGTCATCTATAAGTCTATGCTAGGTAAAGCTCCGCCTTATCTCAGCTCACTGGTCACGATAACAACACCCACCCGTAGCACGTTCTCCAGCAGGTATATCTCACTGGTCATCCCCAAAGCCAACACCTACTTTGGCTGCCTTTCCTTCCAGTTCTCTGCTGCCAATGACTGGAACGAATTGCAAAAATCGCTGAAGCTGGAGACTTATATTTCCCTCACTAACTTTAAACATCAGCTATCTGAGCAGCTAACGGATCGCTGCAGCTGTACATAGCCCATCTGTAAATAGCCCACCCAATCTACCTACCTCATCCCCATATTGTTTTTATTTACTTTTCTGCTCTTTTGCACACCAGTATTTCTACTTGCACATCACCATCTGCTCATCTATCACTCCAGTGTTAATTTGCTAAATTATAATTACTTCGCTACTATGGCCTATTTATTGCCTTACCTCCTCACGCCATTTGCACACACTGTATATAGACTTTCTTTTTTTTCTATTGTGTTATTGACTGTGCACTTGTTTATTCCATGTGTAACTCTGTGTTGTTGTTTGTGTCGCACTGCTTTGCTTTATCTTGGCCAGGTCGCAGTTGTAAATGAGAACTTGTTCGCAACTAGCCTACCTGGTTAAATAAAGGTGAAATAAAAAATAAAAATAAAAGTATCCACACCCCTTTGTTATGACACTCCAAATTGAGCTCAGTTGCATCCAATGTCTTTTGATCATCCTTGAGATCAAATCAAATCAAACTTTATTTGTCACATGCGCAGACCTTACTGTGAAATGCTTACTTACAAGCCCTTAACCAGTGCAGAGAAGTGCAGAGAAGAGATAAGAAAATATTTACCAAATAAACTAAAGTAAAAAAGTTTAAATAATAAAAAGTAACACAATAACATAACAATAACGAGGCTATACAGTATACAGGGGGCACCGGTACCAAGTCATTGTGCGGGTGTGAAGGTTAGTTGAGGTAATTTGTACATGTAGGTCGGGGTGAGGTGACTATGCATAGATAATAAACAGCGAGAAGCAGTAGTGTACAAAACAAATGGGGGGGAAGGGAGTCAATGTAAATAGTCCGGTGGCCATTTGATTAATTGTTCAGCAGTCTTAGGGCCGTACGCACTACCCTCTGTAGCGCCTTATGGTCAGCTGCTGAGCAGTTGCCATACCAGGCTGTGATGCAACTGGTCAGGATGCTCTCGATGGTGCAGCTGTAGACTATTTGAGGATCTGGGTGCCCATGCCAAATCTTTTCAGTCTCCTGAGGGGGAATAGGTTTTGTTGTGCCCTCTTCACGACTGTCTTGGTGTGTTTGGACTATAATAGTTTGTTGGCGATGTGGAAACTAAGGAACTTGAAACTCTCGACCCGCATCCCCATCCATGTTAATGGAGTCCTGTTCATCTTTCCCTCGATTCTGACTAGTCTCCCAGTCCCTGCCGCTGAAAAACATCCCCACCTCATGATGCTGCCACCACAATTCTTCACCGTAGGGATGGTGCCAGGTTTCCTCCAGACGTGATGCTTGGCATTCAGGCCAAAGACTTCAATCTTGGTTTCATCAGACCAGAGAATCTTGCTTCTCATGGTCTGAGAGTCCTTTAGGTGCCTTTTGGCAAACTCCAAGCGGGCTGTCATGTGCCTTTTACTGAGGAGTGGCTTCCGTCTGGCCACTCTACCACAAAGGCCTGATTGGAGTGCAACAGAGATGGATAATTCCTTCGGCCTCATGGATTGGTTTTTGCTCTGACATGCACTGTCAACTGTGGGACCTTATATAGGCAGGTGTGTGCCTTTCCAAATCACGTCCAATCAATTGAGTTTACCACAGGTGGACTCCAATCAAGTTGTAGAAACATCAAGGATGATCAACGGAAACAGGATGCACATGAGCTCAATTTAGACTCTCATAGCAAAGAGTCTGAGTTCTTATGTAAATAAGGTATTTCTGTTTTTTATTTTTAATAAATTAGCAACAAAAAAACATATTTTTTTCTTGCTTTGTCATTATGCGGTATTGTGTGTAGATTGATGACTATTCTTTAAAAAAATCAAATTTAGAATAAGTTTGTATGTAACAAAATGTGGAAAAAGGGAAGGGGTCTGAATACTTTCCGAATGCACTGTAAGTCAAGGGGTATGAATACTTTCTGTACAACACCCACAGTAGCAACCTGATCAAGAGTATTGGACCTCTTGGTGTAGCGGTTAAGGTGTTGGACTGACAGCCACAGTTACCCAGGTTTGACTTCCTGTCAGGCTAATCCCCCAAATACACTCCCGGATTTATTAATAATCTACATCCCGTTGCATTACCAAACAATTATGCAAACTGAGTCACGGCTACATTGTTGACATTGACAAATTAATGACGTTACAACATTATTTTTCCAGATAAGATATGTGACCAGATCAGTGACGCTGTGTTGGATGCTCACCTGAAGCAGGATCCAGATGCCAAGGTGGCCTGTGGTGAGTGGAGAAGAACATCTCACCACTATATAGCAGCAGAGGACAAACTTCTCAGCCTTTGATCAGGGATGTACCGATGTAGAACTTGATCACCTTTTTGCAGGAAAACCTTTCCTGCAATGCAGAACATTTAACACTTGTAGTGTATTTGAGGTTTAAAAAGGCTCCTGAAGTTTGTAATTCCCACTTTTCAGAATTGAAAAATGTATCAACCCTCTACAAAAACTTTCATTATAATCCACACAATAATTCACATTTCCTGTTGGTGCAGGATTATTTTCCTGTTGTAGCAAACCTGCTCAAATTAAAATCCTACACCTGTATTGAGCGTCTCAGGGTAGGAGGAGTGCTGATCTAGGATCACTTCTGGCTTATAGTTCACAATGAATATGATCGCTCCTATTTTGAGACGCTTGATACATACAGACCCAGATGCTGTTGCCGTTCTTCAGTCTTTGGCCTTAGCATGGATTATTTACTGAAACCATGGACCGTCTTTCTCAAAATGTTATACTCTTTTCAGTAAAATGTACACTGAGTGTACAAAACATTATGAACATGACAAGGACTGACCAGGTGAATCCAAGTGAAAGCTATAATCCCTTATTGATGTCACCTGTTAAATCCACTTTAATCAGTGTAGATGAAGGGGAGGAGACGGGTTAAAGAAGGATTTTTAAGCCTTGAGACAGTTGAGACATGGATTGTGTATGTGTGCCATTTAGAGGGTGAATGGGCAAGACAAGGTTTAAGTGCCTTTGAACGGGGTATGGTAGTAGGTGTCAGGCGTACCGGTTTCTGTCAAGAATTGCAACGCTGATGGGTTTTTCCAGGCTCAACGGTTTCTTGTGTGTATCAAGCAGTGGCAGCTGCTGAGGGGAGGACGGCACATAATAATGGCTGGAACAGAGCGAATGGAACGGCATCAAACACATGTAAACCATGTGCTTGATGTATTTAAACCATTCCACTCATTCTGCTCCAGCCATTACCATGAGCCCGTACTCCTGTGGTATCAAGAATGGTCCACCACCCAAAGGACATCCAGCCAACTTAACACAACTGCGGGAAGCACGTGGGCCAGCATCCCTGTGGAACGTTTTCGACACCTTGTAGAGTCCATGCTGAGGCTGTTCTGAGGGCAAAAAGGGGTGCAAAACGGTGTTCCTAATGTTTTGTACACTCGTTGTACAGCATTCTAACCATTGTGTGTTGTGAACAGAGACTGTGTGTAAGACTGGCATGGTGCTACTCTGCGGGGAGATTACATCTCGGGCCAACGTGGACTACCAGACAATTGTGAGGGATACCATCAGGCAAATCGGCTATGACAACTCAGATAAAGGTAATATTTAACTTGAATAAATCATTTCCTCTACCCTAGTATATATGACATTGTTCTTCCACTACCCTTTTCTTTTCAGCATGAGTTGTCATAGCCCAGGTGTGCACAAAATACCCCCCCCCCCCCCCCCCCACCCAGACCAGATTAAGTTAGTTAAATCTGGCCCACATGGCAGTTATTGCATGTCATGTTTCACTCCCCTCAGGTTTTGACTATAAGACCTGTAACGTGCTGGTGGCTCTGGAGCAGCAGTCCCCTGACATCGCCCAGGGAGTTCACATTGACCGGATGGAGAGTGACATTGGAGCAGGAGACCAGGTGATTAAACAGATCCTTCAACACCTGGGTTCTGGTGTGTGAGGTGATGTCATTCTAAACTGCCTGTGCTTGGTTTGCAGGGTCTGATGTTTGGCTATGCCACTGATGAGACCGAGGAGTGCATGCCTCTCACCATCGTCCTCGCCCACAAACTCAATGCCAAGATGGCTGAATTGAGGCGGAACGGCACTGTCCCCTGGCTCCGCCCTGACTCCAAGACACAGGTATGATGATGGAAGATAAATATGGTTAAGCTCAAAGATGGGCAGTATTTCGGATCCATGTATTTGAAATATGCATTTCAATAACTTTTGAGTATGTTGTCAATTGTATTACGCTGGGCTGAACTACACTCCAATGTATTTTGTAACAAGATACTTTCGAGAGCTGTAATTTGTATTTACAAAATACTTTTCTATACAGTTTTTTGTAGAGGTTCACAATTTTGTGACCCCTTTTCCACCCATCAGATGTTTGATAGCACTATGGTGTGATAAGACCATCTGCTAAATTAACTAAATATAAATGTGTGTGTAAAAATGGACAATTGCAAAGCATGCTGTGTATTACTTGAATGAGCTCTGACCCACCCCCCACCCCCCAAAACAATCTAGAAGGGATACAGCAAAACTGACTTTTCGTACCAGGTTTAAGGGGAACTTACGCAGCAGGTTAGGATAATTAATGTAGCAGTCTAGGAGAATTAAGTTAAACTGTATCCCATCTAGATAAGACATTATAAGGCCAATAATAGTACCCAGTGTGCTTTGCAGTTCATTTTGATATGTTCATTTTCACATATACATTTCGGTTATTTAGCAGACACTCTTATCCAGAGTGACTTACAGTCAGTGCATTCAACCAAGGCAGATAAACAACAACATATCACAGTCATAGCAAGTCAAAGGTTTCAAGTAGACGTTACTGAGAATGTTGTTGCTGTTCTGGCCGGTTGATTGCAAATGTATTTGTGCATTTTAACATACAAATACATGTATTTTAGTTAAATACATTTCAAAATACAAGTATTTTGTAGTTTATTATGATACATTGATCTTTCCGGTATTTTGTCATTTTTGACCATCCCTGGTTATGTTCTGACTGAAGAGCCTGGAGTCGATCCTTGTTATCATTCCATTATATCAGTCAGGTGTTTTCATAAATGGCCATTGAACATGAACCCTCTCAAAGCAACAGGAGCTCACCTTTTTTGGAGACCCACTGTCCCTTGCTTTCCAATATCCGGTCTTATATAATAACTTCCACACACACACACACGCACACGCACACACACACACACGCACACGCACACGCACACGCACACGCACACGCACACGCACACACACACACATATACACACACACACAAGTTCATCATGTGCACATCCTCACAAGTCAAGGTGATTGCCTTTAAAGTCAAATGGACTGGAAGTTATTCTTGTGTTTACACTGAACCCAGTCATAGATATTGGTTTACACCGTGACCATGATGACATAGAGAACATGGATTCCAAGGCCTGGACTCTTCCGTGGTCTGTTTTACTCTCCTCCCCCATCTTCCCATGGACAACTCTCATTGGTCTTTAGGGGAGACCGTTGTCCATCTGTCCCACAGGGACAGGGGCCCTTGGGAAAAGCTCCAGCGCTAAAGTGATTGTTTTTTGGGGAATCTGAGAACTCTCTCAAGGTGCTATTTGGAGTTCCAGGGGTTCAGTAGCGACGAAAGTGAAGTGTGCCACATTTCATCTTGGCGCAGGAGATCAATCAAATCTAATTTTATTTGTCACTTGCTTCGTAAAACAACAGGTGCACACTCTTGGCATTTTCTCAACCAGCTTCAGCTGGAATGCTTTTCCAACAGTCTTGAAGGAGTTCCCACATATGCTGAGCACTTGTTGGCTGCTTTTCCTTCACTCTGTGGTCCAACTCATCCCAAACCATCTCAATTGGGTTGAGGTCGGGTGATTGTGGAGGCCAGGTCAGCTCCATCACTCTCCTTCTTGGTAAATTTGACCATGAAGGCCTGATTCACGCAGTCTCCTCTGAACAGTTGATGTTGAGATGTGTCTATTACTTGAACTCTGTGAAGCATTTATTTGGGTTGCATTTTCTGAGGCTGGTAACTCTAATGAACTTATCCTGTGCAGCAGAGGTAACTCTGGGTCTTCCTTTCCTGTAGCGGTCTTTGTGAGAGCCAGTTTCATCAAAGCGTTTTCAAAGTTCTTAAAATTTTCAGTATTGACTGACCTTCATGTCTTAAAGTAATGATGGTCTGTCGTTTCTCTTTGCTTATTTGAGCTGGTCTTGCCATAATACGGACTTGGTCTTTTACCAAATAAGGCTATCTTCAGTATACCACCCCTACCTTATCACAATACAACTGATTGGCTCAAATACATAAAGAAGGAAAGAAATTCTACAAATTAACTTTTAACAAGGCACACCTGTTAATTGAAATGCATTCCAGGTGACTACCTCATGAAGCTGATTGAGAGAATGCCAAGAGTGTGCAATGCTGTCATCAAGGCAAAGGGTGGCTACTTTGAAGAATCTCAAAAATAAAATATATTTTGATTTGTTTAACACTTTTCTGGTTGCTAAATGATTCCATATGTGTTATTTCATTGTTTTGATGTCTTCACTATTATTCTACGATGTAGAAAATAGTAAAAATAAAGAAAAACCCTTGAATGAGTAGGTGTGTCCAAACTTTTGACTGGTACTGTATGTGCCAAGTTGCTCTCTCAGAGTATCATAATGGACATGCAACTTTGAACTTTGAATTTCTCCACTTGCGCTCTGCCTACCTGTAATTTTTATTTAATTGATTAGTTTCCTCACTCATCCGAGGGGCTTCATTTGGATGTGTCCCTTTTCAACTTAACTGGAACTATGGCATCAATGGTTGCCCTTAATTTGCTATTTGTAACGGTCCTGACCTGTTTTATGTTGTTTTTGTATATTGTTTAGGTCAGGGCATGTGTTTTGGGTGGGCAGTCTATGTTATCTGTTTCTATGTTGGTTTTGGTTGCCTGGTATGGCTCTTAATTAGAGGCAGGTGTTTTGCGTTCTCCTCTAATTAAGAGTCATATTTAGGTAGGGTGTTCTCACTGTTTGTTTGTGGGTGATTGTCTCCTGTCTTCTGTGTCTATGTTACACCATACGGGATTGTTTCGGTTTGTTCGTGCGTGTTTGTAGTAAGTACTTGTTCGTTCGTTCTGCGTGTGTTAGTTCAGTTCGTCGTGCTAAGTCTGTCTACTTTCGTTTTGTTATTTTGTTAGTTTTTTCAAGTATAGTTTGTTTCGTTTTGTCTATTAAATAAAACTCATCATGTTTTCACAACCCGCTGCGCCTTGGCTCGATCACTACACCTCCTCTTCTTATGAAGAGAGAGAGGAACGCCATTACACTATTAAAGTTATCACAAGAGGAAGGCAGAATAGGTGGTGGAGTATTGTTCATACACTCAATAAAATCTGTGGCAACTTCAGAGGTAAAATAGTGTTTCTTAATAATGTGTTCAGTATTACCCTATGCTATGGGCAACAAGGTAGTAAAAAATACAGTGGTTATCAGATAAAGCAACATCAACAATAGAGGATATGTCAGTAGAAAGCCCCTTGGTAATAACCATAAGCATGTTGGATAAAGTCCATAGAGCTCAAAATAATAATAAATTCAATGGCCTTGTAGTCAGTTTCTTTGTCAACATGAATACTAAAATCCCTCAACACAATGATTTTATTGCAGTTCTCAGGCTTTTGTTCCAGCCCAACAGTAACACCTGATATATATATAAGTATGGCTCAGAATGAAGATTAGTCATTTGATTAGATATTATTTTAAAGGTGTGTTAGTGCCGGGCTGGAAAACTCTCCCCTCACACCCCTTCTCTCCAGGTGACAGTTCACTACACCCAGGAGAACGGGGCAGTGATCCCTCGTAGAGTTCACACAGTGGTCATCTCAGTGCAGCACGACGACTACGTGAGCCTGGAAGAGCAGAAGGAGATACTGAAGGAGAAGGTCATCAAGGCCGTTGTGCCGGCCAGATACCTGGACGACAACACCGTCTATCATCTGCAGCCCAGCGGACGCTTTGTGATTGGCGGGCCCCAGGTAACCATTATCATTGTCCCATTTGTTAGGTTCTAACAACCCCGGTTGAGCTATTAGAGACCACATAGGTTTTTTACATTTTAGTCATTTAGCAGATGGTCTTATCCAATTTAGGGTGAAGTGCCTTGCTCAAGGGCACATCGGCAGATTTTTCACCTAGTCGGCTCAGGGATTCGAGCCAGCGACCTTCCGGTTACTGGCCCAACGCTCTCAACCACTAGGCTACCTGCCGCCCCCTCACCTCTTTAAGCCAAGGTGGCTGTTCCTCCCTCCACTGAGGAGAACTTCCTGACCTTACTTTATGCTACTTCCAGTTCACTTCAAGTTATCAGTAAGAGTTCCTTCCTCTCCAGTAGCTCAGTTACAAAGGACGGTTGGGTCTTTGTAGTGTCTGGGTGGTGATTCGTGTAGAATCCACAGCCTGTCAACACACAAAGTATCTGCTTGAATCGTTTTATTTTATTGATGACAAGTTCATAATTTCATATGCGTGAAGGATTACAACCTGTAGTCTTTGTCCGCTTTCATACATTCACCCATCTCTGTTTATGAAAGGGTGATGCTGGGGTAACTGGTAGGAAGATCATTGTGGACACATATGGTGGCTGGGGTGCCCACGGTGGCGGGGCCTTCTCTGGTAAGGACTACACCAAGGTGGACCGGTCTGCCGCCTACGCCGCACGCTGGGTCGCCAAGTCCCTGGTCAAGTCCAATCTGTGCAGGAGGGTGCTGGTGCAGGTGAGAGATTCAACCGTATACTTCTCTAACCTTTGGACACTGTCAACCGAACCGAAGTAAACAATGACAGTCATTTCTATTGGAACTGAGGAGTTGATATCCTGTGCGTGTTTGTGATCCAGGTGTCCTATGCCATTGGAGTGGCAGCACCATTGTCTATTTCCTTGTTCACCTATGGGTCCTCCCAGAAGAGTGAGAAGGAGCTGCTGCATATCGTCAACAAGAACTTTGACCTCCGGCCTGGGGTCATTGTCAGGTGGGACAATATTATTGTCAATTTCCCCTCAGTCATACATAGAGTTTTTCCTGATCACGCAACCAGGCCATAAGAAATTCTGGGCCTTAGTTATAAGCAGCAAATAGGATCCAGAGTTTTTCCTGATCAGGTCACATGCTAAAGAAAATCTTATTGCCCTAGTCTTGTGTGCTTGTGTGTATGTAAATATTCCCTGTCGTCAACACTAAGTGGCAGCAATGAGATTTGACTGGAATACCTTGCTGGCTATTTGTCCACAGAGACCTGGACCTGAAAAGGCCCATCTATCAGAAGACGGCCTGCTACGGCCACTTTGGCAGGAAGGAGTTTCCCTGGGAGGTGGCCAAGAACCTCAACTTCTAGTGTGTGGCGCGGCAGGCAACGGGCAGCGGTGACATGGGGAGCTGTCTATGTTGACCAGTACGCGACAGCCATGCTGGCAGCTGTTAGGGGTACAGGGGAGGGTGGGAAAGGTTGGAGTAGGGGGGAGTGTACTCTCTCTCGCTCTCTCTTTGGCTGAAAACTGAAAAGCCAAACATCTCGGTCATATGATGAGGGGTGGGGAAGGGGTGATGGCTATGACCTCGATGGTCATCAGATATGTGAGATGGCTGTATGGTATTTTCAAAGTATTTTTAACATATACTACACACCCCCATACATGTGGCTTGTCTCACAAACACAACTTCCTTTTTGGTGCAGTTTTCATTTTTGTTTGTTTTCAGTAATGCCTAAAACATTAAGCTGGATAAAAAAGAAATTGGGTTTACTCCACTTTAGGCCTGTTGTAACCGCTAAAACCGCCTGTCGTTATTAAGCAAATGACCAAATCTAAAGGTAGATTAGCCATACTTTTCTGTAGTAGTTACATATTCTTTCAGGCCCAAATGCAGCCATTTTTTAAACCTCAATATCAACAAAAATGTGGGAAACAATTAAACACCTTACTATAGTAGTTAAAATTAAAATGGTCAAATAGCTTTTTTTTAACCAAAAACTGTGGTCTGAGTGAGGGACCTAATTGGAGGGGCCTAATCGGCCTAATATGTATCCTGAAAAATAACTGTTATTGGCAGAGAGGTTTGGAACTCACTTTGTTATTGGTCTATTAACTTATTCCGCCTGGTGATGTCACCAGGCAAGCCAAAACTCCACCCATACAAAACCTGCTCATTACACGGTCCTGTGTAAACTGTGTATTCAGCAATATGTCCAATATGATACAAAACACAGGAAAAACTATTTTGACTGGACTGGGTCTTTTAATACTAATTTATACCATCAAAGAACATCTGTTAACTGCACTGTATTTGACATGCTGTGATTGACATGTGAAGTGGTGTTCATTCTTAATTCCCTTTATCCAAACTTTTTCTAACAAAATTCAGGGAAGGGTTTTCAAGTAACGTTGATCAATTAGAGGTTCACTAGTATAGTTGAGTGCTTTGTGAAACTTCATTCAAATCAAGGCACAAATACACAACATCTCTTTGAAAGATACACAACTTCTACATGCTTTTATGTTAGAAAGCTTTTATTGTAGAGATATTACCAGAGGCAGGGCTAGCTTTTTCTGAGCGTGAAGGGTTTAGAGTAAAATGGTATGTAGCCACATTTTGGTTCAATGTAGAAAAAACTACTGAGAATGTGTCAGTGCTGTTACCTTGTCCCGCTTGCCTCGTCATCTACATAACCATCTCTCTTGCATTACTGTAACTGTTCTGAAACCAGATCAACTCAGATCCTTCATATACAGTTTGTCAATAGATAACAGGAAAATGTAAATAGGGTTTTGAACAATAAAATATGAAATGTATATGTCTTTTCATCAGTCTCTATAAGAGTTCATTCTCAGAAAAGAGTTTTATTCTTTGCTGGTGCATCGATAATGTTCACCTTAAAGTAATAATCCACTCAAACTATCCTTTGGTATTTGTTTCATTAGTCCACTGTTGATACAGTCCCAAATTGTCTTGCATGTCAGAAATCAAGTTTTCAAGATATGGAACTTTCAAAACGCTAATTGTCATAGCCGGTGTGATACATTTCGTATCTCTGCCTGCTTGAATAGCAATTGATCAGATTGGCATGAGACATTGAATCAATAGAACACAGCTCAGAGATAAACAAAAAGAACAATATAACATTCAAAATGTGCGAATCTTTCTTTTTAAGATACAAAAGCACTTTGGAAAATTATGAATGACAAAAACAGGTTCTAGACGATAAATAGACGGATGTGTCCATATTTGCATTAATACCTGAAAAATTGAACAGCATACATAAAATAACATGTTTGTATTAACATTTCTTATTCTTGTCATCAATTTGGTACAAGGATACACTTTCAAAGTGATTCATTTCTCTGGTTTGCTTTCTTTCCCACTGTAACACTTTCTCTGCATTAGATGACACTGCAACAAAACCATTGATCAGGGGGCCCTCTACTGGTTTCAATGCGTAACACACAACACCAAAAAGGTTTTCAGACACCTTTCGCATAGTCCCTCACAAAACGAAACAACAAGGGCCACTGCACCTGAACAGAACCTCCCTTTACCCCATTTGCTTTTATTTCACACAATACAACAATCAAACCTCTGATATAAAACAAATATCTCTGAGCACAGAAAACAACAATAGCTCTTTTGTTTGACTTTAACTTCCCTTTAAGGTCCTGTCAAAAGGCACTGAACAACAGCTGGTGATGTAACAGATTTTCCTGAGTAGAAACAATGCGATGCAGAGTTCAGTGTCTGAATGGCCAAACATAACAACACAGGTACTGACCCAGCCATATTCGGCTTAGTCATTAAAGATTTTTCAGGCACTCACTCAAGACATTGGATCTGATTCGCGGCAAGCGAACAAGTTCTCGTAATCAAGAGTGATTACGTAATGATGAAAGGAAAGGACAGGGAAGGTGTATGTGTGTGTGCGCGCCTGCCTGTGTTCCTTCCAAAAGGCACTTGTAACATATGTTTTGCAATCCACCCTGTACTGTCTACTGCAACGCAGTGCAAATATGGCAATAACACGATATTAGTCTTTGGTCAATGGTTAGAAAAGCTTTGGGTGCTTTAGCTATGTGCAATACCGAGCAGGTCCATTTAGAGGGTCTGTCGTCCTCATGCCCTTTGGTGGTCTATGATTGGTCAGGCATCCACTCTTCCCACTCCAACCCTGTTTGTGATTGGTCAGTGGGCACAGAAGCCTCCCTTTGATAGGCCTACAGCATTGCTATGCCATCTGGTTGGTAGTGGTGGTTGGGCCCTCCTGCCTCCTCAGCCTTGTGGTCACTGCTGGAAAATCCCTGGACACCCCCTCTGGCCAGCACCATAAGGGTGTCCCCGGACATGTCCCCAAATTCAAAGGCAAAGGTCCCAAAGAAGAGCATGATGATGATGCAGAAGAGCCACTCAAAGATGGCGGAGGCGTGTTGCAGGGCAAAGCTCTCCTGGACAAAGAAGACACCGCCTGGGAGGGACAGAGGGTTAAGGAAAACAACAGCACCTATCTAGACAGAGGGACTACTGAGAGATTGCATGTGGAAACACACATGCGCGCACACACACACACACACACACACACACACACACACACACACACACACACACACACACACACACACACACACACACACACACATACATACATATATCAACAGCATGTATTCAAAATATGCCTTTATGCCATAGCAGGGGGCCATGTAACACATACGTACTTCCTTTATGTCTCTCTGACTCTCTCTCTCTTACAGTGACGACCAGTGTAAAGGATACTGAAGACCAGGGTGATGAAGGCTAGCAAGCTCATCCCCATTCGAAGGTGGCCCACGATATATTCTCTCTGGGTCTTCGCCAACCGGTAGGTCAGGGCTGACTGCAGACACACAAACAGTATACTGGTGGGAAAAGCCACCCCTGCACCCACGTAGTGAAGCACTTTGGCATAATCCACCTGGAACACAAATAATTCAATGTTTATTTATGACACATAGATGGACGCACGCGTACTTCAAACGCACATACGGACACAGAAGCGCATGCGCGCACACACGCATGGGTGAGCATGACCCAACAACACCACACTCTTAGAAAAGAGGGTTCCAAAACAGTTCTTTCGACTGTCCCCATTGGAGAACCCCTTTTGGTTCCAGGAAGAATCGTTTTGGCTGTGGAACGGGTTCTACCTGGAACCAAAAAGGGTTATTCAAAGAGAAATTGTGGAGAGTATAGTCACTGTTAACAGGGTGTTACTCTATCTGACACAAAAGGACTCGTTTCCAGGAAAAGAGAGCAACGGAGGATCAGAATAACACTCTAAACCAGAGGAGCTTCAGTATAACCATGCAAAAAGACAGCTGCGAGCAGCAATAAACGGGGTTCACAGGATGACAGAAAGGACACCAGATCAGTTGGACAAGAAAGCGAGCACTCTATCATGTCCGAACTATCTTCCTTTATGTGCCATTAGTGAAAGCATTACCATGTTTCTCTCTCAATACCACAAGGATGACACAAATGCTGTAGGTTGGTTATCTTTGAATGCAGCAGGTAATCATTCTTAGAGTCATTACTTAATCTATTGAGCTTCTATATATTGAATGCATAAACAATCTCAAAACCATTCAAGTCTGATGCAATGTGTCTAAATAGAACATATGGAGTGAATCTGACATATGGTTCATGAGGAGAAGATGATTGCAGATGATTTTGAGCGTTAGCGTTACATTTACAAAGGATGAGTTGTTAACAGTTTTTTAGATATCAATACCAAATTCAGTGTGGTTTATCTTAGTGACGTCCATGATAGCGATGACAAGTGTCAAGTTGATAGGCCAATATGGAGCGGATTTACAGTGGTTTAAATGGACACATAAAATCTGTTTTTTGATTTGTCAATAACTCAGCCGTGTGCTAATATGCATCTGCTGATATATTGTGTGGCCATCTTTGAATGCATCATTGTTATTTTCTCAAACTATTTAGCGACTATTGTGATTAGTCCAAAGACCATGAGAAGATATTTTATGATTATTTTAAGTATTAGCGTTACATAGTCAAAAAAGTGAATTGTTAATAGTTTCCTTCATTTTTAAGATATCAATGTCAAACTTTACATGGTCCATCATGGCAATGACTTTGATGACCCTAAAAGGTTTGATGTTGTTAGGCCTTGTGGAGTAGATTTACGAAAGATTTAAATGAACACGTAAAATCTGAATTCCTGATTTATCAATAACTCAGCCATCTCTTAATCAATCCCTTAGCTTTTCTCAAACTAAGTTAAGAGATGTACCATGGGCTACAAGATGGAGGAAAATCTATCCTGACGGACCTTATGAGTCCTTGAGGCAAATTTGTTCAGCATGAGCAAAAGCACCTACATGCAAAGTTCAAGTCTCTTGGTCAAACAGGGTAACGAATATGAGGGTTTAAGTAAGATTACTTATAACAGCACCATCTATAGGCCACTCTGTGCCATTATTTTTGACCAAGTTACTCATGGCCTCTAGTTTCTATGTGCTAAATTAGAAAAAAGTGACCACCCCTGTATTGACCTATGAGAATCCTCTTTAGTATATTGATTACACAAATACAATAAGGTCAACTGTATGATAGGCTGAGGTGGTAGAGATGTTCACACTCCAAAACCATAGGGTGGGGAACCTGCACCAGGTCTAGAGTTCAT
This sequence comes from Salvelinus fontinalis, assembly GCF_029448725.1. Taxonomy (NCBI): domain Eukaryota; kingdom Metazoa; phylum Chordata; class Actinopteri; order Salmoniformes; family Salmonidae; genus Salvelinus; species Salvelinus fontinalis. Next base: position 49,382,445 of record NC_074665.1, read on the forward strand.
GACCTTCTAGAGTTTTCTTTAGCTGGGGGACAGTCTGCCTTCACTAACCACCTGGAAAAAGATCTACAGTAGGGTTGTCCAAATTTTTGTGACATGTGAGATACTTTACAGATTCTACAGTAACCTATGCCCAGTACCAAACAGACTCCTAGCTTCTACTATATGGCATTAAGAGTATCTAATCCTCTCAAATGTGCCTATGGCAGAAGGAGCTTGGAGTTGTTTCTCAACCGGATAACAGTCACTCTTGTAAAGAGATTCCTGCTATACATAAACTGTGTATCCCATCCACAAACACTGGGTGATATGTCAAAAGTGCTGAAGTAGTTCCTCACATCCACTATGGCTTTAGCCTTGTTGGCACTGTGACAAACAGTGGTGTTCAAAAATGTTTACCCTCATGGGTACGCACTGTCACCAAATAGTACACATGTACATACAGTCCTCACCATATTTATTGGGACAGTGGAGCTAAAATATAAATGTTGTCTCTATACTCTAGCATTTTGGATTTGAGATCAAATGATAGTACAGAATGTCATATTTTATTTTAGGGTATTTTCACACATATCTGTTGTCTGTATGTCTTCCTGAAACGTAAATGAATGGTGTCTGGAGTGATTTTCTTTTTAAATGAGCAGAGAAGATGTTTCTGGACACTTCTAAATTCATTGTGATGCTGCCAAGATAAAGAAAATTCCTGAACGGATCATGAATAATGATGAGTATGAAAATGACAGAGGCTACAACAACAGATTATCCTCTCATTGGGGGGGGGGGGGTATCATCTTTGTGCCTCTGTAACTTGCTCACTCGTCATTATTCATGATTCATTCATGATTTTTCAGAATCATGGCAGCATCCAACTGAATGCCTATCCTCACTTACAAAGTGACTCCAAAATGACACCCAACAACTTTCACCATACAGTTACTATTGAGCAATACCCAAAACACAGCCAAAACCAAAGGCAAACAAGTTTGAAGAATCGCAAGACACCAAATACTAGACCAAATACTAAATGTTTGACTACTTCAATAAGCTTTAAGTGAATTTGTCAAAATACTTATGATTTCTTCAAATGGGGGGACTAGATACATAAAGTGCTTTCATGTCTAAATGGTTAAACAGATATGTAATGAAAAACCCTCAAATAAAAGATGACATTTTTATTTTCGACTCCTATTAATCATTTTATCTAAAATCCAAAATGCTGAAGTAGAGAGATAAAATAAAAATGTTAGCTTTACTGTCCAAATGCATATGGTGAGGACTGTAATTTACACACCCTCACACACACACACACTGTTCATTATATAAGCGAAGGGCTCCTCCATCAAGGCCAGGGAGGAGAGTCTGCAGGCCAATCAGGACCCAGCAAGAAGAGGAGGGATACACACACAACCGGGGCTGGTGGGACACAGAAGTGTGAAGACAAATATAAACACGCTCCATACAGACACAGCACATTTTAGGCACTGCCGGAAGGCTGGCCTCTGACCCCTCGTCCCTACCTGGCCCCCACGGCTTGTAAGCACACGTGGATTTCCCTGTTACGCCATCAACACACCCGATACACACACATACAGACACATGTATAACTCTGTAGTAATTGCGCAACAATTGGAACAGCAATTGTCCAAACTGGAGTCGTAGGGGCATATAAATGACACTGAATATACAAAATATTAAGAACACCCGCTCCTTTCATGACAAAGACTGACCAGCTGAATACACCCCAAGTGTGGTGAAAAGGTGTTGATTTCACAAACAAGTTTTTTTGAGAGCTGTCATTGCTGACCTGTCTGCACATGCCCACACAAAAATACTGTCACTTAAAGGTCCAATGTAGCTGTTTTTATCTTAATATCAAATAATTATTTATTTTTACTATTTTCTACATTGTAGAATAATAGTGAAGACATCAAAACTATGAAATAACACATACAGAATCATGTAGTAACCCCAAAAAAGTTAAACAAATCAAAATATATTTTATAATTTAGTGTCTTCCAAGTAGCCACCCTTTGCCTTGATGACAGCTTTGCACACTCTTGGCATTCTCTCAACCATCTTCATGAGGTCACCTGGAATACATTTAAACTAATAGGTGTACCTTGTTAAAAGTTATTTTGTGGAATTTCTTTCCTTCTTAATGTGTTTGAGCCAGGGTTGGTATACAGAAAATAGCCCTATTTGGTAAAAGACCAAGTCGATATTATGGCAAGAACAGCTCAAATAAGGAAATCCCGAACACTGTCGACCAGTCACTCTTCTATCCATCGCATTCGGCACATGTACAAAACCTCAGAACCCTGGGAACAGAGTGTGATTGTGATCAAAATAAACTCTCCTATCTAAATCTGCATTCAGAATGTCTGTATTACTTCATGGCCACAAAAGGCAGACATTGTGGCTTAAAATAAGGTACAGTAGTGTACACTGTCTGGCTATTGGCCAGTAGTTTGAGGAGCAAGAAAACTCCAGAAGACTATATTCACTGCAATATATGCTCCCGTGTTTGGTTGCCCTAGCCACGTGGAATGGACCTATTTTTCCAAGGGATGGTCCTCTTCCTCTGGGCAGAATAAGGACAGCTCCCTCCCATCACAAGAGCCCAAGTCCTGAGATTGACCTTCAGAAGCCTACTGAGTGTAGGAACGCAGCAGCTTGCCAAAACCTCCTGTTTGCAAGACCTTACCAAAGGCCTTTCTAGAGGCCTGCCTAAAAATGATCAGGAGGGATGTCTTTGGAAGGCCTACAAAGAGATGATTGCCTGTGGGGGAGATTGAGATCAGATGCGTTGAAAGAACACATCAGGACAATGTGTTACTGAACGAGACCGCACCCACAGCCAGGCTGTGGACTACCCAGAGTTCACAGAGCTGCAGGTATTAGGGATCAGTGGTGGAAAAGTACTACATTCTCATACTTGAGTAAAAGTAAATACCTTAGTAGAAAATGACTCAAGTAAAAGTAAGTCACCCAGTAAAATACTACTTGAATAAAAGTCTAAACGTATTTGGTTTTAAATATACTTAACTATCAAAAGTAAAAGTAAAAGTGTGAACAATGAAAAATTCCTTATACAGTATTAAGCAAACCAGACGGCACAATGTTCTTGTTATATTTATTTATGGATAGCCAGGGTCACAATCCAACACTCAGACATCGTTTAAAAACAAAGCATTTGTGTTTAAGGAGGCCGCCAGATCAGAGGCAGTAGGGATGTTCTCTTGTGCGAATTTGACCACTTTCTGTCCTGCTAAGCATACGAAAATGTAACGAGTATTTTTGGGTGTCAGGGAAAATGTATGGAGTAAAAAGTACATCATTTTCTTTAGGAATGTAGTGAAGTAAAAGTAAAAGTTGTCAAAAATATAAATAGTAAAGTAAAGCATCAATATGGCAGCAGCGTCTTTATAAGGGCAATGAAGTGGCAGAGTGATGGAGGTGCAAACCATGAATAGGAATGAATGGAATTCCACATTATTTCAATGAAATGCTTTAGGACAAAATTATAAGTTTAAGTATTTTTTTGTTTTAGTGGGGACAGTAACATTAGAACTTAGCTCACATAATATAAATTAAAAGTATGCATTAAGGTGTCTGTAATAGAATATTATATTTTTTACATTAGTGGAGGAGTGCCAAGATTGAGGTACAGTGGCTTCAAAACAGTGCCCCTCTCAGTCATCTAGCGTATACAGTGTCTTCGGAAAGTATTGAGACCCCTTGACTTTTCCCACAAATTGTTACGTTACAGCCTTATTCTAAAATTGATTTAAAAAAATAAAATAATCCCTCATCAATCTACACACAATAACACATAATAACATAGCAAAACCAGAATTTTAGAAAAGTTTGCTAATTTATATATATATATATAAAAAAACTGAAATATGACATTTACTTAAGTATTCAGACCCTTTCCTCAGTACTTTGTTGAAGCACCTTAGGCAGCGATAATAGCATTGAGTCTTTTTGGGTATGACACTACAAGCTTGGCACACCTGTATTTGGGGAGTTTCTCCCATTCTTCTCTGCAGATCCTCTCAAGCTCTGTCAGGTTGTATGGGGCGTGTCGCTGCACATCTATTTTCAGGTCTCTCTAGAGATGTTTGATCGGGTTCAAGACCAGGCTCTGGCTGGGCCACTCAAGGACATTCAGAGACTTGTCCCGAAACAACTCCTGCGTTGTCTTGGCTGTGTGCTTAGGGTCGTTGTCCTGTTGGAAGGGTAACCTTCCAGGTCTTGAGCGCTCTGGAGCAGGTTTTCATCAAGGATCTCTCTGTACTTCGCTCCATTCATCTTTGCCTCGATCCTGACTAGTCTCCCAGTCCCTGCCGCTGAAAAACATCCCCAGAGCATGATGCTGCCACCACCATGCTTCAACGTAGGGATGGTGCCAGGTTTCCTCCAGACTTGAACCTTGGCATCTGGCCAATCTTGGTTTCAACAGACCAGAGAATCTTGTTTCTCATGGTCTGAGAGTCCTTTGGGTGCCTTTTGGCAAACTCCAAGTGGGCTGTCATGTGCCCTTTACTGAGGAGTGGCTTCCGTCTGGCCACTCTACCATAAAAGCCTTATTGATGGAGTGCTGCAGAGATGGCTGTCCTTCTGGAAGGTTCTTCCATCTCCACAGAGGAACTCTGGAGCTCTGTCGGAGTGACCATCGGGTTCTTGGTCACCTCCATGACCAAGGCCCTTCTCCCCCGATTGCTCAGTTTGGCTGGGCAGCCAGCTCTAGAAAGTCTTGGTGGTTCCAAACTTCTTCCATTTAGGAATGATGGAGGCCACTGCGTTCTTGGGAACCTTCAATGCTGCAGACATTTTTTGAAACCCTTTCCCAGATCTGTGCCTCGACACAATCCTGAGCTCTAAGGACAATTCCTTCAACCTCATGGCTTGGTTTTTGCTCTGACATGCACTGTCAATTGTGGGACCTTTGATAGACAGGTGTGTGCCTTTCAAAATCAATTCCAATCAATTTAATTTACCACAGGTGGATTCCAATTAAGTTGTAGAAACATCTCTGGCTCAATTTCGAGTCTCATAGCAAAGGTTCTGAATACTTAAGTAAATAAGGTATTTCTGTTTTTTATTTATAATAATTTGCAAAAAATTCTAAAAACCTGTTTTCGCTTTGTCATCTGGTTTAAGTGGGCAAAAAAAATGTGGAAAAAGTCAAGGGGTCTGAATACTTTCTGAAGGCACTGTCTTTAAATATTTGGAAGATACTTGGTAGGAGGAACATTTATTTTCCCCTCCGCTCTGTCATTCTACAATCAGTAAATCACAACTTGAAGGGGAATAATTTAGTGGTGCGCTTCGCACCAGAAAGATGGGCCTTGCAACCTGCACTTGGATTAGCTAGCTGTCAAAGTGGAATGTTTTCTACAGACTACAGAGCACCCAGAGAGGACAATTTCCCTGTTTTGGGGGACTTACTGGGAACATCAAACAACTAGCACGGCTTCAATAAAGTCATTGTGATTTACAATGCCCGGATGTAGTGAAAATCCCACAGGCTAAGATAGTGATCAGTTATTTTAAATTTATGTAATACTGTAGTGAAATCTTATGCAATCATACAAACAATGGACTTGCTGCCTTAGTTAAGAAATGTGGAGTTGCATCTCGTTACTATCGACCACACCAGTAGCCTACACAGCCTATACAGTGGTCAAACCTGAAAACAGGCCTCTAACATTCCACCTTCATCCAACACTTCACAAGAGCCACTCAGTGACAGAGACGCTCCACTGTGGGAATGACGTCAGTTCTGTTCTTACCTGGAAGTTGCCCACCATAATGAGTCCTGCAGCACAGATCCAGCAAGTGGAGAGGCCGGCCGTGTTAAGGACACAGTTCTGGTGCTTCTCTATGACGTGGGCATACCGCAGCAGCCCTATCAAAATCACTGAGGGAGGGAGAAGAAACAAAACAAACATTTTCATTTTCACCTATCTATCAAGCAGACAGAACCACTCACCTGGTGACGGCTCACTATCAAATCTGCTAGAGCATGGAAGCAACAACAAACAACACTCTACATGTACCTCTTGCAGAGTAGGGAGTAGTACACTCTTGGATATTGAGTTGCAAGATGGAAAAGCAGATAGAATGTGCATAACACTATGCCAAGATGTGCCGTCTCTGCCGAGTTGTTAAGAACTGGAAACCGCGTTGTGTGCAGATTCCTAATGGCTCTGTACCAAACTGGCCGGTGAAGGCTTCGCTGCAGCTGTACAGCACTTCCAAGAGCAGCAAACTGTTCTCGCAAAAATCCATTGGATGGAAATAGGTAGAGTTCACATCTGGTGTCCATCTCACCACCAAGCGAGTGTTTAGACGTGCGTGTCGTCAATACAGTGATAATACAGCAGATAATGCGATAAAAATCCCTGTTTGCTAGTGATTCTTTGGCAAATTCACTTGTTAGGACACAGTGAGGGATCTGGTTTGTGGCCGGGGTTTCAAACGTTACCATTCTTCTCATCGCAACTCCACACCACGCGTCAGAGTTTAAGTAAACACTCTCACAGTGTGTGTGCTCAAACAAAAACGAACCATCCCTTTGTGGCTTTTGGTGGTGTGCTTTGTTCACGTGTTTGAGTACGTGATCGCTAGCACTTTGTGCTGCATTCAACCCCCAAGCAGTGCCTCTAACCGCTCCCCGACATGAGAGCCCCGTTCAAACAAACTGAACCGCGGGGGGTATTAAATTCACTGTTTGATAAGACTGTTATGTAATAATCACTTCAAAACCTGTCCATTCTAACTTTGTTCTAACTTCAAACTGGTAAGGGGAGAAACTCTTTTTGTATGGATCGACAGTACAAATGATACATGATACTGTACATACACTGTAATGGATCCAGATATATGATATATCCATGTTCATACTGTATGCCCTTTGGTAAACATTTTGGCACATAAATCAATCTGAAAAGAGACCATTTGAACAGGGTATATGCTAATCATAGGTTTTTTAGGTCCCCAATGCAGTCTTTATAGGGAAAATTCCTTGACAGTTAAGGTTTCTGAGGTTGAATATTCCAAAAAGCCAAGACACTCTGCGTCCATGATTGGCTTTGAAGCACAAACAAAACAACCAAAATAGCTGGTTTCAAGAGGTTTTGGCAGAGAAACAGCACTGCTGTAATTGCCCATGATCGGGCTGCTGCGGTTAGTTCATGTGGCGTCGGAGTGGGGGACACACACAGAAGGATCTCCTTTCAGGGGGTGGAGTAAAAGGGGTGGGGGGGGGACATGGGGGGGCATAGACTTCTGTTTGTGGAACAGAGACCTTGTTAGATTCCCAGCCACAGCTGGAAAAACATCAACCAGTAGCTTTTGCTATTTTTGATATTTTATTAGGATCCCCATTAGCTGTTGCAAAAGCAGCAGCTACTCTTCCTGGAGTCCACACAAAACATGAAACATGACGTAACACAGAAGATAAATAGACAAGAACATCTCAAGGACAGAACGACATCAATTTGTTTTCAAAAGGCACATGTAGCCTACATATCGATACATAAACACAAACTATCTAGCTTTAACAACCTACATTTAGGGATGCCCAACGAGACAAACTATTTTACTTTTACAGTGAAAGAGGATTACAGAACTACAGACATCCCTGACAGTTAAGTACAGTGTACTGTGTATGACTATGAGTGTGTGGATAGCTAACAGAGTTGTCATCGATCTGCATCGTAATCCAAACTCTAACCATTTGCTGCCATACAAATCATTTTTTCTGGCCTCAGCGCCGTCAGTGCATTAACAATGATGACACCGCAAGCTGATAATAGACCTATGCATCACTCTTCCTATTCAAAAGAAACATGAGTTTCATCGGTACATACCCATGAAGGATCCGGTACTGCAGATGAGGCTGAAGAAGCAACTCTCAGGGGGAAGGGTGCCACACTTACTGCAATGAAAACAAAGGGAGGGAGGGATCAGTTAGTGTCTGAACTCTGTGGTACTGAAATAGACCCGGCCATGTTTCCCTTGGCAGAGGCAACAGACCGACCTCATGTAGATGGGTAACATGGTGAGCAGATTCTTTGGAAGCCAAGCTCGACCACACAGCTGGAAATATTGGCTGCATTTCAGTACTCTCAGTACGACAACTGATTCCTCGCTCCTTCTGTGGCACCCTTCCATGCAACAAAGCCGCAGGTGAACACAACGCCTCTCCCCCATGTGACCTACTTGTGGTGTGTATGTACTGACACGTATGTGTAACTGATAGATACACACACACACACACACACACACACACACACACACACACACACACACACACACACACACACACACACACACGTTAATGTTTTTGTACATTTTAAAGTCTTTAGTCTGTAATGTCTTTTTCGTTATGTGTCGGACCCCTGTAAGACTAGCTGTCGCCATTGGCTTCGGCTAATGAGGATCCTAATGAATCAAATCAAACTCTCAAACTCGTTCCTTCTCTTCTTTCCGTAGTCTGGACTTACAGTTGAAGTCGGAAGTTTACATACACCTTAGCAAAAATACATTTAAACTCAGTTTTTCACAATTCCTGACATTTCATCAGAGTAAAAATTCCCTGTCTTAGGTCAGTTAAGATCACTACTTTATTTTAAGAATGTGAAATGTCAGAATAATAGTAGAGAGAATGCTTTTATTTCTTTCATCACATTCCCAGTGGGTCAGAAGTTTACATACACTCAATTAGTATTTGGTAGCATTGCCTTTAAATTGTTTAACTGGGTCAAACGTTTTGGGTAGCCTTCCACAAGCTTCCCACAATAAGTTGGGTGAATTTTGGCCCATTCCTCCTGACAAAGCTGGTGTAACTGAGTCAGATTTGTAGGCCTCCTTGCGCGCACACACTATTTCAGTTCTGCCCGCAAATTTTCTATAGGATTGAGGTCAGGGCTTTGTGATGGCCACTCCAATACCTTGACTTTGTTGTCCTTTTTGCCTGTTGCCATTTTGCCACAACTTTGGAAGTATGCTTGGGGTCATTGTTCATTTGGAAGACCCATTTGCGACCAAGATTTAACTTCCTGACTGATGTCTTGAGATGTTGCTTCATTATATCCACATCATTTTCCTACCTCATGATGCCATCTATTTTGTGAAGTGCACCAGTCCCTCCTGCAGCAAAGCACCCCCACAAGATGATGCTGCCACCCCTGTGCTTCACGGTTGGGATGGTGTTCTTCGGCTTGCAAGCCTCCCTGTAATGCTTCTGTGTGTAGCTGGTGAGATGAGTCAGGCGCAGGACAGCAGATATGAGTAAAGAAAGAAATTTACTCAATATAAACACAATACACGTAATTTAAATACAAGGACACACAATACGGACCGCAATACAATAAACAATTACTCACAAACAAACATGGGGCAACAGAGGGTAAAATAATGAACAAGTTATTGGGGAATTGAAACCAGGTGTGTAAGACAAAAACAAAACAAATGGAAAATAAAAAGTGGATCGGCAATGGCTAGAAGGCCGGTGACGTCGACCGCCGAACGCCGCCCGAACAAGGAGAGAGACCGACTTCGGCGGAAGTCGTGACACTCCCCCTTTTTCCTCCAAATATAACAATGGTCATTATGGCCAATCAGTTCTATTTTCGTTTCATCAGACCAGAGGACATTTCTCCAGAAAGTACCATCTTTGTCCCCATGTGCAGTTGCAAACCGTAGTCTGGCTTTTTTATGGCGGTTTTGGAGCAGTGGCTTCTTCCTTGATGAGCGGCCTTTCAGGTTATGTCGATATAGGACTCCTTTTACTGTGGATATAGATACTTTTGTACCTGTTTCCTCCAGTATCTTCACAACGTCCTTTGCTGTTGTTCTGGGATTGATTTGCACTTTTCACACCAAAGTACGTTCATCTCTAGGAGACAGAACGCGTCTCCTTCCTGAGCGGTGTGACGGCTGCGTGGTCAGAGGGTGTTTAAACTTGTGTACTATTGTTTGTACAAATGAACGTGGTACCTTCAGGCATTTGGAAATTGCTCCCAAGGATGAACCAGACTTGTGGAGGTCTACAATAATTTTTCTGAGGTCTTGGCTGATTTCTTTAGATTTTCTCATGATGTCAAGCAAAGAGGCACTGAGTTTGAAGGTAGGCCTTGAAATACATCCACAAGTACACCTCCAATTGACTCACATTATGTCAGTTAGCCTATCAGAAGCTTCTAAAGCCATGACATCATTTTCTGGAATTTTCTAAGCTGTTTAAAGGCACAGTCAACTTAGTGTATGTAAACTTCTGACCCACTGGAATTGTGATACAGTGAATTATAAGTGAACAATTGTTGGAAAAATTACTTGTGTCATGCACAAAGTAGATGTCCTAACCGACTTGCCAAAACTATAGTTTGTTAACAAGAAATTTGTGGAGTGGTTGAAAAACGAGTTTTAATGACTACAACCTAAGTGTATGTAAACTTCCGACTTTAACTGTATATGTAAAAGTCCCCGTAGGTGTCCCCCGCGTTGCATTCCCCTATCCTGTGTTTTCAGATCCGTGCAGATGAGGGGAAGGAGACTATGAGAGGTTACTGAGGAAAACATACATGGATCAAGGAGCATGTGTAGATCATTGAGAGAATCTGAACATGGGAAAAACAATATTTCACTTTCCCACACACAGGTAAAAATATTTCACAGTACAGAACAGTGGCCAGTGCACAGAAACCCAGTCACCCACCCACAGACTAAAGCCTTCATAAAAGATCACACATACAAAGTGACTAGTCGACATCAAGCATAACACTTCTTGTGGACATTTGTCTTGTCACCATTGTGACGTTCCACTAAACAAAACAAAATGTTTCACTTCCTGCCAGTGCCAGGCCAGTCAGTTTGTGCATATCTCGTTCTCTCTCTCTCTCTCTCTCACACACACACACACACACACACACACACACACACACACACACACACACACACACACACACACACACACACACACACACACACACACACACACACACACACACACACACACACACACAGCCAAGGACAAGCTGTGTGTTGTGTAGACATATTCCTGTTATTCTGTAGATGAAGGGGGTGAAAACTTAGCCTGGCAGACGCGACCCACGTGATTCACGGCGTAGGGAGAGCTGTGAACACACTGGTCTGGAAAGGAGGCCGTTTGTTAATTCAATATTCACTCAGAAATTGTGAGACAGGTTTGATTGGCTCTCTCAAATATTTTCGACCTCTCGTTGTTTGAATTTAAAAATCGAACAGTTGTAACGGAAGGGGGGCGGTGCTCGAGGGCTGTGTTTCGCTGTGCGTGTTTGAGTGAGGAAGACGCAGAGAGCAAACTAGTAAAAGCACAGCCCCCTTCATCATTGACGCTTTGTGCCGACAACATCAAATAGCCATCCCAGACTCTGAAGTCAGGAGGACTTTGAGAGTAAGGTGTTAGCCAGACTAGTGAAACCCAGGCTACTTAAGAAGGAAATCAGAAAGGTGAAAGAAATGAAAGATGAAAAAAGACAACAGGAGATCTTTAATGACAGCAACCACGGGCCATGAAGACCTTGCTCTCCTTGCTGCCTGTTATGTACATTCACTTCATGTACACCGTGCGCTTGCTTTCTGTAATGGTAAATGGCAGATGCATTGATAATTCGTTTAACACATTGGATGACCTCAACCTCAACCAAACAACATGCAGCTCACAGGGCAAATTGTATATATATATATATATAGTTGTTAGTTGTTGTTGCATAGTTGTTTACTGGTACTGTGTACATATGCAGTGTAGGCTTCTGTTAGTGTGCGGAGGTAAATATGAATGAAACAGTAAAGTACAGCATGGTACAGACAATGTAATATGGTACTGACCTGATGAGTGGGACATTGTCCAGGGTACAGCACAGCTCAGGACCCCTCTGTAGAGACAGCTTCTCCTCACACGACTGATTATACAGCCTGGATGAAAACAAAATAACATTGACCTTTACTTTACACTTTTGCTGTCAAATGGAACATACTTTACCCACTGGGCAAAAACTAGGTGAATCAACGTTGTTTCCATGTCATTTCAACAAAATAATAACATTTGATGAAGTTGCATCAACATGGAAAACTGATTGGATTTGCAAAAAGTAATCAACGTAAGGGAATTTGGTCTTTTTTCACCCAAATGTTTACCTGAATCCAATGACAGGGTCATTTTTGGGGAGATTTCACATTGAATTCATGTTAGTTGACAACTCAACCAAATGTAAATCAAAACTAGACGTTGAACTGACGTCTGTGCCCAGTGGATAACTTTTCTGAGGGAATTGTATTCCTTATTAAGGCATATTTGCAGATGGAATTATTGCATAATCCACCTAAGACAGGTGGATATCCTGAATGAACTGTGACCTTTGTGAGGTGAGATGAGTTCATAAAGTCACCTATTAGTTATGCTTCGACACACGCAAAGTCTTGATCAGAATGCGTCCCCACCGAACATCCACCACTACTAAAGCAAACACATCTCGCATAACACTATTGTGAGGATAGACACTGGGAGACAAGAAGCAAGTACAGGGAGTAAACATTTAATAAATAACTGACAAGAAACAAATAAGGACAGCGTCTGGACAGGGGAAACATAATGACAATAATGCTGACACAAGGATCAAACCGAGGAACAGACAGATATAGTAAGGGCAATCAATAAAGTCATGGAGTCCAGGTGAGTCCAAAGATGCGCTGGTGCGCGTAATGATGGGCAGTCTTGCGTGAGCACCCGTGACAGGATCCCCGCCACCCGGCGTCCCACCTGATCGAGCCTGACGGGCTGGCTGAGGCGTGGGAGCCTGACGAGCCGGCTGAGACATGGAAGCCTGACAAGCCGGCTGAGGCATGACGTGGGATGGGAGCCTGCCGAGCCGGCTGAGGCGTGGGAGCCCGACGAGCCAGCTGAGGCATGGTGTGGGATGGGAGCCTGCCGAGCCGGCTGAGGCGTGGGAGCCCGACGAGCCAGCTGAGGCATGGTGTGGGATGGGAGCCTGCCGAGCCAATCGAGGCAAGGAAACCTCTCGAGCCAGCTAAGGCGTGGAAGCCCGACGAGCCAGCTGAGGCACCTCCAGTTCCTTCGGCAGAGGCACCCGGACCCGACGTCACCAACAAAAACAAAAAACTCCCTGATGCTTCAATATTGGTGTCAGCATTCTGTGAGGACAGACGCTGGAAGACGAGAAGCAAGTACAGGGAGTGAACATTTAATAAATAACCGACAAGAAACAAACAAGGACAGCGTCTGGACAGGGGAAACATAACGACAATAATGCTGACACGGGGATCAAACCAAGGAACAGACAGATATAGGAAGGGAAATCAACAAAGTAATGGAGCCCAGGTGAGTCCAAAGACGCATTGGTGCACGTAACGATGATGACAGGTGTGCGTAATAATGGGCAGCGGGAGCGGGAGCAGGCGTGACAACTATGTTAATGTCTCAGCATCGAACCACACAACCGATCCACACATAAGGGCTATCATTATGCCCAAATGATGGTACAAATTTAACTCAAAATAGTTAAGCCTATAGGTTAAATTTCCCACTTGATGGTTGACTGTATTTGTTGGTGGGTGCTTTGAAGAACATTGACGCAGGTACTGACGCAAGTACTGTTGTATTGCATGTGTCTGTCTACTGATCAGAGAGTACACTTTATCTTGTATGATTTCTAGAATATTTATGCATCAAACACATTTTAAAGTGATTATTTGTGTACTTGTTTGGCATTTTCCTGGATTGTTAAGAACTAGCAACTTAAGCATTTCACCGCACCCGCTATAACATCCACTAAACTGTGTACCGACCAATGAACTTTGATTTGAATTCCCTGTTGAAGGAGTGTCAGTAGAATGCTCCTTACAGTCAAATGTGCAGGTATAGTGCAGGTACGGGTTTGAAATAGTTGTTTGTTTTTGCTTGGCCAGGTCTGCTGCTTGTGGGAAAAGCTTGGAATGAATGTAGCACCCAGGCATGTTTAATCCCTGTTTACTTCACACATACCACAGAAGCAATTCTCCCACTCCTAAAAGAATTTGCATGCTGTTGCCTTTCCCCAAAAGGTTGCTTCCCATCCCTGCTTTCCCATAATTAACCCATTACTCCTCTCTCTCTCTCTCCACGTGCTCCCGTTTCTCCCCTCTCCCATATTATTGCTCTCTACGTTCTCCAAATTTGTCTCCATCTCCCTCCTCTCTCCATTTCTCCCTCACCCCGTTTCTCTCATGCCTCCCTATGTTTGAATAAGGCAGTCAGGCTCAGGAAGTCTAGAGGGGGCCTTGTTGATGTAGGCTGAGAAAATATGGACTATGAAACGAGCCAGCCATAAATTATAAAATTTCTCCCGAATTAATGTTGAATAAGCAGACTTGTTGAGAAGGTACAGTTTCTCTCTCCCTTTTGCAGTTCATATTATCACTCTAGCTCACAGTCTGAAGAGCTGGTTCATAACCGTTCAAAATCAGTTTGCTGGTTTGACATTTAAAGCACGGACATCAGCGGGAATGTTGGGGTTTTGATAAAGATTATAGAATTACTGAAATTGCTTCTGATTTTCTTGAGTGCAAGTCTACAACTGTGTTTGGCACTTTCTAGGTAAAATCCATGTGAGGCCTAAATAACATAATTGTCCCCTGTGTCCCCATGGGGAGACTTAAAAACATTCTACCTCACTTTATCATCACATCTCCTGCGTCACTAGGGGCGCTAAAACTCTAGTTTACTTAATTCTACACACAGAAACACAGGCCCTTCCTCGTTCTCCCTTCGGCTAATATGACCACGACTCTATACTCCTGCTTCCGATGAAGCAGACGCAAGGCTACAAGACTGTTTTGCTAGTACAGACTGGAATGTGTTCCGGGATTCATCCAATAACATTGAGGAGTTTACCACATCAGTCACAGGCTTCATCGAACATATACCAACCAAAAACCATGGATTACAGGCAATATCCATGCTTGGAACGAGACACGGATATGGATGCATACAAGAAAGCCCGCTATGACCTCCAACGAGACATCAAACAAGCAAAAGGACAATATAGGAAGAAGGTGGAATCCTATTAAACCTGCTTCAACGCTCACGTATGGGGCGGGGCTTGCAGACGTCAACAGATTACAAAGGGAAACCCAGACATGAGATTCCCAGTGATGAAGAACCCCTCAATGAGCCAAATGCCTTTTAAGCTCGCTTCGAGGAATACAACACTGACTCTTGCGTGAAAGCCCCTGTTGGTCCAGATGACTGTGTGTTCTCGCTCTCCATGGCCGATGTGAGTAAAACGTTCAAACAGGTTCACACTCGCAAGGCCGCCGGGTAAGATGGAATACCAGGGCGCATTCTCAAAGCAGGCACAGATCAACTGGCATGTGTCTAGACTAAAATGTATATCCTTGCCCAGTCTGTAATCCCAACATGTTTCAAGTTCACCACCATTGTCCCGAGAGCGAGAACACACAGGACGTTGTCGTCGATGCACATATTTATGAAGCCGGTGACTGATGGGGTATACTCCTCAATGCCATTGGAGGAATCCCGGAACATATTCCAGTCTGTGCTAGCGAAACAGTAGCTTAGCATCTGCTTCAACGGACCACTTCCGTATTGAGCCCGTCATTGGTACTTCCTGTTTGAGTTTTCGCTTGTAAGCAGGAATCAAGAGGATAGAGTTGTTGTGAGATTTGCCAAATGGAGGGCGAGAGAGAGCTTTGTACGTGTCTCTGTGGGGAGTAAAGGTGATCTAGATTTTTTTGTTGTTGAAATGAGGTAAAACGGATTTCAGTTTTCCTGCATTAAAGTCTCCGGCTACTAAGAGCGACATTTCTAGATGAGCATCTTCTTGTTTGCTTATGGTCTTATACAGCTCGTTGAGTGCGGTCTTAGTGCCAGCATCTGGTTGTGGTGATAAATAGACCTCTACGAAGAATATAGATGAAAACTCTCTTGGTAAATAGTATGGTCTACAGCTTATCAGGAGGTACACTAACTCAGGCAAGCAAAGCCTTAATATTAAAGATTGTGTGCCAGTTATTGTTAACAAAGATCGCACACCACCGCCTACGATCTTACCAGAGGCTGCTGTTCTGTCTTGCCGAAGGCACGGAAAACCCAGCTAACTGTATATTATTCATGTCCTTGTTCAGCCATGACTTGGTGAAACATATGATATTACAGTTTTGAATGTCCCTTTGATAGGATAATCTTGAACGGAGCTCATCCAGTTTATTCTCCAGTGATTGCACCTTCGCCTGTAGAACAGAGGGTAAAGGCAGATTAACCACTCGCCTACGCAGTCTCGCCAGGCATCCAGCTCTTCGACCTCTGTAATGGCGTCTCCTCTTCATACGAATTATGGGGATTTGGGCCTGGTCCGGGAAGAGCAGTATATCCTTCATGTCCAACTCATTAAAGAAAAAATCCTTGTCCAGTTCGACGTGAGTTATCACTGTTCTGATGTCCAGACGCTCTTTTCGCTCATAGGAAAAGATGGCGGAAACATTATCTACAAAAAAAGTTAAAAACAGCACTAAAAAACACACAAAATAGCACAATTGGTCAGGAGCTCGTAAAATGGCAGCCATCGAACTCCAGTGCAATTATATCTTGTCCACACACATGCACAGTCGTGAAGCGGACACAACAGCGCTTCTTCCTCCCTAAGAGGCTGAAAAGATTTGTCATGGGCCCTCAGATCCTCAAAAGTTCTACAGCTGCAACATCAAGAGCATCTTGACTTACAGTACTGCATCACCGTTTGGTATTGCACTGTCCTCGACCACAAAGCACTCCCTGCAATCCAGGAACTCTAGATCAAGCAGTGTCAGAGGAAAGCCAGAAAAATTGCGAAAGACTCCTGCCACCCCAGTCATAAACTGTTCACTCTGCTACCGTCCAGAAAAACAATACCGGCGCATCGGCTCTCAGACCAAGACGGCTCTCTCTCCGAGACAGCTTCTACCCCCAAGCCATAAGACTGCTAAATAGTTAATTAAATGGTTAACCAGACTATCTGCACTGACCTTATCTTGCACTGACTCTATGCACACTCACAAGATTATATACACACTATATACACACTCACTCACTCACTCACACACACTACACTGACACTCCCACACAAACCCACACACATTCACTACATATGCACACATAAAACACGGCGGAGGAAAAAGGGGGAGGCTTGCAAGCCGTAGAACACCATCCCAACCGTGAAGCACAGGGGTGGCAGCACATTGTTGTGGGGGTGCTTTGCTGCAGGAGGGACTGGTGCACTTCACAAAATAGATGACATCATGAGGTAGGAAAATGATGTGGATATATTGAAGCAACATCTCAAGACATCAGTCAGGAAGTTAAAACTTGGTCGCAAATGAGTCTTCCAAATGGACAATGACCCCAAGCATACTTCCAAAGTTGTGGCAAAATGGCTTAAGAACAACAAAGTCAAGGTATTAGAGTGGCCATCACAAAGCCCTGACCTCAATCCTATAGAAAATGTGTGGTCAGAACTGAAAAAGTGTGTACGAGCAAGGAGGCCTACAAACCTGACTCAGTTACCCCCAGCTCTGTCAGGAGGAATGGGCCAAAATTCACCCAACTTACTGTGGGAAGCTTGTGGAAGGCTACCTGAAACGTTTGACTCAAGTTAAACAATTTAAAGGCAATGCTACCAAATACTAATTATGTGTATGTAAACGTCTGACCCACTGGGAATGTGATGAAAGAAATCAAAGCTGAAATAAATCATTCTCTCAACTATTATTCTGACATTTCACATTCTTAAAATAAAGTGGTGATCCTAACTGACCTAAGACAGGGAATATTTACTGGGATTAAATGTCAGGAATTGTGAAAAACTGAGTTTAAATGTATTTGTCTAAGTTGTATGTAAACTTCCGAATTCAACTGTATCTACCACAAATATCTCGTCCCCCTGCACATTGATCTTGTACTGGTACTTCCGGTATATAACGCCATTCTTGTGTATTTTATTCCTCTAATGTTACTATTTTTAGTTTTATTTAATTATTCATTTTTAACTCTGCATCGTCGGGAAGGGGTCGTAAGCTAGCATTTCATGGTGAAGTCTACACCCGTTTTATTCGGCGCATGTGACAAATACAATTTGATGTTGATTTGATTCATTGTGTGTTTAGGACCTGCTAAACACACCATGTACCTCGTGTGATGTTTATCCATGTAGATACAAACTATGCCGTAACATCATACCCAACAAGCCTACGAGGATAACAACAATACCTTTTCTGGGGTTATCACCTTTACAAATAAATACATTGTCAATAACAAACCAAATCAGTGACTACACAACAGTTAAGGTTAGGGGAACCGTTATCCCACTAGGCACAAACTGATTGAATCAACATTGTTTCAACGTAAATTGTCAACGTATTGCGACGTGGAATCTATATCGAAAATACATTGCATTTGAAAAAAAGTCATCAACTGTTGTTATGTGAGTGTTTTGAGGGTGACATTTCAACCACAGGATTATGTCATAATGGTAACCAAATTTCAACATAGACAAACCTAAAACAACGTCTGATCTTCAACGTCATTTACACTATCAGAAAAAATACAAATAGGCACCTCCTTATGGTCTCCCATCCCAGGTTTAAACCAAGCCCAGCCCTGCTTAGCTACTGTATGATATTTGTCACATACTATTAACATTGTGCTATCGTGAGAATGATTGTTGAGAGGTCTCCACTTAAAAAGTAAATAGATTCACTGTTGATTTCAAAGGGTAGGTTTAACAGAACAAATGAAATGTGACCATACTTTATCACTCATATCATAAATTATGCTATTTACGCCTATATAGCATTTACAAAGTCATCAACAACTATTGTTTCAATTCGACCCAGGAAATAGACAATACGTAGGCCTAGAGTTTAAAGCTCTAGTTGATTTTAAATGTAATGACATTTAGTGATATTGAATTCTTTTTGGTTGTCAACGCAACCAAATATCAACAATTTGAAGCAGGATCTTCTGCTTGCTTCTGCAGTTCCATCTGTGCCACTGAGTCTGGTTTTAATTCCAGTTTGTCTACAAATTAATCATTTATATGTTAGATTCACATCTCCATCTCAACCAAAAATAATAAAAGTTCAAGAATAGGACTAAATCAAATCAAACTTGATTGAAAGTGCATTTAAAAGTTTGATATAGTCCTATTCTTTAACTTAGATGTTTGGTTGAAATGGAGACGTGAATCCAGCATATCAATTATACATTTGTAGACAAAATGGAATTAAAGTCAGTGGCAGATGGAACTATCCAATCAGAAGACACATCTCCTTCAAATGTTGATATTTGGTTGCGTTGACAACCAAACACTTCAATATCACTTTTATCATACAATAAATAGCCTATTAACGTGTTCACAAATTATATGTTGGATTCACGTCTCCAATTCAACCAAATAAACAAAATATCTGACCATGTATTCCCATTTGAACTTTGCTGTGCTTTTAAATGGTTGATTAGACATTCGGGTGACAACCAAAAATCACATTTTTATATATTTATTGAAATTTGGTTGTGCTTTTAGATGGTTGAAAGCGATAACACATTGGATGGTGATAACACATTGGATGGAAATTCCACAGACTTTTTCCTTTGAGTGGGTGAATAGGTTTTAATCTCATTGATCAACGTCTCAACCAAATATTACCCAATTATCCATGTTGAAATGACGTGGTGTGCCCACTGGGATCCTTCGCTATCTCTGATCCCCAAAAAATGACATAAACTGAAAGAGTATCAGTTCTCTTTGTTATGGATTATGACATGTGGTGAGTTCATACATTTCAGTTGAATGCATTCAGTTGTATAACTGACTAGGTATCCCCCTTTCCCCTTTCTGCTATAGATAACGACACTGATTATGGGTGAGTCAACATTAACATCAGAAGGTTGATTATAAAGTGCAGTACCAGTTATCCACGGGGCAGACATGCTGGTTGTAGAGGGCCATGGCATATCTGAAAATAAAATAGAGACACGGTTTTATCAAAGTGTTACATAGTCAATAGAACAACAAGATACAAGTTAGAGTGCTCAGAACGAGTAAAATAGCAAAGAGTCGCAGCCTGGCTTCCCACTAGCTGGGAAAAATTCTAGGAGTGTATTGCACCACCCTTACTACATAACTAGATGTTCATCTTTGTTTCATGCAATAGCTACATCCCAACGCTATGAACCCCACAACAGTTCTGCCGACTCATCAGCTGGTGGTTCCGATGCCTTTGTCACTTACCATATTAATAAGGGTCATAGTTTCAAGTTTCCAGACCCTGTTTGCTGCAGTCAAAAGATGTCCACACGAGTTAGTGCACAGCCACCTCCATGGCCAGTGGTCTAATTGTACATGTCATGTGGACATCCTTTGACTGTAGCAAACTGGGTCTGCCCTATGCATTCCTCTTTCTCTGAAGGTTATCTGTCAACCCGCTAACCGGCTCCAAACACAACACGACCACGACTCCAGAGAGTTCAGCCCTCAGGGCAGCAGTCTCTTATCTGACGGTTGAAAATAGGCTACTGAAGAGAGAACATTGGGTTTCAACCACTACACATCAGGATCAGATCACGCGGTGTTCTCATGCACACTCACTAGATATCATGTACGCAAAACAGAGTTGCGTAATAGACTGACACTGACGGAGCACTGGGTTCTGATGAGATCACATAGAGGATCACCCCCAAAAAACATGCTGACACGACAACATGAAGAGACGTTTAAAAGTTTCACCATACCGTTTGAGAACCTCTATTCAATATCTATTGATTGCAGGGGATGATAATGTGGTAACGCTTAGGTCATGCCTATCGATCCCCCTTTGCTTAGGTGAGCAAACAAATATAGGGGGGGGGTTTGACATTCTGAGGAAAAGCAGAAATTCTGACAGAAATCCTGTCAGACCTGAGGGGGCACCATCTTCTTTCTATACACCTAAAATGAATGCAACTCATTGGCTGAGACCATGTGGCCTAACCAGTAATAGCTCCCTATTTAATTGGTTAGGAAAACTTGGGACTGTTGTGCTTAACTTAGCTACTCAGATGAAATCTTTATAAGACCTTCTCTGAAGACATCTCTCCTACAGTAAATACACAACCCTTTTTGACAAAGGCCTCATGCTGTGCCCAAGCTAAACATACTATAGTGTATGTCTCTGGGTTACGTAAGGCAGTAGTAGACCCATAAACCCACAGGCAGGCGTTAGGTGTCTATGAAACAGCAGGTCTGGAAACAGCCTGGCCAGGGGTTGCCAAGCAGGGTTACTATCGCAGTCTCAGACAGGAGACAGGGAAGCTTTTGAAAATGGTTGTGAAGAAAAATCGAGCGCACACGATACAGGGGTTCCATAAGGTACAGTAGAATGTACTATGTCTTGTCACACTGGACATAGAGAGAGAGAGAGAGAGAGAGAGAGAGAGAGAGAGAGAGAGAGAGAGAGAGAGAGAGAGAGAGAGAGAGTTGAGGGTGGTCATAAACAGTAACCGACCTAAAGTGCGTATGAAAAAAGGGGTGTGCCTCATTTCTCATGGAAACTCATTGCAGCCTGCATACCTGAGATCTCTCTGCACTCTTTGGAATACAAGGAAGCCTTTATGCTGGAACTTTTAGAAAAAAAGGTCCTACAGTCTCTAGAAACTAAAAAGTTCCAGGTAGAAAGAACCCTTTTGGGTTCCATGAGGAACCCTTTCCACGGAGGGTTTTCCATGGAACCCAAAAGGACTCAATCTGAAACCAAAAAAACGTTACTACCTGGAACCAAAAAGGGTTATCTAATGGTGACAGCCGAATAACCGGAACCTTTTTTTTCTAAGAGTGTGCAACACACAGTCCCCAATTCTGAGTTGATAGAAGTTGCACCTAACTGCTGGTACAGGGTCAGATATTATTTGTCCTCCAATGCTTACAGTTAGGATTTGGGCTTGGGTTATCTGATCCTAAATCTGAGAAGTGACATTCTTGACTTGGCTGGGTTGCAATGTCCATTATATTTAGTGTGCCTGTGGACCTTGGCCTCATCCAGGGGTTTACTGTAGAGTCTCTCTCTCATTTGCAATGACCTGAAGTCAACAGTTAACTAGAGAGTTGTGTTATCTAGCGCTTCTGTGAAATTCCCAGAGTTTAATGACCTCAACAAAAACACTCTTTCATTTCAAGGAGCACTAGAGAGCGCTGGCCAAGCCACACACCTCACAAGTATAACCTGATACTCCACTGGGTCCCTGGGAAAAATAACTAAGACATTCTGTCAAGATTTTATATTTATTTGTTCAAAACTATTGTATCTATGGCCTGCGGTGTAGATGTTTGTGTCTGTATGTTTTGGGGGGGATTCCATCAAGTGTAACCAGTCACTCAGCACTTTTCGAGGGTAACAAGTTCTTATCTTAAGAAAGACGGACAGGTGAGAGGAGATGTCCAAACACATTATCTTCCCAAGCATGGTGGCTTTGCAAGATAAGGTAGCAGACAAACATAATATATCCTATCTATCTCAGAAGCTCTCTATGTAGACAACTAAGGTGTGACAACTCCTGTGTGTGAGGCTACACAGCACAAATCTCTTCTGAGAGAATGTTTTTTTTTTTTTTTTACTGTGTTTTTCAACAGAACATTGCACAAATGTCAGCAACGTGCTGAATTGTGAGTTCAACTTACATTTCAATAAAAAAATGGCAATACAAAATATAAATACATGTTCATCGTCAAATGTTCAGCAGGCCAACCATAGCTGGGATGCTGCTGCAGAGGAAAAGCTCAGTCCTGCAGTGGATCAGTTCCAGTTTAGTTGAAGAGCGGGTCTGGTGAAGTATCTTACAGGTAGAGTTCTACTATCTTTGTGATACCAAACTATTGTATAACATCAAGCAATAATGCGATAGATAAAGTGAGATTTGGGGTTACTACTGTACAGTACAATTAAAAGAGAACATTCAAGAAAGAGCCTCTAGATTAGAACTAGGTTAGTCTCTCTACCAGAGCTTGCTTCGGGAGCGGATTGGGACCAGAAATCAGCCATGGCATTTCTAACACACTGGCCCATTTTTTTTTGTTGAGTCCCCCACACAGGCAATTTTTTCCCCCTTGAGGCCCCCATTATTAGCCAAACAATGATCATTTTGCACACACAAAATCCAAGTTACACTGGCCCACTGGGATAAAAATGGACCAGCCCATCTGGCATTTGCCCAAAATGCCAGATGGCAAGTCCGCCCTTGGTGTGCTTGACTCATGACTGTTCTGAGACTACCCTGGAACTAATATTATGTTCAGGAGGTCTCTCTTGTAAAAGAGATTTCTAGTCTCAATGAGACTAACCTGGTAAAATAAAGGTTAAATGAGGTATGGGTCTCTACTGCTCTGGCCCTCAGGCAGTGCATTCCACTGTAGCAGTGATCACAGCAAGCCCAGGCATCCCCTCCGTCTGAACACCAGTCACACACAGCCGGCGCTAACACGTGGGACGGTACACAACCTTTTTATTTATTTACCTCCCTTTCTTTAACCTATTACCCCTTTACTTACTTACTATTCCACTCAATCTCCAACTCAACTGTTCCTCTCACACTTTTTTGTCCATCTTCTTGGCTTTTCCATTGGCTTTTCTCACAAACTACATTTGTAATATACAGGGAAATAGATTCTTAAGAGGCCTGCTAAATCCACAATGAATATTTCGCAATAACCATCTCTAAAATTACAGCCAAAGGAACCTGATACCATCTGACCACCTCAATCCAACCCACAAACAGATGCCAAAGGGTACATCAACCCATAATAACAGCTCTTCTAGCTCATTTCATCCATACAGGCTGCCTTGATTGCCAGTTGTTTCAATGTAAAGGGTAATTAACACTTTTGTGGCAGGAGTGCAATTAAGACACTAGCTGAATAGAGGGATGGGGAGGCCCAACAGGATTTGCTTGAATGTAGATGTTTGATGCATATCAATCAGCAAGTAATCCATGGCCATAGAGAGAAATTTTGGCTTTCCATCACCTTATTTTTAAGCTTACCTTAACTTAATTTAACTTAAGGCTTCTTGAACTCAATGAAGTTCATGCTTTTTCAACACAGTCTTTCAAACAGTCTCACGTGTAGTTACATGTTTTTCCTTTGACTTTACAGACAACTTGACCGAAGATCACTAAGGTTTCAGTCTTACAGAAATGTAACTGTATCAAAAGTGACAATTTGGTACAATTGGTACAATGCACATTTTAGAAGACCTTGGGAGAGCATACCATACCCTCTATATATACTCACAACACAATAGGGAAATCTGACTGGGGTTCTTCAAGAACACACAATAAAATACTTGTGTTGTTGAGATCCGAAGAAAAAAAAACAGAACACTTGTACTTATTAGTTAGGTTATACTTACACAACCCATATTCCAGTGATGGTGAAGACAGGTAGGCTGATGGGTATGATCACCCAAATAGACATGTTGATCACTTTGGTCTATGTGGTCCACTAGGTACTTGTGCCTCCAGAGGAAAAAAAGGGATAAATCCACTTCTCTCTCCCTCTTCAACTTCAGTGATTGAAGTCCTTCAGGCAGTCCATAACAGGCATGCCTTCCATAGCAAACATCAGGACTGATTAAGAATCTGTAATGAAACACGTGTATTATGGTTATTGCATTATAACGTAATAACATAGAAGTATGGATAAAGGTAGCGTACAGTAGGAGAGCAAGGGCAGACGGAGTTTCCATCATACTTTTGCACCTTTCTGGGAAATCGTTCAAGATCTGTAGCTAGTTTTCCCAAATTCGGAAAAAGTTATGTCCCAGAACATTTTCCAGATGTGTAGATTTCTTCTCTGGTCGTTTGCTTAACGTATTTTGAAGCAAATCATATACAAGTCCCGTGTTAAAGAGAGGCGAGATCAGATTTGTTGCTGCTGTTCATTCGTCCGACTTTTTTTTTTGTTGCTTCGGGAGATGTGTCTGTCTCCGCTGCGAAAAAGTATGTAAAGAGAGCCAGCTGTTGCGCCTAACTCCTCCCACCAAGGAGAGCTTTTTGTAAAAAATTTAAAAAAGAATAAAATGACAAGACAATACATCCCAGTAGCTTATCAGTGATCTGCGACATGTTTTTTCTTATTCTTCTCTATTTCTAAATGTGCTGTACTCTGCTTGTTTTTCCAAATACTACCTCACTTCAATACTACATCACTACAATAAAGTGTCTCTCTCCCATGCAATCTTCACATATGCCATTGTTCAAACAGATGCAGTTATTCAAACTTATCAAAAAAGTGTGATAAGATAAATAAACAAGAGTATACGTGCGTGTGATGTGTGAGACAATCATCATTCTCGGACGTCAGAGAGTACCCTACCTACTTGCTTGTCGTAAAGATGCAAAATGTCTGTTCGTCATTAAAAGCTCTGTACATGCTCTTCATAAGTCACTGATATGTGGCATTGTTTATAAGCACTTCTACAGATGACTCGTTGCTGTTGTGAGATGAGGTGAAGTTCTTGGATCGCCTCTGGTTCTGAGAATCCTTGTCACAACTGCATTCAAGGCATTTACTTAGTCCGCAGAGCACTACAACAGACCTGACACCCGAGAATAGCGGTTAATGTTGTTTTCTTTTCTATTCATTTTTCTTGAATGAGTTTGGTGCAGTGGTGTTTCTCGGGTAAATAAAATACAGTGGGACTGTGGGGGCTCACGCGACAGCGGCGGTAACTCACGTGCACGGTGGTTAACTAACACGCTTGATTGAATGTGGCCGCGTGGGCCCACGCGCTGCTTTTAAAAACTTTTTAAAGAAATGAAAGAACAGAAGACAACAGAACACAACATTCAGAGTAGTCTAGCCATGAAAGCGAGATGACTGAAGAGTCTGAAGAAGGTTAGACATCTTACAGACCGGTTTGTGTATACACTCTTAGGGGGGGGAAAGGTGTATATAGAAGCTTAATGGTTTATTCGGCTGTCCCCATAGGAGAACACTTTGATTAACCCTTTTTTGTTGCAGGTGGAGCCCAATTAGAAAACGTTCTACAGAGGGCTCTACATGGACCCCAAAAGGGTTCTACCTGAAACCAAAAAGGGTTCTCCTATGGGGACAACTGAAGAACCCCTTTGGAACCCTCTTTTCTAAGTGTGTAGGCCTAAGACATGTTTAATGTGATTTTTAGTCCATGTATGTGCCTGTTGCCTAACTTCAGGACCACCACAACTACGGATTCTGTTGGGACATTGGAATGATTTGTACCAGGCCAACTTAATGTCCCAACAAAATCCCTTAGTTGCCATCCTGAAGCTATCCCTTGCCCAAAACGTTAGATCTCGTTGCCGTATTACGCTAAAATGACTGGCTAGGCCTACATGTTTAGCAGACTTTCCCATGTCAGAAGGTAGCCAAGGCCCTAGCCCTAGGGGGCTATCTATAATTGGTGGACAGTTCCAAGCAGTGCACAAGAAAAATTGTATTAGGCCTAAATCCAGTTTTTAGATGCTACCCTCTACCTAAATTAAACATGGATGCCAATGCATACTGAACAAAAATATAAACTCAACATGTAACAATATAAACTTTTACTAACGTACAGTTCATATAAGGAAATCAATCAATTGAAATAAATTCATTAGGCCCTAATCTAAGAATTTCAAATGACTGTGCAGGGGTGCAGCCATGGGTGGGCATAGGCCCACCCACTGGGGAGACTGGCCCAGCAAATCAGAATTCGTTTTTCCCCACAAAAGGGCTTTATTACAGACAAAAATACTCCTCAGTTTCATCAGCTGTCTGGGTGGCTGGTCTCAGAAGATCCCTCAGGTGAAGAAGCCGGATGTGGAGGTCCCTGGGCTAACGTGGTTACACGTGGTCTGCGGTTGTGAGGCTGGTTGGACATGCTGCCAAATTCTCAAAAACAACTTTGGAGGCAGCTTTTGGTAGAGAAATTAACATTAAATTCTCTGGCAACAGCTCAGGTGGACATTCCTGCAGTCAGCATGCCAACTGCACGCTCCCTCAAAACTCGAGACATCTGTGGCATTGTGTTATGTGACAAAACTGCACATTTTAGAGTGGCCTTTTATTGTCCCCAGCACAAGGTGCACCTGTGTAATGACCATGCTGTTTAATCACCTTCTTGATATGCCACACCTGTAAGGCAGATGGATTATCTTGGCAAAGGAGAAATGCTCACTAACAGGGATGTAAACAAATTTGTGCACAAAACTGGAGAAATTCATTTTTTGTGCGAATGGAACATTTCTGGGATCTTTTATTTCAGCTCATGAAACATGGGACCACTCTACATGTTGTGTTAAAATTTTTGTTCAGTATAGTAAAAAACTGTAAATAAAATAATTATATACATTTTTATTGGGATACCAATGTTGCATTCTCACTTTGCGCGCACACCTGTCTGTGGTTGAAACCTGTCTTTTGTTATCTTAGGAGACCCACAAAAAGGGTGTATGCGCAGCACTGCCACAGACAGGAAGTCAAAGGAGCGTGCGCCGCAATGCCAATTAAATTAATTTTGATTAATTTTGATTTAATACTTTTTTGTGCAATGCTTGGTAATGTAGGCCTAAATGATTATTAAAATGAACTTAATTAATTCAATAAATACATGATGAATGTTGATATAGCAGGGGTGTCAAACTCATTCCACGGAGAGCCTAGTGTCTGCAGATTTTTGTTTTTTCCTTTCAATAAAGCCCTAAACAACCAGGTGTGGGAATTCCTAACTAATTAGTGATGTTAATTCATCAATCAAGTACAAGGGAGGAGCGAAAACCCGCAGACACTCGGCCCCCCGTGGAATGAGTTTGACACCTGTGATATAGAGTGTAGGCCTACAATAGAGTATGTCACTCTGACTCTGTGCAGCTATAGGCCTACTACCCTACTTGCTAAACTTATTGTATCCGGTAAGGATTCTACAGTTTCAGACCTCCAGAAGCTTCTGTGGACTGAAATGTAATGACTAGAATGGAAAACTGCTATTGTTTGTACTGAAAGTCATATACAGAATCTCATAATCGTATGATGTATCCACGTAATGTATCTTCTCCCTTTCATATAGTATCATCCGATTCATCCCACACATTCCAAAGTCCCATTTTGACCCCCTCCATGGCATAGACCAGACTATTATAATGGAAGACTAATCCCATTGTTTCCACAGGAGGGCAGTAACTACTCAGCTGGACTTGAATGACATCATGAATCCCATCTTCCTGTAAAGAAACTCAAATCCAAGGGTGATGAGGAATTCGACGGTTCGGATTACATGGAAGAAGCCGGAAGGTAGGAAATGTCACAGTAAACACACGCACGCACACACACACACACACACACACACACACACACACACACACACACACACACACACACACACACACACACACACACACACACACACACACACACACACACACACACACACACACACACACACACACACAGAGGATCTGGTAGTAGTAAGCTTCCCTGAAGTTTTTGAGAGGAGCAGCCCTTGCAGTTTTGTGCTTTGTGTAGCGTTTTGGGGTGTCATACGAAATGTTGTTAGGTAAACCATTGTGAGAATTCCTCAGTAAGAAACCACTGGACCTGTCTCGCTCAGGAATTGTATCTGAGTGACGTTCCCTGTGTCAGGGATTTGGACCAACTTAATTTGCATTTTCTGTTTTGGTAGCAGCAGATATCAGCATCTGCCAGATTGGCTACTATCTTGTTCACTCCCAATAGGCTATCATGAGCCTTTGAGAAAAGAACCCCATACCTAGTGTAAAATATGCTGGTGGATCTTTGATGTTATGGGGCTATTTTGCTTCCACTGGTCCTGGGGCCCTTGTTAAGGTCAACTGCATCATGAACTTTACCCAGTACCTAGAAATGTTAGCCCAAAACCTGGTTGCCTCTGCCAGGTGTTTGAAACTTGGCCGCAAGTGGATCTTCCAACAAGACAATAACCCCATTAAAATCCACAGAGAAATGGTTAATTGACCACAAAATCAACGTTTTGCAATGGCCATCTGTCTCCGGACTTGAAAACCTGTGATTTGAATTGAAGAGGGCAGTCCATACGAGCAGACTGAAGGATCTGGAAAGATTCTGTATGGAGGAATGGTCTCAGATCCCTCCCAATGTGTTCTCCAATCTCATAAAACATTATAGAAAAAGGCTCAGTGCCGTTAAATATTGAAAACAGGGGTGCAGCCAATTTAGCTTCTTTTTGAGAGAAAAAAATATTACTTGTTTAAGAAAATCAATTTTTTTGTGTAAAATAATGTTTTTGAGCATACAATATACAGGTAACTGTCAAATAAAGGAAACATCCAACATACTGTAGAGTGTCTTAATAGGACGTTAGGTCACCATGAGCAAGAACTACTTCAATACACCTTGGCATAGAAGTGTCTGGAACTCTATTGGATGGATGCGACACCATTCTTCCACAAGAAATTCCATCATTTGGTGTTTTGTTTAATGGTGGTGGAAAACGCTGTCTGTCGCCATTACAGACTCTCCCCGTAAGTGTTCAATTGGGTTGAGATCTGATGACTGAGACACAAACACACACACACACACACACTTTAAACCCCCTATCCTCCTTTGAGACCCCTCTTTCAAAGTCACTGAGATCTATTCTTCTAGCCAAGGTAGCCAAAATAATGGGCAACTGAATTTTTATACATGACCCTAAGCATGATGGGATGTTGTTTAATTAACTCAGGAACCACACCTGTGTTTAAGCACCTGCTTTCAAAATACTTTATATCCCTCATTTACTCAAGTGTTTCCTTTTACCTGTAGCTCAGTATTTGTAGAATTAATTTTATACAGTCTTTTTTGCTCATCTTTCTCAAAGGTGCCAATCATTTTGGATCTGACTGTACATGTGCATATGCATCCAACAAAGATGCACAGCTGTATTTCAGATTTCAGCAAGAATGAAACAATTAATAAGTCTTTCAAAACAGACATTAATTTATTGTTTCGACATTTAAAATCTGCACATTTAAACATTAAAGCCCTTAAGACAGTTTTTTTGCCCTTTCATATCAGTTACGTACTAGACAGCATACTCACAGGGATGCATAAGCATGTTTTCTTACACTCTACATCAGCAAAGACAATACACAAACAATAACTCTGCTCACATTTACCTAACAGTGTAGAAATCTGCAGAAGCATCATTTGGCACACGAATCAATGTATTAGAAACTGAGTTTATACCCTGCGTATTATCGCTATGATATTTTACAACTAAAATGCAACCGTCGGCTTCAAGGTGGAGGGTGGACAACATTTATAATGTCACATCATGATCATAATATCAGCATTATTGACACAACAACAGCCAAGTGAAAGAAATGTACTTTGCAGATTTAGTATGGCCTTAAAAAAATATTCACACTTCTAAACACTGCTAAGCTCATTGGACTAGTCTATAATAATGGTAGTACAGTATGTGCCTGCTCCAGCATCAGGTGTTACAGCTGAGTCATATGAAGGGTATTACATAAGGGCAGTGTAACTCCTTCATAAACACAACATTATAATAGGATTAGAAGCACTATTTCAAGGAAATTATTGAAAAAATGTCAACTTCATATTCAGCACTACCTCAACATCAACATACGTGAAAATGGCACGTTTCTATGTTTTGTAGTCAAAAAGATGAAGGAAGGTACGTTTTTCCAATGGCATCATCTGGTGTGATTTCAACCAATGATGACTAGGCATTGCCTACTACTTAGTTAAAATCACACGATGCACACCAGATGATGCATGACGTTGGAGTAGTGCTGGAAATGATGGATATGAGGTTGAACAATTTTGAAATTTCCCTTTAAGACATTTGGCGACTACCAGTTGTGTAAAGGCTAGACTGTCTCACTTTGTGTTGGAAGCTAATAAACCCACAGATAGAGTATGAGATCTATGACACTTGAAGTCACAGCTTGCGTTATGGGGGTTATAAGTAGTGCTTATGAAGGCAAGTGTTAGGCAATTGTTAGTAGTTACCATTACCCTTCAAAAGAGTCCCTGTACTTTAAGCCATGGTAACTACTCTCAGTGTGATACAAACATACATTAAAGAACATGTGCTCACACCAGTATGGCTCTAGGATTATGGGTAGGAGGGAGATAATACAGTACAGCTCTATAATAAACATAAAGGAAGACACACACAAGCTGCCAAGGGTTAAAACTCACTAGTGGTTAGGTGTGCTTACAAGACACTACTTTCTGCATCTACTAGATTCTAGACAACAACAAAAGCTTTTTCGCTGTCTTGACCTGAGCCCCTATCCAATCTACACTGGTGGTCATATTTAAAGTAGGAGGAAAGAAAAAGGAATGTGTGTCTTTGTGTAACGTTATAACCTATCCTCCTATCCTTGGTTTTCATACTGGTATATACGAATATGGATATTTTCTTCTACCACGTAGAAAAGGAATATCTATCAAATGTGAAAATCCAAAAAAGTTTACCTCCTAGACTCAAATAGTTCTTACATGACAATGCAACTCTTACCACACAGACATTATGATAACTTTCATGACCTTCCCTTTAAGAAGCAAAGGTAACCTCCATGACCTTCCCTTTAAGAAGCAAAGATAACCTTCATGACTTTTCCCTTTAAGAAGCAATGTGGTGCCAGGGGACTTCCCTTTCTTTAATGAACAGATGTAGAAAGACTTTAAAAAAAACGAAACAATATAGTGCATTGTTGTGATGTAAAGAAAACTGTTTCAAATACAAAAGTGCAAAACTCAAACTGCACAATTTAAGACAGGCAGAACCTTAGTGAGTCACACTATTTCCTGGTACACGTTAAGTACCACCAGAGACTTGAGATTTTAAGAAAATAAATACATTCTTAAGATATATTATTTACAATGGACACATTGTTCTGAGTGTCAATCCCTTCAGTGTGCTCATCTCCTCCCACCCATTCCCAGAAAATTCCCTACAACTAAAACAGAAGAATTATCCTTCGTTAATGACTTTTTATCATCACTTCAATATACTTCCTATAAGTTAGTGAGAGAATTCTCAGCGCTGGTCTAAAAAGCACCAGATTTCAAAAGGAGTCTTTCTTTCTGTATGAATGAACACCTGTGACTGTCAAATTCAATGAACGTGCAGACTGCAAACGCGGTTGTAAACTGCCCTTGGAGACGCCTCAGGCCACATATGGCTGTTTTTCACTGGACTCTGACTGAAGCAGCTGGTCAAAGAGATTGATTAACGAAGCCAAGAAATCAAAATGAAGCGAGTAGTACATTAGTCAAACACAAACTGGCCTCTCTCTCTATCTGTCTCCTCCCTTTCTTTCATCCATCGATCATAGTATATTACACTGTGTTGACCATGCACTGGTTCCCCGGTCCACTCTCAACGACCGTTCTAATATCATGTAATCCATGGTTCTAGTTCGTTAGATAAGCTACAGCTATATAAAGTCGGGGTGGGGGAAAAATGGCTTGTCACAATTGCCGTGTACCCAGCAACCATTAAAACCAGTTGTGACTCACATCATGGCACAACGCAATATTCTTCTCAATTAGGCACACACTCTAATATGACTTGCCCAGTGTGCAACTTGCCTCTGACGAATCCAGCCCCTACTCGGCCTTGGATCCCTTGCCAACCTTGTAAGCGGCGCCCTTGAGGTAGGACTTGTAGAAGAATGAGGCGAACAGGACCAGGTAGCTGAGGTACATGAGCGAGCCCCAGGCGATGTTAGGCATGTAGGAGGGACAGCGCACTTCGTGCATCCAGTGGTAAACCAAGCCTAAGACAGCAAGCCCCATCATCATCTGCATGATCTGGGTGGCCGTGATGACCATGGCGCAGGGTCGCGGCACCCGGTAGCCCGCAGCCCGGGCAGCGTAGTAGGTGTACATGAAGGAGTGGACCAGGTAGTTCATGGTCATGAACCAGCCGCCACCTGCCACCTGGTCCTTGTAGGAGTACCAGGAGTAGACCAGCACTGTGATGTGGTGGTACCAATGGAGGAAGATGAGGCGCTGCTTACGGAGCACGATGAATACCGTGTCACCTGAGGAGAGAGGGAGGGAGGGAGGGAGGGAGGGAGGGAGGGAGGGAGGGAGGGAGGGAGGGAGGGAGAAATCACTTAGTTATACTCTGATGTTTGATCACTTTCACTCTCTCTCAAGCACTCAAGCACTAGTGACAACACACAGTAGAAGAAAAACATTGTGAGGACTGGATATTTCGACCTCACTTCCAAAAATGACCTGGAAAGATGGGATGTCTGTTTGTGGTCCTCAAAAAGTACAGTAAAGCGCTACACACACACACACACACACACACACCATATTAGGAAGCATACAACAACATCCTAACACACTCCAATAAACTCAAACTGCACACCCTGTACAGTACAAACTAAACAGGCTTAATATATTGAACATCTGTCCCATTCTAGAACGCGAGCATGCCCTTCCTGTCTCTTGCTCAGGAAGAGACATAGCGCAGTCAGTCAGCATCTCTGTCCATTTACCAGCGCTTTTGCATCCCCTGTCTGACTGACAGATAGGCATAAGTGACTAGATTACTGCTCTGGGAGAGGAAATGGCATGACCTTGCAGCCACATAGCTCTTGAGGTAATAGGCCTCCGCTGATCAATGTAAGTGCACTACAAACTTCCAAGTGCTTCCGGAATCACATAAATAGACAAATTGTTTCAAGTTTGTTTTTTTGTCCTGCGCCAGCCTCCTTCTCTCTAAATTGCCCTCTGACATAATTGACCAATTACAACCCCCTCCATCTCTCCCATTCGTGGGCCAGGGTCACATTAAGTATATAGAATTGTCTTGTATAGATCAGCTCGAGTCGAGCTGACTATTCTACACTGTATGACAAAGAAGTATGTCTGTTCCACATGACATATATCTATCTGAAGCATTCAGAACGGGACCCTATTTGGGACATTCCTTACCCAGCTCTGGGGCCTTGCTCAGGACGAAGGCGTAGGCCCAGAACTTGCTGACAGGGGCGCTGTAGAAGCTGGTGTCACACACCGACTGCTTAAAACCGCTTTTGTTGAGGACATGGAACATGTACCAACCGGTTCTGACCGCTCCGATGATACTGTGGAATGAAACACATAGATTTACTAAAGAGATAGTGTCAAGTGCATCTGTTTCAAGTTCCTTGGTGTCCACATCACCAACAAACTATCATGGTCCAAACACACCAAGACAGTCATGAATTGGGCACGAAAATACCTTTTCCCCCTCAGGAGACTGAAAAGATTTGGCATGGGTACACAGATACTCAAAAAGTTCTACAGCTGCACCATCGAGAGCATCCTGGCCGGTTGCATCACCGCCTGGTATGGCAACTGCTTGGCATCCGACCATATGCCACTACAGAGGGTAGTGCGTAAGGCCCAGTACATCACTGGGGCCAAGCTTCCTGCCATCCAGGACCTACAGTTGAAGTCGGAAGTTTACATACACCTTAGCCAAATACATTTAAACTCAGTTTTTCACAATTCCTGACATTTAATCCGAGTAACAATTCCCTGTCTTAGGTCAGTTAGGATCACCACTTTATTTTAAGAATGTGAAATGTCAGAATAATAGTAGAGAGAATGATTTATTTCAGCTTTGATTTCTTTCAACACATTCCTAGGGTGTCAGAAGTTTACATACACTCAATTAGTATTTGGTAGCATTGTCTTTAAATTGCTTAACTTGGGTCAAACGTTTCGGGTAGCCTTCCACAAGTGTCCCACAATAAGTTGGGTGAATTTTGGCCCATTGCTCCTGACAAAGCTGGTGTAACTGAGTCAGGTTTGTAGGCCTCCTTGCTCGCACACACTTTTTTAGTTTTGCCCACACATTTTCTATGGGATTGAGGTCAGGGCTTTGTGATGGCTACTCCAATACCTTGACTTTGTTGTCCTTAAAGCCATTTTGCCACAACTTTGGAAGTATGCTTGGGGTCATTGTCCATTTGAAAGACCCATTTGCGACCAAGCTTTAACTTTCTGACTGATGTCTTGAGATGTTGCTTCAATATATCCACATAATTTTCCTACCTCATGATGCTATCTATTTTGTGAAGTGCACCAGTCCCTCCTGCAGCAAAGCACCCCCACAACATGATGCTGCCACCCCCGTGCTTCACGGTTGGGATGTTGTTCTTCAGCTTGCAAGCCTCCCCCTTTTCCCTCCAAACATAACGATGGTCATTATGGCCAAACAGTTCTATTTTTGTTTCATCAGACCAGAGGACATTTCTCCAAAAAGTACAATCCTTGTCCCCATGTGCAGTTGCAAACCGTAGTCTGGCTTTTTTATGGCGGTTTTGGAGCAGTGGCTTATACCTTGCTGAGCGGCCTTTCAGGTTATGTCGATATAGGACTCATTTTACTGTGGATATAGATACTTTTGTACCTGTTTCCTCCAGGATCTTCACAAGGTCCTTTGCTGTTGTTCTGGGATTGATTTGCACTTTTTGCACCATAGTACGTTCATCTCTTGGAGAGACTTGTGGAGGTCTACAATTCTTTTTCTGAGGTCTTGGCTGATTTCTTTTGATTTTCCCATGATGTCATGCAAAGAAACACTGAGTTTGAAGGTAGGCCTTGAAATACATACACAGGTACACCTCCAATTGACTCAAATGATGTCAATTATCTTATCAGAAGCTTCTAAAGCCATGACATAATTTTCTGGAATTGTCCAAGCTGTTTAAAGGCACAGTCAATTTAGTGTATGTAAACTTCTGACCCACTGGAATTGTGATACAGTGAATTATAAGTGAAATAATCTGTCTGTAAACAATTGTTGGAAAAATTACTTGCACAAAGTAGATGTCCTAACCGACTTGCCAAAACTATAGTTTGTTAACAAGAAATTTGTGGAGTGGTTGAAAAACGAGTTTTAATGACTCCAACCTAAGTGTATGTAAACTTCCGACTTCAACTGTATATACTAGGCGGTGTCAGACGAAGGCCTGAAAAATTGTCAAAGACTCCAGTGACCCAAATCATAGACTGTTCTCTCTGCTACCGCATGGCAAGCGGTACCGGAGCGCCAAGTCTAGGTCCAAAAGGCTCCTTAACAGCTTCTACCCCCAAGCTATAAGACTGCTGAACAATTAATCAAATGGCTACCCAGACTATATACATTGACTCCCACCCTTCCCCCCCTTAGATTTAACACTGCTGCTACTCGCTATTTATTATCTGTGCATAGTCACTTCACCCCTATACATACATGTACAAACTACTTCAACTAACATGTACCCCCCACACATTGACTCGGTACCGATACACCCTGTATATAGCCTCGGTATTGTTATTTTATTGTGTTACTTTTTATTTGATTTTTTACTTAAGTATATTTAGTCAATATTTTCTTAACACTATTTCTTGAACTGCATTGTTGGTTAAGGGCTAGTAAGTAAGAATTTCACGGTAAGGTTGTATTCGTTGTATACCTGTTGTATTCGGCGCATGGGATAAAATAAAAGTGTATTAGATTTGCTCAGTCTAACTATAGGGAATTCACAGTTACATACAAGTAATTGGTATAGGAAAAAACGTCAACACAAGTATAATGCCCATGGGTCGATCAGAGTTGACCATAAGTAAGTATTTTTGTTCACGAATTCAGCTCATATTTCTATCTTGCTGCTATACGATAACCCTGAACTGTAAGCTTTGTGGTTGTCATAACGTAACGCAAAATACGCCGCTCAACTATATTTTATACTGTCAGCTTTGCGGTGCCATGATGCAAAGTGATATAGCTCTCAACTATATGAACGGTCACTGTTGCGGTTGCCATGGCGCTCAAAATCTGAAACCAAGACAAACGAGATAAGACATATCAGTGGGTCACATCTCCAGCTGGCTGTCCTCCCCCCCCCCCTCCGTCTCCAACTGTTTTAGAACTCCGTTAAGTCCAACAAAGACTTAGTCACACATGCTCTTACTTTGTCAACAGGATGTGTCTGCTTAGTAAACACTAGCGATTTATAGCTTTCCTTCTCATCTGAAACACACTGCGGCTCCTACGTACAGCGTGACGTCGTCTCAGTTGGGACGGCCCTATGAAAACACATCACCTGTCTTTACAGATCAATTGTAAATCTCAAGGCCTGTAATGGTCCAGTAATACTCCAGGAAGCCATCTTCAAACCCATGTAACTGAACACCTCAGTCAAACAATGGGA
The DNA here is from genome assembly GCF_029448725.1 of Salvelinus fontinalis. Lineage (NCBI taxonomy): Eukaryota > Metazoa > Chordata > Actinopteri > Salmoniformes > Salmonidae > Salvelinus > Salvelinus fontinalis. Next base: position 49,419,748 of record NC_074665.1, read on the forward strand.
ACAACACACAAAGCGAGAGAACCAAGTGACACAGTTGACATTTTGAGGGTGCGGAACAGTGGAGGCTGCTGAGGGGAGGACGGCTCATAATAATGGCTGGAATGGAGTGAATGGAATGGTATCCAACGTATAAAAACCATGTGTGTTTTGATACCATTCCATTCACGACAAGTTTTAATGTCACATGCACAAGTACAGTGAAATGCCTTTCTTGCAAACGCAAAACCCAGCAACTAGAGAAAAATAGAAAAACACAAACAAACACGAGAAATAAGAATAAGAAATACACAATAAAGTAAGTAGGTAAGCAGACAATATACAGGAAATATTAAAAAAGTCAGTTCCAATACCATATTTACAGTACATGTGCAGGGATACCGGAGTGATGGAGGTAATTTTGTATAGGGGTAAGGTGACTAGGCAACAGGATATAAAATAAACAGAGTAGCAGCAGCTTGCATGTGAGTGGGTGTGTGCGGATGTGTAGAGTCAGTATAAATGTATGTGCATATTATGTGTGAGTGAGAAAATGATGGCGTTTGTGGACAGTGTTTGTGTGTGTGAGTGTGTAGGGCCCTGTGAGTGTGCATGGAGACGGTGCAAATACTGAAATAAAAGGTCAATAAAGATACAAGGTAAACTCGATCCGCGTAGCTATTTTGTTAGGTATTTATCAGTCGTATTGCTTGGGGATAGAAGCTGTTCAAGAGTGTGTTGGTACCTGTCGGTGTCAGTTGGTGTCAGATGTGGTAATTAATTACCTTACCTATTACCTATAACTATCTTATCATTGGTAACTACCTACCTATACATTATCTATGGTAACTACCTAACATCAACATCATCATTGGTAACTACCTATCAATACATTATCTATGGTAACTACCTAACACCAACATCATCATTGGTAACTACCTATCAATACATTAGCTATGGTAACTACCTAACACCAACATCATCATTGGTAACTACCTATCTATTACAGGCCAGTAGCCTGCTTTTAAAAACCCCATGTGGTAGAACGTTGCAGTGGTGGTGCAGTAATGAATATATGAAGTGCTTCATATACAGAGGGCACGCAATCCTGTCCAGCTAGCAGCAGTGGGATTGAGTGGGCAGGTTAAACCCACGGCTCTGTGATTAGGATTAACAGCTGGCTCAGCAGAGGGCATGGGCACGGATGATGATGATGCACCTCTGTGGCACACCAAAACAGCCCTGACTCCTCCTTAAAGGGGCAATCTACAACTGCTACAGCATTTTTTTTACTTAGAAATTAATGATATGTACCAATTGATTCTTGAAGAATATAATTTATAAATGCCTCATGAGCTTAGTTCGACTGTCATACCTCATCAGAACCACAAATATAATATTGTTTTACTCCAATGTTTGTAAACAAAGTAAATGTAAACAAACACTATATAGCCTCAAAAATGGTTAAAACTATCATGTTTCTATCATGGATGGTCAGTCCTTGCATCTATAGCACTGTCTATGAACTTGAGTGGTTACATTTCTCCAGCCCCATCCCTCAGCCTTTTACCAAAACAGGGGTGGGGATCCACTTTGTTATTGTTTCAACAGCTGATTGCCACTTTAATGATAAGGAAAACAGATTGTATTTATATAGCCCTTTTACAGCATTATACAGTACATTGTTCGACTAAAACTCACCTCATCCACTATCAATGTGTAGCACCCACCTGGGAAAGAGCCATTTTGCTCTAGAACTGTGGTTCACAACCTTTTTCTCTGTGGCACACCTTAATGAGATCATTTGTACTTTTGTTTTTTGGCAATGAGCTCCTTATCATCTAATCCATACTGAAAATCATATTTTCTATGACAAATATTTTTATAGATTAAATAGGGTTTATTGGAACTATTTTCATAGTTCCTTACTCATGATGATTAATTTGTATGCACCCCTTTAAGAGTGTCCTGCAAAATTAGTTTAGGATTTTTTTCTCCGGTAAAATGGTAAAATGTCTCTTTAGTTTTAAACCCATTCTTTTCAGGCTGAAAACAATGACCAGTAGAAACTGCAGTAATTTTCATTATTCTTAGCAATGATTTAGGAATTCTTGTGAGTAAGTATTAGCTAGGTTGCCACTTGTTGTTTGCCTATTGAAATTAAACTTCCGTTCATGAAAATAAATAGCTAGCCAGGTACTTAACCCTGTTGCTCAAAGCTAATGTTACAAGCAGCCAGCTAGCTTCATCTGGCTAGTGACGCTCGACCGGAACGGTTTATGTGTTGTGAAGCAAGCCACAATAAGGATTAGGCACAATAGTGGAATATGCGGTTTGCCTTCAAAATAAAAGTATGTCATTGACAGTGATGCAAATTAATACAAATAGTAGAAGTATGCCATACTTTTATTTTGAAAGCTAACTGCAAAGTCCACTATTGTGGCTAATCCTTACTGTGGCTAGCTTCACATAGATGGGTCTGACCACCATTAATCAAATAAGAACTGTCTTATAAATTAGGGTTATTTTAGATGATGACACCTAGTTATATAGTTAGCTAACTAGCTATTGCTACTGAAACAAATGTCGTTTTGCTATGTTTTGGAGAAGAACATTGTTTGCATCCATGATGCTAGCTAGCTTTTTTTATGACCAGCACTGTTGTCACGTTTCTGACCTTATTTCCTTTGTTTAGTTTTATTTAGTTGGTCAGGACATGAGCTGGGTGGGTATTATCTATGCTGTCTGTTTCTATGTGGGGTTTCTTGTTTGGCCTGATATGGTTCTCAATCAGAGGCAGGTGTTAGTCATTGTCTCTGATTGGGAACCATATTTAGGTAGCCTGTTTTTGTAGTGTGTTTTGTGGGTGATTGTTCCTGTTCGTGTGTTCATCTGGTCTGTGTTCACTGGTTCGGGACTGTAGCGTCTTCGGTTCTTTCTGTCAGTTTGTTGTTTTTGTTCGTTGTTTAAGTAGCCTATTAAAATATGGATTATTGTCACGATCGTCTTGAGGATAATGAGTGGACCAAGGCGCAGCGTGTGAAAAATACATCTCTTTTATTTGAGACGAGTGAAACACGAAACGAACACTTATAACAAAACGAAACAAAACAACAAACTGTCACGTTCCTGACCTGTTTTCTGTTGTTTGGTATGTGTTTAATTGGTCAGGGCGTGAGTTTGGGTGGGTAGTCTATGTTATGTGTTTTCTATGTTGGGTTAATGGGTTGCCTGGTATGGCTCTCAATTAGAGGCAGGTGTTTGGCGTTTCCTCTGATTGAGAGTCATATTAAGGTAGGTTGTTCTCACTGTTTGTTTGTGGGTGATTGTTCCTGTGTCAGTGTATTCCACATGGGACTGTTTCGTTTGTCCGTTCGTTTAAGGTAGTCTGTTCCTGTTCTTGCGTCCTTCGTCTATATGTAGTTCGTTTGTTTCAGGTCTGTTGCCTTCGTTTATTGTTTTGTAGTTTGTTCTAGTGTTTTGTCAGTGTTTTGTCTGTTTGTAATAAAGTCAGTATGTATTCATCACCCGCTGCGCCTTGGTCCGTTAATACACCACCAGACGAACGTTACAGAATCACCCACCAAACCCGGATCAAGCAGCGGGTTAACGGACAGCGCACGAAGCAGGATTTCTGGTCTTGGGAGGAAATCATGGAAGGAAAAGGACCATGGGCTAAAGTTGAAGTGAATCGCCGCCCATGGGAACAGCTGGAGGCAGCTCGGAGAGCGGAGGAAACCGGAGAGAGGAACCGGCGTTATGAGGGGACGCGTCTAGCACGGAAGCCCGAAAAGCCCGCAAGTACAACCCAAACATTTCTTGGGGGGTGGCTAAGAGGTAGTGGGTCTAGGGCAGGTAGGAGACCTGCGCCCACTTCCCAGGCTAACCGTGGAGAGCGGGAGTACGGGCAGACACCGTGTTACGCAGTAGAGCGCACGGTGTCTCCTGTACGTGTGCATAGCCCGGTGCGGGTTATTCCACCTCCCCGCACTGGTAGGGCTAGATTGAGCATTGAGCCAAGTGCCATGAAGCGGGCTCTACATATCTGGCCACCAGTACGTCTCCTTGGGCCGGCTTACATGGCACCAGCCTTACGCATGGTGTCCCCGGTTCGCCTACATAGCCCGGTGCGGGTTATTCCACCTCCCCGCACTGGTCAGGCGACGGGGAGCATACAACCAGGTAAGGTTGGGCAGGTTCAGTGCTCAAGGGAGCCAGTACGCCTACACGGTCCGGTATATCCGGCGCCACCTTCCCGCCCCAGCTCAGTACCACCAGTGCCTACACCACGCACCAGGCTTCCAGTGCGTCTCCAGAGCCCTGTTCCTCCTCCACGCACTCTCCCTGTGGTGCGTGTCTCAAGCTCAGTGCCTCCAGTTTCGGCACCACGCATCAAGCCTCCTGTGCGTCTCCAGAGCCCTGTACGCACTGTTCCTTCTCCTCGCACTCGCCCTGAGGTGCGTGCCCTCAGCCCGATACCTCCAGTTCCGGTACCACGCACCAGGCCTATAGTGCGCATCGAGAGTCCAGTGTGCCCTGTTCCTGCTCCCCGCACTAGCCTTGAGGTGCGTGTCTCCAGTCTGGTACCACCAGTTCCGGCACCACGCACCAGGCCTACTGTGCGCCTCAGCAGGTCAGAGTCGGCTGCCTGCCCAACGCCGCCTGCACTGCTCGTCTGCCCAGCACCGTCTGAGCCATCTGTCTGCACAGCGCCGTCTGAGCCATCTGTCTGCCCAGCGCCGTCTGAGCCATCTGTCTGCCCAGCACCGTCTGAGCCATCTGTCTGCCGAGCGCCGTCTGAGCCATCTGTCTGCCCAGCGCCGTCTGAGCCATCCGTCTGCCCAGCGCAGTCTGAGCCATCCGTCTGTCCAGCGCCGTCTGAGCCATCCGTCTGTCCAGCGCCTTCTGAGCCATCCGTCTGCCCAGCGCCTTCTGAGTCATCCGTCTGCCCAGCGCCTTCTGAGCCATCCGTCTGCCCAGCGCCTTCTGAGCCGCCCGTCTGTCCCGAGCCGCTAGAGCCGTCCGTCAGTCAGGAGCTGTCAGAGCCGCCAGCCAGTCAGGAGCTGCCAGAGCCGCCAGCCAGTCAGGAGCTGCCAGAGCCGCCAGCCAGTCAGGAGCTGCCAGAGCCGCCAGCCAGTCAGGAGCTGCCAGAGCCGCCAGCCAGTCAGGAGCTGCCAGAGACGCCAGCCAGTCAGGAGCTGCCAGAGACGCCAACCAGTCAGGAGCTGTCAGAGCCGCCAACCAGTCAGGAGCTGCCAGAGCCGCCAACCAGTCAGGAGCTGCCAGAGCCGCCAGCCAGTCAGGAGCTGCCAGAGCTGCCCTACAGTCATGAGCTGCCCTACAGTCATGAGCTGCCCTACAGTCATGAGCTGCCCTACAGTCATGAGCTGCCCTACAGTCATGAGCTGCCCTCCAGTCATGAGCTGCCCTCCAGTCATGAGCTGCCTTCCAGTCATGAGCTGCCTTCCAGTCATGAGCTGCCCTACAGTCATGAGCTGCCCTACAGTCATGAGCTGCCTTCCAGTCATGAGCTGCCTTCCAGTCATGAGCTGCCTTCCAGTCATGAGCTGCCCTCCAGTCATGAGCTGCCCTCCAGTCATGAGCTGCCCTCCAGTCATGAGCTGCCCTCCAGTCCGGAGCTGCCCTCCAGTCCGGAGCTGCCACTCAGTCCGGAGCTGCCATTCAGTCCGGAGCTGCCACTCAGTCCGGAGCTGCCACTCAGTCCGGAGCTGCCACTAGTCCAGAGTTACCTCTTTGTCCTTAGCTACCTCTCTGTCCTTAGCTACCTCTTTCTCCTTAGCTACCTCTTTGTCCTGAGCTACCTCTTTGTCCTGAGCTACCTCTCTGTCCTGAGTTGTCTCCTCTATTGTGGAGGGGCCTTAGTGAAGGTTCCTGGACCATGGTCGGGGGCGAGGGTCGCCACTCAAAGGACGCTAAGGAGGGGGACAAAGACAGTGGTGGAGTGGTGTCCTCGTTCACCGCCGGAGCCGCCACCGCGGACAGATGCCCACCCAGACCCTCCCCTTGAGTTTTAGGGGTGCGCCCGGAGTTCGCACCTTGAGGGGGGGGGGGGGGGGGTTCTGTCACGTTCATGACCTGTTTTCTGTTGTTTGGTATGTGTTTAATTGGTCAGGGCGTGAGTTTGGGTGGGTAGTCTATGTTATGTGTTTTCTACGTTGGGTTAATGGGTTGCCTGGTATGGCTCTCAATTAGAGGCAGGTGTTTGGCGTTTCCTCTGATTGAGAGTCATATTAAGGTAGGTTGTTCTCACTGTTTGTTTGTGGGTGATTGTTCCTGTGTCAGTGTATTCCACATGGGACTGTTTCGTTTGTCCGTTCGTTTAAGGTAGTCTGTTCCTGTTATTGCGTCCTTCGTCTATATGTAGTTCATTTGTTTCAGGTCTGTTGCCTTCCTTTATTGTTTTGTAGTTTGTTCTAGTGTTTTGTCAGTGTTTCGTCTGTTTGTAATAAAGTCAGTATGTATTCATCACCCGCTGCGCCTTGGTCCGTTAATACACCACCAGACGAATGTTACACAAACGACCGTGAAGCTACAAACGTAAGTGCAATACAAAGGCTACACACGTTCTACATAGACAATTACCCACAAAACCCAATGCCTATGGCTACCTTAAATATGACCAACTAAATAAAGACTAAACAAAGGAAATAAGGTCAGAAATGTGACAACTGTAGGTATGCGAGACAACTTTACCAGCATCATAGCATACGTACCTTCTGACCCCCCCCCCCCCCCTTAAAAGATTTAGATGCACTGTTGTAAAGTGGCTGTTCCACTGGATGTCATAAGGTGAATGCACCAATTTGTAAGTCGCTCTGGATAAGAGCGTCTGCTAAATGACTTAAATGTAATGTAAATGTAATGTAAATGTATCGATGAATCGTTGTGACGTATGAAATACGAGTGATAGTGTAATCAATGTGTAATCACTATGTAAAAAATATATGAACACGTTAAATTACTATGTGACGTGCAGTCATATTCAGGTCCTGATTGGTCAACAATCTTATTTGACACGTCAAATAGTGTTAATAACACTATATTTTTTGAGACGCAAAGACCCAAACGGCGTTTCATAGAAATCCTGGTTGAGAATGAAACGACTGAATAAATGAACAACGAAACAGCACAGCAAGTAAGTGAAAGAAATAGGTTTTGATGATGTTTTACTGGTAATGGGGAGATACGTAAATGCCAACAAAATAACTTTTTGGTCAGTGTGGTGTGTGTGTGTAACCTTTACTTAACTAGGCAAGTCAGTTAAGAACAAATTCTTACTTACAATGACGGCCCGGACGACACTGGGACAATTTTGCGTCGCCCTATGGGACTCCCAATCACGGCCGGATGTGATACTGGATTCGAACTAGGGACTGGAGTGACTCCTCTTGCACTGAGATGCAGTGCCTTACACCGCTGCGTCCATGCGTGTGTGTTAACTATTTAACTGTACTAGAATGCTTAAAAGGCCGCAAAAATGTTTAATATCGGTTATCAGTATCGTTTTTTTGGCAAGGAAAATATCGGATATCGGCATCGGCCAAAAATTTCATATCGGTGCATCACTACTTGTAATTAAGCATTTAACTGTAAGGTCTACTGTTGTATTCGGCACATGTGATAAATACAATTTGATTTGACAGCCACAGAACCCTTTTGGTACCCTTTTTTCTAAGAGTGTACCTGTAATGATCCTAAAACTGCATTATCAGACACTAATTTCTCTTTATGTAGTAAGTGTGTACAGATAGCATAGCCAACAAATCCACAAAAGAATGTGTTGACAGTTGACAGGCCTTGAATTGACCTGAACATTCTCTCAAGTAGACACATTTCTACAGTACATTGTTACCCTTCCATTACTCACAAATTGTCCTACAAGTGTTTCTAATCTTCTGAACTTAAATGTAGATGTTTACTTTAAATCTGCACAAAGAATCTCATTCTCGTGGATCCTTAAAGAAGAGGTGTTATAAAGGAGAAGTTTTGAGATATCGCTCTAGAAATCACTATTTTTACATAGTTCATGTGTGTTTAGTTTAAACAATGTTTCGGTTAATTCTCAGAGAGAACTAGTTATAAACACAGCTAAAAAATAAACGTCTCACTGTCAACTGCGTTTATTTTCAGCAAACTTAACATGTGTAAATACTTGTAGGAACATAACAAGATTCAACAACTGAGACATAAACTGAACAAGTTCCACAGACATGTGACTAACAGAAATGGAATAATGTGTCCCTGAACAAAGGGGGGTCAAAATCAAAAGTAACAATCAGTATCTAGTGTGGCCATCAGCTGCATTAAGTACTGCAGTGCATCTCCTCCTCATAGACTGCACCAGATTTGCCCGTTCTTGCTGTGAGATGTTACCTCACTCTTCCACCAAGGCACCTGCAAGTTCCCAGACATTTCTGGGGGGAATGGCCCTAGCCCTCACCCTCCGATCCAACAGGTCTCAGACGTGCTCAATGGGATTGAGATCCGGGGTCTTTGCTGGCCATGGCAGAACACTGACATTCCTGTCTTGCAGGAAATCACGCACAGAACAAGCAGTATGGCTGGTGGCATTGTCACGCTGGAGGGTCATGTCAGGATGAGCCTGCGGGAAGGGTACCACATGAGGGAGGAGGATGTCTTCCCTGTAAAACACAGCGTTGAGATTGCTGGCAATGACAACAAGCTCAGTCCGATGATGCTGTGACACACCACCACAGACCATGATGGACCCTCCACCTCCAAATCGATACCGCTCCAGGGTACAGGCCTCGGTGTAACGCTCATTCCTTCGACAATAAACGTGAATCTGACCATCACCCTTCGTGAGACAAAACTGGGACTCGTCAGTGAAGAGCACTTTTTGCCAGTCCTGTCTGGTCCAGCGACGGTGGGTTTGTGCCCATAGGAGACATTGTTGCCGGTGATGTCTGGTGAGGACCTGCCTTACAACAGGCCGAGAAGCCCTCCGTCCAGCCTCTCTCAGTCTATTGCGGACAGTCTGAGCACTGATGGAGGGATTGTGCATTCCTGGTGTAACTCGGGCAGTTGTTGTTGCCATCCTGTACCTGTCCCGCAGGTGTGATGTTTGGATGTACCGATCCTGTGCAGGTGTTGTTACACGTGGTCTGCCACTGCGAGGACGATCAGCTGTCTGTCCTGTCTTCCTGTAGCGCTGTCTTAGGCATCTCACAGTGGGGACATTGCAATTTATTGCCCTGGCCACATCTGCAGTCCTTATGCCTCCTTGCAGCATGCCTAAGGCACGTTCACGCAGATGAGCAGGGACCCTGGGCATCTTTCTTTTGGTGTTTTTCAGAATCAGTAGAAAGGCCTCTTTAGTGTCCTACGTTTTCATAACTGTGATCTTAATTGCCTACTGTCTGTAAGCTGTTAGTGTCTTAATGTGTCCACAGGTGTATGTTCATTAATTGTTTATGGTTCATTGAACAAATATGGGAAACAGTGTTTAAACCCTTTACAATGAAGATCTGTGAAGATATTTGGATTTTTAAGAATTATCTTTGAAAGACAGGGTCCTGAAAAAGGGACATTTCTTTTTTTGCTGAGTTTATATACAAACCTTTTTGTGGACAACATTTCCCTTGCTGAGGTTAGCAAGGATGAGGGAGGATAACGAGGCTAACCACCACCAACGTTCAGTAAGAGCTTCAATCACACTGATTGGTTGATTGATTGATTGGTTTGATGATGCCTAGAAAAACACATAAAGCCATATAGTGAAACACAGTGGTCAGTGTGTCACTCACCTGAAGATGGCCAGACTGAGTGACCAGAGGACGAGGGGTCGACGCAGGTTTAGCTTGGGCCTCTCTCTCATGAAGTGTTGGCCCCCGAATATGATCGCAGCATATAGCCCACAGAACATAAAGGACTTGCTCCTATTAAGGAAAAAAAAAGTAAAACATGTCACCAACCCAGTTCACAGGTGATTACTGTAACTACCAGTGTCCTAGGTCATGATTTAGATGAGAGCAGGGTGGAAATGCAAACAAGCTTTAATCTAGTTTAAACTCCAACAATGCATGTACGTGATCAATGATCATTGTGAATGGATGAGTCAGTCTTTAGCAGACTTTTGGGATTGGCACTGCAGTTGACATTTCTAGTTCTTTTTGCTTGGTGGCAGTACGCTGAATGTACACAGCAAGCCACGAGGCAAGCTAAGCTAAACTCAATCATCTACATTTGAAGTCAGAAGTTTACATACACCTTAGCCAAATACATTTAAACTCAGTTTTCACAATTCCTGACATTTAATCAGAGTAAAAATTCCCTGTTTTAGGTCAGTTAGGATCACCACTTTATTATAAGAGCGTGAAATGTCAGAATAATAGTAGAGAGAATGATTTATTTCAGCTTTTATTTCTTTCATCACATTCCCAGTGGGTCAGAAGTTTACATACACTCAATTAGTATTTGGTAGCATTGCCTGTAAATTGTTTAACTTGTGTCAAACGTTTGGGTAGCCTTCCACAAGCTTCCCACAATAAGTTGGGTGAATTTTGGCCCATTCCTCCTGACAGAGCTGGTGTAACTGAGTCAGGTTTGTAGGCCTCCTAGCTCGCACACGCTTTTTCAGTTCTGCCCACAAATTTTCTATAGGATTGAGGTCAGGGCTTTGTGATGGCCACTCCAATACCTTGACTTTGTTTGTTGTCCTTTAGCCATTTTGCCACAACTTTGGAAGTATGCTTAGGGTCATTGTCCATTTGGAAGACCCATTTGCGACCAAGCTTTAACTTCCTGACTGATGTCTTGAGATGTTGCTTCAATATATCCACATAATTTTCCTCCCTCATGATGCCATCTATTTTGTGAAGTGCACCAGTCCCTCCTGCAGCAAAGCACCCCCACAACATGATGCTGCCACCTCTGTGCTTCAGTTGGGATGTTGTTCTTCGGCTTGCAGGCCTACCCCTTTTTCCTCCAAACATAACGATGGTCATTATGGCCAAACAGTTCTATTTCTGTTTCATCAGACCAGAGGACATTTCTCCAAAAAGTACAATCTTTGTCCCCATGTACAGTTGCAAACCGTTGTCTGGCTTTTTTATGGCGGTTTTGGAGCAGTGGCTTCTTCCTTGCTGAGTGTCTTTCAGGTTATGTCAATATAGGACTCGTTTTACTGTGGATATAGATACTTTTGTAGATACTTTTGTAGATATAGATACTTTTTCCTCCAGCATCTTCACAAGGTCTGTCACGTTCCTGACCTATTTCTGTTAGTTTGTTATATGTGTTAGTTGGTCAGGACGTGAGTTTGGGTGGGCATTCTATGTTTTCTGTTTCTGTGTTGGTTTATTGGGTATTCAGATGAAGAGGAGGAGGACTGCCGTTACAAGGTCCTTTGCTGTCATTCTGGGATTGATTTACGTGGTCCCATGGTGTTTATACTTTCATACTTTTGTTTGTACAGATGAACGTGGTACCTTCAGGCGTATGGAAATTGCTCCCACTGATGAACCAGACTAGTGGAAGTCTACAATTCTTTTTCTGAGGTCTTGGCTGATTTCTTTTGATTGTGATACAGTGAATTATAAGTGAAATAATCTGTCTGCAAACAATGGTTGGAAAAATTACTTGTGTCGTGCACAAAGTAGATGTCCTTACCGACTTGCCAAAACTATAGTTTGTTAACAAGAAATTTGTGGAGTGGTTGAAAATCAAGTTTTAATGACTCCAACCTAAGTGTATGTAAACTTCCGACTTCAACTGTATATAAATTCATACTATTAAAAAAGATTACAGAGATCAACAGAGATCAGGATTGGGCTGGTTCACTGGGCACATGGCAGTGACATGGCCTGTAGACCACTCCCACTTCTGTCCATCCATGCCAAGGCTCTATTTTACAGTCCCCATCCCCATTCGTAGTCATGGAGCCAAGGACTAACCGAGTTTAGATGTTGACATACTGACAAGAACTTCTACTACTGCAGCCCGTGGGTAATGAGGCAATTAGACTGAGTAAACATCACTCCGGTCTAAAATCAACTGTGAGGCTATGTGAAAACAGCTGGGAGCGGGTTGCAGTAAGAATACTAGACAGATCACTGACTGGACACATTTTTTTTAACCAAAAAGTGAAATTGAAGCAAAAAGGGCTGAATACTAAAAAGCGATGATGTGTGTATTGCAGAGGGGGTTTACTTTGAGGACAGACCAGAGGACTAATCCAGATTGACAGAGCATATTAGGCCGAGAAGATGTTGTTGTTTGACCCAGTTTAGTAGGGCTATATGCATTGCTAAATACAGTAGGGCTTCGGTGGTCATTCTCTGTCTGTCCCAAAGGGAGGATGAAACTGTCATTAGACTGATGAAGGATTCTATAGGGAAGCATTAGGAGCAATAACACCACTGTGTCTATGCATTACAGAGAGGGAATGTGTGATGGCCAATACAGAGGGAGAGAGAGATAATGAAGCGACAAGAAGCAGTCATTGTATTCTTTTGAGGTGAAGGAGTCAGGACAAATACAATGTGTGGGCCACCATCTTTTACTCCTCGAAAGAGAGAAAGGGAGGGTCCTGTGGGAGCAAATGTTCCCAGAAAGCAGAAGTCTAGCCCATTAATTACAGTCGTAGGCTTGGATGTCACATGCAAGCAAAGCATTGGTTTCCCTGTGCTGCACTAGATGTGGTTTCAAGCTTCTCCGGCTCCTCCCCTTTTGATGCGTTGCTGTAGCCTACACACATCAGCTCGATCTGAGGAATGCATGGGCAGGGTGAAACAGGGTGAATTTACTTGGCCAGCACTGCACATTTACAGGAGCGTATTCATTACGGAAACTGTTTACCGTTTAAGAATGAAACGGAAGCAAACAGAGAGTTTCTATTGGACAAATTCAGATAGGTCCTTCCCCGTTTCGTTCTGTTTTAGAGTTTTGCAATAGCAAAACGTTTCTTGAATATACCCCTGGACTTTTACGATCCACATTTGACAGCTTGCTTGCCACGGAAAGTGAAACACAACACTGTCTCTCAGTCAGAAAATGCAAACAAGGAGCCAAAGTAAGTCTGTGCAAGAATGCAGTCTTACTAGGTCTCAACGTTTCCTTAGTGATATGTTAACTGCGGACAAAAATGACTCCCTTTTTCCACTGGACACAAAGAGAAACACTTGAGACCTACACTAATTTGATGGGGAGAGGTGACATGCCTTTGGGTTGATATTAAAACAGTTACAAAATGTAGGCCTATTGATATCCTATAATGTATCTACGCCTATGTATTGAATAGTAATCATCACATTTGATATTTAGTAATCATTCATTGCATGTGACTGCATGTGCATGTTACACAACCTGAAGTGAACAGCAGTATGACAGGCTATACATTGAGGTTCCCGTCATATTGTGGTAACAAATAACTTTCTTCTGAAGTGACCCCAAACTTTTGAACGGTAGTGTACATATATTATTCTTTTTTGGGGCATGGACTGCAGCCCATGGGCCTGTTATTTTTAAAAAGATTGAGCAATTTCTCTATTATATTAATCTATAATGAGCCTTTGGCTGATCAGTGGGCAACGGCCTGTGTAACAGTATAACTTTACGTCGTCCCCTCGCCCCGACACAGGCGCGAACCAGGGACCCTCTGCACACATCAACAACTGACACCCACGGAGCGTCGTTACCCATCGCTCCACAAAAGCCGCGGCCCTTGCAGAGCAAGGGGAAACCCTACTTAAGTCTCAGAGCAAGTGACGTAACTGATTGAAATGCTACTAGCGCGTACCCGCTAACTAGCTAGCCATTTCACATCCGTTACACTCACCCCCCTTTCAACCTCCTCCTTTTCCGCAGCAACCAGTGATCCGGGTCAACAGCATCAATGTAACAGTATAACTTTAAACCATCCCCTCGCCCCGACACGGGCGCGAACCAGGGACCTTCTGCACACATCAACAACGGTCGCCCACGAAGCATCGTTACCCATCGCTCCACAAAGGCCACGGCCCTTGCAGAACAAGGGGAAACCCTACTTAAGTCTCAGAGCAAGTGACGTAACTGATTGAAATGCTACTAGCGCGTACCCGCTAACTAGCTAGCCATTTCACATCCGTTACACCTGCACCCATACCCAGATGGGCCAGCCCGTTTTTCTGACAGGCTGAGCTGAGGTCACTCAAACTCACATTCAAAGTCAAACGTGGCATCAGCAAAGAGAACTGCTCCAACTCATCAGTTAGATAGCCAAGCTCATGGATTGTAAAAAACAAAATGGAAACGGTGCCTATAAAGTAGAAAGAGCACATTCTACAATTTCAGCTTCCTTTTTTGGGGCGGCTAAACCCATGATTTGATCAAACAGTTATCCTCATGATTCCTGTAATAAAAGTGTCTGCCCTGCCCCTGTGCCTGTTTCACTGGGGCCTGCTGCTGTAATGAGCGAGCCACTATCCTCTTTCCTGTGCGCTAGAGAGGAAAATGTGTTCTGATCGTATAACATTTCAAAACGCAATTGTGGGAAAAACACAGCTTCGGATGCTTCGTCCCCTTGTCCCTGTCAACGAGAGGAGGCTTTCTGTAGGTATCATTGTTATTTCTAATGGATGAATACATGGCTATTAGCAGTGGGTATCATATTAATCTAGTTCGTGTGCTTTGAGTTTCCACTTCCTCAGGTGTTGAACCCCAAATGAATTAGCCAATGATATTAGTTAGTGCACATAAAGATGTATGTAATTCATCTCTATTGACACAAAAAAATCGGGAAATTAGTCATATTTTGAGAGTATAATATAGCAACTATAGCCTAAGTCATTAGCTTGGCTTTTATAACATATACGTGTTAAGCAGACATGGAGACAGACAGACAGAGAACAAGAAGAAGCACAGAGTGACAGCAGAGAAGATGCTGAGACAGACAGACAGAGAACAAGAAGAAGCACAGAGTGGCAGCAGAGAAGATGCTGAGACAGACAGACAGCACAACAGGGAGGGAAACAAAATGGCTAGAGCAGAGGCCCAGTTATAGTGGAGAGTTGTATCTCCAGTGGTGTTTTTACATATTGTATTTGTTGTAAACATAAGCTGGTTAAAAAAGAGGAGGACCATGTCCCACCAGTCACTGGAACAGAAATAGCTGAGAAACGCTGTACTGCACTGCCAATGTTATGTGTTAGCATTATTGCCTGTGTCTAAGTAGGGTTTGTAGGGTCAGAGTGTAGTAGAGTGTATTTGTGGTGATGGGTTGTGTGTGCATGGTTGGTGGTGAGTTGGTGGCACACCCAGTGACGTGGTCTAGTAAAATGCCAGGGTCGAATTCTTGTCCCAGTCTGCCCCTGTACAGTATTCTCAAAGATAATTGTATCTGTAGTAGTCGTATGTATAAATTATTGACTAAACGTTACTTTGTAGCATAATCAAAACCCACACAACACATTGTATGCACTCTTCGGTAGCCTATGAATGGAAAAAGTATGCGACAGTTAGGAATCAAATTGACGAATGTGGACAATAAAAGAAATGTGCCTGCATGGCGTGTAGGCTAAATAATGACATTGTGTGTGGATGAGAGCTCAGCCAACATTGGCGGCGACGGGGGGAGAATTCCCCGGCTTTAGACCACGTAGGCTAGGCTACTCTTTTATCCAGATGTGTTTGGGTGAATTGGTAGTCTACTTACCAGTTTTCTTGCATCCATTCGAGAGCCCCCTTTTCATCGAATTTTCTTTCGAAATCGTATTCTGCAAGTGGGATGTTCTCTGTCTCGTTCATTTTCGTAACAATGTCAGTTTCTTCCCGTTCAAACTCCTGGTCTATGTTTTCACCCTATTAACATTTATCAAACTGCTTAAAAAGCCCACGATTAATTTAACAAACCAACAGATACCAACTGAATTCTCTCAGTTTCGGAGCAGATGGAAGGATGCAGTAGAGATGCACTTCCCGACTGTCACTCACGCACGGTGGCCGAGCGCGAGCACGTCCCAGTGACTGTATGGCCTGGTTATAATGTCTATGTGTATGGCACGTCCCCTCTGTCTCACGGACTGAAAGGGAAAGTGATGGAAGGAGAGAAGGCGGAGCTTGAATCAGACGTTTAGTCGTGCTCTCATGGTGCTCTCGACTGGATGGTCAATCAATGACTAGGATTTGCCTCATAATTGAAACATAGGCCAAATTGTTCACATGTTTCATTCAGTTGATTCCATGCCAAACATATTGAGTCCCATCTAGGGATGCGTTGGCCAGTCAGACAGGGAATAGTTATATTATCAGTTATGCACTATTAATAAACATTGAATGAATTGTCAAGAACTGCATACACTTGGCAACTATTGTCAAAGGTAGTCCTATAGAAATTACACTGCCTACTAATTGCCCACAGAAACCAATGCATTAATTACAATGGTGACTTATCAGCAGCACCTGCAGGGTTTGTGTAATCAAACTATGTCCCACATATCCCAATTTGTATTTAGTCCTTGATTTGAGTAAAATGGTGGATAGGGATTACTGAATAATTATTACAAAATCAATATGCCCAGGCCTGTCATTTTATCACTGCGTAATATAACAGAAATACACATTCAAATGTGGGGACGTTTGCCATGCCATCTGTTGATAATTTGCACCTATGCACCAAATTGAAATTCTGTTGCATTTCAAAAGTGCATGTACAATTCTGTTAACGCCTAATCACAGACAAATAAACCATTGAATACAATGGTGTGTTATCAGCAGCACCTGCAAGGTTTGTGTAGTCAAACTATGTCCCACATATCCCAATCTGTAAGTACTCCCTGATTTGAGTAAAAGGGTGCTGAGTCATTTTTAAATATGAGTAAGAAAGAAAAAAAAGGCATAGGGATCAGGGGCAGATTGGCCATCTGGCAATTTTGGCAAATGCCAGATGGGCTGGAAATAATTTTTGGGGGTAGTGGGCTGGTCGAAATTGACACACCCCAAAATATTTTGGCCTGGTAATTTTTTATTTTTTTAAAAATCCTGTGTTATACTAATCTACGTATAAAGAGCCTTTGGCTGATCAGTGGGCAACGACTGGCCCCGCTACAAAGATGGACCGTCCCGGTTTTCAAACTCACATTCAAAGTCAAACGCGGCATTAGCAAAGAGACCTGCTCCGACTCCGTCATCCACAGGAGGTTTGTGGCACCTTAAAACTTTTAGGGCTAGGCATCCCGCTAGCGGGACAACTTCCGGTGAAACTGGAGGGCGTGCAATTCAAATAAATAATCATAAGAATTATGGATATTAGACATTTAGGTACATATAGGTGTCATTTCGGTTGAAAGCTTAAATTCGTGTTAATCTAACTGCACTGTCCGATTTACAGTATCTATTACAGCGAAAACATGCCATGCGATTGTTTGAGGACGGCGCCCCCACATCAAAATATTTTTCCACCGGCACAGGTTTCATAAATTCACAAATAGCGATTAAATATTCACTTACTTTTTGAAAATCTTCCTCTGATTTGTCATCCAAAGGGTCCCAGATATAACATGTAGTGTCGTTTTGTTAGATAAAATCCTTCTCTATATCCCAAAAGGTCAGTTTAGTTTGCGCTATCGATTTGAGTAATCCACTCTTTCAACATGCAGAGAAAGGAATCTGAAAATCTACCCCTAAACTTTGTTTCAACAAGTCAAAATACGTTTCTATTTACTCCTCAGATACCCTAAAATGTAATCAAACTATAATATTTATTATGAAAAGAACTATGTTCAATAGGAAACTGATTTTAGCAGGTGCATCCTGTCTTCATGGCGAACGCAAACACGAATTTCCAAGACTGTGTCCCTGTATTAAAACTGATATTTCTTATTCATTTTTGAAGTTTCAAGCCTGAAACATTGACTGCTGACACCCTGTGGAAGCCATAGGAATTGTATCCAGGGAGCTAATTTTCAGTATGACCTTATACTTGCCATTCTAAGAGGATGGTCTCTCAAAATAAAAATATTCCGGTTGGTTTTTCTTTGGATTTTCTCCTACCATATCTATTGTGTTATATTCTCCTACATTATTTTAAAATTTCTACTAAATTCTACGTGTTTTCTTTCCAATGGTACCAATTATATGCATATTCTGGCTTCAGGGCCTGAGCAACAGGCAGTTTACTTTGGGCACGTCATTCAGGCGGAAATTGAGAAAAAAGGGGCCTAGCCCGAAGTTAATTGGGGAGAACGGGCTCGTGGTAATAGCTGGAGAGAATAAGTGGAATGGTATCAAGTACATCAAACACATGGTTTCTATGTGTTTGATGCCATTCCATCCGCGCCGTTCCAGCCATTATTATGAGCCGTCCTCCTCTGAGCAGCCTTTCCTGCCATCATCAGTTAGACAGCCACGATCATAGATCGTAAAAAACTGAAAGGTTGCCTATACAAGTAGAAAGAGCACATTCTACATTGTCACTTCACTCAAAACATCTTATTTTGAGGGGGCTGCTACTGTGATGAGAGAGCAGAAATGCATTCTGAACATATAACATTTCAAAATGCAATTGCATAGCTTTGGAAGAAAAAGACAGTTTTGGAAGCTTCGTCCCGTTGTCCCTGTTGAAGAGAGGAGGGTCTCAGCTTTCTGTTGGTAAAATGTTTATTTCTCAACTTTCAATATTCAGCTTAATAGCAATAATTTTACAACCAACTATTTGATAAGGATATGGAGCGACACATGAGAGAAATGCGAAGCGGCCATTGCGAGGGCATAGGGTATAGGTCTCATAGGTAGTAGTCTACAACTGCAAAGTTGTTTTTAGGACATTACATTTATTGTAGGTTCAATACATAGCTACTAGCAGTGGGTATTATATTTAGGGTTAGCGATCTCATTAATGGGTTTTGAGTTTCCATTTCTTTCGGTGTTGAACGCCAAATTAATTAGGTTATGATATTAGTTAGTGCATATAAAGATGTATGCAATTCATCTCTATTGAAAATTCTGGAGTCCTATTTAGACTGTAAAATATAGCAACTATAGTTTAATTGTCAACCCAAAATTCATGTCAAGCACTGGATTAGGTTGAACATCCAAAATATCTTGCGTCATGCATTCCTGCTTGGACGTGTTAGATGAAATAACTTATTTCTTTAATACCTCAGTAGAGTATTTATTACACTTCTTAATAAATCACTATGAATGACTTTATAAGATGATTACTCATGAATTGAGTCCAACCAAATCACCAAATCATGGACTAGTGCCACCAACAGTAAAAGTTAGAGGCACCAGTGACACCAGGGGAAAATGTTAGTCTGGAATCCTGTAGTAATTAACACTTAGAGTAGGTGTTGATTCAGGGAAACACACATGACGCACTCATTTGCAGTATAGCATAAAGGCTGGTTTTACAGTCCATCTATTGACATGTCTGTAGACGATTGTCGTAGAGACATCATGAACATTCTATTGTCGTCTGACATCAAACTTGTCGTTGTCGTTAGGAAAAAGTACACAAAACGACAGCCTCTGCATGACATCAGCTCCAAATAGCATACTTTTCTATTTTAACACCAATAAACCCATCCGTTTAAAAATTAATTTAGCAAATGTCAACATAGCAAGCCAGGCAACTAAAAGCAAATTTCTAAACAATGTTTTGGTTTGTTGCTACCTTGTTAGCTAGTTAGCTAGCTGGCTAGCCAGTTCAAATAATGAGTACTGCTGACAACGTCTTAACTTTAGTTACTTTTTATGAATTATTACATGAAAATAAATCCACAACAACATAATTATTTACAAGTTAATGCAAGCTTACAGAAAATAGCTTAGCGCCACAGTGCGGCAAAATAAAAGTAGATCATTCTATCAGAGAATTTTAGAACTCCTACATCATCTTGTCACAGAAGGATTTGGTCTGGTTGCTGTGGCAGTTCGATAACCATGACAACAAACATTGCAACAGTCACAGAGACTTGTAACTTTTTTCATGTCTGTGCGACAAGGTAACAGACAGTCGCAACGACGGTCTAAAAACATTCCACCAGAGAATAATTTAAATGTTGTTTTGACTAGCGACATTAATCACATTCTAATTGTCTACAGACATGTCTTTAGACCAAATATAAACCGGCCTTAAGTCGTTAGCTTGGCTTTTATAACTTATAAGGCTTAAGCAGACAGACAGACAGACAGACAGACAGACAGACAGACAGACAGACAGACAGGCAGGCAGGCAGACAGACAGACAACAAGAAGCACAGAGTGACAGCAGAGAAGATGCTGAGACAGACAGACAGCACAACAGGGAGGGAAACAAAATGGCTAGAGCAGAGGCCCAGTTATAGTGGTGAGTTGTGAGTTGTATCTCCAGCTGGTTAAAAAAGATGAGGTAGACCATGTCTCTGTTGCCAGATAATTTAATGTTAATTTCTCTACAATAAACTGCCTCCAACATAATTTTTGAGAATTTGGCAGTATGTCTAACCAGCCTCACAACCGCAGACCACATGTAACCACACCAGCCCAGGACCTCCACATCCGGCTTCTTCACCTGCGGGATCGTCTGAGACCAGCCACCCAGACAGATGATGAAACTGAGGAGTATTTTTGTTTCGAATTAAGCCTTTTGTGGGGGAAAACTCATTCTGATTGGCTGGGCCTTGCGTCCCAGTCCCAGTCCACCACTGATAGGGATTACTGAATAATTATTTACAGTCTAAGCTTGCTTCCACTACAACAGAACAGCAAGAGGAACTACCCCGCCCTACCTTCAGGCTATGCTCAAACCCAACACCCCAACCCCTACGGGAGGGCAGCTCCCAATCAGCCAAGTCCAAGCTCTTCTCTGTCTTGTCACCCCAATTGTGGAACGAGCTTCCCACTGAAGCTAGGACAGCAGAGTCCTAGCCCATCTCCCAAAAACATCTGAAACCCTACCTCTTCAAAGAGTATCTTAAATAATCCCACAGCACCCCCCCCCCCCCCCTTTTTATTGAAGAAACATGCACTTACTAGGACTGTGATATGTGGGTGTCCCACCTAGCTATCTTAAGATGAATGCACTAACTGTAAGTTTCTCTGGATGAGAGCTTCTGCTAAATCACAAAAATTGTAATTGTAAAAGCTTTAAAGTATTCCCACACATTTGGCATAATACATGTTCAACCAGAATGATGTAGCCAGAAGATGTGGCCAACAGTTTATCCAATAATACTGTGGGAATTCGAGTTTGGTCACATTCACCAACCCATGTTTAGAAGACTGGCTAATAACCTACTGGTAGGAGAATGATGCCATCTTCTGGACAAAACTAAGATGTGCTAGGGCAGTGGTTCCCAACCTTTTTTGGTTATTGTACCACCAACTGAATTTATCTCTGCCCGGAGTACCACTGAAGGGGGTACCCTTATGAGCATTTTATCAGTAGGACTATGGTCTCATGATTCTTCTCAAGTACCCCCTGTGGATAAGCCAAGTACCCCCAGGTCCTAGTACCCCTGGTTGGGAACCACTGTGTTAGGGTGTCATAGTGTGGGATAATGTGTCTGCAGATACAGTATGTTATAACTCAAGACTTAAACACATAAAACAATACATAATAAATGCACTTGGGATAAGCCTTGGTAAATCATTTACACCTACAGTGCAACAACAACAGCAGACAGATGTCATCCCAAATTAATTAAAAACATTCTAGAAGTAACCTAGATGAACATTCCATAGAGGAGTTCTCATGGAATAGAACGAATATTGTTTGTTTGAGGACAAAGTGAAGAACAGGCTGTGAAAGTTAGAACAAGGCCTCATGGTGTGCTTTTTACCAGGCATGGCGCCAGGGCTGCTGGCATGAGTCTCTCTGCTCTCAACCAACCTCCCTGCCCTTTGGTTTACTTATTACATCATCCCCTGAAGCCAACGGGTGGTGGTAAAGAGCAGAAGAATCTCGATAGCAGTGCCACACACTGACCGAGACAGTGGGAGTTACTGCTCAGTTACCTGGAGACATGATGATCCACCAGCGCAGTGTTTCTCAGACCCCCAGGCAGTGCACATTTTCTTCTATCCCAGCACTAACAAACCAGTTTCAACTTGGTGTCAATTATTATGTTTTTCAGTGGAATGTATTACTGTAAGTACAACGTTTTTTTTTTTTTTACCAATGCCTTACCTTCAAACTCCCCTGAAATAACTTAGAGGTTTTTTATTTTAGGCCTAATATATGCGGTAAAAAATAGTCCATTGTTCAGTGCATCGCCTTGCAAAGATGGGTCGGTCACTCATTACCAGGGAAACCAGTGAAGCAGCATTCCATTCTTTGCAGTTGCCTGTCACGTCCATAATTTCAAAAAAGGCCTATATCGAGGTTTGTGTGTGTGTGTGTGTGTGTGTGTGTGTGTGTGTGTGTGTGTGTGTGTGTGTGTGTGTGTGTGTGTGTGTGTGTGTGTGTGTGTGTGTGTGTGTGTGTGTGTGTGTGTGTGTGTGTGTGTGTGTGTGTGTGTGTGTGTGTGAGGGGTGAGACAGGCAGTACCACCATCAGTGCATATTCACCAACATTTAGTTGTCCGAGGAGGCTGATTTGATGTTGATGATGATTTGTTTTCTTGTATACCAAATATACCAGATATTGTTGTCCCATCGGGCTCTAGCGACTGATTGTGGCGTGCCGGGTGCTTGCAAGCTGATTCCGGTCGTCAGTTGTACAGTGTTTCCTCCGACACACGGCTGGCTTCTGGGTTAAGCGAGCAGTGCGACTTGGCAGGATTGTGTTTCAGAGGACGTATGGCTCTCAGCCTTCGCCTCTCCAGAGTCTGTACGGGAGTTGCAGTGATGGGACAAGACTGTAACTACCAATTGGGGTAAAAGTACAAAAATAAATCAATAAATAAAAAGTGCCATCCACTTGTGTCACACCTGAACAGCCTTGGCTATCAGTGCAAACATGTGGTGCTGATATTTGGGAGTCTCGGCCATGTACACAGGCTGACAGTAGGTGGCCTTCAGATTGCTGGCCTGCATAGGACAAAGGCAAAACAGCTAGCAATGAACTGCTCTGTGTCAGCAGTCAATGGCAGCCTAGCTTTATGAAGAAGGTGCTTTCTATATCCAGAAGTGTCCAGATATCTGTTTCCTTTGAAATGTTGGAGTCCTTCTCGACTGTAATGTGATTTGTGGGTTCAAATTAAGTATTTAAAACAAAATAATTATGTATCTTGCCTTTCTGTTGAGTTTTCATATGAAACCCTTACTGCACCTGACTTAAATCATAGCCGCTTGCCTGTACTACTAGCTATATCTATGAGGGGGTTCCACACTCTCATCAGGAACTTTCCATAGGAAGTCAATATGAAATACATAAACATATTTAGCTTATCTCAGGTTTTCATCCAGGAGTATGTTGTGTAAATCAATACAAATATGAGTGACACCTAATGTACCTATAAGCAAAATCATGTCATACATATGTAGGATCTTAATATGAACCAGTTTGCTACAGCAGGGAAATAATCATGCAGCAACAGGAAATGTGAATTATTGTGTGGATTCTAATTAATGTAATTTTTTTGTAGGGGTTTATACATTTTTAGTTAGGGAAAATCAAGTCTGACATTTTTAAGTGGAAATTACAAACTTTAGAAGCCTTGTTAAACCTCGAATACACTACAATTTTGCATTTCCTGTGCAGGAAAACAATTCTCAGCAATAAAAGAGTAATCAAATTAAGATCCTACATCTGTACATCGTACAGAGAATATCCCCAGTCTCTCAGTGTCAGACAAGTCTTTGCCAACAGCATTGCCATCAAATGACATCATTCTGTAGTTTAGTGAGCCTACTGTTCACTGATCCCCTCCGCACAACACCTGAATAACTTGTCATACCTGTAAACTAATAACAGTCTGGACTGCAGTGACTGAGCATAGGCTCGAGTTGGTAGGGAGGGTGTGATATGGTGCGAGCGTGATCTAGTGTGTTGTGATGTCTGGAAGGATAGATGATCCTACTGAATGTTGCAGTAGACGCTCTACTGCTGGGATCATCAACCAGATTCAACAGCAGGACCATTTTTTCTTGAGCGGATGGTCAGGGGGCCGGAACTTTATTATAGACTGCAAATTGACCGCAAGAAGCCCAAACAGATATAATATTTGACTAAAACATCACAATTTCAAACCTTGTTTACATTTGTATACGATCACACACATATATATATACTGTATATAGATATATATTACCTTGGTATAGATTTCCAAAATTAAAATCCCTTGGAGCTGATTTGCTGGTGTTATTACAGTTGTTTCTCAGCCAGTACATAATGTTCTGAGAATCATATGTTTCTTAGAGGTTGGGGAGAGCCTTGTTGGTTATTTTGCACACAACCTTCCCACAACGTTCTGGGAATGATGCGGGATAGTTGCTTGGCTTTGGAACATTCTTACCACATTTAAGGAACTTGACAAAATAACATTATAGGTGTATGCAAAGGGGTATGTAAACTTCCGACTTCAACTGTACATTCCATTCTTAGCATCAACAAAACTTTCTCTATCCTCTATCTTGTTAAGTGTTTTCAAGTGTGTACTAATTGGCCACACCTGATCTTAATGAGTGTTTGTTTCCTTTGAAATGGAATCTGTTGGAATAGACTAAAATGAGCAGCTTTGTATCAGTTAAAAAAACATGGCATGGTAGCTCTATCCTGGTGGTGTGTTTGGTTATGGAAAATATATTTCATAGTGGTTTAGATGGTACAATGATTCTCTACACTACATTTAACATTTAAGTCATTTAGCAGACGCTCTTATCCAGAGCGACTTACAAGTACATACATTCATACTTTTTTTGTACTGGCCCCCCGTGGGAATCGAACTCACAACCCTGGCGTTGCAAGCGCCATGCTCTACCAACTGAGCCACACTATACTTTCTTGTTTTATCACAAAGTGAAATTAGGCAAACAATGAGCATTTTTGCAACCAGGAAATAGAAAAGCGTTTTCTGCATAGTGCATTTTTAATAAAACCTCCCTGGAAAAAAAATTGTAAAACATAATCTGAACCTCCCTGCAACCTAAAAAATTATTTTCCCAGAAGAGGCTGGAATTTTCACTTTCATTCACAGAACGTTTAAAAAACATTGGATTTTACCTGTCAGGAAACTCATGGCTTCATTCCCAGAACCAATGGGACAACAAAAATGTATAAGGAACCAAATGTGCTAGCTGGGTTATGTCCCCCAAATTTTTTTTTTACCCACAGTCCAAATTCGGCATGCGGGCCACCAGTTGGGGAACCCTGCTCTACCAGCATCTTTCCTTCCCATAAAAAAAAAAAAAGGAGCTGTCCATTTCAGAACCACATATCATCGCCTTTGCGTATCTATTTCAGGTAATGTCTATTTCAACCTGACGATCCCATACCTGATGGGACTCGAAGCCGACTTGGGAAGCTCGACGATCATCTCGAAGATAAGCTCGTCTGTATGCGGACTGCAGTGCCAATAACAGCGTGTTGCCTGCAGTACGCCGTTGTAATAGGCTACCCATCGCCCATCCGTGGGCTATGCTATAGTAACATGCCGTCAGACCGACTCACCGATACCGTGCTGTCCTTCTGCAACGTTTAGCCTTCCAAATGTCCCGGTAAGTGTCCAGCAAGTGTCACGTTTTACACCTTCGCATGTAATTAATCAACAGGACGTCACGTTCCTGTGCAGGTCATTGTTATAGATAATAGGTGAAATATCAAATGGGAAAAGTAGCCTTCTACTCAAACATATCAATGACTAATGTCAATTAAGAATAACTTGACGCTCGGGACATTCATTGCACCATGTTTTCGTGGTGTACCTGTAAAATGTGCAACCTCTAAAAAGGTCGTGAAGTGTCGTCGACGTTGCTGTAATTTAACTGTATCCATCTTTCACCATTCTTTTTTTTTATCGCATTGCATATTTTAGTCATACACATTGGTATTAAGTTTTGGTCTTAAGTGGAAAAGTTATGTGTGATTGACGACTGTGGCCTATTGATTGTGAGCTACGTGAGGAGAATGTAAATGAATACTTTAACCATCAGGATGTCTGTATCAGTCAGGCCAGGCTAATTGAGAGTTTATAATATCTACTCAATATAATAGAGTATTTTGAAGCAGAAAATATTGACATAAAATATTTTGTGTTAAATCTGTGTAAATACACATAATTGTTTATTTTAGTGAGAAATACCTCACATAACTGCATTTTCAGAAATTGCCACAGTGAGTGGCCGTGAGTTTCTGAGATTGTCAAGTTGCTATTGTCAACATATATAACATTACTAGTCTACATTGAATATTGAATGAGTTCTACATCAGATGAGGTCTTAAGTCGCTCTGGATAAGAGCGTCTGCTAAATGACTTAAATGTAATGTAAATGTCTTGCTATAACTTAGCATGTAGAGAGGCCTAGTAGAGACACAATATTTCCCGTAATGTATGTTGATGTATGCTGATGATGAATTATACTGCAGAGACTGCTCACTACTGCAGCTGCCTTAGGGGAGAAGGCTACATGACCATTCCAGGACCACTGTCAAATGCCTCCTAGGAGGAGCTCTCTCCCCTACTACTACAGCCAGCTGAAAGTATCTGTCTTAATTTGTTGCACTTTATGAAGTGCTTTCGCACAGCCTGATCTCATAGACTAGACATAACATAGTAAATGTAAATCCAGGACACTTAAATTCGTATGATATGTTATGTTTGGTATGGTTACATAAGACAGAAGGTTACTTTAGGCAAAAACATAAGGAGTGGATGGGTGGGTGTATAATGCGAACGTCACAGAAAACTTTAGTAACATTGCAACTACTTAGCATGTTAGCTAACCCTTTCCCTAACCCTAACCTTAACCTTAACCATTTTAGCTAACCCTTCAACTAACCTTAACCCTTTAAACCTAACTTGTAACCTTAACTCTAACCTTAACCCCAACCCCTAACCTAACCCCTAGCCTAGCTAACGTTAGCCACCTAACCACGTAGCTATAGCACTAGGAAGTAGTTTCGGGGTGGGGGTGCTGCGATTTTGCAGAATAAAAAATTGCCCACGCTGAAGGCATCTATATTGGTCGCTAATACAGGACTAGTAAAGGCCCAGTGCACTACTTATGTGATTTTTTAAAAACTAAATGTATTTGAGTGTTTACCAGCATTTGTAACTTGAGTCTGATAATTACCTGTACAAAATAGTTAATCTGATAATACTTGTGGAATATACAAATATTTGCTTGATATATGTTTTTCAGTTTCTTTAAATATTTTGCAAATGCAACTTATCTAGAGAAACTTACAGAGTGGAGTGTCTTGGATTTACATACAGAATGATACGAAATGCTCTGAGACCAGGTTGCAGCTTTCCCTGGGTTCTTCCGCCAGGCTCCTCTCTCTTGCTCTTGCTCTGTCACATGACAACTGTATCACTGTATTCACAATGCTATTGTCCTCCTCACCTCCTACATACATGGGTTGTTCCAACAATTAGGTGCCTTTTGAGTAGTGTAACTTGTTAGAAAAATGTATTTTCTTTCAGCTAATTTTGACATTTGGTCATAATCAACTAAAAAACAAATTTTCCCATTTTAGGAGGTTACTAAAGTAAGTGCCTATTAAGTGCCTAATAAAGTAACAGGGGTGACCATAACAGGGGTGACCATAACAGGGTTGACGACTTCATCAGCTATAAATCCCCTTGTGACAGGGGGAATGGACGCTTGTTGTGTCAGCAGGGAGGGGCAATTGAATGCAAGCTTCACTAAAACATTGAAATTGTTAAAACATTGAAATTGTTAAAACATTGAAATTGTTAAAACATTTCTAGCCTGTCTATCTATGGTTAACCGGGTTGACATGTTATGTTCTACCAGCTCAGTTTTCCACCATAAAATGGCCAAAAAGAGTAGAACCAGCTCACCTGCTTTTACACTATGATTTGACAATAAGTTGTTCAATGTCTCTTTACATTTGTTTTAAAGGAATAGTTTCACCATATTAAAACAAGAGTTCAGTTCACGTAACAGGGTTGACCTAAAAATTAGGTACAGGGGTTTTTGACGATAAAATGAAGCACTAATAACATGAAATAAATAATAATCTTCAGAAATGGCTTCGTCAACAACAACAAAAAATAACCATGTCTTTACAATGATGGTGAAAACTTGGAGAAATGCGAGGTTAAGTGGGTTTAAATATTCCTAGAATTCACAGAGGATGCACAGAAGGACATGTCAAAATGCTGATTTCTGGCACTTGAGCAAGTCTTTATTCATATTACAAATCAGATTTATTGAAATGTCCATATGGTCTATATTAAAGGGTACTTCATTTAATAATACAGGCTTTTAAAATCCAATATTTGTTCACAAATTCTACTTAAAAAACAGCAACGAAAAAAGGCACTTATTTCGTGGAACGGCCCACCTATAGACACAGTACCGTGTACACACACGCACACGCGCACACACACGCACACGCGCACACACACACACACACACACACACACACACACACACACACACACACACACACACACACACACACACACACACACACACACACACACACACACACACACACACACACACACACACACATCTTCTTCATTATCTTTGCAGTTCTGCTTGCCATTGCATTTCCCTACAAAATAAATTGCTCAGCAGTTAACCAGTATCCATAGATTTCAGATGTACAAGAGGCCATATTATCCCTGCAAACCTGCGGCAAAAACTTCAGTTGAATGGTTATACCTCATTGAATCAAATCAAATCAAATCCAATTGTATTGGTCACATACACATGGTTAGCAGATGTTATTGTGAGTGTAGCGAAATGCTTGTGCTTCTAGTTCCGACAGTGTAGCAATATCTAACAAGTAATCTAATAATTTCACAACAACTACCTAATACACACAAATCTAAGTAAAGGAAGGGAATAAGAATATATACATATAAATATATGGATGAGCAATGACCGAGCAGCATAGGCAAGATGCAATAGATGGTATAAAATACAGTATATACAGTGGGGAGAACAAGTATTTGATACACTGCCGATTTTGCAGGTTTTCCTACTTACAAAGCAAGTAGAGGTCTGTAATTTTTTATCATGGGTACACTTCAACTGTGAGAAACGGAATCTAAAACAAAAATCCAGAAAATCACATTGTATGATTTTTAAGTAATTAATTTGCATTTTATTGCATGACATAAGTATTTGATACATCAGAAAAGCAGAACTTAATATTTGGTACAGAAACCTTTGCTTGAAATTACAGAGATCATACGTTTCCTGTAGTTCTTGACCAGGTTTGCACACACTGCAGCAGGGATTTTGGCCCACTCCTCCATACAGACCTTCTCCAGATCCTTCAGGTTTCGGGGCTGTCGCTGGGCAATACAGACTTTCAGCTCCCTCCAAAGATGTTCTATTGGGTTCAGGTCTGGAGACTGGCTAGGCCACTCCAGGACCTTGAGATGCTTCTTACGGAGCCACTCCTTAGTTGCCCTGGCTGTGTGTTTCGGGGCGTTGTCATGCTGGAAGACCCAGCCACGACCCATCTTCAATGCTCTTACTGAGGGAAGGAGGTTGTTGGCCAAGATCTTGCGATACATGGCCCCCTCAATACGGTGCAGTCGTCCTATCCCCTTTGCAGAAAAGCATCCCCAAAGAATGATGTTTCCACCTCCATGCTTCACGGTTGGGATGGTGTTCTTGGGGTTGTACTCATCCTTCTTCTTCCTCCAAACACGGCGAGTGGAGTTTAGACTAAAAAGCTCTATTTTTGTCTCATCAGACCACATGACCTTCTCCCATTCCTCCTCTGGATCATCCAGATGGTCATTGACAAACTTCAGACGGGCCTGGACATGCGCTGGCTTGAGCAGGGGGACCTTGCGTGCGCTGCAGGATTTTAATCCATGACGGCGTAGTGTGGTACTAATGGTTTTCTTTGAGACTGTGGTCCCAGCTCTCTTCAGGTCATTGACCAGGTCCTGCCGTGTAGTTCTGGGCTGATCCCTCACCTTCCTCATGATCATTGATGCCCCACGAGGTGAGATCTTGCATGGAGCCCCAGACCGAGGGGGATTGACCATCATCTTGAACTCCTTCCATTTTCTAATAACTGCGCCAACAGTTGTTGCCTTCTCACCAAGCTGCTTGCCTATTGTCCTGTAGCCCATCCCAGCCTTGTGCAGGTCTACAATTTTATCCCTGATGTCCTTACACAGATCTCTGGTCTTGGCCATTGTGGAGAGGTTGGAGTCTGTTTGATTGAGTGTGTGGACAGGTGTCTTTTATACAGGTAACAAGTTCAAACAGGTGCAGTTAATACAGGTAATGAGTGGAGAACAGGAGGTCTTCTTAAAGAAAAACTAACAGGTCTGTGAGAGCCGGAATTCTTACTGGTTGGTAGGTGATCAAATACTTATGTCATGCAATAAAATGCAAATTAATTACTTTAAAATCATACAATGTGATTTTCTGGATTTTTGTTTTAGATTCCGTCTCTCACAGTTGAAGTGTACCTATGATAAAAATTACAGACCTCTACATGCTTTGTAAGTAGGAAAATCTACAAAATCGGCAGTGTGTCAAATACTTGTTCTCCCCACTGTACATATGCGATCAGTAATGCAAGATATGTAAACATTATTAAAGTGACTAGTAATCCATTTATGTAGGCAGCAGCCTCCCTGTGTTAGTGATGGCTGTTTAAAAGTCTGATGGCCTTGAGATAGAAGCTATTTTTCAGTCTCTCGGTCCCAGCTTTGATGCACCTGTACTGACCTCGCCTTCTGGATGATAGCGGGGTGAACAGGCAGTGGCTCGGATGGTTGTTGTCCTTGATGATCTTTTTGGCCTTCCTGTGACATCGGGTGCTGTAGGTGTCCTGGAGGGCAGGTAGTTTGCCCCCAGTGATCCGTTGTGCAGACCACACCACTCTCTGGAGAGCCCTGCGGTTATGGGCGGTGCAGTTGCCGTACCAGGCGGTGATGCAGCCCGACAGGATGCTCTCAATTGTGCATCTGTGAGGGCTTTAGGTGATAAGCCAAATTTCTTCAGCCTCCTGAGGTTGAAGAGGCGCTGTTGCACCTTCTTTACCACACTGTCTGTTCGGGTGGACCATTTCAGTTTGTCCGTGATGTGTACACCGAGGAACTTAAAACTTTCCATCTTCTCCACTGCTGTCCCGTCGATGTGGATAGGGGGCTGCTCCCTCTGCTGTTTCCTGAAGTCCACGATCATCTCCTTTGTTTTATTGACGTTGAGTGAGAGGTTGTTTTCCTGACACCACACTCCAAGGGCCCTCACCTCCTACCTATAGAATGTCTCGTCATTGTTGGTAATCAAGCCCACTACTGTTGTGTCGTCTGAAAACTTGATGATTGAGTTGGAGGCGAGCAGTCATGGGTGAACAGGGAGTACAGGAGGGGGCTGAGCACGCACCTTTGTGGGGCCCCAGTGTTGAGGATCAGTGAAGTGGAGATGTTGTTTCCTACCATCACCACCTGGGGCGGCCCATCAGGAAGTCCAGCACCCAATAGCACAGGGCGAGGTTGAGACACAGGGCTTCAAGCTTAATGAGCTTGGAAGGTACTATGGTGTTGAATGCTGAGCTGTAGTCAATGAACAGCATTCTTACATAGGTATTCCTCTTGTCCAGGTGGGATAGGGCAGAGTGCAGTGTGATGGCGATTGCATCGTATGTAGATCTATTGGGGCGGTACGCAAATTGAAGTGGGTCTAGGGTGACAGGTAAGGTGGAGGTGATATGATCCTTGACTAGTCTCTCAAAGCACTTCATGATGACAGAAGTGAGTGCTACGGGGCGATAGTTATTTAGTTCTGTTACCTTTGCCTTCTTGGGTACAGGAACAATGGTGGCCATCTTGAAGCATGTGGGGACAGCAGACTGGGATAGGGAGAGATTGAATATGTCCGTAAACACACCAGCCAGCTGGTTTGCGCATGCTCTGAGGACACGGCTAGGGATGCCGTCTTAGCCGGCAGCCTTGCGAGAGTTAACGCGTTTAAATGTCTTACTCACGTCGGCCATGGAGAAGGAGATCCCACAGTCCTTGGTAGCGGGCCGCATCGGTGGCACTGTATTATCCTTAAAGCGGGCAAAGAAGGTGTTTAGCTTGTCTGGAAGCAAGACGTCGGTGTCCGTGACGTGGCTGGTTTTCTTTTTGTAGTACATGATTGTCTGTAGACCCTGCCACATACGACTCGTGTCTGAGCTGTTGAATTGCAACTCTATAGTGACATTTCGCTTGTTTGATTGCTTGCGGAGGGAATAACTACACTATTTGGGGGTTAAATGCGGTAAATGCATTAACACTCTTATGTAGAAAAACTAGTATCTGACAGGATAAATGTAGACAAACTAGTATCTGACAGGATAAAATCAATCTCAATCTGGTGGTTTATTGATCACATATTGAACACAAATTGAACAACATCCTATATAGGGTAAGGCCCAGGTTAAAAACTAAATTGGGCAGTTGCACTGTATATCTTAAAATGATTTGTCTATTGCGTACTGGGGGTTTGATTTGCAAACAATGCAGGAACATAATAGCTGTGAAAAATGATCCACCACAGATTGCATCCAACATCATGCCCTGATAACATATGTTCTAGAGCTGGGATGAAATGGATGGCAGCACTAACCGTCTCCAGGAACCCAATCGATTCTCGGTGTAACAGAGGATGTGATTGTCTGCTGACCTCTATCTCACGCTGGTCCCGTGTGGCTCAGTTGGTAGAGCATGGCGCTTGCAACGCCAGAGTTGTGGGTTCAATTCCCACGGGGGGACCAGGGTTCAATTCCCACGGGGGGACCAGGATGAATATGTATGAACTTTCCAATTTGTAAGTCGCTCTGGATAAGAGCGTCTGCTAAATGACTTAAATGTAAATGTAAATGCTGTTAGACAGGCTGAGAAAACAGACCATTGGTGACTGATCAAGCTTGAGAGATTATTTCGTCTTCCTCACACATTTTCAATTTGTTTTCTTCCCACACACAAATGCATACTACTGTGCTCTGAGCACACAATTTGGAGCACGGGAGGGTCGGAATCAAAGTATGCGAAACGGAGCCCGGAGGGCACTTCTCGAATGCGCACTCCGTTTGTACATATTTTGAAGCATGCATAGATGCAAGCTTCAACGGAAAGTATGCAAAGAAATATGATGCAAGCACATACAAAAAATTATTTGAATTTTCAATAGAGCTAACTGGCTAGCTACTACTGTTAGCTAGCCTGATAGCCACAAATGATTGTTAGCTAGCTACCCATGAAGAATTGACATCAACTGTACCTTGCTTAAATAGTTTTTGCCTGTCCACCTGCTAGCTGGCTAGCTAGATTACAACGATTCACATAACTAGCTGATAATTATGAAGTAAAACGTTTGCTTTGTCTATTTCTTGTTTCGTCTCTATTGTTGCCATTGTCCTGGCTGGAAGAAGGTTCAGTGAATGGGGAGATACAGCGTGAGGTAATACAGTAGGAGGAGTGCGAGTGCTTCTCAAATGTAATGTTTTATGCGTTCTCCACACTCTCGTCCTCACAAGAACGTACTCAAGAGAACATCCTCGGATAATGTACTTGGAGCATGAGAGTGTGCAGGACGGTAGTATGCATATTGAGAAACACCCACTGTTTCACACTCATTCTCACTAACCTTTATCCCTTTGTCTTTTCCATCACGTTGTGTTATTGTGTTTTCCATTTGAAATCATTGGATGGCTAAGGAGCTCATAAATTGTGGAGTCATATTCATCCCACAAAGAGGTTCCAGACCGTGCTGCTACTTTTAAACAGGTGGATGTAAGAGTTATTGAACAGGTCAATATTGTTGTAGCTGTTTATTTGGATTGCTTTTAGCCTATCATCCGGCTAATCTTCAGATAGTCTTTACATTTACAGAATACATACAAAATGCATATAAATACAATAAAAATACAATCAAAACCATGGACAATACGGTTAAACCGAACAAGCTATAGCACATTTTATGGGGGTGGTGCTGCTGGCACTAAAGAGGGCGGTTACCATTTGGAGACTGCGATTATGGCACGCATTAGCATTTCACATTCCTGCTGCTTTCCCTATCATGAGGGACAGAATTAGCACAATCTGTGGAGCTATCTTGGCTTTGCTGCAGATGGAGGGCTTTGCAGTAACCTGTATTCCCTGTGCGATTAATGAAACTAAAACCTGTTAAAGAGCCACTCTGTTGTTGTTAGAACTGAAATGCCTCCTCTGCTGCTTTGTTTAGAGCTGTGTATTGGCATGTGTGAGATATTTGTTTAGAGCTATTTCATTGCCAGGAATTGATTTTGTAGTCTGTTCTTTGATAGTCACGCAGGACTGTCCTTTGTGTGATAGCCAAATTTATGTCACTCTACATGTCGGCGTACATTACATTTTAGTCATTTAGAAGACACTCTTATCAAGAGCGACTTACAGGAGCAATTAAGGTTAAGTGCCTTGCTCAAGGGCACATCAACAGATTCTTCACCTAGTTGGCTCATACTTCTAATGCCAATTGAGGCATTGATGTCCAAAAGTATTTTACCCCTTAAGCATCCCTTTTTAGCCACAGTCTGTCCGGCTATGATCATCATCAATACAATCGATTCTTGATCTTTCGCAAGATAAGCCAAATAGTATACTTCTCCAAAACATGTTTGAAAGATTGATAGAGAGGAACTAACTCCATTCACATGAAAGTGTTCGGGCGTTACTAACTAGTCACTTAGGGTTGCAAAGCTACCGGTAATTTAAATTACCGGAATCTTCAGTAATTTTGGTAATTTACACTTGAATAACTTCATTTAAAAAAAAAATCATATATAGTATAAATGTATTATATCTGCGTCCATATTGTTCATGAGTTTATAGTAGATAGACCATATGGTTCAAGAGAAAATAGCCTAATTAATGAAAAAAGCATCTAATCAACAATGGCATTATTTTCAATTAACTCTGCAACTCTTCCAACTATTGACTTTTTTCCCAACTACCACCAGTTTGACACCAAAACATTGACAACAAATACATATTGACATAGTAAAGAAAATAAGCGGTTGTAAAAAACAATATATAAAGGATATTTCATGCTGAAACCCTCATATTCAACACCAATGGTATTCACTACGTTGATGGTTTATATTTAGGATAACGTTTTACAGCTTTGTCATTCTATTTTTTGTTTTAAAATCATCTTTTGTAATTATTTCATATGTTACATGTGATAAGGCCACACAGAGGGCCAGAGATAATTACAGACACCTATGATAATCGGAAGGACCCAAGAAAGGCATTTCACTATACTCGTGCATGTGACCGTGATCTTGAATCTTGAAACTTGAAAAGGGCCACTAGATGTCTCGTGATAGATTACATAAAATCCTTGAAAGATACCAAAATTCTGGAAGTTGACTGGTAAATTTCAAAAGTTTCCAGTAATATACCCTTCCTTTGCAACCCTACTTGTTCCATTATGACATTCACCAACATTTATTTCAGTACCCCCACAAAAACAGTGACATTTTTGGTCTTTGTACAGGAGACTGAGGAAGACGAGCCAAATTGCCACAGCTGTGGAAGCAATCAAGATAATCCTAAAGTTTGATTGGCCTTAACATTTATTTGTTTGAAACTCTTTCTTTTTACAGTGGGCTATAGCAAGGCAGTTTAAGCTTCAATGTATTTAAACCCCCTCCGCATGCATTTGTCTTCTGGAGTGCGAGTGCTGACACTGCTCAAAGGTAAAAGCTGGCTTCAGTGGTGTGTTTTGGTGCAGTCTGCAGAGATAGCTCGGGCTGTTGTTGTGATAGTTGACAGGACCCTATGAATTCTGATGTCTGTTACGAGGATACCCTGCTTTGAGTGACGCCGTGTGATTGTGCAACTAATGTCATCATGTTTATCCTTTTACGGTTGTCTGTTGCCAAGACAGGCGACACCAATCTGTTGCAAGACGAGAATCCTGGACGCAAAACATCTGACATTTAGAGTGTCATGAATCAGGCAGAGGTACATGTCTTCAAATCCTGAAAGCTACTTATTCATGAATAGAAAGCTTAGGTTTATGTTTCCAAGTTCCATTTCCTGTCTTCTGAGAGGACAAGATACTTTTTCCGCCAAATAGCCCCCATATCCAACAGTGTCCAGGGGAACACATGGCTGCAGACAGTGACACAGGAGTAGAGCTACAAATGTGATGATAGGCCAGGGTACATTGGAATAAATGAGCTGGCAGCTCCAAGGTTCCATTGGAGGTCATAGGTAGAGAGGTGGCCAGCTGCCCTGCAGCACTCCCCTATTGTGACTGGTAATCATTTTCACTTGACTGCGGGCAAAGGCTTTCCCTGGCAGTCCCGATGTCATCACACTAAAGGTGTGTTCTGGCGGGGTGGCTGTGTTGACAGAAGGAAAGGACATGTTTTTGGATTGTCCAAGGCTGTTAGAGGAGAGGCAAGTTACGGCTTCTCCTCTTAACCCGTCTATTGTTTATCAGGGCTGTCTCGTGTTATCAAGCTCGGCAGCGTCTGCTACTGGTGGCTCGTCCTGTCAGACAGACAACCTGCCTAGACAGTCCTTTGTGTCTGTCTGTCTGTCTGTCTGTCTGTCTGTCTGTCTGTCTGTTGTTACGTCTGTCTGTCTGTTGTTGTTACGTCTGTCTGTCTGTTGTTGTTACGTCTGTCTGTCTGTTATGTCTGTTTGTCCAGTCCTGTCTGCCTACTGCCTGTCTACCTGCCCATCCATCCATCCGTCCATCCATCTGTTTATCTCTAACCAGACCACCCTGTGAACTCCAGCATACAAGCAGACAGGAGCATCAGCAGTGGTGTAGTGGATGGTATACGCTGGTATACGTCGTATCAATTAATAAGGCTGATGGAACAGATCAGAATGTTTAGTTAAAAAATGTTGATAAGCGATTATTTCTTACAATTTTTGTCACAACAATGTGCACACGGCGGCAGGCCTACGTGTGAATGTTCCAAAATGTCATTTGCGGGAAAACACAATTCTAAACTGTGCACTGCACATGTGAGTGGTTGCATGGACAGAGATGCAAATATCCATTAAAACGTTTGAAAGAGGGTAGATCTAAAGATGCAACAACTATCATGGGTTGCTAATATGACTAGGATGATGCCTTTGGTTGCTAAACAATAAAATAAAGTTGAAAGAAAACCAATAGAACAGGAGAACACATATGAGGAAGTCTTTATAAAATAATTGCATCCACATTTCTATGGTGGGATTTTGGCTATAGGCTACTTTAAAACAAGGTAAGACACCCTCTAAAAAGAAAAGGTTCCTGGAGTATCCTGTAGGGGTTCTTCAAATTTCAACTGTGGGGGAACCCCTTTTAATGGATCCTCGAATAACCTTTTGAAGAACCTTTAGGGGTACATTTTTTAACTACCCCCCCCTACTATTATTATTAATACTCATAACAATTAAATCAATAACACAATATTTTAGTTGTCAGTGTTTATTCTGATTTTATTGGCAAAGCAGAATAAAAAAATCAAAATATGAGGTAAACTCCCAGCAGAGCCCCAAGTCTAATGGGTTTATCCTCTGGCGTGTTGATGTTAATGTGTTGATGTTCTCCGTATCCATAGCCAGAATGATTTTGCAGTGCATGGTGATCGAACAGGTTTCCTGCTATATTCATCAGAGGTGAAGTCTGTGAATCCCCAAAACATTTATTATACAGAAGATTAACAAAACATGCACACGGCTGTATTCATACCTTGTTTTTTTGTGGTAAGTGTAGATAGAAAAAACTGTTTGGATAATGGTTTTCATACACATACCTTGTCCATAATATAGAGGCCTATGGAAGAGGCAAGGGAGGAGGATGGTACATGTGATCTGCATAACATACCAATACCAATTGACATGCCTCCTCGTCTGTATACCTGCAGACACAGACACAAAAGTGAGCAGTTCAGTCATCTGCACCCAATACAGTAAGCCTTCAACATAGTCTTATAGCCTACATATTATTACCTCTGTTGATTGATATCCATTGAATTGTGTCATTTTTCTGTTTTAGAAAGATTTGCACAAATACGAAAAGAGAGATGGTCTCATCATAAAACAATATACATTTAGATCATACAAGAGACAAACCTTATCTTAAATTGAGATCTTTACATTTGTCAGTTAAGTAGGACTGCACCTGCTGTCCTTTCAAATGAAAGTCCAAATGTTTCAGTTGGGCAGTTAGGTTCCTGCAAGAACCCCCACCAAATAAGGAGGTTCCTCGATTAACCCCACCTTCTGTGGGGTTCTTGGAAGAACCTTTTGGGGGCAATTTTCAGTGCCAAGATCCCTAAGGTTCTTCAAAGAACTTTGAGGATCTTAGAAGAACCCTTGTTGAACCCCTAATTTTTAGAGTGCATGCCTCATAATATGAAGTGAAACTTCCAGGTTTCAAACAAGGAAAGAACAGGAAAAAGAGAGAGATGAGAATAACCTTCTGGTAGGCCTAACCGTCTTCTCAATTAAATGTTAACTAGCTACAAAGTAGCATATGCCTACCTGGCGTAATGATATCATGATTGTTTGTATCAATCCAGTGGCCATTTGTTTTGCAAACTCCCTCTCATGTGCTACAGAAACACTGATAACCAAACAACAGTGCTAGGCGCCTGTGCACTTGAATTAAGGTTGGGTTGGCCTGACTGTGAAAGACCAATATGGGATTTGTAATTTTACGTCATTCCGAATCTGTCACTGTTTGTCATATCATTTTTTTTTTTTACACAGGGCGCCTTTCCTTTGTGCCGTATGGGAAATATTTGGCTAAATTAGAGTATACCCACGTCTCCAGCACCACTACACCACTGAGCATCAGTCTTTTATAGAATAAGAGCAAAAATATGGGATTTTCATTGATCGTCACTGTTCTGTTGTGTCATGTGGCATACATTAGAGATTGTCACACCACATGACAGGAAATGTAGAGGCACACTTCGCACAGGATGGAAAGGCACTGAAAAATATAGGTTTGCTCTTTTATTTAAAGCTACCAGCGATGCTCTTTAATATTTCATAAGACTGAAAAGTGTGCTGTAATCTTTTTCTCTGTGCTGTTCTGAGCATCTGAGAATGCTTTAAGACTTCACAGCAGGATCTCGCAGCAGGATCTCGCAGCAGGATCTCGCAACTGTCACTCCGGATGTAACAAGACATGACTGCGCAGTCCGATATCTCAAATCCTGATTTTGTCGTCTTTGGGATATCTCTCTCAATATCACAATTATAGGGATATAATTAAAAAATCTTTAGGACTTCAAATTATGTCAGTTTCGATGGAACTTTGAGTCACAAAGGTGCTCGAAGCAAAGCTTATCTTTTTGGTTAGCTTTTGTAGGTCCTCTCAGGCTGATCTCTGTCAGTTCCTTCATAGTACTCAGATCTTCCTACAGTTTCATCTTGAAACTCATGGATGAGAATATCTCTGGTTATCTAATAGGTCATAGTTTGAT
The DNA here is from genome assembly GCF_029448725.1 of Salvelinus fontinalis. Taxonomy (NCBI): domain Eukaryota; kingdom Metazoa; phylum Chordata; class Actinopteri; order Salmoniformes; family Salmonidae; genus Salvelinus; species Salvelinus fontinalis. The sequence goes on from NC_074665.1 coordinate 49,459,250, forward strand.
AAGCACGTGTGGTCCATAGAGGTTTATCAATACCACATTGCCAAATACAGAAGGTTTCATAACACATTTTATTGCTGGTTATAAGAGGAACAAGATTTAATATTTCCTTGAATTATTAAGCCACCCATATATTCATTGCGTGATACGTTTACATTATTCATGTTGCCTATGCATTGTACATATGGCTATATTAACCCTAAACCTACAGCTCATGCTGAAGGTTAGTTATGATTTGTTTATTCAAGTACATGTTCAGATGTGTGTGTGTGCGTGTGTGTGTGTGGTGAGTATTATATACAGTGCTTTCGGAAATTATTCAGACCCCTAGACTTTTCCACATTTTGTTACGTTACAGCCTTGTTCTAAAATTGATTAAATTAATGTTTTTCCTCATCAATCTACACACAATACCCCATAATGACAAAGTTAAAACAGGTTTTTCAAAATCTGGGCAAATTTATAATTAAAAAAACACAAATACCTTATTTACATAAGTGTTCAGACCCTTTGCTATGAGACTCGAAATTGAGCTCAGGTGCATCCTGTTTCCATTGATCATCCTTGAGATGTTTCTACAACTTGATTGGAGTTCACCTGTGGTAAATTCAATTGATTAGGCATGATTTGGAAAGGCACACACCTGTTTATATAAGCTCCCACATTTGACAATGCATGTCAGAGCAAAAACCAAGCCATGAGGTCAAAGGAATTGTCCGTAGAGCTCCAAGACATGATTGTGTCGAGGCACCGATCTGGGAAAGGATGCCAACAGTTTTTTGCATTGAAGGTCTCCAAGAACACAGTGGCCTCCATCCTTCTTCAATGGAAGAAATTTGGAACCACCAAGACTCTTCCTAGAGCTGGCAGCCCGGCCAAACTAAGCAATCGGGGGACAAGGACCTTGGTCAGGGAGGTGACCAAGAACCCGATGGTCACTCTGACAGAGCTCCAGAGTTCCTCTGTGGAGATGGGAGAATCTTCCAAAAGGACAACCATCTCTGCAGCACTCCACCAATCAGCCAGACAGAAGCCACTCCTCAGTAAAAGGCACATGACAGCCCGCTTGGAGTTTTCCAAAAGGCATCTAAAGACTCTCAGACCATGAGAAACAAGATTCTCTGGTCTGATGAAATCAAGATGGAACTCTTTGGCTATCCCTACGGTGATGCATGGTGGTGGCAGCATCATGATGTAGGGATGTTTTTCTGCGGCAGGGACAGGGAGAGGGAAAGATGAATGGAGCAAAGTACATGGAGATCCATGATGAAACCTACTCCAGAGCACTCAGGACCTCAGACTGGGGTGAAGGTTCATCTTCCAACAGGATAACAACCCTAAGCACACAGCCAAGACAAAGCAGAAGTGGCTTCGGGACAAGTCTCTGAATATCCTTGAGTGACCCAGCCAGAGCCCGCACTTGAACCCGATCAAACATCTCTGGAAAGACATGAAAATAGCTGTGCAGCAACGCTCCCCATCCAACCTGACAGAGCTTGAGAGGATCTGCAGAGAAGAATGGGAGAAACTCCCCAAATACAGGTGTGCCAAGCTTGTAGCATCATACCCAAGAAGACTCGAGGCTGTAATCGCTGCCAAAGGTTCTTCAACAAAGTACTGAGTAAAGGGTCTGAATATTTACGTAAATGTAATATTTAATTTTGCTACAAAATCTAAAAACCTGTTTTTGCTTTATGATTATGGGGCATTGTGTGTAGATTGATGAGGATTTTTTTTAATCAATTTTAGAATAAGGCTGTAACATAACAAAATGTGGAAAAGTCAAGGGGTTTAAATACTTTCCGAATGCACTGTACTACAGTAGCAGCATTGGTCAGGGTTTGGCTATATATTGTTGTTCCTCTCCCATCTGCCAACTCCCTCCTAAACTCTATCATGTCACACTTCCCTTCTGTCCTAGTGCCCTTTGTGCCTAGAAATCAACCCTAAAACTCCTGTACCCACCACCACACTCACTTCGACCGTTTACACCACCACAAACTACTCCACACACGGTGTGTGAGGCAGAGTGGGAGGGCCAGCCGGTTTGAGTGTGCTGATTGGTTAGTGGGGTGGTTAGTGGGTGTGGTCTGAGGCAGCGTTGCCTGCAGGGGGAGGCTGGCCAGTATAGCAGCAGCCTGGAGTAGTTGGGCAGGTCTATGCATCTACTGCATGCTGCAGCCGGGTAAGGAAGGAAGGAAAGAGGGCAAGAAGGAAGAAAAGACGGACTAAGAAGTCAGTGTGGGAGGTGTAAATCCACTGTGGATGAGCATGCTGAGGGGAGAAGAAGAGGTGATAGAGAAGGAGGGAAGAGAAGAGAGGCAGGGAGGCAGGAGAGGAGATTCGGCTGGCTATATGTGTGAGGCTGCAGTTGCTGCTTCTCCCTCTGCTGTTTCTGCACTGTGTGGTCGATCACGATAAAGCTTCACCAAGATAACAGAAGGCTTTGACAGAGGATGAAGGTGTGTACTGTATCTAATATTTGGGTGTAATTATAATGACTAACTGAAGAGATGAGGATTAGTCAGAGCATGGGAAAGTAAGCCTGTTTGAGTGTGTGGTTTGCCTGCGAGGGGTGTGTGTGTGCGCGTTCGTGCATGCGTGAGAGAGAGCATTTGTGAGTAAATATGTATGCATGGGGGTGTGTCAATGTTAGTGTATACTTAGAATATGAGGGCATGTCAATGTAAGCACTTTCAAGTAGTTTTTCTGTCCCACATATATGTACTTTACAGAAGAACTGAGCAGTATTTTGCATAAGTGCAATGCATCAAACACTTGGTATTTATTTTTTCAGTGTATCGTAATTCAAAACCCAGTACTACTATAGTTGTGTGTGCCTGTGCCTGTGCCTGTGCCTGTGCCTGTGCCTGTGCCTGTGCCTGTGCCTGTGCCTGTGCCTGTGCCTGTGCCTGTGCCTGTGCCTGTGCCTGTGCCTGTGCCTGTGCCTGTGCCTGTGCCTGTGCCTGTGGGTGATGGTTAAAAATATACAGGTCAGTATTGGAGAACTTACTGTAGGCCTATGTGGTTTATCTAAATGAGGCTTCTGGGAATCTTTGCTTTGGCTCTCAGTAGGAAAATAATGCTCAGATGCTGACAGTCTCCTTCCCTTTATCAGAGCCAGTAGCTTCAGTCCCTTCATCAATGTAGCGCATGTTAACTCTCTTCTCTCAGATAGTGGGGCCAACCAGATACTTCACTGGAAAACAGTGCTAATTGAAAACAAAATAGCCCTTGTCTTAATTAGTTCTCATCGAGTCCTGACAACTGGTTCAGTTTAGGACAGTTTAGGACTTAGCACTGAGATGTTTTTTCTCCTGTGTTGGTAATGTCTCCAAGGACTGGGTTTTCTTTCTCAAACATGAGCCGGCTTAGAGACTGTCTCTGTGGTTCAAAGAGAGGAAGAACAATTGAGCGCATTTGATCAGAGTTGTGAAGTAGATTCAAATAGGCGTTTTCACTCCTACCTCCACCCTACAGCCACTAATAAAATACATGTGACCCTCCTGTTAATAACACTGATGCTCCATTAGTCAATAAATGGATGGACACATAAGCCTCCTTGTCTTAAACTGAACAATGTGCTGCTGGCCCAGAAAGAGCTTGAGATAAAGGGAGAAAACAAAATATTGGGGTGTGTCTTGGTCACATGCTGTTTTTCTCCTGAAATGCTTTTGCTATGTCATTCGTCATTGTTTCTTTAAAAAGTCACAAAAGTAGTGAGGAATAGATCTTTACCTGCCACAAGGTCATGTACCACTTCATACCATTCCACTAGTGAGTACTGATGGAAAACACGTCTTTTCTTCTCTCTCTCTCTCTCTCTCTCTCTCTCTCTCTCTCTCTCTCTCTCTCTCTCTCTCTCTCTCTCTCTCTCTCTCTCTCTCTCTCTCTCTCTCTCTCTCTCTCTCTCCCTCTCTCACTCTGACATGCATAGACAGACAGACAGACAGACAGACAGACAGACAGACAGACAGACACTCTCTCTCTCTTTCCCTTTGTGCCGTCTGTATGAGTCAGCGCACCTTCATCTTTGTCTCTGTCTCAGTCCCTCTTGGAAGAAAGTTGAGAGAGAGACGAGAGAGAGAGAGAGACGAGAGAGAGAGAGACGAGAGAGAGAGACGAGAGAGAGAGAGATGGCTTTGTCTCTGTTCCAACCAGAGTCATATTTTAAATGTTAAGGGCAGCTACGTACAGTACGGTACAACTCTCATATTACATCAGCCTTGTTAGTAAGCTTCTTGGCACTGTTAATTCAGTACAGCATATTGGAGGTTCATTGAGTTTGTAGTGTATTGTAGGAGCGACAGCTCCTTACTAAGCGTCTGCTTCAGATATGTGTGAGACATACAGTGAACAATGACCGGCGGTCATACTAAGGACCATACCAAGGAATCCATGCTGTCAACATTCAATCAATGGGAGTAGGAGAGTATAGATAGAATTGCCAGAGTCATGTCTTTGCTATGACCGTATTCCTCACACATGAAGGGACTACAAAACTTTTCTTCTCTCCTGGCTTTGAGGCGTCACAACACTGCGAAGCTTGCTGTCATGCTGCTGAAATCATAGCTGACTGCTTAAGACGGTCAGCAAGCTTGTGGCTAATATTAGCACGCTCACACCGTCGTTTCCCTGCAGCCTAATATTAGCTCTCTGTGCTCACTGGGGTTTAATTATCTGTGTGATTTGACTCAAACACACACATACGCACACACATAGCCTGAGCCCCCTTGCACTGATTGCTGGAGGGGTGTCAAATTCGCTTGGTGTGTGTCCTTCCTCTGTGCTCTGTGTCTGTCCTTCTGTAACAAGCCTCATAGAGTCACGAATGGAGAAGCTCCTTGGGTTGTCATGGAGAGCAGAAATGGAGGAGAAATCCATACAACCCAAGGACATCAGACTATCAGTATCTCTGATAAGATTCAGGAGTTTCTGACTTACGTCTGATTTGACCATGGCATTCTCATCCTATATCTGATTCTATTATATAAGTCACAGTAATTACAGTACCTGTCAAAAGTTTGGACACACCTACTCATTCAAGGGTTTTTCTTTATTTTTACTATTTTCTACATTGTAGAATAATAGTGAAGACATCAACACTATGAAATAACACATATGGGATCATGTAGCAACCAAAAAAGTGTTAAACAAATCAAAATATATTTTATATTTGAGATTCTTCAAAGGAGCCACCTTTTGCCTTGATGACAGCTTTGCACACTTGGCATTCTCTCAACCAGCTTCACCTGGAATGCTTTTCCAACAGCCATGCTGGTTAAGTGTGCCTTGAATTCCAAATAAATCACTGACAGTGTCACCAGCAAAGCACCCCCACACCATCACACCTCCTCCTCCATGCTTCATGTTGGGAACCACACATGCGATCATCCATTCACCTACTCTGCTTCTCACAAAGACACACAAAGACACAGAAATCTCAAATTTGGACTCATCAGACCAAAGGACAGATTTCCACCGGTCTAATGTCCAAGTCTCTTCTTCTTATTGGTGTCCTTTAATAGTTGTTTCTTTGCAGCAATTCGTCCACGAAGGCCTGATTCACGCAGTCTCCTCTGAACAGTTGATGTTGAGATGTGTCTGTTACTTGAACTCCATGAAGCATTTATTTGGGCTGCAATTTCTGAGGCTGGTAACTCTAATGAACTTACCCTCTGCAGCAGAGGTAACTTATGGTCTTCCTTTCCTGTGGCATTCCTCTTGAGAGCCAGTTTCATCATAGCCCTTGATGGTTTTTGCAACTGCACTTGAAGAAACGTTCAAAGTTCTTGAAATGTTCCCGTATTGACTGGCGTTCATGTCTTAAAGTAACGATGGACTGTCGTTTCTCTTTCCTTATTTGAGCTGTTCTTGCCATAATATGGACTTGGTCTTTTACCAAATAGGGCTATCTTCTGTATACCAACCCTACCTTGTCACAACACAACTGATTGGCTGAAACGCATTAAGAAGGAAAGAAATGTTAATACAACTTTTCCTTTAAGTCCAAGTCAACAGTAAATCAGTAACCACATGGCAGCTGGCTAGTGGTAATGATCTCGCTCCATTGGGACTCTTGGCGCGGCAGACCGGTGTGTGTGTGTTTGTGACTGGAGAGCGCCCATATCCCGCCAGCCTGCATGCCAACTTGGCCAACTCTCAGTGAGCAGGGCATTCAAGGGTGGCACTGCAGCATGTATACCACCGGTACTAAGGATAGACGAGGAGGAGGACAATATGTCCCTTAACTCTGTTCCATGGCATCTGGGTGCTAGTCGGGAACTGTTGCTTACCTAAGCCCTATGTAATTCCATTACCGCAGGCTACTTCCTGTAAATCTCCACTCTGATCACTTTGTCTTCCTGCCACTTCCTCTCTCCCTGTCGTTTACACAGATTTTTCGTCCTCTCTTCCTCTATCTCTTTCTGTCTTTTTCTCCCTCACAGTCCTGTCTGGGCCGACGTGGTAATGGATAGTAGGGCGTCAATGAGGTTGAGGCTCATCAGCCTCCCAAATGAATACGGCCCGATGTCGTCTTTCAGCTGACGGCCTGACAGCTACAAACATAACTGATAGTTGTGGTTCATCAGCCAGTAGCTCTCTGAGGTGAGATCATTGCTACCAGGAACAGGAGTGGCTGTCACGTTTATGACACTGGTTAAGGAGATTATCTTCCTGTTGACACCATTTAGACAATGAGACCTCATGGGGCCCACTGCTGTAAAACCCCTGTAACAAATTTTATAAAAGCCTCATTAAGGCGTCTACATTGCCTGTGAGTTGGCGATAGCTCCGCTGAATGAAGGTGCGATGGGTCGTTCCACGAATAGAGGGCATTTTATGTTCTTGAGACATTTTGTGGGGTGGCAGGTAGCCTGGTGGTTAGAGCGTTGGGCCAGTAACAGTAAAGGTTGCTAGATCGAATCTCCGAGCTGACAAGGTAAAAATCTGTTCTTCTGTGCCTGAACAAGGCAGTTAACCCACTGTTCCTAGGCCGTCATTGTAAATAAGAATTTGTTCTTAACTGACTTGCCTAGTTAAATAAGGGTTTAAAAAAATGTGAGTGCATTTTATTATGATATTAAACACGCAATTTAACAATAGGATCACATACATCTACAGTCTAACTAAACTATCTAAGCTAAAATTCCAATATTCCAATAAATGTGTTGTTTTCTCAGAAAATCCAAGTTTTAGCATGTCTCATGTCTGTCCGACCCACTAAACCCCAATTTCTGACGACCCCGTTACGTGAACTGAACTCTCGTTTTAATATGGTGAAACTATTCTTTTTTAAAGTAATTTTTTTCAAAAGAAATATTGTACATCTAATAGGCTTGTCAAATCATATTGTAAAAGCAGGTCAGCTGGTTCTAGTCTTTATGGTCATTTCCTGGTGTGTTGAGGTTGAAAACTGAGTGAGTCGAGGATAGCGCGCCAACGCTGTTACCCATAGATAGATAGGCTAGAAGTGTTTTGACAAATTCAAATGTTTTGCTAGGCTTGTATTTCATTGTCCCTCCTTGTTGCGCCCAACACGCTTCCATTCCTCCTGTCACAAGGGGAGTTATGGCTGATTTAAGCTGAAATTGTCAACCGTGTTATGATCAACCCTGTCACTTTTGAATTTTCAGTTTAATGTCATATTTCTTCATTTAACCTCTTGAGTTAGGAAAACGTGTTTGTTATGAAGTTGAACATGTGCTCTTTATGACATAATGTTAAAAGTATAAATTGTTTTTTTTATGACAAAATTACACTACCCAAAAGGCACTCTAAGCATGGAATGAAACTGATGTGGAGGGAGGTAGGGGTCAGAGAGGGGGGGTAAGCAGGCATAGAGGAGTAGTCTTTGTAAAATGCTGTGTGTGTGTGTGTGTGTGTGTGTGTGTGTGTGTGTGTGTGTGTGTGTGTGTGTGTGTGTGTGTGTGTGTGTGTGTGTGTGTGTGTGTGTGTGTGTGTGTGTGTGTGTGTGTGTGTGTGTGTGTGTGTGTGTGTGTGATGCCAAGTCTTAAACACATTCTCTTTGTTCTGTTAAGTCCTATTTGACCCCCACCGATGCACACGCTTTCTCCTACTGTTACCGTAAGGCTAGCCTTAGCTCCAATCTGTCCCCCTCTTCCACTTGAGTTCCTCCTTGTTTCTGTGCAGCTTCTCATAGCAACACGGGGAAACACTTTTGATGGTTGGACAGCAGGTATTTCTTAACTGGAAGCATTTTGTAGTTAAATATGGTTAAATATGGCTAGTCTTGGTTTCAAAACATTTTTTTAATGTGTTCAGACTTTTGTGATGAAAGAGGGACAGCTTGGTGTGTGACATGCTGACACACTGACAGATCTTTGTTATGACATGTTTGAAGAAGAAAATATTTCCATATGTGACTTGTGAGGGAATTCCAGACGTTTGACAGATATGAGCTATGTGAGATTGAAGAGGGTGATGGCAGGTTCGAATACACCGCTTATTTGACTAAAGATATGCCATATCGGGAAGCAATGCCAAAAGTCCTCAGTCTCCCTCCCACTGCATCATTGTCTAATGGATTCCTCTAAAGAAAGCCAAGTCTTCATTTCCTACAGCTTAAAGCTTCCTAAACTGAGACTCCTTGAAGTGTCTTGTCAGAATAGACACTGTGATGGTCATTCTAACAGCCAATCAGGATAAAATGTAATTCTCAATCACTAGGCCATCTTACACACTGTGTTAAACCGATAGAGAGCCAGAAGGTTGGCATTTAGTCATCAGGGAAAGCAGCTTTCCTTTGTTGTTGATTAAGACAATTATCTCAAAGCTGTAAAGTCTAGATTGGATGATTGGAAGTGATAGTGTGTAGTACACCTCTATGTCTGTTGAAGTGTACAGCATTCTATACGGATTATGGATTACCTTTCTAGGTTATCTGAGGAAAAGCTGTTTGACTTCTCACTACAGCTTCTCTCTCTCTCCCTCCCTCCCTCTCCCCCCTCTCTCACAGGTATGGTGACTAAAGATCTGCTGGAGGCGTCCTAAGGGCCTGTTTGTCCTCTGTTTGCCCATAATGTCCTTAGTCTTACTGAGTAGGAAGGAATATGTCCTAAAAATACAGTGACACCCCCATCAACAGATAAACAAACAAAACCCTAGTAAAAGGAGAGGAGGCCAGTCTCTGTCTTCTGTATCACTCGCGCTCTCTTCCTGGCCTCGAGTGTGAGGTCATGTCCCAGTCTGGAAAAGTCCTTCATCTGTACGTGGAGGTAAGGTCAGCCCCGGAGCAGGAGGGGAAGGGGGGCTTGGGGGGAGGAGTGGAGGGTCCTGGGACTGGGAGTAACTCCGCATCAGCACAGGATGGGCCAGCTGGGCTTTTGTCCAAGCTAACCTGCCAGACAAAATGTCAGACTCCTACCAAAGCTCCAACGCACCACCTAGCCCATAACTTCACTCACACCCAGTCTCCCTCCAGACACACAGTGAGCTTCCAGCTCCACCAAGGCAGTGGCAACCAGTCGCCTAGCATCTCCAAGCGGCAGAGTTTACCAGCAGCACTGAACCACTCCCCAGCCTTTTCCAGAAATGGGAGGACCACCACCCCCCACAAACCCTCCTCCAAAGGGCAGGGGGTGGGGGGAAATGCCAAACGCTCGGTGGTCACCTTCAGCTACATCGAGAAGGCTAACGTCAAGACAGTGGAGAGCCCACAGAACTCTGCCTGTCAGAGGAGGTCTAGGGAGGAGAGGTCGTCCCCACCTTCCTACCCCCGGAAGAGACTCAGCGACCCCATCTGGTTAGGTAGTCCTGGCTCCTCCTGCAGCTCCAGTCCCAAACTAGCGTTTTGTCCCCCAGGGTGTATCCAGCAACAACAGCAACCGTCAGTCTCCCCCAGCCACCGCCACCCCGTCTTGGATTCCGTTGGCAGGGCAGCCACCCAGCTTGCCCTGGAAGAGTTTGGGTTTGGTTCCCCCCTGCACAGGAGTAAGATCCTCCATGGGCTCGAGCAGAGTCCCAGGTGCTCCCGCCACAACCAGCAGGCCCGTTGCCTGTCCTGGGCAGGCGGCTCTCCTGTCCAACGCCACAGCGCCTGCAATAATCTCCCCAATAATCACGACATGGACACAGATAGAAACCGGGCCATTTGCGGGCCATTACCCAGGAGCCCAGCCTCCGACCAGCTTTCGTCTCATGCCAGCCAGGCCGCTCTGGGTATGTCTCCTAACTCGAGACCCAGGTTGTGTATGGGGCCCAAGGCCCAGAGCCCACACCAATGGGAACGTCAGGACAAAGCTATCATAGGGAGTCCAGCCACCCAGAGACAAGTACACAAGCCCTGTAACAGCAGTTCCTCCCCTCAAGGGACCATTCTCCAACTTAGCAATAAACTAGGGGTGGGAACTGTACTGAACCAGCTAAGTGGTAGCAAACCCTCCTCCCCATCCAACAGCCCTGAAGTGGCCCGGAGGCTAGCTGAGGAGGCTACTAAAGTGTCCTCTATTTTAGCAGAGGTAAGGAGGAACTCATTGACATTGCACAGCACTTTAGACGAAGTAGAGAGCCCCAACTGTGGATGTATGTCCAGAGAAGCCAACAGTTCTGTCCCAAAAGCACATCTGCAACATTTGCAGCATCAGAAAGTTAAGATGAACATCCCTTTACACGGCCTACACACACCAGCATCGAACGACACTGACTCTCACCAGACTGGAAACTCTTTACCATCGTCACGCACACAGGACACAAACTCTCCAACACTAACCAATCATGGGACACGGCGCGGAGGAGGGCAGGCTCTGGGTCAGAGCTCTATCCTATCAGACGCAGTAGTGGATGGAGGAGTGTCCCCAGCCCTGCCTTCACGCTTCCTCCGTCCATTTCTTCCACCAGCCGAGACCAGCTCCCCTCTGAGGGACCCCAGGCTGCTGAGAGCCCAGCTCAGAGTCACCGACAGCCCCACGCTGCACCGCTGTCAGCCCCCTCAATACACTGGAGATTTCTGGTCCTTTGAGCCGGACAGGAGAGCCGACTTGTCCTGCTTCGACAGGGGGGACAGTGCCGAGCTGGCCCGTAGGCTCTACATACGCCAGAGTGTGGAAGAAGCCCCTGTCAGCTGGACTTCCAGGCAGCCCTGGAGCCACCTGGTAGGGGAGGAGAGCAGCAGCTCCAGGTCCAGCCCCAGACATGGACCTGGACCCGGTCAGCAGCCCTTGAGCACGGCCCAGCAGAAGAGGGCTGAGCAGAGGAGGAGGGAGGTTCTGCTGCTGGGCCCTGTGGTGCTGGACTCCCCAGAGGAGGACGAGGGCCTGGATGGGGATGGGGAAGGGGAGGAGGTTTCAGGACAAGGGCAGCAGCCAAGCCTGTTGAGGGTGGAGGAGCCTCGGGGGGGGGAGCAAATTGGCATAGCAGGGTCCTCGTCGCACAGCTCCAGCGGGGTGACGGGCAGCCTAGGTGAAAGGGAATGTGTGTCCCCAGAGTCCAGTCAGTCCAGCCACCAGAGCAACGAGACAGGGGCTGCCACTTCAGGGATACAGGTGAGACATTTCTCTTCTTACACTGCCCTACATATTTATTTGTACAGTGAAGTTAAAACTTTTAATTTGTCTATATTCTCCAGCATTTTGGATTTGTCATTTTGGATGACTACTTTAAAACACATATAAGTGAATTTGTCAAAATGTCTTAATGGTAAAGCAGATATGTATGAAAATACCCTCAACTAAAAGGTGACATTATGTACTGTTGCCTCATATGGAGTATTGAGCCTAATTAAAAGTTTTAGCTTCACTATCAAAATAAATATGTAGGGGAGTGTATATGCATTCAAATATTAATTTAAAGATATTAATGTTAACTAAATGTATCTTGTATTTTGTTAAATTTGCCATGTGTACATGTCTGCGTGTGTGTTCCAGACGGACAGTGGCACTGCAGTCCCAGGCCCCTCCCTCCACTCCCAGAGGATAGCTCGTGCCAAGTGGGAGTTCCTATTTGGGACACCCGCTGAGGAGGCTGCCAGCAGGGGGGAGAAAAGTGAGAGCATATTTACCACCCATACCACGCATAGAGCTATATATAGTATTTATCTCTGTCTATGACCCTTTAACTGTTCCCACAGGATAGACACTTTACTGTAGATGTGATTCAAGTGATGCATGAAACGTATCATAGCACGTGTTCAAAACACGCACATAGGTCGGTGTTCAGCAACCAATAACAACAACATTAACATTAGCATGGTAGCGCAGGAGTTTTCTGTACTTTTTCGGTGATATCAACTGCTTCCTCTGTTCCATCATGGCAGGTACCATCGAACCCTCCACAGCTCCTCCCAGTGGCCAGTCCAGTGAATCCCCCACCTCCCCCACCTCCCTCCCCCTCATCTCAGCCAATCACGAGGTGCAGCACGTGGAGGTGGAGCTGGTGACTCCAGCGGTGGCGGGGGAGTCGCCAAAGACGGGCATCATCCGGAGGACCCTCAAGTACTCGGAGACGGACCTGGACGCCGTGCCCCTGCGCTGCTACCACGAGACCGACATCGATGAGGTGCTATTGGCTGAGCAGGAAGACGCCGACTCAGCGTTTGGGAGTAACCGTAGTGTGAAAAGCACGTCGGGTACAGGCAGCAGCCCCCTGGGTGTCTGTCCCTATGAGAGAACGAGTGGGGAGGAGGAGGAGGTGGAAGGAGAGGAGGAAGAGGAGGAGGATGACGAGGAGGACGAGGAGGAGGTGGTGAGCTGGGTCTCAGTGAGGATGCAGGGGGACATTAAGAGGCAGCAGCAGCAGCAGGTGATCAGTCAGCTGCTGAAGAGGTGAGATGGACACACGCATAGACACGTGGAAACACACACACACTCAAATGCATACACAAACACACACACACTCAAATGCATACACAAACACACACACACACAAATATGCTTACACATACAGATTCATACACACACACACACACACACACACACATACATACACACTCATGTAACGCAGATACACAGAAACACACATTTCAAGTTTGACAGGATTTTGACCAATTTATGCATCCTCACATGTTCATTACAGACCACTATGAGTGCTGTCTATTTCTAGCTTCTGTCCTTGTGAATAGAACAAAGATGCTAATGTTTTTAGTTGGTGTCATCATTTTTTTGCTCCCACAAGAACACTGGTGGAGCAGGATCTAGCAAGAACTCCCGTACAAAAGTATGAATGTGTGTCTCTTTCTGCTACCGCCTGTTGAGATCTTCCTAGCAACCTGCTTATCAGTAGACCTCTCAAACCAGTTTGATGACATTGTTTTTCTTTACCACTCGTAGTTTTCTATGGTCAAACATTTACAGTGTACCGTAGTCAGTCACTTGACTACAGTTTATTTTATCGCTTCGGTGCAATTTTCACAGGTATGTGGTATATATATATACAGTTGAAGTCGGAAGTTTACCTACACCTTAGCCAAATACATTTAAACTCAGTTTTTCACAATTCCTGACATTTAATCAGAGTAAAAATTCCCTGTCTTAGGTCAGTTAGGATCACCACTTTATGTTAAGAATGTGCAATGTCAGAATAATAGTAGAGAGAATGATTTATTTCAGCTTTGATTTCTTTCATCACATTCCCAGTGGGTCAGAAGTTTACATACACTCAATTAGTATTTGGTAGCATTGCCTTTAAATTGTTTCGCTTGGGTAAAACGTTTCGGGTAGCCTTCCACAAGCTTCCCATAATAACTTGGGTGAATTTTGTCCCATTCCTCCTCCTGACAGAGCTGGTGTAACTGAGTCAGGTTTGTAGGCCTCCTTGCTCGCACACGCTTTTTCAGTTATCCCCACAAATTTTCTATAGGATTGAGGTCAGGGCTTTGTGATGGCCACTCCAATACCTTGACTTTGTTGTCCTGAAGCCATTTTGCCACAACTTTGGAAGTATGCTTGGGGTCATTGTCCATTTGGAAGACCCCTTTGCGACCAAGCTTTAACTTCCTGACTGATGTCTTGAGATGTTGCTTCAATATATCCACATCATTTTCCTCCCTCATGATGCCATCTATTTTGTGAAGTGCACCAGTCCCTCCTGCAGCAAGGCACCCCCACAACATGATGCTGCCACCCCCGTGCTTCACGGTTGGGATGGTGTTCTTCGGATTTCAAGCCTCCCCCTTTTTCCTCCAAATATAACGATGGTCATTATGGCCAATCAGTTCTATTTTTATTTCATCAGACCAGAGGACATTTCTACAAAAAGTACGATCTTTGTCCCCATGTGCAGTTGCAAACCGTTGTCTGGCTTTTTTATGGTGGTTTTGGAGCAGTGGCTTCTTCCTTGCTGAGCAGCCTTTCATGTTATGTCGATATAGGACTCGTTTTACTGTGGATATAGATACTTTTGTACATGATTACTCCAGCATCTTCACAAGGTCCTTTTCTGTTCTTCTGGGATTGATTTGCACTTTTCGCACCAAGTACATCCATCTCTAGGAGACAGAATGCGTCTCCTTCCTGAGCGGTATGACGGCTGCATGGTCCCATGGTGTTTATACTTGCGTACTATTGTTTGTACAGATGAACGTGGCAACTTCAGGCATTTGGAAATTGCTCCCAAGGATGAACCAGACTTGTGGAAACTTGTTGATTTTCTCATGACGTCAAGCAAAGAGGCACTGAGTGTGAAGGTAGGCCTTGAAATACATCCACAGGTACACCTCCAATTGACTCAAATTATGACAATTAGCATATCAAAAGCTTCTAAAGCCATGACATCATTTTCTGTAATTTCCCAAGCTGTTTAAAGTCAGTCATCTTAGTGTATGCAAACTTCTGACCCACTGGAATTATGATACAGTGAATTATAAGTGAAATAATCTGTCTGTAAACAATTGTTGGAAAAAATACTTGTGTCATGCACAAAGTAGTTATCCTAACTAACTTGCCAAAACTATAGTTTGTTATCAAGAAATTTGTGGAGTGGTTGAAAAACAAGATTTAATGACTCCAACCTAAGTGTATGTAAACTTCCGACTTCAACTTTTCTCTTGAAGCATATGGTCTATCTACTACTAGAAACTCATGGACAATATGGACCCAGATATAATAAATGAATAAAATTAGTTTGACATCCCTGAAGTAGAGCCTTCCTGTGCCTCACTCTTGGTTGTTATTCTCTTTCCCTATTTCTCTCTTTCCATCTAGGCCATTGGACAGTTTCTTCGACAACCTCCCGGTCCTCAAGTCGCCCATCCTGGTTTCGGGGCCTCGTCTGGCAGGCCCGACTGAGGACACCTTCAGCCGCCATTTTGAGAGCATAATGGAGTCACATCGCGCCAAGGGCACATCCTACTGCAGCCTGGACAGCGAGGAGCTGCTGACCTCCAGCACCCAGACGGTCCTGAGCTTTGACCTTCCCACACTGACCCCAGAGATCCAGGGAGGTCAGATGATCTGTCAGAGCGCCCGGCACATTGTCAAGTTGAGTTTCGCCCCACTGGCCCACTGCGAGAGGGGAACAAGCCTATCAGATTCCATCGTCACGGTGACAGGCGACTCGGACGCCACGCGCGCCCCCTCCAGCGAAAGGCTGAGCAGTGGCTCGGAGGACACACTCCCGCGAGGGGGCGGGGCACGGATGTTGGGGAGCAGCTGGTACAGCAACCCCACATTCTCCTTCCCTAGGTCAGTGATGTCATACAGCAGCAACCCCTCCCTCTCCTTCCACAGGTCAGTGATGTCATCACTACTGCTCTGATGTAGTACTTTATGAAAGGCCAGACCCGATAGGCTGCTGACATAAAGTACCCACTGGGCACAGACGTCATATTAACGTCTAGTTTAGAATTACATTTGGTTGAATTGTCAACTAACGTGAATTCAACATGAAATCACCAAACATATCACCCTGTCATTGAATTTAGGTTCAAAGTTGGGTGATAAAAGACAAATGCAATCAGTTTGCCACATTTTTGGTTGAAATGACGTGGAAACAACGTTGATTCAACCAGTTGTTGCCCAGTGGGTCTGAGGTTACTCTCATTGATGAAGTAAAGCAAAGGTAGGCTTCTATTCAGAACATACAGTATGGTATAATCTAAGATGAAATAAAAAACAACAATCACTAAATTATGCTAAATTGTCCATGTACAGTATTAGAGGACAACGTAATAACTGAGGATCATAATGTGCATATGTTATGTACTGTATTTGTACATTGAAAATATACTTTTTTAAGAGTCTTCCCCTAACAATATCAGTACCAAAAGCACCAGTCCTAGGCTTGTCTGCTGGGACACAGCACCTGCTGCAGTGCGATTTTGGAGCAGAGCTGTTAGTGAAGGTCGCTAGGAGGCTGTCTGCCTCACCGTACCGCTGGTTTCCATGACGGCATGCGGTGTGAGTGTGTGTGTTGGTATGTGTGACTATACGTGTGTGTGTGTGTGTGTGTGTGTGTGTGTGTGTGTCTGTGTCTGTGTCTGTGTCTGTGTCTGTGTCTGTGTCTGTGTCTTTGCCGTTGTGTGTGATGGCTGGAGCAGGTGACTGGTACTGACTGGGGCAGGTGGCTGTGGTAGTACATTCAAGTGATTCAACTAGCTTTGCTATTACTGTCACTAACAGGATAGCTGGAACTCTTAACCAATCAGATTGCGTGGCCAGATCGATCTGTTATATAAATATTAAGATGATGTATCATCATATATTATGATATATGCAAATATTGTCATTTTAGGCAGAGAATATTCTTATTTCTCATGTGGTCAATATACACTTCTGCTTAATCAGGGTTGATCATTTTCGTCAACACCAATAACAGAGAATGATCTGCTAGAGGTTTGACAACCCAGCACCATCTGGTGGGTTTTGTTGTTAGTGTAGAGAGGAACTGCAGTGCTGATGAGGGAGAGAGGAAGATAATTGTGTTTGGCAGCACTGCAGTGGCAGTGGGACACTGTCGCCTTGCGGTACAGACCACTAGATGCTGCTAAAGGACCATGTTGTAGGTTGTGGATTGATACTGTCTGAACATATGGATAAGAATGCCAATGGGTTTTTAGAGCTCAATGTGTGGACCACTTGTGGTGTCTACTGTAAGTGATATTTGTTGGCAAGAACAGCATTAAAGTAGCGTTCTTCAGTGATCATACTGTTAACACGACAGACATATGTTTATTGTTCAAGATAAGGTAGTTGCGTGTGCGTGTGCGTGTGCGTGTATGTACGTCCGTGTATGCATGCGTGCTTGCAGACTTGAGTGCGTACTGTACGCGTGCGTTTATAGCCTTCATAATGTATGTTTACCATTGGCACTGGGCCACCACTGTTAGTCCTGGTCTGTAGGGCCGTAGGGCTGGTGACAGCAAAATGTGGTGACATCAGTCCATTTCCAGTAGTCTGTTCAGCTGCAGCCTGCCACGACACCAGAGGAACAGAACAGAACAGTGGCTGGATTGTGTGGGGCCAGAAAAGCCCTGGAAGCCCACTGACAGTGATAATTCACTCTTAAGTCCAAAGTGTTTCCTGGGAGCACATCCAATGACCAGTACAAAACCAAACCAAAATCGGATATAGTGGCTTAAAAAGTTCAACTCTGTCGTAGTTGACCAAGTTCCCTCTGTGAAGAACAAAGTTATTCTATTCTATTTGTCTGGTAAATATTGACATTGTGCTGGTATTTTTACCACCGTTACTGTACAAACTGATCCACCTATCACAGTCCTGCAAGAAAGGAATCCATGAAGAGGACACCAGGGAAAATATTTCAGAGGTCTTATCCACTCCATACTTTGATAACAGTTGGAATTTCAGCCCTCATGCCCCCCTCCTTGCCTCACATCTCCCTTTTGAGATGGTTTGAGCCATTAGACAGAGGCCCATTGTGTAGAACTATCCATCTAGACAGACGGAGGGGGGCCAATTGTGTGGCGATGGACCGTTGAAGTGGAGGCTGACGATAGTGGGAATTCTCTTATGGCCTTATGTGATGGCTGTTCAATTAGTGCTCACTACTGTAGCGTGCTATGGTGGTTATCGCCTGCGAGTTGCTTACAGTAAACAGGCACCTCATTAATGACTGGTGCTCACAATAGGCCTCTCTATTCCATGTATGTTTCTAAACCGGGGTTCAATCCCAGCACTAGCACACCTGATGGAAATACTGTAATCAAAGGCTTGATGATACAGTATGTTTACCAGTTGAGTCAAGTATGTGTGTACAGGGATGGAACAAAAAAGTTTTCCCCCTTCTGTCTGGAGTTGAGGAATAAACCTGATTCCTTTCCCTGGATACCAAGTCGTTGTTGTGGAGAGAGAGAACAAAAATGTTTGTTCTACTGTAATTTGTTAATAATATAATCATATTTCTATTATAGCACACACCTATAGGGTTTATCAATGGGAGTTGTCCCTGGCACTAAGCCGCTATGTTTTCCTTTGTGTGCTTATAGCTCCATTAAGAGTCGAGGTGAACAGCATGTATACCTCATCCAAAGGATGTACCTACTGACTATGAGTAATTGGAGCTTGTGAGAGAGGAGGCAGGAGGGAGGGTGGGAGAGAGTGTGAGAGCGAGAGAGGGAGGGAGAGATTTTGAGTGAAAGGCGGCCAAGTTCCGTGCCATGCTTAGTGCCCAAGGTCGGCAGGGGACGTTGCAAAAGTTTACATAGAGAGGTAGAGAGAGAGAGAGAGAGAGCGGAGTGAATAGAACAGAAACAAACAGAGAGAGAAGAGAAGCGAAAGAGGCACTGCTGGACAAAATGTATCTAGCTTGGGAAACTTGCTGAAAGGAGAGAAGGAAAAGAAAGCGAATAGAAAAATAAAGTGCCGTCATACAGCTGTGTGTGTTAGCTAAAGCTAAAGGGAGTGACTTGCTAGCTGAGTCTTAGTCCTTATGGGGTTAGAATCCAGGTGATGTACTGCACTAGGACTAGCTAGCAGACCAGCAGGCACTGAGAAAAACAGAGAGGTAGAGGGGAGCGGTAGAGGGGTTAGCGGGAGGGGGATGCGATCAGGCCGGGGTGCCAGGACAGGGAGAGGGGGGGTCAATAGGGTGACCAGTTTGAGACACTCGTACAGGGAGGGGACAGGTACAACAAGGAAGGCCAGCTCTGTGTTCTGTTGGCATGGCTCACTCGGAGAGGATAGGTACCTTCCTACTCGCCACTCGAGCTCAAGGCGGAGGTAAGAGCTCTACTCCCTCTCCTCTCCTCTCCTCTCCTCTCCTCTCCTCTCCTCTTCTCTCCTCTCCTCTCAGACTACTGTAGGTAGTGTGGAAATATCTGCCTTCTAATCCTCCCACTGCCTCTGTAGGCTGCATATGAGACAAGGAAACAAGGGTGTCTGGTGATCAGTCATTGCTCAGTAACAAAGCCATTCATTCAGCTAATAGAATGGCCTGTTTGCTCTGTGGAGGTGTGTATGACTCAGTGATAATAAGGAAGTCTGAATGTGCTGTGCTGTAGTCCTGGTAGTCTGGGTAAAGTGTGTTTCTGTCATACTTTAAATACTTTAAATACTGTTCCCAAGCTTGTATTCTTGGATGGATACAAACTCATCAAAAAAATGTACATCCCTTTTTCAGGACCCTGTCTTTCAAAGATAATTCGTAAAAATCCAAATAGATCTTCATTGTAAAGGGTTTAACACTGTTTCCCATGCTTGTTCAATGAACCATAAACAATTAATGAACATGCACCTGTGGAACGGTCGTTAAGACACTAACAGCTTACAGAAGGTAGGCAATTAAGGTCACAGTTATGGAAACGTAGGACACTAAAGAGGCCTTTCTACTGACTGAAAAACACAAAAAGAAAGATGCCCAGGCTCCCTGCTCATCTGTGTGAACGTGCCTTAGGCATGCTGCAAGAAAGCATGAGGACTGCAGATGGGGCCAGGGCAATAAATTGCAATGTCCCCACTGTGAGATGCCTAAGACAGCGCTACAGGGAGACAGGACAGACAACTGATCGTCCTCGCAGTGGCAGACCATGTGTAACAACACCTGCACAGGATCGGTACATCCGAACATCACACCTGCAGGACAGGTACAAGATGGCAACAACAACTGCCCAAGTTACACCAGGAATGCACAATCCCTCCATCAGTGCTCAGACTGTCCACAATAGGCTGAGAGAGGATGGACTTAGGGCTTGTAGGCCTGTTGTAGGCAGCTCCTCACCAGACATCACCCGGCAACAACGTCGCCTATGGGCACAAACCCACCGTCGCTGGACCAGACAGGACTGGCAAAAGTACTCTTTATTGTCGCGGTTTTGTCTCAACAGGGGTGATGGTCGGATTTGCGTTTATCATCGAAGGAATGAGCGTTACACCGAGGCCTGTACTCTGGAGCGGGATCGATTTGGGGGTGGAGGGTCCATCATGGTCTGGGGTGGTATGTCACAGCATCATCGGACTGAGCTTCTTGTCATTGCAGGCAATCTCAGCGCTGTGTGTTACAGGGAAGACATCCTCCTCCCTCATGTGGTATCCTTCCTGCAGGTTCATCCTGACATGACCCCCCAGCATGACAATACCACCAGCCATACTGCTCGTTCTGTGAGTGATTTTCTGCAAGACAGGAATGTCAGTGTTCTGCCATGGCCAGCGAAGAGCCCGGATCTCAATCCCATTGAGCACGTCTGAGACCTGTTGGATCGGAGGGTGAGAGCTAGGGCCATTCTCCCCAGAAATGTCCGGGAACATGCAGGTGCCTTGGTGGAAGAGTGGGGTAACATCTCACAGCAAGAACTGGCAAATCTGGTGCCGTCCATGAGGAGGAGATGCACTGCAGTACTTAATGCAGCTGGTGGCCACACCAGATACTGACTGTTACTTTTGATTTTGACCCCCCCTTTGTTCAGGGACACATTATTCCATTTCTGTTCGTCACATGTCTGTGGAACTTGTTCAGTTTATGTCTCAGTTGTTGAATCTTATGTTCATACAAATATTTACACACGTTAAGTTTGCTGAAAATAAACGCAGTAGACAGTGAGAGGACGTTTCTTTTTTTGCTGAGTTTATTATGACATATTATGGCTGAAGTCCAGACTTGTAGTTCAAGTCCTCTTCTACCATTCGAAAACCATGTATTATCAACCGATAGAACTCACAGGTCTTAATTTTCCACTTTTTTTTCGAAGTGAAAAGCTCTGTGCTTGTTCCAAGGTGACATAACATGCTTAAAGCTATTACCACAGTATAATTGAGATATAGTACGGCGTGTCCTCCTGAACCCTCTACTGCTTGAAAGGGGGCTAAATGACTGGGTGATATAGAGAGATTTGCAGGAAATTATAGATTTACAGAAGGAGGTTATACAATGTGTCATTCTGCTTATAGTGCCCTGTTTATGCTTAACATGGTCCACATTTGGGTTTATTAATGTACTGAATTATCATTGTGTCACACCAGAAGAAAGCATTGGCCTACAATAGGAAAGGTTCCAGGACTATTCTTTTCAGTAGACCTGACCAGCGACTTACAGTTTTGCTGCAAGCTTTACAGTGTTGCCGTGAAGAAATTACAACAAAATGGGTTACATCATAATTTATCCACACCTCCCTTCACTCTTTGTCTTTGTCCTCCCGCTCCTTCCCTTTCTCCCTCTATCCCCCTCCCTCTCCCTCTTAACTCGTCTCTCCCTCTCTATCCCCCTCTTACTTTTTCTCTCCCCCCAGGGAGAAGGCTCGTCTGGCGACAGACTCGGAGCTGGATCAGGACCTCAGTGAGCGGCTGGGACTGGGGAGCAGCGACACCCTCACCAACGGTAACCGTGCTGACGGGGAGGCCGCTAAGCGCCTGGCCAAGCGCCTCTTCACCCTGGACGGCTTCAGGAAGTCCGACGTGGCCCGTCACCTCAGCAAGAAGTGAGCACCTGGCACCCAGCCTTCTCGTGTTATCGATCCCTCTCTTTACGATGTGCTGCTATATTTTGTCTATGCTATGTATAGCGCGTATACTGCCGATGACAACGCCTAGTATGGATGTGGCTAACATTTCCAAGATCTCTCTCTCTCTCTCTTGCTCTCTGCTATACTAAACCTGGTCTGGACCTTGTCTGACCCCTT
The DNA here is from genome assembly GCF_029448725.1 of Salvelinus fontinalis. NCBI lineage: Eukaryota > Metazoa > Chordata > Actinopteri > Salmoniformes > Salmonidae > Salvelinus > Salvelinus fontinalis. Next base: position 49,481,271 of record NC_074665.1, read on the forward strand.
GGTTTTCCTCCGCGGCTGTGTTCTTGGATAAGTCTGTCCTGTCTGTCCTGTCTGTCTGTCTGTCTGTCTGTCTGTCTGTCTGTCTGTCTGTACCTTCGTCCGTCTGTTTGGTGAAAAGGAATTTGGGATGAAAAGATATTCCTTCTGTCTGACAGATTCACCCTGGGAATCAAAGTTTCAAACTGAGTGTTATTATAAGGGGAGTTAGTCCAAAGATGTCACGTTGGGGGGGGCGCATCTTAAACTCTTACAATGATCATACCCAATGAAAAGCTGTCTGTCTGTATGTCTGTCTGTCCGTCCATCTTTCTGCACATCCGTCTTTTCTGCACATCCATCCGTCCGTCCATCTGTCTGATGAAAAGGAGTTTAGGATGAAAAGAGATTCCTCCTCTCTGACAGATGCACTCTGGGAATCACAGTTTTTGGCCCCAAGTCTTCGTCTCAAGGACACAAACCAACTGTGCTGTGTGACTGGCAGTGACTGAGAGGCTGAATGGCCTTGTGTGTTTGAGCTGGGAAAGCCAGCATCTGATTAACACGTTGTTCTCTCTCTCTCTCCCTCTTTCTCTCTCCCTCTTTCTCCCTCTCTTTCTCTTTCTCTCTCTTTTCCTGTCTCTCTCTATTTATTTCTATATGTTTCTCTCTCTCTCCCCAGCAATGACTTCAGTCATAAGGTTGCAGAGGAGTATCTACACTTCTTTAACTTCACAGGTCTTAATGTGGACCAGGCTCTGAGGTGAGAGGTTCAAACTGACTGACTTGTTCAACTAGCCAGCCAATGGTTAGTAGATGGTAATACTGCTCTCTGGTGGCAGGCTGAGGGAATGTAGCCTAATATGCCAGACTAGTGTTTCTAGCCCAGAAAAAAACGCTCCTGATTCAATTAATCAAGGGCTTGGTGATTAATTAAGTCGTTGAATGAGGTGGACAGGTGCGTAATGAGGTGCGTTACCGCTGGGCTGGAACCAACATTTGCCACCCTTTAGGATACTAGAGAAACTGGATACTGGATTGGGGTTGAGAAGCACTGTGCTTCTGCTCAATGTGTGTGTCTGTGTGTTCCAGAGCCTTACTCAAACAGTTTTCCCTGATGGGAGAGACTCAGGAGAGGGAGCGGGTGCTGTCTCACTTCTCCAGGAGATACCTGCACTGTAACCCAAAACTCATACCCTCTGAGGGTAAGAGGACGCCACTGTCTCATTTCTACTATAGAAATAGCACAGCTCAGTCGTCATGGTAATAGATTGACATGTTTCCTCCTTATCCAGATGGTGTTCATACCTTGACCTGTGCCCTGATGCTGCTAAACACAGACCTGCATGGCCATGTAAGTCGAGTTCTGTGTGTGTGTGTGTGTGTGTGTGTGTGTGTGTGTGTGTGTGTGTGTGTGTGTGTGTGTGTGTGTGTGTGTGTGTGTGTGTGTGTGTGTGTGTGTGTGTGTGTGTGTGTGTGTGTGTGTGTGTGTGTGTGTGTGTGTGTTAGGGATACAAATGTCATTAAGTTCACGGTAGAGTTCAGTGTAGCGACATTTTTCAGAGATCCATTCCCCCCCAAGCTCCACTGACTCAGTATAGTGGTAGCTTTGGGAAATAAGCCCCCGACTTATCGAAAGCTGATCTGGGACCAGCCTCCTGATTACAATGTGCTCTACACTATCATAAAATCCAGTCCATATCAAACTGTAGACGGATTCCAGTATAACTCTAAATCTAGGCCATCTATTGCTGCATGGTGTGATGTGCAGCCTCTACAGATGACTACAGGTAGTTTAGTCGAAACCGTTTATATTATATGGAAATATTCAGGTCTGGTTGAAGGGGCTAGAGCTGGCTTGATGAGAAACCCACTCTCTCAGGGGAAGGGGTGATTGAGAGATGCCTGGCTGGTATAGTTCTGTGCTTCATCACCATCATCCTCATTCATCATCGTCACCAATGTCATTATCTTCTTCTTCAAAATCATCATCGTCATCAATGGCGTCATCCTGATCATCATCATCATCATAGTCCCCCGCATCTTCTTCGTCTTTATCTTCACTCACTATCTCTTTTCAGCAATATTCCCAGAATGCAATAGTAGCAGATGGGGCTCTGTGTGAACTCACTCCTCAGCATGAAGTGTCTCCCCTTGCGCTGCCGAAAAACGAGCTTTTCCGCGGTGTGACTGAGTAAGACGCTTCAGGAGGGCGGCCACGTTTGTTTGCGAGGCAGAGGTCATGTGTTTGAGCCTCAGTGTGAGCCCAATCAGGAGAAAGCGGTACTCGCTAAGCAAGCAGCGTGACGTCCTTTAAACAATCTCCTTCTGAAAACTCTCAGCTCATCAGCTAGATTAAATCAATTGGATGAGGACCCTGAAAGTCATTTCTCCCTGTAACATCCTTCAGAGATGAATTCTAATATAATAGTTTGTCAAAGAGCTGCAGAAGGACAGACGAATTAGACAATCTGTGCCTCGAATATTTTAGATGACTGATGTTGGTGATGCTTTTTAGAGATTATATTCATTTATAGCATAGTAGTCTCGGAAATCTCAGAGATAGGGCAATAGCGCTAGGTCTAACAAATCACAAGTTTGGCTAGGCGGGGCTCCCCGCGGAAACATGCCAGAGGCGGACACACAATATAGACGCGGATAGCTAGGCAAATTTTAGCCCCAGCCAGTCAGTGGTTTTAAGCTGGTAAAGCTAAAATATGGCGCATGCAAACTACTCACTTGCGAAACACACTCATTGAAAATATCTAGCTAGCTACCAGAGATGTTAACGCAGGGCTCTGGACGGATTTTCCGGCATCCAACTCCGCCCTTTCCTCTCTGCCAAACTGACATTGGTTTGAGGACAGACACAGCTCAGTCGTTGGTACATTGTACATTGTGGGAGAAATTGTGGGAGAATTCTTTAGATTGGTAGTTAGTTTAGCCAGTTATCGAAACGTAGTTTAAAATGGCAGGAAATTAGCTGTAAAATTTTACTTAGGGCCCCTAAAAGGCTAGGTCTCTACCATGTTTGGGTATGGATGTGGGTATGCAGACCAGCGAGTCACTGAGGCCCCTTATTACGAGTTCAAAAGTCCATGGTCTAGAGAGACTAATAGCATAGAGTAAGTACTGTGTGTCATGTTTTTCAGAACATTGGCAAAAGGATGTCCTGCACACAGTTCATTGACAACCTGGAGGGTCTGAATGAGGGTCACGACTTTCCCAAAGACTTGCTGAAGGTGAGTCACTGTACTGTACATTGCTATAAAAACACACATACACACACTAATTGTTGTGTTGTCTCGCAGACCAGGAGAAGACGTACTGTACCTTCCCTCTGGTGAATCTGTGCTCGAGATCGGACAGTATTAGATTATGCTATTAGCTTCTTTCTCCCTGTTGTGGGCAGCATAATGGGGTTAGGCCCATCTGGGGCCATTCATTGGAAGCCCACAGGCACACCAGCGGATGCCAGATGAGCTAAATCAGTGGGGTTGCCTGCCGTTGACGTGGCTAATGATGATGCGTTTGATTCGTGTTGTCTGCAAAACGTTCCCTCACCGCGTAAGTCAACAAGTTGTAATGGTGTATCTATAATACATGTGAGGTAGAGGGAACCGGGCAATATTTATCACCCAGAAATGAAGGAATATGAATTCTAAAAATGACAGGCTTTGCTGTTATTTAGTCAGGATAGCATCAGCTCCCCTGCCATGGTACAGCTTTTAAGGTGAGAGAGAGAGAGAGAGAGAGAGATTGAGAGAGAAAGATTGAGAGAGAGAGAGAGAGAGGGGGGGGGGGGGGGGGGGTGGTAGCTGTTTTATTAATGCACTGTATATATCTAGGAAGTGTGTTTTAAATCATGCTCTCCTCCCACTCCCTCTCTCTCCCTCTTTCTCTAACTCTCCAAATGTTTTCCCTGCCCACTGTCGTGTCTTTACTATCATTAAATTGAATACTTAGTTTTATCAAAGATTCTCTGTAATTAGTATTACGCGATTAAACTGAATAATCATGTAACTGTAATTAACTAGGAAGTCGGGGCACCAAGGAAAATATTCAGATTACAAAGTTATAATTTCCCAATATAACCCTTCAGATATTTTCATATCTGATCAATAGTCTTCTGATTAATTAAATATTTATTTTACCTCACGTTAGTCTCATTCCAAACGTCGTAAATTGTTGGTTATCTGCACGAACCCAGTCTTCACTATGAGTCATCCATACATCAATTGTCTTAAATCATTTATTTATTACTAACTAAGTAATTCACAGAAATGCATAAACAAACAAACAAAGTAAATATGGTTACAAGAAATGATAGGAGAATGTGCCCTAGTGGGCTAAACCGGTATCGCGGCTTGGTGGACAAAAGGGGAAGTGGGGGTCAACGGAGATGAGACACTACAAAGTTGATAATTATAACAATTGAAATACTAATCCTTTGCACATGAACGCTCACTAATTCGGGAACAATTGCAATCAATATATATATTTACGCTCAGTGTGTCGTCTTGATCGCTGTTGAAAAGTTAGTTTCTGTTGGAGAGTTTCCGTCCTCTCTCTCTCTCTCTCTCTCTCTCTCTCTGTCGTGGTTAGAGTGGATAGTTCAGAGTGACATTCATTCGTGTTGTTGTAGAATGGATGTTTCGGCGGTTGTCGTTCTTCGCGTTCAATGATACCGAATTCCTAGCTGCAGACTAGTAATTAATATCAAAGACTTGTTCTTATGGGCCTCCCGGGCGATGCACAATTGGCCTAGCGTCGTCCGGGTTAGGGAGGGTTTGGCCGGTAGGAGGCAAGGGGGAGGCAGGGAGAGGCAGGGAGAGGGGGATGGGGGGGATGGGGCTTGCTATACCCAAAGAGGCCAACGTCATGACACCACTTTCTATCTCTCGTTTTCTCTTGTTCTCTCCCACTCCTTGTTCTCCTCGCTGCCCCAATCCCCTCCTAGCTTATCCCAACATCATTTCATTCTGACTAAATGACTGTCATGTTGTTCCCGATAATCTGCTTCATATCCTTCATTTCCTTCCCTCCTTTTCCTGCTTTCCCATTTCCCTTCTATCTCTGGTGATTATTCCCTGGTCACCCATTATCATTATAATGTTACAATACATACACACACACACACACAAGTGGGCGCACATGTATGCACACGCACGTACACTCAAACACAAACTGATCTCTGTCTCATACTTGGGCCAACCTGAGCCTGGCATCCCCACTAAAGTACTCAAAGTAAAGGGTCTCTCTCTCTCTCTCTCACTCACTCACTCACTCACTCACTCACTCACTCACTCACTCACTCACTCACTCACTCACTCACTCACTCACTCACACACACACACACACACACACACACACACACACACACACACACACACACACACACACACACTTTCTGGATTTTTTGGGGAGTAAACATTTTATTTCCCTTTAAATCCTATTACTCCTAACCCTAACCTAACTCCTAGCCCTAACCTAACTCCTAACCTAACTCCTAACCCTAACCCTAACTCCTACCCCTAACCCTAACCCTAACCTAACTCCTAACCCTAACCTGACTCCTAACCTAACTCCTAACCCTAACCTAACTCCTAACCCTAACCTAACTCCTAACCCTAACCTAACTCTTAAAGTGGAAATGACAGCAGTTTAGTAACATGGAATCTTTTATCTCTGATCATAAACACACCCAGGAATAATATCTATATATTTTTAAGCGATCACTTAGATATGGTCATTTTCACATTTTCATAAATTCATAGGTTTGGGAATGACATATAGTAAGACATTTGTGAAAATTCTATAGCAATATAGAATGGGAAAGCGGCTGTGCGTTTGGACAATTAGTAGACACTGCAATACATAAAACCGAATAAAAAAAATTATTGTCCAGGAATGGAGTCTACGCAGACCGGTGCGCCATAGCCAATGAGAGCTACAGTAGGCCTATATGCAAATAATCCATTTGCCACATGGACCTGCCATCCATCACTTTGAACTGGACTGTGTGTTTACAGGCAGTAGCAACAGCACAACTTTAGATCATTAGAACACATTCGCCAAAAGCTCCAAAATACACCTGAATGGATTTCTGCAAATTGGTAAATACCGTGGGAGTCCTCTTACATTTGGGAACTTTGCAGTACTATTGATCAAACAATCATGAAAAGGCAGGCTATCTCTCCTTCAGTTGCCTATGCACATCAACAACAACACGATCAACAACTAGCTCATGCTAGTCAGAACGAGATGAGCTAAAATCTAACAAGGGAACATGAGATTAACCCTGTCAAACTTTTTCAGCTAGTTGAAATTGCACTGATAAATGATAGTAATAGTAGCCTGCTCATCGTTCTGCAGCATGCCTGCCAGTGCATGCACGTTTTTACAACTGAATGGGAACTTGCCTGCCCTCCCATTCGATCAATGACAAATACATTTGATTGACAACTAAGAGATATGCTAACTTTGGATAACAGTTGTTCAAGTTCAGCATAGCTAGCTAGCAAAGCGATTCATATTTGTTGCTAGCTAACCAAATGACACCTGCATCTCTAGCTGTAGGGAGGAAAGTCTATCACTCACCCACTCCTTCAATGACATGGCATGACATCCTCCTAAAAGCTAGCTAGCTAACGTTAGGCTCCACCATACAGCAATATTGCATGATGGACTCAAAATGTCTTGTAGTTGAGTAGCCAGCCTAGGCTACTGATCAAATGTTGCTGTAATAGGCCTACATGTTTCTCATTTGCATGGTGTTTTGTTGCAGGTTTAGTTTTTTGGTAATTCATGGTCAAACTTTAAAAACCGAAGCCAGACTGCAACATTTTAGTAGCCTAGCTAGGACTGTGGCATGTCTTTCCCTCCACTGCGCACTGTAAACGGGACACACGAAAGAAGTTGAATTCATGATGCCAGCTCACTGTTGACTAATTTACCCTCGCTTGTGTGTCTATTGTCCTTTAGTAGTGATTTTTCGCCGGGTGTGAATCTTTTATCTTATAACTTTTTGACAATCATGATGTAATTTTCTGCAGGCTACAGCAATGACCTGTTGGAACCTAAACTTGGCATAGACATTTAGCCGACAGAGATGGTCGCCTCGCATCAGGTCCTTAGGAAACTATGCAGTAATTTGTTTTTTTATGTATTATTTCTTACATTGTTAGCCCAGAAAATCTCAAGTGTTATTACATACAGCCGGGGGGAACTATTGGATATAAAAGCGACGTCAACTTACCAACATTACGGCCAGGAATACGACTTTCCCGAAGCAGATCCTTTGTTTGGACCTCCACCCTGGACATGGGATTTTATCCCAGAGGCCGACCCAATACAACGTGGTCGTCGCAGGAGAGGCAGACCAAGCGGCCTACTGGTCAGACTTAGAAGGTGAGCACACCATCCAACGCTTCTGAGCATATTACTCGCCAATGTCCAATCTCTAGACAACAAGGTGGACGAAGTTAGGGCACGAGTTGCCTTCCAGAGAGACATTGTAATATTCTCTGTTTCACGGAAACATGGCTCACTTGGGATACGTTATCAGAGTCGGTACAGCCACCCGGTTTCTTCATGCATCGCACCTACAGAAACAAACAACTCTCTGCTAAGAAGAAGGGCAGGGGTGTATGCCTTATGATTAACGATTCATGGTGTGATCAAAACAACATACAGGAACTCAAGTCCTTTTGTTCACCTGACCTAGAATTCCTTACAATCAAATGCCGACCGCATTATCTACCAAGAGAATTCACTTTGATTATACTCACAGCCGTGTATATTCCCCCCCCAAGCAAATACCTCGACGGCCCTGAAATAACTTAATTGAACTCTATGTAAACTGTAAACTGTATTGTAACAAAGCTAATCTGAGAACAAGGCTTCCTAAATTCTATCAGCATATCAAATGCGCGACACGGGCTGTTAGCATTCTGGACCATTGCTACTCTAACTTCCGCGATGCATGCAAAGCCCTCCCACGCCCTCTCTTCGGTAAATCTGAACATGACTCCATTTTGTAGCTCCCAGCCCGTGCTCAGGTCTATCCAACACTGGTCTGACCAATCGGATCCCACGCTTCAAGATTGCTTCGATCACGTGGACTGGGATATGTTCCGGGTAGCCTCAGACAATAACATTGACGTATACGCTGACTCTGTGAGTGAGTTTATTAGCAAGTGCATCAGTGATGTTGTACCCACTGTGACTATTAAAACCTTCCCTAACCAGAAACAGTGGATTGATGGCAGCATTCGTGCAAAACTGAAAGCACGAACCACTGCTTTTAATCATGGCAAGGCGACTGGAAACATGACCGAATACAAACAGTGTAGCTATTCCCTCCACAAGGCAATTAAACAAGCAAAGCGGCAGTATAGAGACAAAGTAGAGTCACAATTCAACGGCTCAAACATGAGACGTATGGGTCTACAGTCAATCCCGGATTACAAAAAGAAAACCAGCCCCGTCGCTGACATTGACGTCTTGCTCCCAGACAAATTAAACAACTTCTTTGATCGCTTTGAGGACAATACGGTGCCACTGACACGGCCTGCTACCAAAGCCTGTGGGCTCTCCTTCACCGTGGCCAACGTGAGTAAAACATTTAAATGTGTTAACCCTCGCAAGGCTGCCGGCCCAGACAGCATCCTTAGCCGCGTCCTCAGAGCATGCGCAGACCCGCTAACTGGTGTGTTTACGGACATATTCGCCCGTAGCACTCACTTCTGTCATCATGAAGTGCTTTGAGAGACTAGTCAAGGATCATATCACCTCCACCCTACCTGTTACCCTAAACCCACTCCAATTTGCATACCGCCCCAATAGGTCCACAGACCACGCAATCGCCATCACACTGCACCTGCCCTATCCCATCTGGACAAGAGGAACACCTATGTAAGAATGCTGTTCATTGACTACAACTCAGCATTTAACACCATAGTACCCTCCAAACTCGTCATTAAGCTTGAGACCCTGGGTCTTGACCCTGCCCTGTGCAACTGGGTCCTGAAATTTCTACAGGGAGGAGGTGAGGGCCCTCAGAGTGTGGTGTCAGGAAAATAACCTCTCACTCAACATCAACAAAACACAGGAGATGATCATGGACTTCAGGAAACAGCAGAGGGAGCACCCCCCATCCACATTGACAGGACAGTAGTGGAGAAGTTCCTCGGTGTACACGTCACGGACAAACGGAAATGGTCCACCCACACAGACAGCGTGGTGAAGAAGGCACAACAGCGCCTCTTCAACCCCAGGAGGCTGAAGAAATTTGGCGTGTCACCTAAAACACTCACAAACTTTTACAGATGCACAATTGAGAGCATCCTGTCGGGCTGTATCACCGCCTGGTACGGCAACTGATCCGCCCACAACCGTAAGGCTCTCCAGAGGGTAGTGAGGTCTGCACAATGCATCACCGGGGGCAAACTACCTGCCCTCCAGGACACCTACAGCACCCGATGTCACAGGAAGGCCACAAAGATCATCAAGGACATCAACCACCCGAGCCACTGCCTGTTCACCTCTCTATCATCCAGAAGGCGAGGTCAGTACAGGTGCATCAAAGCTGGGACCGAGAGACTGAAAAACAGCTTCTGTCTCAAGACCATCAGACTGTTAAACAGCCATCACTAACATTGAGTGGCTGCTGCCAACATACAGACTCAAATCTCTTGCCAATTTAATAAATGTAATAAATTGATTTTATAAAGGTATCACTAGTCACTTTAAATAACGCCACTTTAATAATATCTACATATCCTACATTACTCATCTCATATGTATATACTGTATTATATATCAACTGCTGCATCTTGCCTATGCCGCACGGCCATCACTCATCCATATATTTATATGTACATATTCTTATTCATCCCTTTACATTTGTGCGTATAAGGTAGTCGTTGTGAATTTGTTAGATTACTTGTTAGATATTACTGCACTGTCGGAACTAGAAGCACAAGCATTCTGCTACGCTCGCATTAACATCTGGTAACCATGTGTATGTGACCAATACAATTTGATTTGATACATGTTTAAACTTTCGGTCGGGTAGAAGATTTGTTCAGTGCCATTAGTGATGATGGGCTGGCTCCTGTTGGTCAGGGAGGAGTGTTGTGTGAGTGGCAATGCACTGCCGTTTGGTGTGCAGCACGCTCTTCTTCGATGGGGTTTAATGGCGGTTGGCATCCAATGTTAATGGTGCATTACCGCCCCCAGCTGGATAAAACAAAAACAACATTGCGAGAAAGGGGGAAAACGACATCATACAAAATAAAACACGTCAACTAAGAAAGCCCATCCCACTTCTTAAATCCCAGTCCACTCCAAAATACATCCCTACACACGCTCAGGGGCCTGTGATGGCGGTACCCCTTACAAAATATAATCTACCATCTTGTTTGTATTTATTTTCTTTGTCAAATGGTTCCATTCTGTCCGTAAGCGTTAAAACTAAAGACTTAAGTTATGTATATGTAAATAATGTATAGGCTCGACTATGAAATCACAAAGACCCCAAAAAACGTTCAGCGGCATTCACAATGATTCCAATTTTCTTAGACTTCTTCTCCGCTTGTAGTTTATGACCATTTCAATAAATAATACAAAGTCCACCTTTTCAAGAGGTAGCATTTCATTATCCCTCGATTGATGAGAACAGTTCACTGGTGGCTCTACTACCATTGTTTCTGCCCTGCCACTCGTTCCTTCCAATCTTCTCACCACCTCCAGATAGGAGACATGCTGGACACTCCTTCCCCTTGCCACCTCATTCTCCTTCACTCTACCAGGGCACTCCAGGAATTCAGGCGCATTTTCACCTCCACAGTTGCAGCATTTCACTTCATCTGGCGTACGATGCTCTTCCCTCCTGCACACACTTGACACATTACCAACTATTTTACATTAATGACACTGAAGGGGCTCGTGCACAAAAGCTCTTACAGGGTATCTCATGAATCCTAACTTTATTTGAGAAGGGAGAGACTCTTCATCAAAGAACAGTAGCATGGATGAAGTCATTTATTTTCTCCGTCCACCATACAGGTCAGTCGACGTGCAGCCAAACCACTCCATCGATGTTTTCAGTAATATCCTCTGCCTTTATTTCTTGCGCCTCCCCAGAAATAACCCCCTTGATAGGCGACCTGCTGCGAAAATCCATACAGGAAACATTCCACTCCGATATCTTTTTGAGTCTTAAAACACACTTCTTCTGCTCTGCAGACATGCCAAAAAATCGAAATAAGACCACTATTTGTGACTCTCACCAACTCCACACTTTGATCAAAAAACCCTCACTCCGACTACAAACGAGTCCAGTGGTTTCCTCCACCACAGCGTTACTTCTCCTGTTTCCCTCTTTCTTCACCACTGTAACCCACTCATTCTCACTGTCTGTGCTATTAGCTTCACTCGACTCACTAAAACAAGACCTCAGTTTCTGCCATTTTCTCCACGATCAACATCACCCAAATCGCGCCTTTCCTAGTCGTGCAGCACGTTGGCAGCGCAACGCGGCCGGTATGGATTGACAACCCAAATCATTGCGTGGCCGGATAGAAATGTGTAACGCCTCGTGTTTGACATGTGACACGTGCACTAGTCTATTACTCACGTTATGACTGGCTTGTGATCATTGCCCTTGCTAGTTTGATTGTATTGACATTCCCAGCCTTAATTAGTCGTTTTTGTTCAAAATATTGAGTCATCGAAGCTGAAACAGTGCACCCCGAATGGATGGAGGAAGCAAACAATGTATCAGGACAGCTTTTATTTACAACCTGACAGCAATATGTTTTGGACTACCAAGAAATGTATCGGTGAATTATATTAATCATGCATTGAACTGTATCCATCTATTTTGCCAGCAATGCCAGCAAACGTCATGGGATTTTGAGTCAAATATAACCTATTTTTAAAAGCTATTATAAAGTTGGTTTTGTAGCATAAACTGGGAGTTTGATATTTTTGACTGATCCTATGATTGTTTGTTTCATATCTGCAAAGTAGGTAAAACACTGTCAGTTCCACTTTAAGCCTGAAATAGCATTTTAACAAATTCAGGACATGGAAAAAAGTCCTTATTTCTTGTTTTCCTACCGTGTCAGGACATTGTGGTGACTTGTCAGGACATTGTGGTGACTTGTCAGGACATTCTAGTGACTTGTCAGGACATTGTGGTCTTGATAAGGTAGGAAAACATGTCCACAGACAGACAGACAGACAGACAGACAGACAGACAGACAGACAGACAGACAGACAGACTCCATTCCTCCTAATTTCTCTATTATGGTCTCTCAGTCTAAATCTCTCGGTCTCTCTCTCTCGGTCGCTCTCTCTCGGGCTCTCTCTCTCGGGCTCTCTCGGCCTCTCTCTCTCTCTTGATCTCTCTCTCTCTGTTGATTCTGTTTTCAGTGTAGCACCACAGCACCCCCACCATGCCACCCTCTCACTCTTTGCCTGCTCTCATTCACCTCCTCCCTCTCCTCTCCTCCCTCCCTCCCTTTTTCTTGAGGTTCAAAGTGTTTTATTTTCAGCGGTATGAAATAGCAGTGCCCCCGGAGGAGGCAAACCTGTGTGCTGCTCTTCTCTTCAATCTCTACCTCTAACATCACACTATCTCTCTCTTTCTCACACTCTCTCTCTCTTTCTCACACTCTCTCTCTCTTTCTCCCACTCTCTCTCTCTTTCTCACACTCTCTCTCTCTTTCTCACACTCTCTCTCTCTTTCTCACACTATATCTCTCTTTCTCACACTCTCTCTCTCTTTCTCACAGTATCTCTCTCTTTCTCACACTACCTCTCTCTCACAGTATCTCTCTCTTTCTCACACTCTCTCTCTCTTTCTCACATTATCTCTCTCTTTCTCACACAACCTCTCTCACAGTATCTCTCTCTTTCTCACACTCTCTCTCTTTCTCACATTATCTCTCTCTTTCTCACACTACCTCTCTCTCACAGTATCTCTCTCTTTCTCACAGTATCTCTCTCTTTCTCACACTACCTCTCTCTCACAGTATCTCTCTCTTTCTCACAGTATCTCTCTCTTTCTCACACTACCTCTCTCACAGTATCTCTCTCTTTCTCACAGTACCTCTCTCTTTCTCACTCTCTCTCGCTACAACACTTCCACTCCTTTGTTTTTTTACTTTCCCACCTTTCCTTATTATTTTTGTGCACACCCCCGTCTTTTATGCATATTTTATTTACCATGAAGTTACAAGGCATGTTGTACAGTTGTTTGTTTGTTTATGTACATGTTTATATATTCATGTTCAAATACATCATAGAGACGTTGTTTAGTATGTAGAATATTGTAGAAAAACACAATGGGAGCATTTTCAGTTATACAGATTATAGACATGTCTGAGGTGATATTATGGGGGATTTCAACCTGTGCCATATGTTGAGGGATGGCTGGGAGGGACAGGCTACACAGAGGGGTACTAAACTGAACCCTCCAGCTACAGCTGAAATCAGGAACCAGGCGGTGTGTAAAATAATGAGTAGGCTAAGCACCCCCACGGTACCCGTTTCACCGTCTCTCATTCTCCCCCTCTGTACTTCTTGCTCTCGCTAACTCTCTTTCTCACTAACTTTCCCTCTCCTCTCTTCCTCTCTCCATCCCTCCCCCCCTCTCTCTCTCTCTCTCTCTCTCTCTCTCGCCTCTGCAGCTTTTTCAGATTAAACCCAGTGATATGTTTCCCATTAACACTACAATAGAGAGACAGAATGGAGCAATCTCCTGTACTGTGCAGATAGCTGGCTATGGCGTCACACTTATCTCTCAGCCTTCTCAACACAATATTAGGCCTACATAGCAGGAGTTTAGCATATTTTCTTGGTTCCAGGCTATTCCTTCTTAATAATATAATAATTATTCAACTAATTATGATAGAGGGTTAGAGGGCATTCATTTTCAATTACTTTGTTCAACAATACTGTTGTAGGTTTTGGAGGGATATTTTTGTTTAGGTTTCATAAGTGGATGAATGCATTGGAAGAATGATGTGATGATAATGACTGTAATAAGTACAGGTCCACCGTCAAAATTCCACAGAGGTGAAAATATGGTCAAGTCTGCTAGTAGATAACCAATGGTATAAATGATTACTGCTTTAAGAGTTCCTTAACATATGTAGCCCACGTGTTTCATGTCCCCTTTTCTGCATTGCCTCTCTAAGTCTAACCTCGTTCAGTGCATCATTAGCTGGTTCTAGTAGATCACATTACTGTAACATGTGTACGTGTGCTTTCCGGTAGCACGCACACTCTATCAAGCTATTTATACATCTATTAGTCTGTGCCTGTGTGTACCCAATTGATACCAAGGACACTATAAACTATCCAGATGTGCACTAGGGGCCACTGTCCTGTCCCCTAGTCCCACATGCTATCGCTCAGCAGAAATACACTACACTATACACTGGTCAAAAGGTTTAGAACACCTACTCATTCAAGGGCTTTTCTTTATTTTTACTATTTTCTACATTGTAGAATACAAGTGAAGACCTCAAAACTATGAAATAACACATATGGAATCATGTAGTAACCAAAAAAAGGGTTAAATAAATCTTCAAATAGCCACCTTGATGGCAGCTTTGCACACTCTTTGCATTCTCTCACCCAGCTTCATGTGGTAGTCACCTGGAATGCATTTAAATTAACAGGTGTGTGCCTTATTAAAAGTTCATTTATGGAATTTATTTCCTTCTTGATGCGTTTGAGCCAATCAGTTGTGTTGTGACAAGGTAGGGGGGGGTATACAGAAGATAGCCCTAGTTGGTAAAATACCAAGTCCATATTATGGCAAGAACAGCTCAAATATGCAAAGAGAAACAAGAGTCCATCTTTACTTTAAGATATGAAGGTCAGTCAATACGGAACATTTCAAGAACTTTGAACGTTTCTTCAAGTGCAGTCGCAAAAACCATCAAGCTCTATGATGAAACTGGCTCTCATGAGAACCGCCACAGGAATGGAAGACCCAGAGTTACCTCTGCTGCAGAGGATAAGTTCATTAGAGTTACCAGCCTCAGAAATTGCAGCACAAAAAAATGCTTTACAGAGTTCAAGTACCAGACACATCTCAACATCAACTGATCAGAGGAGACTGTGTGAATCAGGCCTTCATGGTCGAATTGCTGCAAAGAAACCACTACTAAAGGACAACAATAAGCAGATGAGACTTGCTCAGGTCAAGAAACACGAGCAATGGACATTAGACCGGTGGAAATGTGTATTTTGGTCTGGAGTCCAAATTGGAGATTTCTGGTTCCAACCACCGTTTCTTTGTGAGATGCGGTGTGGGTGAACGGATGATCTCTGCATGTGTATTTCCCACCATAAAGCATGGAGGAGGTGTTATGGTGTGGGGGTGCTTTGCTGGTGACACTGTCTGTGATTTATTTTGAATTCAAGGCACACTTAACCAGCCTGGCTACCAGGGCATTCTGATACGCAATCCCATCTGGTTTGGTCTTAGTGGGACTATGATTTGTTTTTCATCAGGACAATGACCCAACACACCTCCAGGCTGTGTAAGGGCTATTTTACCAAGAAGGAGAGTGATGGAGTGTTGCATCGGATGACCTGGCCTCCAAGGTCCCCTGACCTCAACCAAATTGAAATGGTTTGGGATGAGTTGGACCGCAGAGTGAAGGAAAAGCAGCCAACAAGTGCTCAGCATATGTGGGAACTCCCTCAAGACTGTTGGGAAAGCATTCCAGGTGAAGCTGGTTGAGAGAATGCCAAGAGGTGGCAAATCTGTCATCAAGGCAAAGGGTGGCTACTTTGAAGAATCTCAAATATAAAATAGATTTTGATTTGTTTAACACTTTTCTGGTTACTACATGAGTCCATATGTGTTATTTCATAGTTTTGATGTCTTCACTATTATTCTACAATGTAGAAAATAGTAAAAATAAAGAAAAACCCTTGAATGAGTCGGGGTTCTAAAACTTTTGACCGGTAGTGTATGTCACACAGAGATATGTTTGTACACTAGTCATAGTCAACCACCCAAAGGCTTCAGTGTTCAATTACGTAACTAGACAGCCAGAACTTTCCCATCACCAATTATTGGAAAGAATTAGGATTTGGGGCCCTTGTATATAGTTGAGATTTTCACCTTGAGCCCAAACCCCTTAAAACCCCTCTTTTTAATTTGTTGGCTGTTAGCCCAAGCCAGTGTGTCACTGTGCAGAGGTCAAAGGCCAGCAGGGCCAGGTATCTACTGTAAGCTTGCCCTCTTGGGGACCTTCAATGCTGCAGAAATGTTTTGGTACCCTTCCCTACGGTGAACCATGGTGGTGGCAGCATCATGCTGTGGGTGGTGGCAACATCGTGTTGTGGAATGTTTTTCAGTGGCATGGACTGGGAGACTAGTCAGGATCGAGGCAAAGATGAACAGAGTAAAGTACAGAGAGATCCTAGATGAAAACCTGCTCCAGAGTGCTCAGGACCTCAGACTGGGGCGAAGGTTCACCTTCCAACAGGACAATGACACAGCTAAGCACACAGACAAGTCTCTTAATGTCCTTGAGTGGCCCAGCCAGAGTCCGGATTTGAACCTGATTGAACATCTCTGGAGAGACCTGAAAATAGCTGTGCAGCGACGCTCCCCATCCAACCTGACCGAGCTTGAGAGGATCTGCAGAGAGGAATGGAAAAAACTCTGCAAATACAGGTGTGCCAAGCTTGTAGCGTCATACCCAAGAAGACTCAAGGTTGTAAACGCTGCCAAAGGTGCTTCAACAGAGTTAAGGGGCTGAGTACTTATGTAAATGTGATATTTTGGTTTTAAATGTTTAATACATTTGCAAAAATGTATAAAAACATGTTTTTGCTTTGTCATTATGGGGTATTTTGTGTAGATTGATGAGGGGGGGAAAGGATTTAATCAATTTTAGAACAAGGCTGTAACCTAACAAAATTAGAAAAAAGTCAAGGGGTCTGAATACTTTACTGTCTTTTCACCTCTGTGGAATTTTTAGGGTGGGCTGTGCTTTTGCGTCTACATTTGGCTGTGTGTGTGTACCCAAAAGCTCTGGGAGCCATTCACACAGGCCAGCATATCGTATGCCATGCTGCTGGGTGCCAGCCTTCCAGTCTGGGCTGAGGGAAAGAGGTCATGTCTGGTGCTAGCTGGCTGCTTAAATTAGCAGAGACGTGGGGTGTAGAGTGCACCCCACCCGCTCCCCAAGCTGTCTCACAAGTGAATATATGAGAGAGAGGGAGAGAGTGGGAGAGAGAGTGGGAGAGAGAGTGGGAGAGAGAGTGGGAGAGAGAGTGGGAGAGAGAGAGGGAGAGAGAGAGGGAGAGAGAGAGAGAGAGGGGGAGAGAGTGTACATGTGGCAGGTTAGCGTTTTTCGTCATGAATCTTGTTCTGGAGGCAGCTCTGCAGTGTGGTCATTAGCTGGCACAGCCACAACGTCATAACATCTGATAACCTTAAACCTAACCTTAACCCCACTGTTAACCCGAATGCCTAACCCTAACCTTACATGTTCATGAATTGTTACATTTTAGCCAATTTTGACTTTACAGTTGGCCTGTCTAGCGGAAATCGCTCAGTTCAGCCTCAAGGACAAGACTCATGACAATAAACGTCAACCTGCATTTGAACTGGACCTCGCAGCTCCGACCGCAGACTTTGATAAGGTCACACAAGGCACTGGCAGGTGTAATGCATATATGTTGGACAAAGCATTATCTCATTGGATCTAAGTTGTTGCCCTGTTCTCTCTGTCCATTCTGCCCCTCCGACTTCCCTGTAGTCTATCTTGTCGGTGGTGGTTTTTTGGACTGCTGCTCATTCGCATACGGAGAATAGATCTAGCTCCATTGTCTAGCCTCTCGACGTGGAAACCTGAGTGGTTTCAGTCTTGCGGTCATATCGATGAATCACGAGCTGCGTGAGTGACACCCTCATTATATCTCTTGTCAGCCCGATGGCTGTAGATTGTGTGATTAATCCTGTTCTCTCGTCCCTCTTATTGATTCGTAACGTGGCAATCAGCAGTTGAAACAATAACAAATCCGCCCCCTGTTTCGGGTAAAAAGGGATGGCGCTTGAGAACTGTAACCACACTCAAATTGATAGACACAGCTATGGATACAAGGGCTGACCATCCCATGATATCAAAATGATAGTTTTAACCGTGTTTTGAGGCTACATAGTGTTTGTTTACGTTTACTGTGTTTACAAGCCGCGCTTATATTTGGGCTTCTGATGGGGTACGACAGTTGAACTAAGCTCATGAGGTATTTCTAAGTTATATTCTACACAAATCAATGGGTATATATCATTCATTTCTAAGTCCAAAAATGTATGTAGCAGATTGCCCCTTTAAGTCAACGATTCTATCTAACAAGTTTTTCCGGAGGCTAGTCCTCTTCCTTCATGGCTCTTCTCATCCCAGGTTGCTGACCAGGGCAAATTTTTCTCCTCTATCTCCTCTATCATGTTTCTTCCCTGACCATGGCTTACATGAAAATCCTGTTTTCTAGCATTGGTGATAGGGTTTCAGGTGTGCGATTGTAGCTGAGTTGCACTTGGGGAAGGGTTCGAACTCCAACCTAATCATTCATGCAGGCGAAGGCCTTGACTGAAAGAACAGGAGCACAGCAAATATGCTTTTAGAAATGGTGCTACTGCATTTTGTTTTGGGATGTTTTGTCCGTCGTTCAATAGCGGTTGTCTCAAATGTTAAACGCGCTTGTTGCTCACGTGTGGGCTGGTTTGAGCTTGTTCAGTACGGGTTGAAGTTCTGGATTTTTGTTTAGTTGTTGCTCTCTGCATTGTTGGTAAGGGCCCGTAGGTAAGCATTTCACTGTTAGTCCCCACCTGTTGTTTACGAAGCATGTGACGAATAAAATTTGATTTGAGAGAAGAAAAAAAAGCACACACAAGATATCACACACACACACACAAAATAACACACACACACGTGCATAAACACTTGTTCCTGCTGATTCCCACCGCTCTCTCCACCACCTCACTGAGGAGACAAGCACCGAATGCTAATCACCATTCAAAGAATATTGAGGAGTGCGTGTGTGCTGCGCGCGTGAGTGTGTGTGTGTGCTGCGCGCGTGAGTATGTGTGTGTGACTGGAGGAGGGAGTTGGAAGTCTGTGATTCGCTGCCGACAGACAGAGAGAGCGAGCGAGAGAGAGGGAGGGGATGGATAGAGGGAGGGGCTCATATAGAGAAGAGAGCACATACACAGTTGCCGTCAGGTCTCTCTCCTCAGTACGATTCCGGCAGCTCTCCGACACAGAACCAAAAAGATAGACGACTGAAAGACAGAGAGAAACAAGGAGGGAAAGACAACAGCAGGAGGACAAGCTTTTCTCTAACCCCCCACCCCACCCCTCCAGAGGGCACAATGGGAAGAGATTTGGAACCTTGAAAAGAAGCATTGAGAGATGGCACGTTGAAGAACAAGGAGAAGGTGATAAAAGAATTGAGGGATGAAAGAAGTGAGGGATCAAAGAAGTGAGGGATCAAAGAAGTGAGGGATCAAAGAAGGAGTAGATGCCGACAAGGGACCCGGACAGATGGACAGACGCTGATCTCCTAAAATAGAGGGGTAGCCATCCCTCCATCATTCTGGGTGACGGACAAAAGGGTGTTCATCTTCCATCTTACACTGGGAGCAACAGGATATAACATAGCCCCCTTTAACTCTACTGGGTACACTGTACCAGGCAGTCCTACGGTATCTTGTTCCTCTCTTCTCTTTTTAACTGGACGTTGGTCTAGTTAGACAGTTCCTTCAATTCGTCTCCTGTTTCTTCATTACTTTTTGTTTGTGTTTTGGGGGCAAGTGACGCAATCGAGAGTGCTATTTGGGATCCCTGCTCGAGAAGTGGGAGGAGTCCTATGTGGACTCTTTACGTTGTGTGTGTGTGTGTGTGCGTTTCTATGTGTGTGTTTGTGTTTCTATGTATGCGAGCCTCTGTGCTTTTTACCTCCTTATTTCTGCCCTTGGCACCCATCTGTTTCATGCTGGCTGTCCTTTCACACCTCTGCAAGTGTTGCGCACCATCTGTGTGTGTGTCATCGTGAGTGAGTGAGTCTGTCAACGTGAGGGTGTGTCATTGGGAGTGAATGTAAGTATCTGTCACCCACAGTTACGCCACTGGTCAAAAGTTGGCCAATTACCATTTTTGGAGGCACAGCCCGGCATACTGTTTAAGCTGGGCAGAAGGGGGACAGAGGGCCTGCATAGCCAACAGCTGTCAAGGGAACAGTTTGAGAGATTCTACTGTCTTTTCCCAATAGGACCGGTAGGACTATTATTAAACCTCCTGGAGGATCAATTCAATGAGGATCTGATCCAAGAACAGTGTTAACTGATCACCTGATACGCCCACCTGTGGACGGTGTCGCTTGGGAATACATTCAATCCAAAATGTCAGTGTGACATTGAGTGGCAATGAAGGAATTGCCATACTATGTTTTATAGATGAACTGTCCGATCATCCATTATTTGATCAGATTCCAGATTACCTAATGAATGAGTGTGTGTGTGTGAGAGAGAGTGTGTACCACAGTTTGATGCTCTCGGGGACGCCGTGAGAGTGACAGCAGCAACCCGCTGTTTCCTGCGACAGACGGCCCTCTATGAACTGTCACTCAACTGCTTGGCCCTCAGTCTCGTCACTGTACTTAAGAGCTGCCAAGACAGACTGACAGACAGACAGACAGACAGACAGACACCTTTTCCCTCATGTTCTTGGCCATGCCCTACTGTACAGCTCTCTGAACAGAAAGACGAAATCTGGGTGTATCTGGAACCATCGCTTGGCTGTGTGCAGTGTGTACCTTTCTCTGATTAGCCTATCTAGTCCTGCTGTGTAACATTACCCTCAGGGGGGCCATGATCGGCGTGAACAGCTTGCACTCGGCGGGGCGCCTGCGCTCGCGCTCCCTATGCTCGGTCCGCTATGGCCGAGACTTCCGGATGATTGACCCTTTCCGCTACCCCCGTACGCCCCGCTCGCGCTCCCTCAAGCCCCTTATGTTCCCAGACCTGCTGGGCAAGGCCCAAGACGGACAGAACCACCCGCAGGCCCGCAAGAGGAAGAAGGTACAATGTGCCACCCGGGTAAGACACCGACTAACATAGCACGACCTGCTGCGTTTCACTGTTTGACACTTAATTCATTGCATGTGTTAAGGTGGGGTTGTGTTTCAAGCACTTTCTTATTTCTGATGACATTGTTTATCGCTGTCATGTCAACGCACTGTAAAATGCCATGCCTAGCACTGTCGATGTTTGTAATTTAGGGCCATTTTTGTCTGTCAACCAAAGACAATGCAACCATGTACATCCACAGATTCATACATTTATATATGACTTTTATAGGGTTGTGAATAATTTGTGAGTTGAGTAGATTGCAGATTGGGTGATTACCAGGCTGACAGGCCCTTCCGTAATCTAGGCTACCGCATGTTGTGTGTAGTAACCGGTGGTAACACCAGCCCTCAAGGCTGACTCTCATTCGCTGTCCGGGTGCTGTGGGACGCTGACGGAGCGCGTAGGTGAAGGTGACGAAGATTCATCCTGATCTGAATGAGGCCGACTGCTCCCAGTGACACTGATTACGCCTCTACACCCTGTCCTCCCCCTCTCTCTCCCCCTCTTATGGTTCTGACAGGGCCTCCCCATACATCTCACTTATTCCCACATGAACCCCCCCCCCTCACCCCCACACCTCCATTACTTTATACTCCCCTCCACCGACTCCTTGGCAGTCAGGACCAGTGTAATGTGCATATTAACATCTGTCTCTCTCAGCTTGATTTCTTTCCAATGTACTACTACTGTAATGCCAATAATTATGGACCCCCTATATGTCTCAGCTATACGACTTACTCTCATGTTTAATGTTGTGCTTTCGGGTCAGTTTGCCTGGTTTTCCAATCGGAGTCAAATATTAACAGGATTTGTAATTACATTTGAGCGTCTCTATGTAGAAACCAATAATTGACTCAAATCTGACCATGAATCTCAATTTAATGACATTTCTCAATGAGCCACTATGGCTATAATTGCTGTTGCTACTAGCAACAGTAGATCAATCCATCTGTTTTTCGGGTTCACAAATTCACCCCCGGATTTGATGCTGAAGACTTTTGTGCTACAAAAGAGAGTGCATCGAAATTAGACTTTGAAATGGGCCAACGCCGGCTTTCCACGAAGACGGCCCTTATCTGCGCTGAATATTCATATTCATGAAGCTTGTAACACAGTTTGAGTCTCGATTTTTATACAGCACGTCTCCATAGCAAGGGGACATTTGAGCCCAGAACCTAAAATCCAAAAAGGTCTGGCTGCTCATGAATATTCAGACGTATTTCAATTAGTGCCTGTTTAATAGGAAACGTAGGACATTAGTTTGAATGGATACACTGCATCAAACACATTGTTCATTTCAATGGGTTTGCCTGAGAAACCACAGCTCAATATTATGTCTAGAACAGTCAGTGAAACCCAACACTAACTTTTAATCAACTCGATCGAATTGAATATCATCAGAATCAGTTTCTTAAATCATACAAAATGTGAAAATAAATAACCTCAGACTGATTTCAATGGCAGATAAGACTTAACTACCTTGTACAGCCATTTGTCCCATCTCCTTATGAAAACAGCATTGTATATTTTCCCAGACTTCAGAGGATCTGGGAGGTACGTGGGGATGATGTACTTCCTGCTAGAGTCCTCTCCATCGCGTCAGCTGTCACAGTTGTCCGTCAGTCCCTTCTAGGCCTTGATCTGAATTCACCATCAGGGGCTGATAGCTCTTACTCCTCTTCCTCTAAACTCCTTTCACAGAACCTCAGTGCTAAACGGTAGATCATATTCCGCTAGCATATCCCATTGTCACTAACAGGGGCTGGATTGGAATAGGAATGTCTAAATGGCTTGGCTGTCACAGGAGATTAATAGGAAAGCGAAACGCGGGGACTCCAAAAGCCTGTTGTATTTATCAAAGAGGGTGCACACAGAAACTGCAGCCTTTTTCTTTCAATCCCATTTTGCCTGCTGTGTTATTCCATAGACTCCCCTTAAAGGGGCAATCAGCAGTTGCTACATACATTTTTGGACTTGTAAATTAATGATGTCTACCCATTGATTCTTGAAGAATATAACAGAAATAGTGCATGAGTTTAGGTCAACGGTCGTGTTTGCCCTAAAGAGGATTCTTGAAAGGAAGGAGGAGACAAGTGATTGATTGGTTAACTGGCTTTCTGACTGAGTAGTTTATTGATTGATGGATTCAACCATTTGTTTCTCCCGGGTGAATCTGTGTACTATTTCGTCATTATTATCTAATGGATTTTTCTTCCACAGGCCCTGTACAACTCAATCAAGAATGAGAAGCTTCAATGGACAATGTGAGTTCCACTTTAATGCCTTGTTATCAACAGTATATACAGTATTTGTGCATTTAAGTGTATGTTCTGACACACACACACACACACAGAGAGAGAGAAACACACAGAAACATACTTCACTCAGAGTCCACACACACACACAGTTCACCTAGAGTCCATACACACGCATAGTATTTGGATAGTGAAGAGTATTGGTTGATTCGATAGCATCCTTATTAATGACGTGCATGTTGTCAGGTTGTGATGGAAACATTTGTGTGTCAAGGGTTGCTATTCTGGATCTCAGCTCACTGTGCTTCAGAGATGCCAATTAAGTCTCTGGCTTTCCAAGCTTTGTTGCCATAGTTACAGCACCATGGCTACAGCTACATAGCGACCGTTCTGCTCTTGCCTCTGTGTTCCGGTGCAAGCACAATCACACACTTCTGACGACACACACACACACACACACACACACACACACACACACACACACACACACACACACACACACACACACACACACACACACACACACACATACACACACACACACACACACACACACACACACACACACCTATCATTCCAATAAAAGGGTCCTCATTGCATCCTGTACAAAGGTGTGACCACAGCCTCCCACTACCTTCACAAAAATAGCAGCACTCCCAGAGCAGCTGACTGAAAAGTGGTCAGAGGAACAGGTCTGGGAACAGATCCACAGAGAGAGAGGCAATCCAGTTCAAACATCTCCACAGAAACAGACACCCAATTAAAATACATGGCCATGATGCTGGGGACAAGAGGCTGAGGATAGACTAGTCATTTTTAGACACATCTATACAGATACGAGAGAGAGAGAGAGAGAGAGAGAGACCCAGACCCATCTGCTCTATTATTCCTTCTATTCTGCTAATCTTGCTCTCCTCCATTATTGGCTCTAATCATCATGTCTTCCATTGTTTCCTATCCTGCTAGCTTTTATCGCCCGTTAGAAAAAAGAGATAAGAAGAACCTATTTCACTGGCATTACAAAATAGACACCACCTCACACAACGTTATCATAATAATACCAATATACCAGTCCCGTTTCAATGATGTTTTTATTCATTTGTTTATAAGGGACCATGCAAATAGTACCTAAAGCTACACACCTCATTTGCATGATGATGATTTTCACAGATTTTGGTTACGATAAGGATTATTCGGATATCATGACTGAAATGCTTTCTATCTTCACGGTAATCTACGCCAGGCGTTGTGATTACTTCTGCTCTGCATCAGGTACCCTATTCATAGTACACATATTTCACATGACCACAACTGTATACAGTCAGTGACAGGTGTCATGTCTGTTCTAATGGGAAGTGTCACAGGTATGACAAGACTATTGTGTTACACTACATGACCAAAAGTATGTGGACACCTGCTTGTCGAACATCTCATTCCAAAATCATGCGTATTAATATGGAGTTGGTCCCCCTTTTGCTGCTATAACAGCCTCCATCTCTTCTGGGAAGGTTTTCCACTATATGTTGGAACATTACTGCGGGGACTTGCTTCTATTCAGCCACAAGAGCGTTAGTGAGGTCACGCACTGATGTTGGACGATTAGGCCTGGCTCGCAGTCGTTGTTCCAATTCATCCCAAAGGTGTTTGATGGGGTTCAGTTCAGGGCTCTGTGCAGGCCAGTCAAGTTCTTCCACACCGATCTCGACAAACAACTCGGTATGGACCTCGCTTTGTGCACGGGGGCATTGTCATGCTGAAACAGGAAAGGGCCTTCCCCAAACTGTTAGAAGCACAGAATCATCTAGAATGTAATTGTATGCTGTAGCGTTAAGATTCCCATTCACTGGAACTAAGGGGCCTAGCCCGAACCATGAAAAACAGCCCCAGACCATTATTACTCCTCCACCAAACTTTACAATTAGCACTATGCGTTGAAGCAGGTAGCATTCTCCTGGCATCCGTAATACCCATATTTGTCCGTCGGACTGCCAGATGGTGAAGCGTGATTCATCACTCCAGAGAATGCGTTTCCACTACTCCAGAGTCCATTGGTGATGAACTTTATACCACACCAGCCGACGCTTGGCATTTCACATGGTGATCTTAGGCTTGTGTGCGGCTGCTCGGCCATGAAAACCCATTTCCTGAAGCTCCCGACGAACAGTTCTTGTGCTGCATTTCTTCCAGAGGCAGTTTGGAACTCGGTAGTGAGTGTTGCAACCGAGGACAGACTCAGCGGTCCTGTTCGTTGTGTGGCAGCTGAGCCGTTGTTGCTCCTAGATATTTCCACTTAACATTAACAGCACTTACAGTTGACCGGGGAAACTCTGCCAGGGCAGACGTTTGATGAACTGACTTGTTGGAAAGGTGGGATCCTATGCGTTGAAAGTCACTGAGCTCTTCGGTATGGGCCATTCTACTGCAAATGTTTGTCTATGGAGATTGCATGGCTGTGTGCTCGATTTTATACACCCCCCAGCAACGGGTGTGGCTGAAATAGCCGAATCCACTCATTTGAAGGGGTGTCCACATACTTTTGTATAAAAAGTGTATGTTACCGTTAGCTTGCTGTGCAGCAATGTCCTCACACATTCCCAGCCTAAGACCTCAAGAGCTACCTGGATAACTGCAAGCAGATGGTGAGGTGGAGAACATACCATTCTAACTCACAGCCAGTCCCAGCTGGAGTTCCCCAGGGTGGTGTGCTCTCTCCCCTACTGTTTGTGCTATGCATGAACACCCTAGACTCCAGCCTTCCAATCAGCATCCATCCTGTCAAGTGTGCTGATGACCTCACACTCATAGAGTTGTTTCCTGGCAATCTACCTGGCATAACACAAGCAGCCGTCAATGCAGTGGCTGAGTGTGGAAAAACCAACTGCCTGTATGTGAACGAAAAGAAAACTACGGATATGCTCATCAGCTTCAGAAAGGCTGCTGGCTGACAAGGCTTTTCTACCTGTAAACTGCCTCCCAGTTGAGTGTTTGGAGTTTTTCCGACGGATAGGTGTGATGATGTCAGCTGACCTGTACTGGGACGAGCATGTCCGGTATATCCTAAAAAAGCTTCAACCAAGGATCTACTACCTAAGTGAAGCAAGACAAGCTGGCCTCCCAACTGAAGTCCTACTGCAGATATACTTGACCTTCATCCGTCCCAATCATGGAGTATGCCTCGCCAGTGTGGCCTGGCCTTCCAAAGTGCCTCTCTGAAGACTTAGAAGGCATTCAGAGACGAATCTGCTGCGTCATTGGCACTCCCTGCAACTCACTCCCATCTCTGGAGAGCAGGCATGATGAACCTACAGTCAAGACCTTCAAAGGGCTCCTGCATAGCCACACAAATCCTCTGCACTAGTTTCTACCCTACACAGAGACCGCATAATCTAAGGAGTTTAAGGCAATACTCTATCGTAGAGGTCCCCAATTACATTTCGTGGGACAATTTTCCCTTGGCGGACGGTCGGGGGGCCAGATATATATATATATATTTGGTACACTGCAAATTGACCGCAAGAATCCGAAACACAGTATAGTATTTGACAAAAACAGAATAATTTCAAACCTTGATTATATTGGGACATGATCACATATGCCTCTCTATCTATGCGTGGGAATACTTTCAGAAATTAAAATAACTTTGAGCTGATTTCCTGGTTATTTTACAGTCTTATGTCCAACAACATAAACAAATGTTTTTTTTATACGTTATTATAAATACTGTATACTGAACAAAAATATAAATGCAACATGCAACAATTTCAACAATTTTACTGAATTACAGTTCATATAAGAAGACAGTCAATTAATTAACTCATTAGCCCCTAATCTATGGACTGCACATGACTGGGCAGGGGCACAGCCCACCCACTGGGGAGCCAGGCCCAGCCAATCAGAATGATTTTCCCCCCCACAAAAGGCCTCTGTTACAAATAGAAAAACTCCTCAGTTTAATCAGCTGTCTGGGTGGCTGGTCTCAGACGATCCTGCAGGTAAAGCCGTCTGTAGAGGTCCTGGTCTGGCGTGGTTTTGAGACCGGTTGGACGTACTGACAACCTTTAACAGTTAATTATCTGGCAACAGCTCTGGTGGACATTCCTACAGTCAGCATACCAATTGCACGCTCCCTCAAAACTTGAGACATCTATGGCATTGTGTTGTGTGACAAAACTGCACATTTTATAGTGGCCTTTTATTGTCCCCAGCACAAGGTGCACCTATGTAATGATCGTGCTGTTTAATCAGCTTCTTGATATGCCACTTGATATGACATTATTCTAAAATGTATGAAATAAAATGTTTTCCTCACCAGTTTACATACAATACCCCATTATGACAAAGTAAAAACAGGTTTTTTGACATTTTTGCAAATGTATTACATATACAAAACAGAAATATATTTTTTACATAAGTATTCCAACCCTTTGCTATGAGACTCGAAATTGAGCTCATGTGCATCCTGTTTCCATTGATCATCCTTGATGTTTCTACAACTTGATTGGAGTCCACCTGTGGTAAACTCAATTGATTGGACGTGATTTGGAAAGGCAAACACCTGCCTATATAAGGTCCAACAGTTGACAGTGCATGTCATAGCAAAAACTAAAAAGTATTGATACCCCTTGACTTTTTCCACATTTTGTTAGTGTGAAGCAGGTTTTCATCAAGGATCTCTCTGTACTTTGCTCCGTTCATCTTTCCCTCTTTCCTGACTAGTCTCCCTGTCCCTGCCGCTGAAATACCTCCCTACAGCATGATGCTGCCACCACCATGCTTCACCGTAGGGATTGTGCCAGGTTTTTTGCAGACGTGACACTTGGTATTCAGGCCGAACAGTTCAATCTTGGTTTCATCAGATCAGAGAATCTTGTTTCTCATGGTCTGAGTTCTTCAGGTTCCTTTTGGAAAAATCCAAATGGGCTGTCATGTGCCCTTTACTGAGGAGTGTCTTCCGTCTGGCCATTCCACCATAAAGGCCTGATTGGTGGAGTGCTGCAGAGATGGTTGTCCTTCTGGAAGGTTCTCCCATCTCCATAGAGGAACTCTGGAGCTCTGTCAGAGTGATCATCCGGTTCTTGGTCACTTCCCTGATCAAGGCCCTTCTCCCTCGATTGCTCAATTTGGCCAGGTGACCAGCTCTAGGAAGAGTCTTGGTGGTTCCAAACTTCTTCCATTGAAGAAGCATGGCCACTGTATTCTTTGGGAACTTGTGTTTTATGTTATGACATCATATTTAATGTACGTATGTTTCAGCAAGGTGTTCAAATAAACCTACACCTAGTCAACCTGTTCACTCTCTTCCTCCTCCGCACCACAACCCCATCCCCCTCTCCTCCCCTCTTTAATATGGCTCCTTCTATTGACTGATTTCCTTATATGAGCTGTAATTCAGTAAAATCATTGAAATTGTTGTATGTTGTGTTAATTTTTTTGTTCAATATATATTGCATTTGGAACGTATTCAGACCCCTTCCCTTTTTAAACATTTTGTTACGTTACAGCCTTATTCTAAAATGTATGAAATAAAATGTTTTCCTCATCAATTTACATACAATACCCCATAAAGACAAAGTGAAAACAGTTTTTTTGACATTTTTGCAAATGTATTACAAATACAAAACAGAAATACCTTTTTTACATAAGTATTCAGACCCTTTGCTATGAGACTTGAAATTGAGCTCAGGTGCATCCTGTTTCCATTGATCATCCTTGATGTTTCTACAACTTGATTGGAGTCCACCTGTGGTAAATTCAATTGATTGGACATGGCTCATCTTAGCTTTGTCTTTCTAGGCTTTTGTTTTCTCTCCTCTTTTTAGCTCCCTCGCTCCCTCATTTCCATCCATCCCCTCGCTCTCTCTCTCTCTCTCTCGCTCTCTCTCTCTCTCTCTCCCTCTCTTTCTCTCCCTTTTATTTTGACTCAGTGTAGAGTGGGATTCACACAGACCAGCAGTTACCAGGCAACAGGCTAGAACTCTGAGACACATGCTCATCAGCTCTCACTAGCTCTCCATCATGCTCTCTCTCGTGTAGAGCTAACTGTTGTTATATACGGCTGGTTACTCATATCATACTCTGAAAGGGTTACAAGGGAAGCCATTTTGATGGTGGTTTGCATGTCTATTTTGAATGTGAACTTTTACACATGGTGAGGTAACGAGTGTAGTCCTCGTTTCAACTGGGTTCGACTGATTTTGGGTGGATTGACTGACTAGTATTGGGAAACGTTATAGGAAAGGTTTCGCTTTTAACATGAGTCATCCTCTTAACTGCTGCCTCAGGTCCAGATCATCCCACATGTAAAAATATGTTAACAACACCCCAACCATGGTTGTAGGATTATCATATTAGTAAGGGGACATGTGGTGTACATGGCTTTTACTAAGTACAGTATCTTCATTTTGAGTGGGACTAGGGTGATCATCATTTGAACTTTTTTTTTTTCATCAAAAAAGCGTGCAAACCCGGGATTCCTTGGGACGTCCCTATCCCATTGAAGTTGACATTTTAAATGGTTAAGGGTAGGGTTAGTTAGGTAAAGGGTTATAGTTAAAGTTAGGGTAAGGGTAGGGATTATGGTTAGGGAACACATGGAATGGCATCAAACACATGAAAACCAAATGGAATGGAAACCATGTGTTTGATGTGTTTGATCATTTTCCAATCATTTCATTTTAGCCATTACAATAAGCCACCCTCCATCCACCAGCCTCCATTGGTATAAGAATTACACTCAACTGTATACTAAGATACAGTTATATTTTCATCATGCACTAATACACACAGACATTTTCTAGTTCTGTAATAACACATCAATTGTAGCCCATTTATTTGTTTTGTTTTGAGGTAGGAAAAGTATGACTTTTCACAGTTCTGGAGCAGTTCCTCTCTTGATCAATGGTGAAAAACAAAACTGAAAAAGCCAGTGACAAGTCTGAAATTAGTCTCAAAAATAGGAAGTCCCTAGTGAAACGGAATGCCCTCGTTTTTCACCTCAAGGCCGCCACGTGATTGATCGTGTCGCTCTTCTACTGCAGTGTGTTTTGATCTAGGAGAGTGGACTGGTTCTCTGGAGACCAGGAGGGAATCACAACGACATGGTCGAGGAGGGAAGGGGCGAGGGAATTAACTGAATTAAGGCTTTGAAGAAGAAGAAACACTTTCATTCACTCAGGTTCCCCCTAGGTAGAATTGTGCTTTGTATAAATGTTATATAACCAAGGCTATGCCCACAAAATTCACTTCAGTGTTTTTGGTAGATGACAAAAAGCACAATAGAACAAGTGAAGAAGGAGTTTGTATGACCTACAGTTGAAGTTGGAAGTTTACATACATTTAAACTCTGTTTTTCACAACTCCTGACATTTAATCAGAGTAAAAATTCCCTGTATTAGGTCAGTTAGGATGACCACTTTATTTTAAGAATGTGAAATGTCAGAATAATAGGAGAGAGAATGATTTATTTCAGCTTGTATTTCTTTCATCACATTCCCAGTGGGTCAGAAGTTTACATACACTCAATTAGTATTTGGTAGCATTGCCTTTAAATTGTTTAACTTGGGTCAAACGTTTCGGGTAGCCTTCCACAAGCTTCCCACAGTAAGTTGGGTGAATTTTGGCCCATTCCCCCTGACAGAGCTGGTGTAACTGAGTCAGGTTTGTAGGCCTCCTTGCTCGCACACGCTTTTTCAGTTCTGCCCACACATTTTCTATAGGATTGAGGTCAGGGCTTTGTGATGGCCACTCCAATACCTTGACTTTGTTGTCCTTAAGCCATTTTGCCACAACTTTGAAAGTATACTTGGGATCATTGTCCATTTGGAAGACCCATTTGCGACCAAGCTTTAACTTCCTGACTGATGTCTTGAGATGTTGCTTCAATATATCCACATAATTTTCCTCCCTCATGATGCCATCTATTTTGTGAAGTGCACCAGTCCCAAACATAATGATGGTCATTATGGCCAAACAGTTCTATTTTTGTTTCATCAGACCAGAGGACATTTCTCCAAAAAGTACCATCTTTGTCCCCATGTGCAGTTGCAAACCATAGTCTGGCTTTTTTATGGCGGCTTTGGAGCAGTGGCATCTTCCTTGCTGAGTGGCCTTTTAGGTTATGTCAATTTAGGACTCGTTTTACTGTGGATATAGATACTTTTGTACCGGTTTCCTCCAGCATCTTCACAAGGTATTTTGCTGTTCTTCTGGGATTGATTTGCAATTTTCGCACCAAAGTACGTTCATCTCTAGGAGACAGAACGCGTCTCCTTCCTGAGCGGAATGAAGGCTGCATGGTCCCATGGTGTTTATACTTGCGTACTATTGTTTGTACAGATGAACGTGGTACCTTCAAATGTTTGGAAAAAGTTCCCAAGGATGAACCAGACTTGTGGAGGTCTACAATTTTTTTCCTGAGGTCTTGGCTGATTTCTTTTGAATTTCCCATGATGTCAAGCAAAGAGGCACTGAGTTTGAAGGTAGGCCTTGAAATACATTGTCACGTTCCTGACCTATTTATGTTAGTTTTTGTGTGTTAGTTGGTCAGGACGTGAGGTTGGGTGGGCATTCTATGTTATCTGTTTCTATGTTGGTTTTGGTTTGCCTGGTATGGCTCTTGATTAGAGGCAGGTGGTTTGCGTTTGCCTCTAATTAAGAGTCATATTTAGGTAGGGCATTCTCACTGTTTGTTTGTGGGTGATTGTCTCCTGTGTCCGTATGTTATGTTCGTACCACATAGGACTGTAGCGTTTGTTTGTTTCGTTTTCGTTTCGATGTCGTCTGTTACCTGTACGTAAGTTTATGTTTAGTTATGTAAGTTTATGTTCAGGTCTCGTCAACGTCGTTTTGTTATTTTGTAGTTTTGCAAGTGTTTGTTTCGTTTCGTGTTTCCATCTTTATCGTTGTTTAATAAAGATGGCTTATTTCCCTGAAGCTGCGTTTTGGTCTGAGGATCCTTCTCTCCTCACCTCGTCCGAGGATGAGGAGAGAGTCACCCGTTACAGAATCACCCACCAACACGCTAAGACCAAGCGGCAAGGGAAAACGAAACGGAGTAAGGGACAGGAGAGAAAGGAGCAATGGACATGGGACGATGTTTTGGATGGAAAGGGTTGCTACACTTGGGAGGAGATCCTGGCTGGGAGGGATCGCCTCCCATGGGAACAGGTGGAGGCATTGAGGAGAGTAGAGGCTACCTGGGAGAGGAACCGGAGCTATGAGGGAACGCGTCTGGCACGGAAGCCGAAAAAGCCCGTAAGTAATTCCCAAAAATTTCTTGGGGGGGGGCTAGGAGATAGTGGGCCAAGGGCAGGTAGGAGACCTGCGCCCACTTCCCAGGCTTACCGTGGAGAGCGGGAGTACGGGCAGGCGCCGTGTTACGCAGTAGAGCGCACGGTGTCTCCTGTACGAGTGCATAGCCCAGTGCGGGTTATTCCACTTCCCCGCACTGGGAGGGCTAGATTGGGTATTGAGCCAGGTGTCATGAGGCCGGCTCAACGCGTCTGGTCTCCAGTGCGTCTCCTCGGGCCGGCATACATGGCACCTGCCTTACGCATG
Source organism: Salvelinus fontinalis (assembly GCF_029448725.1). NCBI lineage: Eukaryota > Metazoa > Chordata > Actinopteri > Salmoniformes > Salmonidae > Salvelinus > Salvelinus fontinalis. Next base: position 49,514,232 of record NC_074665.1, read on the forward strand.
GTTTCCCCGGTTCGCCTACATAGGCCGGTGCGGGTTATTCCACCTCCCCGCACTGGTCGGGCAACCGGGAGCATTCAACCAGGTAAGGTTGGGCAGGTTCAATGCTCAAGAGTGCCAGTACGCCTCCACGGTCCGGTATTTCCGGCACCACCTCCCCGCCCCAGCCTAGTACCTACAGTGTATACACTACGCACTAGGCTACCAGTGCGTATCCTGAGCCCTGTTCCTCCTCCACGCACTCTCCCTGTAGTGCGTGTATCTAGCCCGGTGCCTCCAGTTCCGGCCCCACGCACTAAGCTACCAGTGCGTCTCCAGAGCCCTGTACACACTGTATATTGTCCCCCTACTAATCCTGATGTGCTTGTCCTCAGCCCGGCGTCACCAGTGCCGGTACCACGCATCAGGGATAGAGTAGGCTTTGAGAATACAGTGTGCCCTGTCCCTGCTCCCCGCACTAGTAGGAAGGTGTTTGTCATTAGCACGGTGCCTCCAGTTCTGGCACCACACACCAGGTCTACAGTGCGCCATATCCGGCCAGAGCCATCCGTCTCCCCAGCGCCATCTGAGCCATCCGTCTCCCCAGCGCCATCTGAGCCATCCGTCTCCCCAGCGCCATCTGAGCCATCCGTCTCCCCAGCGCCATCTGAGCCATCCGTCTCCCCAGCGCCGTCTGAGCCATCCGTCTGCCAGGAGCCTGCAAAGCCGCCCGTCTGCCATGAGCCTGCAAAGCCGCCCGTCTGCCATGAGCCTACAGAGCCGTCAGCCAGACAGGAGCCGCTAGAGCCGTCAGCCAGACAGGAGCCGCTAGAGCCGTCAGCCAGACAGGATCTGCCAGAGCCGCCAACCAGACAGGATCTGCCAGAGCCGCCAACCAGACAGGATCTGCCAGAGCCGCCAACCAGACAGGATCTGCCAGAGCCGCCAACCAGACAGGATCTGCCAGAGCCGCCAACCAGACAGGATCTGCCAGAGCCGCCAGCGAGCCATGAGCAGCCAGAGCCGTCAGAGCGCCATGAGCAGCCAGAGCCGTCAGAGCGCCATGAGCAGCCAGAGCCGTCAGAGCGCCATGAGCGTCGAGAGCCGTCAGCCTGCCATGAGCGTCGAGAGCCGTCAGCCTGCCATGAGCGTCGAGAGCCGTCAGCCTGCCATGAGCGTCGAGAGCCGTCAGCCTGCCATGAGCGTCGAGAGCCGTCAGCCTGCCATGAGCGTCGAGAGCCGTCAGCCTGCCATGAGCGTCGAGAGCCGTCAGCCAGCCATGAGCGTCGAGATTCGTCAGTCAGCCATGAGCTGACCTTCAGCCTGAAAAGGCTAGATACCCAGAACTGCCCATCAGTCCAGAGCTGTCTCTCTGTCCGGAGCTGCCTTTCAGTCCGGAGTTTCCCCTCAATCCTGATCTCCCTCTCTATCTTTTTCTACCTCTATATTCTTATCTATCCCTCTATCTTGATTTATCTCTCTGTCCCGGTGTTATCCTTATTAAATATATTATTAAGAGAATTGTGTGGGGGAAAAAAGAGGGTGGACATTCTTGGAGGGAGGAAGTTAGGATGGATTATGGTGGGGTGGGAACCGCGCCCGGAGCCTGAGCCACCACCGTGGTTAGATGCCCACCCAGACCCTCCCCTAGACTTTGTGCTGGTGCGTCCGGAGTTCGCACCTTGTGGGGGGGGTACTGTCACGTTCCTGACCTATTTATGTTAGTTTTTGTGTGTTAGTTGGTCAGGACGTGAGGTTGGGTGGGCATTCTATGTTATCTGTTTCTATGTTGGTTTTGGTTTGCCTGGTATGGCTCTTGATTAGAGGCAGGTGGTTTGCGTTTGCCTCTAATTAAGAGTCATATTTAGGTAGGGCATTCTCACTGTTTGTTTGTGGGTGATTGTCTCCTGTGTCCGTATGTTATGTTCGTACCACATAGGACTGTAGCGTTTGTTTGTTTCGTTTTCGTTTCGATGTCGTCTGTTACCTGTACGTAAGTTTATGTTTAGTTATGTAAGTTTATGTTCAGGTCTCGTCAACGTCGTTTTGTTATTTTGTAGTTTTGCAAGTGTTTGTTTCGTTTCGTGTTTCCATCTTTATCGTTGTTTAATAAAGATGGCTTATTTCCCTGAAGCTGCGTTTTGGTCTGAGGATCCTTCTCTCCTCACCTCGTCCGAGGATGAGGAGAGCGTCACCCGTTACATACATCCACAGGTACACCTCCAATTGACTCAAATTATGTCAATTATCCTATCAGAAGCTTCTAAAGCCATGACAGAATTTTCTGGAATTTCCCAAGCTGTTTAAAGGCACAGTCAACTTAGTGTATGTAAACTTCTGACCCACTGGAATTGTGATACAGTGAAATAATCTGTCTGTAAACAATTGTTGGAAAAATGACCTGTGTCATACACAAAGTAGATGTCCTAACTGACTTACCAAAACTATAGTTTGTTAACAAGAAATTTGCGGAGTGGTTGAAAAACAAGTTTTAATGATTCCAACCTAAGTGTATGTAAACTTCCGACTTCAACTGTATGTGTTTGGCCATTGAAACTACTCTTTCTCATCTCCGTCTTCTAATGGACAGTCACAGAGGGAGACAGCTGGAAAGGGATTGGTGGAACGTGATTGGTTGACCTGTTGCTAATGAGGTGTGGTAAAACAGCAACCAGGTTGCTCATCCTTCTGTTTGTTGTCGCCGTAGCGATGAGGAGGAGATGCGGAAGTCTTTCTCGGAGCTGGGGGACACCAACCAGGCGGACTCCACCTCTAAACACATGAAGAGCATGGCCAGCGGTGGGAAACCCCTCGTGGTCATGGCCCAGCCCTCGGGAGCCCTGCTGTACAAGAACGGCTTCCTGGTGCGCAAGGTGCACGCCGACTCAGACGGCAAGAGAAGTACGGGTCAAAGCCATAGATATATTGTACATTTATAGCTTATTGGTCTGAATCCCCATTGACCCCCCCCCCCTATAAATCCTTATATTATGTGTCGTATTCCCTCCTTATCCTCATCGCTGTTTATTTGTTAAGCCTACCCCTCTTTATATTCATATTTGTTTTGTTTTGACTGCTATTTTTTTGTTTTCTTTTCATTTCTACATTTGTAAATTGAATTTGAGTACTTGAAACGCGCTATAGAAGTCCCATTTTTTTAAACTATTATTATTATTATCATCATTATTACTCATTTAGCCTATGCTGTTATTTTAGCAACAGCTACAGCATACTTATTGTCGTCCACCATACAGTAAATTGTATAACTTTCTTTGGAACAATGAGAGTTTTGTGGCTCTGTTCCAACATCCATACTTGCCTACCACTTAGTATGAAGCAATGTGTTGAGTATGTATAAGTGTGAAGGTAGTATGGACATTTGAAGGTGACCTATGTTTTGACCAAACTATTCTCCTGATCTCAGCACCGCGTGGGAAGAGAGGATGGAAGACGTTCTATGGCATTCTGAAGGGGCTGATTCTCTACCTGCAGAAGGTGAGCAGGTGTGACTACACTTCTGTCTCACTTTATGACCTCGCAACACATTCACTGTCCCGAAATTCTGAAAAGTCTATAAATGCCTGCTCAGTCAACTCACTTTTTACATACTCATATTCAGTGACATTATATATGTTTTTGCACCAAAGAAAATCCCCAAATGTCCTGAAAATGTAAGTCTAGAAAGACTGCTAAGATGATCCTACTTTGTTACATACTCATACACAATAACATTTGTGATACACATAGAAGTATACCCATCTTTGACTGACAACACACTGAAATACAGATCTCCCTCTCCAGCCATCCGGATGGCTTTCCATACCCTGTTGGGTGTTGATATTATCAGTATGAGGTAATGCATAAAGGTTGAGTCCTTGGTTCAGTGCCTTCAGACTGCAGTCCGCAGACCTGGCATTGCCGTCTATACCCATTTGGACCAGTGGTCCTGGCCTTTGCTACGGGCAGCCCTGCCAGCTTCTTGGACTTGTGTGTGACTCGGCCACTTTGAACAGAAGCAAGGGTCCCAACCAGAGGCGGTCCCATGGCGACGCAGCTGTGCCAATGATGTATGTTATGTACTGTATGTCTATTGGCAGTGCTCTCTGGTCCAACGGTCGCGTCTGAGTTGGGCAGAGGCAAGGCACCTACTCGGGTGTCAAAAATACCCATTTCCTTAGTGTGGTTTGTTCTGTAACATCCCATCAACAAGTCATCCTGCTAAAAGAGAGGTCTGGAAACAGTTCTCTTCTAGATTTTCCTGATTCAATCACCAACGGTTCAGTTAACCTTTTACTGCAGTGGGATAAATCAGGGTCACACAGAGTGTTTCTTGATAGTCTTAAACAAATCTACTTTGATAAAAAGTATACACCTGACAAACATGGTTATGGGCTTAAACAAAAGAAGACACCTGTACCATGTCAGATATAGACTTCAAATGTATTACATTTTGAGTTTGCATCCCAATATTACACTTTATTTAAATCACAGAAGACTGAAATATAACAAAACCGTTTGACATAGAAACACTGGATTTTCTGCAGGTTTTTAAAAAGAATGTTTATTAATTATGAATTTATAAAAAATAGTAATAACATTCCACCCATGAGGCCACTAGAGGGAGATTTGGTCATTTGATTGCAGGAAAGGGCTACAATCAATTGCTGTGTTTTTTGATTTCTGGAATTTCACACCATAACACCCATTACCAACTCACTGATGCTTGACATTCTCACATTACAACTCAATTAGATTACCGGTACTCAAAGAACCATCTGGGGGTTGAATACACTCCCCTGTGGTCAGAACTACTGCGATGGTAAATGAAGATATCATGATGTAATCACACTTTATGATGATTGTCATTGTTTGACCATGCAGGGAGAGTACCGGCCAGATAAACAGCTGTCGGACGAGGATCTGAAGAACGCCGTGTCTATCCACCACTCTCTGGCGATGAGGGCTGCTGACTACAGCAAGAGACCCAATGTGTTCTACCTCCGCACCGCCGACTGGAGAGTCTACCTCTTCCAGGCACCGTGAGTCCCATCCCTCGCTTCACTCTTCTTCTCTCATTCCTCTGTAAGATTGAGCCATCCCTTGTTTTCATGAGTTCAGGTTACACACTATAAGTTGAATGCGAGATGGTTCATTATTTGGCTTGGAGCCATAACCTGCAACTGCTCCCTGCACAGCACACATCTGCCGTTGGTTAACATCTGCCCTCGGTTAACATCTGCCCTCGGTTAACATCTGCCCTCGGTTAACATCTGCCCTCGGTTAACATCTGCCCTCGGTTAACATCTGCCCTCGGTTAACATCTGCCCTCGGTTAACATCTGCCCTGGTTTTTCTTTTTATTATTTGTTTATTTTATTGAACTTTTATTTAACCAGGCAAGTCAGTTAAGAACAAATTCTTATTTACAATGACGGCCTACCCCGGCCAAACCTGGACGACGCTGGGCCAATTGTGCGCCGCCCTATGGGACTCCCAATCACGGCCGGTTGTGATACAGCCTGGAATCGAACCAGGGTCTGTAGTGACGCTTCTGGCACTGAGATGCATTGCCTTAGACCGCTGTGCCACTCAGTTAACATCAGCCTTGGTCAATAAACCTGATCTTGACTTTGCAAGGGCACTCTCCTCTTGTCTCCTTGTTTGACCACTAGCTGTCTTGGGCCAGTCTCTCCCCTTCTCACGAGCGAATCATGGCTGTTGCTACCTCCTGCTGTGTGTGTGTGTGTGTGTGTGTGTGTGTGTGTGTGTGTGTGTGTGTGTGTGTGTGTGTGTGTGTGTGTGTGTGTGTGTGTGTGTGTGTGTGTGTGTGTGTGTGTGTGTGTGTGTGTGTGTGTGTGTGTTTGGGAGGAGGAGGAGGGTGAGGGGGGTGTAAATCAAGAATGCAGAGGCACATGATGTGGCCACATGTTCCAGTCACCCAGGAGGACCAGCTCTGCTCCAGTTGCAGCCTGTCCCAGATACCTTCCTCTCTCTCTCGATCTGTCTCTCTCTCTCTCCATCTCACTTTCCTTCCTTTCTCTCCCTCGCTCTCTCTCACTCTCCCTCTCTTTCTGTCACTCTCTGTCTCTCCCGCCCCCCTCTCTCCTTTCCTGCCTCTCACCCGCTTATTTTCACCCTCTCTCTCTTCCTCTGTTTCTCCCCCTTTCTATCTCGCTCCCTTGCTCCATCCCTATCTCTCTCTCTTCCTCTCTCTCTCCCTCCCTCCCACCCTCTCTTTCTCTCTCTCACTTCTCAGCCAGTGTCCAGGTAGTTGTGACAAAACCGTCTGATTCCATCTGATTACTCTCCGGGGTCTCTAATGGCCCGTTAGTAGATAACATCTATTAATTGGCCCCTCAATTATTTATTTCTCAACAGCAAATCAGCGTTTTTCAATACAGCAGCTGTGATGATAATCACTATGATGGCTTAGTTTAGCTCTGTGCAGTAGGGATTGATGTGTGTGGTGTGTGCGTGCGTGCGTGTGTTTGTACAACAAGATCTCAAAACACATGTGTGTGTTTTGTCCTCCATAGAAACGCGGAGCAAATGCAGTCGTGGATCACGCGCATCAACACGGTATCAGCCATGTTCTCAGCACCACCCTTCCCTGCAGCCATTGGTTCACAGAAGAAATTTGCCCGACCGCTGCTGCCAGGCTCCACCTCCAAACTGTCACAGGTACCCGCCTCCGTACCATGTCCTCATATCACCAATCACATTTACCATACCACATCACTACCATAATTGAAAACATCCCTGAAGGCACTCTTCAAAATGAATGAATAAATGCTATTATTTTCAATTTCCACAAGGATGATTAAAGGACAAAACTCACGATGATCTCAGAAATAAAGTATAGGCCTACAGAGGTCAAACTAGTGATGATCATGTGCTGGGAGAGAATACATGGCCCTCTGGTGACCTGGGTGGTGAACTCTGACCCTAAGTATCTGTGTTTACAGGAGGAGCAGGTCCAGTCCCATGAGGCTCGGTTCCGGGCCATCTCCACTGAACTGGCTGAGCTGCGCTCGTATCCTCCAGACCGAAAGGTCAAAGGCCGTGAGCTGGAGGAGTACCGCCAGCGGGACGAGTACCTGGAGTTTGAGGTGAGCCCGAGACGACAGTGTGTGAACTTTTCAAAGGCTACAGGAAAAGAAAAGAAAGAAATTGGAATCAAGTCAAGCGTTAAGCAATTATGCAGCACGGCATTTCTGCCTCGCTCACTTTCTCAGTCCTCTCTCTCTCTCTCTCTTTCCCTTCCCTTCCCTTCCCCCTCTTCCTCTTCCTCTCCCTCTGTCCCCCTCTGCCTCCCTCCCCGCCCTCTTCTGTAATGTAGAAAACGCGCTATGGTACCTACGCCATGCTACTGCGGGCCAAGATCCGCTGCGGCGAGGATGACTTGTCCGTATTCGAGGCCCAGATCCTGGAGGACAATGGCCTGCAGCGCGCCCACTCCAGCCCCACGCTGCAGGACAGCAGCCAGGCCAGCCAGGCCTCCCAGGGCAGCAGCACCAAGGAGCCGGTGGGCTGCAGCGGTATAGGAAAAGGCTCCAAGCGCACAGAGGGCCAGAGATACAGCTACCGCCAGGCCGTCAAGAAGTGAGTCAGGGCGGGGTGCTGGGTGGTGATGACGTGGCAGGCTTGTATCCCTGCGCAGGTTATTTGAGATCTGGGTGAGGGGGGGGTTATAGGAGCATGAAAAGGAGCGGCGTGAGAGTTTACTGTATACACCCTACCCCCCCCCCGCCCCCCATGGCGCACCCATCCAGCACCCCCGATCTCCTCAGCCAGTAGTGGAGGTGTAGAGGTGCAGGTCCTATGACTGGCGCGTTCACTGGCCAATGCCAGCGGTGTGTTGGGACATGAGGGAGGGAGGAGCATTGGAGATGTCATGGAGCTTGGACAGGAGGTATTTGAGAGAAGGCTTTCTGGATACAGTAATAGACTGTACTATACCATACGGTAAGACAGAGGGTCCTCCTGTAAGCGGTAGCTCCGCCGTACAGGGACTCCCTTTCAGCATCCTTTCCTTCTAATTCTTTGAGGTCACCTCTCTCACAAACCCCTCCACCAACCTTTTTCCTTGATGTTATTTTTTCTTATTTGGGACCAAACATGTTTACACGTTTGACACCTTAAGTCTCCAATGACTGTTCTGTTGATTTCAACATGTGTTACAGTACTGTAATACTGCAGTAAGAGGAGCTAGACCCTAGACTCATTGCAGTTCCATTTTTTTCCACAACATCAGGGTGTGTCCACATTCCATAAGGGAGCCTAAACACTCGGGTACTTGCAGTTCCTGAACTTTTCTTTGGGGCAAATATGGCGGCAACAAGGTGGCTCTAGTGGATCCGTAATGGCAGTGCACTATGCATCAGGATCCGCAATGGAGGTTCAGTTGCAGCTCTTCCTCCTGGCCCGAATCAGGGCGAGGGCAGAGGAGAGACTGAGCTCTCATGACTTCAGACACTCCACTCTCTACAGACTCTCACTCTTCTCCCCTCTCAGAGAGGGGGTAACTGTGGCTCCCATCTCTATCCTATCTCCCAAATGGGTTGTCAGTGTGGCGGATGTCATTTGAGGCATGTCATTATAAACTGGGTGGTTCGAGCCCTGAATGCTGATTGGCCGACAGCTGTGGTATATCAGACCGTATACCACGAGTATGACAAAACATTTATTTTTACTGCTCTAATTACGTTGGTAACCTGTTTATAATAGCAATAAGGCAGCTCGGGGGATGCGTCGTGCCTAAGAACAGCCTTTAGCCGAGGTATATTGGCCATATACCACACCCCCTTGTGCCTTATTGCTTAATTGTACTGCATCATCCTCTCAGCAAGAGACCCATGGTTTCTTTCCTTTTCCTTAAAGGGGCAATCTGCGATTGATATATACCCATTGATTTTTTAAGAATATAATGTATATATGCCTCATGAGTTTAGTTCAACTGTTGTACCCCATCAGAACCCCAAATATAAACTTGTTTTTCTCCTTTGTTTGTAAACAGTGTAATTGTAAACAAAAACAGAATCTCCACAAAACATGGTTAAAACTACGTTTCTGATATAATTGATGGTTAGTCCTTGTATCCATAGCTCTGTCCATGGATTTGAGAGGGGTTACATTTCTCCATCCCCATCCCTCAGCTGTTCACAAAATCAGTGGCAGGGTGGATGCTTTGTATTGTTGAATCGCAGAGTGCCCATTTAATAGCAGTTGATACTACTCCTACCTAGCCAGTTGCTTTAGCTTTGTCTTGTGGTGGGCTTCTGTTCTTCTTTCTTACTTCTCTGGGCTGAACTTTGTTTTTTTCTCAGCATGCCTGCATTGAGCTCAGCTTTTTCTTTAATGCCTTTTTCTTCTTCCAGTGAAAAAAGGAGAGCAGCAACAGTTTGGGTTGTGTTTTTATTCACGCTGTTATATTGACATGTCCTCCCTGTTACTCCCTGACATGTCCTCCCTGTTACTCCTTGACATGTCCTCCCTGTTACTCCCTGACATGTCCTCCCTGTTACTCCTTGACATGTCATCCCTGTTACTCCCTGACCTGACCTCCATATTACTCCCTGACCTGTCATCCCTGTTACTCCCTGACCTGTCCTCCCTGTTACTCCCTGACCTGTCCTCCCTGTTACTCCCTGACCTGTCCTCCCTGTTACTCCCTGACCTGTCCTCCCTGTTACTCCCTGACCTGTACTCCATGTTACTCCCTGACCTGTCCTCCCTGTTACCCCCTGACCTGTCCTCCCTGTTACCCCCTGACCTGTCCTCCGTGTTACTCCCTGACCTGTCCTCCCTGTTACTCCCTGACCTGTCCTCCCTGTTACTCCCTGACCTGTCCTCCCTGTTACTCCCTGACCTGACCTCCATATTACTCCCTGACCTGTACTCCCTGTTACCCCCTGACCTGTCCTCCCTGTTACTCCCTGACCTGTCCTCCCTGTTACTCCCTGACCTGTCCTCCCTGTTACCCCCTGACCTGTCCTCCCTGTTACCCCCTGACATGTCCTCCGTGTTACTCCCTGACCTGTCCTTCCTGTTACTCCCTGACCTGTCCTCCCTGTTACTCCCTGACCTGTCCTCCCTGTTACTCCCTGACATGTCCTCCCTGTTACTCCCTGACCTGTCCTCCCTGTTACTCCCTGACCTGACCTCCATATTACTCCCTGACCTGTACTCCCTGTTACTCCCTGACCTGTCCTCCCTGTTACCCCCTGACCTGTCCTCCCTGTTACCCCCTGACCTGTCCTCCGTGTTACTCCCTGACTTGTCCTCCCTGTTACCCTCTGACCTGTCCTCCCTGTTACTCCCTTAATCTATGTGTATATGTATAGGGAACTTGTTTATAAGACCTATTTAACACTCACCAGGCAGACCCTGAATGTTCTTGTTTTTTTATATATATTTTTACAGTATTTTACAATAGTCTGTCGGACATGCTCCTCTTCCTCTTGTGTACTGTTGTAAGCGTCATTGTACGATGAAATATCAAGAATATAAGAAGTATTTTATTCATATTCATAGTAAACCTATGGCAGACGTTTTATAATAACCTGTCAGCTACTATATTATGCTTATATTGTATGATACATTATACAGTATATGTACTTTTACAATATATCCTGGTGAATATGCATAAAATAAACATACAGAGTTGATATTATACATTCCCTGTATTTAAATGTTCTGAAAGTGTTCTGTGATAATCATGCGTTTTTACGTAGAATTCTTCTGTATGTAAAGGGGCAACAAAGGCACCAGCACAATCTGAGTATTATCTAAAAGACTATGTATCTATCAAACAATGATGAGACTGAGAAAGAAGACCTAGCAAAGTGGGACAGTGCCACAATTAATTCCCATCATTATTTCAACTCTCTGGTCTGAATTATTTGGAAGAGAGTGAGAGAGGCATTCTTCTTTAAATTGTTTGCATGATTTACTTTGAAGGTATTTGTTGATCTTGTCAGAGAGTAATGTTTTGCTGTTGTTGCTACATGAAAAACAGACATGGAATAATGTAACAGGTGAATGTGAAACGTGGAATGTGAGAGGATTGCCTTGCAGGCTGTATAGACGGGGGGGAGCGGCAATGCATTTACTGACGAAATATGTATGGAAGCATATCCATACCATATCCTCAATCAATGTAAATTAAAAATAATCAACATAGCCATTTCATGACATACATTCAGTTTCAAACATTCACTGGAGAATGTCATATTGTTGCGTAATATGTTTGAAGGATAGACATTTTCTACTCAGGCTTTCAAACGTCTCCTTGAACAGCTGTGTTGCCAGCATCCTACCAGCAGAGAGAGCTGTTTAGCAGGACATTCAGTTACCTTTCAGCCATAACATTGCTGCCCCCGCACTGCACAAGCTTGTTAGGGTGGCCCGTTCGCAGTCTCTGGCTAGGGAGTACTGCGGAGCTATCTGTGATCGTTGATAGATAGTTCTGTGTGTGTGTGTGTGTGTGTGTGTGTGTGTGTGTGTGTGTGTGTGTGTGTGTGTGTGTGTGTGTGTGTGTGTGTGTGTGTGTGTGTGTGTGTGCTCACGTGCGAATGCGTACATCTGAGGAGATGTGTTTTTGTTCTGCTGTAGGCTTGTGAATGTCATTGAATGCAGTATGCTGCGACCTGGCTGACCTGCTGTTCTACTAAGGAGCCTATTTAAGGAATGTGGCTGAGGAGAATATTCTAGCCGGCAGATTCATGTAATATTTTGAAGCAGAAATGGTTTATCCAGCTGTGTCCATCGCATGTAGTTACCTTGCTGAAAAAAAATATCTGTACAATTTTAGTACAGACAATTGAATGTTAAATCGAAGTTTCACTTGGTGTATTTTGCCTCTCGTCTTTTCCTATCTCACTTCAGTTATTTTTGCATTTGTCACCTTCCTTTTCCATGATCTCTTTCCACTCCAATCTCATACCCTCTCTATTTTCCCCTTCACTCCTCCTCCTCTCTCGCGTCACTTCATTTCCCCCTTGTCAGTTTGCTTTGCCCTCTGTCTCAGTCATCATCTCACTGCTATCACTCTCCTACACAATCTTTTGGGAAGCTGCCTTCACTTTAACTGCTTGTGTATATTGTTACTATTACTGATGACATATACCTTGAATTGTATTGTAACTTGATGTTACTGCTGTGATATTACTGCTTGGTACTTGTATTTATTGATGGTGTTTCACACTTGTGGCATATGTGATCAGGTTAGCCTATCACAGAATGCTATGTCACCTCGGGACATTGGAGGGTACAAGGTATGAGGGCCCTTTACATACAAATGGACGTTGTGTAGTTCAATCAACAGGTGAACAACACTGAAAATGTCATCTTCAACACACTATTTCTTCATATCTTGGGGTCTATGCAGTACGTGCCCTGTTCCCTGTGGCCCAGGCACTAACCACGAGGGAGAGAGGCACAGACAGTTTGATACGGTACGCTGTCTGTTGTACAGCAGTATGATAGTCAGGACTCCGCTTCAAGCTCAGCGAGCTCTCTATGCCCACCCTGCCACCCCGCCCCCTCTGACGTTATCACAGAGCAGCTGCAGGGTCTCCATGGCACTGGTTTGCATGGAAACCGCTAGTTCCCTCCAAATATGTCAAATGTGCCTATTTGATTGTGACATTTTCGGGAAATAAAATCTAAATGTTGGCTCCTTGATACTGAAATGAAAGCCTAGGTGTTACTGTATGTTTGACCCTTTCCCAGCCAGCACTTCTGAATGTGACATGTGTGTATATACTGTATATATATACAGCATGAGATAATAATATAATGGTCTGCTTTCCTTTGTATTATGTTTAGAGTATTTAATGAAAGGTTAATATATAGAACAACATTTTTGTCCTTCAGTTCATTGTCATGATTATTTTTAAATTATAAAGCTGAATGAAGGAAAAGTTGTTGTATTTCTGCTGCTTTCTGCTAATGTGTTGTAGACACCACACCAAGCCACCAATGCATTCAAAACTGTGATATAGTGTACTACGGTGGGGTTCTGACTGATTGCAGTTTTCTTAGACTGCTGCCAATGAGAGACATTTGAAATCTTTTTACTTGGATTGTTTTACTCATTTTAGCTGTACACGTGTCGACTGCCTGTTAAAACCTCACTTCTTTAAGGAAACATTGTTTGTATATGAGCTCTTCTGGGGAGGCGTAGCGGGGAAAAATAAAAGTGTTTCAAAAAGTGATTGTTTGTGCATTATTGTATTTTGTCAAATGTCAAAGTCAAACTACATAAAATAAGATACCACCACAAATGGGGCCAGTACTGGAACTCCAGAGAGGACATATAAATAAATAAAACTATTTCCCTCATTATGTCGAAATCACGACTTACACGACTTACATGGCCAAAAGTGGACACCCCTTCAAATTAGTGGATTCAATTATTTCAGCCACAACTGTTGCTGACAGGTGTATAAAATCAAGCACAACGCCATGATATCTCCATAGACAAACATTGGCAGTAAAATGGCCCGTACTGAAGAGCTCAGGGACTTTCAACGTGGCACCGTCATAGGATGGCACCATTCCAACAAGTCAGTTCGTCAAATTTCTGCCCTGCTAGAGTTGCCCCAGCCAACTGCAAGTGCTGTTATTGTGAAGTGGAAACGTCTAAGCGCAACAACGGCTCAGCCGCGAAGTGGTAAGCCACACAGAACGGGACCGCCTGTCACGCCCTGGCCTAAGTATTCTTTGTTTTCTTTATTATTTTAGTTAGGTCAGGGTGTGACATGGGAAGTTTGTGTGTTTTGTCTAGTTTAGGGTGTGTGTATTGTTTAGGGGGTGTTGTATAGTGTATAGGTTTGTGGAAGCAACGTCGGCACAAGAACTGTTCGTCGGGAGCTTCATGAAATGGGTTTCCATGGCAGAGCAGCCGCACACAAGTGTAAGATCACCATGCGCAAAGCCAAGTGTGGAGTGGTGTAAAGCTCGCCGCCATTGGACTCTGGAGCAGTGGAAACGCGTTCTCTGGAGTGATGAATCACGCTTCACCATCTGGCAGTCCGACAGACTAATCTGGGTTTGGCGGATACCAGGAGAACGCTACCTGCCCCAATGCATAGTGCCAACTGTAAAGTTTGGTGAAGGAGGAATAATGGTCTGGGGCTGTTTTTCATGGTTCGGGTTAGGCCCCTTAGTTCCAGTGAAGGAAAATCTTAACGCTATAGCATACAATGTGACATTCTAGACGATTCTGTGCTTCCAACTTTGTGGCAACAGTTTGGGGAAGACCCTTTCCTGTTTCAGCATGGCAATGACCCTGTGCAAAAAGCGAGGTCCATACAGAAATGGTTTGTCGAGATTGGTGTTGAAGAACTTGACTGGCCTGCACAGAGCCCTGACCTCAACCCCATCGAACACCTTCGGGATGAATTGGAACACCGATTGCGGGCCTAATCGCACAACATCAGTGCCCGACCTCACTAATGCTCTTGTGGCTGAATGGAAGCAGGTCCCTGCAGCAATGTTCCAACATCTAGTGAAACACCTTCCCAGAAGAGTGGAGGCTGTTATTGCAGCAAAGGGCGTACCTACTCCATATTAATACCCATGATTTAGGAATGAGATGTTTGACGAGCAGGCGTCCACATGCTTTGGGCCATGAAGTGTATTTATTTCATGATCACAACATAACAAAAGTTGTTTTGTTAAGATCACAAGGTAAACTCAAGATAGGAGTGGACATAGTGATGATAGATGGACAGCAGTGTCATAGTGCACCAAAGGCAGTAAGACTCTACAAAGATCTAAGACCTTCGAGTAGAGCATTATCTGTTGTAAGTAGCCATGTGCTACTGTATAGGCCTGGGTCTTCTTATCAAAGCTCCAGCAATAAAAGGCCACTAATGGCAAACTGAGGAATTCAAAACAAACTGCAGGTGTTACAGTACAGAATGTGTCTAGTCAGTGAAATGATTTTTATGACCGGAGGAGCTGTCCTTCAGCACCACAACATTTTGCCCACCATTTGGGGCTGAAATGACCATTAGACTGTATCCTACATTAAATGTTGGAGTATTTAGAAACCTCAACATGTGATTCACTTCGCCTGTTTTGCTGTTAAAAATGTTCTGTACTACCTGTTCATTGTTATTTATGACTGTGTTTTTTCTTCTATTGAGAGGCTGACCTCTGTTAAAACTATTTAAGAGATTAAAATACATTTTTATTGATAGTCTGACAATCTTTCATTGGTAGTCTGAAACCACAGACCTCGATGTTAACGTTTCTTGCACTGAACATTGCACATTCAATCCATTTAAAATAGAAGTGCAACCACACTTTTGCATGCCTTCAAAACGTGATTGTAATGGAGCCAAAACTGGAAGACATCTATAACTGACCGACATAATGACGTTTTTGCATGTGTTAATCACTGATCATGGCTGAGGGCTCTACCTCAGCCATAGTCAATCTATCATCAATAAGTCCACAAATATCTTCTGATCTCGACAAAACGAGGGCATATTTTGATGTATTTATATATCCTCTCTGAACTGTCATAGGCCATAGCGTTTGCACCTGTCTTTTCAAAAGGTGAATACGCATTGAGTATGGAACAAGAAGAAAGTAAAACTGTGTGTCAGTCACGTACTTTCACACTCATGGTGTTCAAGGTCTTTGGCATGACGTCATACTGAGCAGCAACTTTTGTCGGACACAACAGTTGTGGCTAGATGTATACAGCTACGGACGGAAGTGATGCATAAATCGTCCAAAAACTTTTTGGGTATTTTCTGGGAGAACGTTAACGAACCCTAAAACGAACTATTGTCCTAACCTTAACCTAATTATCCTAACCTGCTAGGTTAATTATCTTAACCTGCTGCGTAAGTTCTCCTAACCTTCTACGAAAAGTAAATGTCCTTAGCTTTATACCATCTAGTCCTCACCAGGAGCTCAATTATAACCGCTGCGTATATTTAATAAATATCTGCGTGTGCCATTTCTGAGAAGACTGCACAAGCAGGCTACAGGTCTACTTAGTGGTAGTCTATACACTTCAATGCAAAATATCAACTGTCTATTCAACTGTAATTTATGAACCGCGCTCCCTTTGACGCAAAAACTTGAAATTACAATATCTAATAGGCCCAATGAGAGATGTGCATGGTAATTCGCTGTATGGCTACTTCGGGAATATGAACTCATCATGGCCAGCAAAGGTGAGGAATGTATTCTACAATGGTTATGATACTGTATATGTACAATGTTAATAAATTAAATATTGTCTACTGAAGAAATGTAACATTACAGTATTCAGATGCAGTAGCCTACAAATGTCAAATGTCAATGTAAAAGGTGAACCGTCTGTTCTACAGTTTTTCAGTCGCTTTGGTGCATTTTTCACCATTCCTAACATGTGCAAAATAATAAGTGCATTTCTCAGAATAATTTGTACAAACTGCAATATACAATAGATATGTTTCTAAAGCTAGTCTATCACTAAAAATCCTTAGTACATCTCTCAAAAGTAAATATTCATGCCAATGATCATGTCAGTGTCATCAGAATGATAAGTCATTGAGTCATTGTTCACGAACAAGGTCGTCAAAATGTTTAGGCATGTTGTCAATGTAACTGTGTACTTTGACAGTATTACCTGATGTAAACTTAGGCTACAGTTTGGATGACAGTTACTGTATTGAAAATGCACAAGGCTGCACTTCTATGGCATATATCAATTTCAACAGTACTATTTACATATTACTGTATGTGGGTTATTGATTGAAAGACTGGACAACCCAAGGGGAACAAACGAAAAAAAACTAAATTAGAAAGAAACACAGGAAACCACCCCTAAGGCACAACTTTGCCCGCAGCACTGTTGTGCTGTCTCTACACATCCAGACGTTCCTGTCTGTCGGCCCACATTCTCATCCACATCACACCGGATATTTTCCCTTCCAATGCAACGTGGAAAGAATCTTTTGGAATGCCTTCTGCCTTCTTCTCATCCTCTGCAGGCGTCTACTGTGATGCCCTCACATGCTGCATCCATTGCAGCCAGTAGGGTCATGTGTGTGTGGCTGACGATCGTACACCTTCCCCTTCCATGCTGAAAATAACTCCTCAATTGGG
The DNA here is from genome assembly GCF_029448725.1 of Salvelinus fontinalis. NCBI lineage: Eukaryota > Metazoa > Chordata > Actinopteri > Salmoniformes > Salmonidae > Salvelinus > Salvelinus fontinalis. Next base: position 49,531,322 of record NC_074665.1, read on the forward strand.
TTAAGGAATGGTGAATAAGGTGGGAGGAATTCTATGAGCATCCTCGGGTGGGTCACAAACCATTGCCTTATGATGTTTGATCGATGGAACCTCACATTATCACAAATGACCACATACTTTGGCAAATCCTCTCTAAACAGACCCCTCATCATCGGGGATGAGAGCCCTGTTGTCACGATCGTGTGGAGGATTGACGGACCAAAACGCAGCTTTAGGAAAATAAGCCATCTCCTTTTATTGACGAAGAAGGCAAAACGAAACAAAAACACTTACACACTAAACAAAACAAGAAAACGATCGTGAAGCTAAACAACGATGTGCACACACTGGCTACAAACGTATCACATAGACAACTACTCACAACAAATGAAAGCCTATGGCTACCCTAAATAAGGCTCCCAATCAGAGACAACCGAAATCAGCTGTCTCTAATTGGGAACTCATTCAGGTAACCATAGACTCTCCTAGATAACTAAACATACATAGACAACGCTAGACACATGAACTCAACACAAACCCATATCCTACACCCAACAACCCCTTTACCATAGAATCACCCAAAACCAACAAAACACAAACATTCCCCATGTCACACCCTGACCTAACTAAAATAATAAAGAAAACAAAGAATACTAAGGCCAGGGCGTGACATAACCCCCCCCTTAAGGTGCGAACTCCGGGCGCACCATTAACCAGTCTAGGGGAGGGTCTGGGTGGGCTTCCATCCACGGTGGCGGCTCCGGCTCTGGTCGTGGTCCCCACGTCACCACAGTCCCTAACCGCCTCCTTAGCTTCCTCCAAATGACCCCCCTCCACATTAACCCCACTGCATTAAGGGGCAGTTCCGGACTAAGGGGCAGCTCCGGACTAAGGGGCAGTACCAGGGTAAGGGGCAGTACCAGGGTAAGGGGCAGTACCAGGGTCAGGGGCAGCTCCGAACTAAGGGGCAGTACCAGGGTAAGGGACAGCACCAGGATAAGGGGCAGCACCAGGATAAGGGGCAGCTCCGGACTGAGGAACGGCAGCTCCGGACTGAGGAACGGCAGCTCCGGACTGAGGGACTGCAGCTCCGGACTGAGGGACGGCCCATGGCTGGCTGACGGATCTGGCTGCTCATGGCTGGCTGACGGATCTGGCTGCTCATGGCTAGCTGACGGATCTGGCTGCTCATGGCTAGCTGACGGATCTGGCTGCTCATGGCTAGCTGACGGATCTGGCTGCTCATGGCTAGCTGACGGATCTGGCTGCTCATGGCTAGCTGACGGATCTGGCTGCTCATGGCTAGCTGACGGATCTGGCTGCTCATGGCTAGCTGACGGATCTGGCTGCTCATGGCTGACTGACGGATCTGGCTGCTCATGGCTGACTGACGGATCTGGCTGCTCATGGCTGACTGATCTGGCTGCTCATGGCTGACTGATCTGGCTGCTCATGGCTAGCTGACGGATCTGGCTGCTCATGGCTAGCTGACGGATCTGGCTGCTCATGGCTGGCTGACGGATCTGGCTGCTCATGGCTGGCTGACGGATCTGGCTGCTCATGGCTGGCTGACGGATCTGGCTGCTCATGGCTGGCTGACGGATCTGGCTGCTCATGGCTGGCTGACGGATCTGGCTGCTCATGGCTGGCTGACGGATCTGGCTGCTCATGGCTAGCTGACGGATCTGGCTGCTCATGGCTAGCTGACGGATCTGGCTGCTCATGGCTGGCTGACTGCTCTGGCAGATCCTGTCTGGTTGGCGGCTCTGGCAGATCCTGTCTGGTTGGCGGCTCTGGCAGATCCTGTCTGGTTGGCGGCTCTGGCAGATCCTGTCTGGTTGGCGGCTCTGGCAGATCCTGTCTGGTTGGCGGCTCTGGCAGATCCTGTCTGGTTGGCGGCTCTGGCAGATCCTGTCTGGTTGGCGGCTCTGGCAGATCCTGTCTGGCGGGCGGCTCTGGCAGATCCTGTCTGGCGGGCGGCTCTGGCGGCTCCTGTCTGGCGGGCGGCTCTGGCGGCTCCTGTCTGGCGGGCGGCTCTAGCGGCTCCTGTCTGGCGGGCGGCTCTAGCGGCTCCTGTCTGGCGGGCGGCTCTAGCGGCTCCTGTCTGGCGGGCGGCTCTAGCGGCTCCTGTCTGGCGGGCGGCTCTAGCGGCTCCTGTCTGGCGGGCGGCTCTAGCGGCTCCTGTCTGGCGGGCGGCTCTAGCGGCTCCTGTCTGGCGGGCGGCTCTAGCGGCTCCTGTCTGGCGGGCGGCTCTAGCGGCTCCTGTCTGGCGGGCGGCTCTAGCGGCTCCTGTCTGGCGGGCGGCTCTAGCGGCTCCTGTCTGGCGGACGGCTCTGTAGGCTCATGGCAGACGGGCGGCTTTGCAGGCTCATGGCAGACGGGCGGCTTTGCAGGCTCATGGCAGACGGATGGCTCAGACGGCGCTGGGGAGACGGATGGCTCAGATGGCGCTGGGGAGACGGATGGCTCAGATGGCGCTGGGGAGACGGATGGCTCAGATGGCGCTTGGCAGACGGGCAGTTCAGGCATCGCTGTGCAGATGGCAGACTCCTGCCGGCTGAGGCGCACTGTAGGCCTGGTGCGTGGTGCCGGGACTGGTGGCACCGGGCTGGGGACACGCATCTCAGGGCTAGTGCGGGGAGCAGCAACAGGACGCACAGGACTCTGGGGACACACAGGAGGCTTGGTGCGTGGTTTAGGCACTGGTGGTAAAGGGCTGGAGACACGCACCATATGGCTAGTGCGTGGAGGAGGCACTGGTGGTACTGGGTTGGGGCGGGGAGGTGGCGCCGGAAATACCGGACCGTGCAGGCGTACTGGCTCCCTTGAACGCCGAGCCTGCCCAACCTTACCTGGTTGTATGCTCCCCGTCGCCTGACCAGTGCGGGGAGGTGGAATAACCCGCACCGGCCTATGTAGGCGAACCGGGGACACCATGCGTAAGGCTGGTGCCATGTACGCCGGCCCGAGGAGACGCACTGGTGACCAGATGCGTTGGGCCGGCTTCATGACATATGGCTCAACGCTCAGTCTAGCCCGGCCGATACGTGGAGCTGGAATGTACCGAACCGGGCTATGCACGCGTACAGGAGACACCGTGCGCTCTACTGCGTAACACGGTGTCTGCCCGTACTCTCGCTCTCCACGGTAAGTACAGGGAGTAGGCGCAGGTTTCCTACCTGACTTCGCCACACTCCCTTTAAGGCCCCCCCCAAGAAATTTTTGGGTTGTACTCACGGGCTTCCAGCCTTGTCTCCGTGCTGCCTCCTCATATCGCCTCCTCTCGGCTTTAGCTGCCTCCAGCTCTTCACGAGGAAGGCGATATTCTCCCGGTTGTGCCCACGGCCCCTTACCATCCAGTATCTCCTCCCATGTCCACGAATCCTGTGTAGGTGGGTCCTGTTTCCGCTTTCCATGCCGCTTGGTCCTGTATTGGTGAGTAGTTCTGTCACGATCGTGTGGAGGATTGACGGACCAAAACGCAGCTTTAGGAAAATAAGCCATCTCCTTTTATTGACGAAGAAGGCAAAACGAAACAAAAACACTTACACACTAAACAAAACAAGAAAACGATCGTGAAGCTAAACAACGATGTGCACACACTGGCTACAAACGTATCACATAGACAACTACTCACAACAAATGAAAGCCTATGGCTACCCTAAATAAGGCTCCCAATCAGAGACAACCGAAATCAGCTGTCTCTAATTGGGAACTCATTCAGGTAACCATAGACTCTCCTAGATAACTAAACATACATAGACAACGCTAGACACATGAACTCAACACAAACCCATATCCTACACCCAACAACCCCTTTACCATAGAATCACCCAAAACCAACAAAACACAAACATTCCCCATGTCACACCCTGACCTAACTAAAATAATAAAGAAAACAAAGAATACTAAGGCCAGGGCGTGACACCTGTAGAGAGTCTCTAAAAAGTTGAGTAGATGCTGGGTGTTGTATGGCCCTATAAGGGGGATATGGGTTAGGACACCATGCTCTGAAATAGCAGCACACATGCTGATATTTCCTCCCTGTTGGCCTGGCAAATCCACAGTAGCTCTGTGACCGATGATATTCCGACCCCGCCTTCTGCATTTGGTCAGGTTGAAGCCAGCCTCATCCACATATACAAAGTTGTGAGAGGGTTCACTTGATTCCAACTCCATTATACGCTATATCCCAGAACACACAGTTGAATTTGTTTTGGTAAGGAAGAGTGACATAAAATGTACATATATTGCATGTTCCTTCCACAGCAATGGAAATGTGTGCAGTTTATGCTTACTGTACTATGTATCACTATAAAATGTTGCTGTAAAGTAGTTACATAGATATATGTTTTACCTGTACATACTGGTACCGTAGCTCCTTAACTCTGTCCTCATTCCTTTGGAATGGTACACGTTACAGCTGTTTCATACTCATCTGGTTTCTATGCAGCACCCTGTCGATGGTTGAGATGCTAACCGTATGGATGTTTTCAAAGACATCGTTGTCTTCTATAATGGTCCTGTCACGATCGTCTATGTGTGAGAGAGAGGACCAAGGCGCAGCGTGTGCAAAATACATTTCTCCTTTATTGAGAAAGGAAAACCACGAAACGAACACTGAATACAAACTAAACAAAACAACCGTGAAGCTAAATAACTTAAGTGCACAGACAAGCAACAAACGTTCAACATAGACAACTACACACAAAAGCCTACTGCCTATGGCTGCCTTAAATATGTTTCCCAATCAGAGACAATGAATGACAGCTGTCTCTGAGAACCAATCTAGGCAGCCATAGACATAACTAGACAACTACACTCTACTCTGCCCCATACACATACAACACCCCTATACAATACAAAACACATATATTCCCCATGTCACACCCTGACCTAACTAAAAAACATAACGAAAACAAAGAATACTAAGGCCAGGGCGTGACAGGTCCTTTGTATTTCCCTGAGTTTCATGGCATTGTTTGCTCGGACCATGGTGCAAATAGCCTCCTCCTGAGGTGTGAAAAGGCGTCCTCTGCCACCGGTTTGAGGTAATCTTGCAGTCCTATGTGGGGAAAAATGCAGTGAAGCATCGCACACTTTCACATAGACAAAAACTATGCGAACACACATTTTACTGTAAAACATACAGGTGGGTGCATGTAAGGTGCAGTATGTATAGAGTATATTTCTGTATGCTGTGAAATACAAGTGGACTACTGTAATATGAAGCATTGTAGGAAGTATACAGTATACTGCTTATATACAGTAACAGTGCACTGTACATTGGTGGACATACCTGTTCTCTCTTCGAAACTTTTGAACTATTGAGGACACGGTTGATCTCCCAATATTCGGCTGTACCCTTCGACCCGCCTCAGTCAGTGTCAGGCCATGATTGACAACATGGTCTACAATAGTGGCCCTTATGTCATCAGATATGCGCCTATGTCCTCTTCTGCCTCTTCCTCTGTTTTGCCTTCCACCACGCATCCTTGCTCCTCTTCTTCCTCCTCTTGGCTGTTGACCCTGTTCGTTTCCTGGTCCATCCATTATTGGAAAATTGCAACTCTGTGTTGTGGTCTGTCTATACATGCTTGCCAATTGATTCTTCATGAGATGCACCTTTGAGCAATTTAGACAACTGGTTGATTGTTGGTTGAACTAACACTTTACATTCCTTCATGAGTGAGGGTCAATTTCACCTGCACGATTCATCAATTCACGTTTTTGTACAAAAGGTCTAATAGAAATGTGTAAAACTATGCTTGACAGTTTATGACAAATAGTTCAGCAATTTTGCATGTAATGGCTTATGCAAGGAACTAATGCCTAGATGTTTTGAGGGGTAAGACTATTCAACAGAGAACCATCTACTATTTTTTTCATTTATCGCCCTCCAGGTTCCCTCGGAGAGTTCATCAATGAGCTTGATGCCTTGATAAGCTCCTTTCCTGAGGACGGCTCACCTCTCACAGTTCTGGGCGACTTTAACCTCCCCACGTCTACCTTTGACTCATTCCTCTCTGCCTCCTTCTTTCCACTCCTCTCCTCTTTTGACCTCACCCTCTCACCTTCCCCCCCTACTCACAAGGCAGGCAATACGCTTGACCTCATCTTTACTAGATGCTGTTCTTCCACTAACCACATTGCAACTCCCCTCCAAGTCTCCGACCACTACCTTGTATCCTTTTCCCTCTCGCTCTCATCCAACACTTCCCACACTGCCCCTACTCGGATGGTATCGCGCCGTCCCAACCTTCGCTCTCTCTCCCCCGCTACTCTCTCCTCTTCCATCCTATCATCTCTCCCCTCTGCTCAAACCTTCTCCAACCTATCTCCTGATTCTGCCTCCTCAACCCTCCTCTCCTCCCTTTCTGCATCCTTTGACTCTCTATGTCCCCTATCCTCCAGGCCGGCTCGGTCCTCCCCTCCCGCTCCGTGGCTCGACGACTCATTGCGAGCTCACAGAACAGGGCTCCGGGCAGCCGAGCGGAAATGGAGGAAAACTCGCCTCCCTGCGGACCTGGCATCCTTTCACTCCCTCCTCTCTACATTTTCCTCTTCTGTCTCTGCTGCTAAAGCCACTTTCTACCACTCTAAATTCCAAGCATCTGCCTCTAACCCTAGGAAGCTCTTTGCCACCTTCTCCTCCCTCCTGAATCCTCCTCCCCCTCCCCCCCCCTCCTCCCTCTCTGCAGATGACTTCGTCAACCATTTTGAAAAGAAGGTCGACGACATCCGATCCTCGTTTGCTAAGTCAAACGACATCGCTGGTTCTGCTCACACTGCCCTACCCTGTGCTCTGACCTCTTTCTCCCCTCTCTCTCCAGATGAAATCTCGCGTCTTGTGATGGCCGGCCGCCCAACAACCTGCCCGCTTGACCCTATCCCCTCCTCTCTTCTCCAGACCATTTCCGGAGACCTTCTCCCTTACCTCACCTCGCTCATCAACTCATCCCTGACCGCTGGCTACGTCCCTTCCGTCTTCAAGAGAGCGAGAGTTGCACCCCTTCTGAAAAAACCTACACTCGATCCCTCCGATGTCAACAACTACAGACCAGTATCCCTTCTTTCTTTTCTCTCCAAAACTCTTGAACGTGCCGTCCTTGGCCAGCTCTCCTGCTATCTCTCTCAGAATGACCTTCTTGATCCAAATCAGTCAGGTTTCAAGACTAGTCATTCAACTGAGACTGCTCTTCTCTGTTTCACGGAGGCGCTCCGCACTGCTAAAGCTAACTCTCTCTCCTCTGCTCTCATCCTTCTAGACCTATCGGCTGCCTTCGACACTGTGAACCATCAGATCCTCCTCTCCACCCTCTCCGAGTTGGGCATCTCCGGCGCGGCCCACGCTTGGATTGCGTCCTACCTGACAGGTCGGTCCTACCAGGTAGCGTGGCGAGAATCTGTCTCCTCACCACGCGCTCTCACCACTGGTGTCCCCCAGGGCTCTGTTCTAGGCCCTCTCCTATTCTCGCTATACACCAAGTCACTTGGCTCTGTCATAACCTCACGTGGTCTCTCCTATCATTGCTATGCAGACGACACACAATTAATCTTCTCCTTTCCCCCTTCTGATGACCAGGTGGCGAATCGCATCTCTGCATGTCTGGCAGACATATCAGTGTGGATGACGGATCACCACCTCAAGCTGAACCTCGGCAAGACGGAGCTGCTCTTCCTCCCGGGGAAGGACTGCCCGTTCCATGATCTCGCCATCACGGTTGACAACTCCATTGTGTCCTCCTCCCAGAGCGCTAAGAACCTTGGCGTGATCCTGGACAACACCCTGTCGTTCTCAACTAACATCAAGGCGGTGGCCCGTTCCTGTAGGTTCATGCTCTACAACATCCGCAGAGTACGACCCTGCCTCACACAGGAAGCGGCGCAGGTCCTAATCCAGGCACTTGTCATCTCCCGTCTGGATTACTGCAACTCGCTGTTGGCTGGGCTCCCTGCCTGTGCCATTAAACCCCTACAACTCATCCAGAACGCCGCAGCCCGTCTGGTGTTCAACCTTCCCAAGTTCTCTCACGTCACCCCGCTCCTCCGCTCTCTCCACTGGCTTCCATTCGAAGCTCGCATCCGCTACAAGACCATGGTGCTTGCCTACGGAGCTGTGAGGAGAACGGCACCTCAGTACCTCCAGGCTCTGATCAGGCCCTACACCCAAACAAGGGCACTGCGTTCATCCACCTCTGGCCTGCTCGCCTCCCTACCACTGAGGAAGTACAGTTCCCGCTCAGCCCAGTCAAAACTGTTCGCTGCTCTGGCCCCCCAATGGTGGAACAAACTCCCTCACGACGCCAGGACAGCGGAGTCAATCACCACCTTCCGGAGACACCTGAAACCCCACCTCTTTAAGGAATACCTAGGATAGGATAAAGCAATCCTTCTGACCCCCCCCCCCTTAAAAGATCTTGATGCACTATTGTAAAGTGGCTGTTCCACTGGATGTCATAAGGTGAATGCACCAATTTGTAAGTCGCTCTGGATAAGAGCGTCTGCTAAATGACTTAAATGTAAATGTAAATTTTGATCAACATGACATGAGCAATTGATAATGTGGAAAAAAGCTGACACTTGTACATTATCAATTGCAATTTGTTCAAAGGAATAAGAAATTGCTTTAATGATGTGCACAAGTGACTAGATGATTTGGAATTTGTGCAAGTAGTATCAAGAATTGCACTTTTGATCTAAGAAATGCACCAAAGCGACTGAGAAACTGTAAACTGCGCTTCAGTTCGGGTCAAATAGAGCAAAATACTTGACATGGCTTAATCTATTTGCTACTGTGAAGTGGTTCCAATTAAATAAGAGATGGAGTGAATGGTAGACTATCCTAACTATTTCGCGAATATTAAACCATCACAGTCAGCGTAAATAAATGAGGCCCCTGGCCCCCGTTTCATTTTTTAAATTCAGAAAAGCTGCCGGGTTTGTTGGTGACGTCACATCTGGGAAAGCGCACATTCATGTCTAGGTGCATTGGTCAGACACAATAAGATTATCTTTATTTTTCTGGAAAAAACAGCCAATGACTCTCGTATGAAATAGCAAAGTAACGTAATACTTATCTTAGATTATAGTATTACTCCAATAGTTCCCCAGTTTTGATAGCCAGCAGCGTCAGCTAGCTGTCTGTCCAACGAGCTAGCTAGCTAACGGTAGCTATGTTTACTTCGTCTACGAGCTTCGTTGAACAGTCATGGGTGCAACCCTGCGAGGAAAATATGGGCGATTGTAAAGTTTAAACGTCTATATTGGCTATTAATACGTTTTCTTTACGGACATCATCTGACGGTGGAGCTAAGTTGAAGGTACTAGTAAGGCAAACTTGAAAGTTGTTTAGCTAGCTAACGTTAGCTACCACCACTAACGTTAGCTGTTATAAGTAGCTTAGCTATCAAGCTAACAGTTAGCTAGTAAATGCTTGATTTACAGCATAGCTGGCTAACTATACATGTTGCCAATTTGCATAGCCAAATGTAACATTAATCGTTCATGTTATTAACGTTACAGCAATGGATAAGCCTCCTTTCAGACAAAACCAAAACTGTGGAGACTGGGAATTCAAAGAGAGATTGGGCATGGGCAGTTTTGCCCATGTCTACCTGTATCAAAATCATGTAAGTATTCCAACTAGCTAGCGAATGTTAGCAACATTTCTATAGTTAACCCTAGTTATTCTGGATTAGAATAAAGGTAGCTACACATCCTGCTGCCAAATCAGATCTGGAGATATGTTTACAAGTAGGTGAAAGGTTGTCAACCACTTCCTAGATGTAAACAGTAGGCCTGACTGGGTGGCAGATAATGTATCATAACGTTCTGTTTAGTATGATGTAAGAATGTAAATTGTTGATCTGTATTTGAAAAAATAAATAATAATAAGATAATGTATCATAGGTCCAATGGCCACCAGTTGAGAGAAACACTTCGTAGCCTAAAAATAACTTTTGGAATACTGTACTGTTTTGTATTTTTCCCTCTGTGAATTCATAAGTACACATCTGTTGAATTAACCAGCTGTTACAGGTTCAATCAAGATAATAGATGATACTTTCCCCCCCCCTTGTTTCCAAGGACACATCGGAAAAAATAGCAGTGAAAATGTGTCGTCTGGAGTTAATACCAAGAAACAAAGACAGATGGAGCAGAGAGATCCAGATCATGAAAAAGTTTGTCTTCATCGTATTATCCTTTGTACACCATTGAACGCCACACACATTTGAACAGTGTGACTTCTACCTTTTCACTGATACATTGACATATCGGCATTTGCTTCTTGTTAGTATCAAGTACAATGTTTTTCTTATCTCTTTCATATTCAGGTTGAATAATCTCAACGTAGTGACAGCGCGAGACGTGCCAGAGGAGATGAAGCACATTGCCTTAAACGACCTTCCACTGCTGGCCATGGAGTACTGCTCCAAGGGAGACCTCAGAAAGGTGGACTGTAGAGGATTAATACTTACTTGTCAATTTTCCTTAAAGTCCACGTAAATATGTAATTCTGATTTGAAACCCCGTGGCACCTACATACTCTCCTGGGGGGTTAGAAACACACGGTTAGCCACGTCGCAGTGCCCCTGGAGTAGTTAAGTGCTAAATGCCTCGCGGAAGGGCACGACAACAAAATTGGGGGCTTGCTCTGTCATGAGGTCTGAAGTATACATTTTTTTCTTCATATTAGCAGGCATTTGTCTAACAATGTGTTAATGGTTGAATTTGACAGATGCTGAGCAAGCCAGAAAATTGCTGTGGACTGAAAGAAAGTGAAGTGCTTTCCCTGCTTAATGACGTCGGTATGTACTGTACCACACCGTTGTATTGTGTCAATCGTTGCTCTGCATAGAGCTGATTTTCTGAATGGTCTTAACAGGTTCAGGCATCCAGTATTTACATGAAAACAAGATCATACACAGAGACCTTAAACCAGAAAATGTAGTGCTGCAGGATGTCAACGGAAAGGTAACCCAATATTTATGGACCAGCACACAGAATGTATCGCCATGCTCCGTTTTAAAACAGTCTACATTTTTGTGCTATTGGTGTTGTAAAGTGTGAAATCGACTATGGTGACATTGTTATTTTGAAAGATTACTGTTCATCTTTCAATGTTACTATTTCTCATGTTTTTCCTTGTTCAGTTGGTTCACAAAATCATAGACTTGGGCTATGCCAAAGACTTGGACCAGGGGAGTCTGTGCACCTCTTTTGTGGGAACACTGCAGTACTTGGTGAGCATCATATCCATCCCCCCGCAAGCACTCCTGGATTCCTATTGATTCAACGCTACACCACTGTCTTTGTTTGTTTGTTAAAACCGGACATACATATTGATACGTTGCATATCCTTTCCCCAGGCACCTGAGCTATTTGAGAATAAGCCTTACACTGTCACAGTGGACTACTGGAGTTTTGGCACAATGATATTTGAATGCAGCTGTGGATTCCGGCCGTTTCTGCACAATCTTCAGCCGGTCCAATGGTAGTTGTCCCTCTGTATTTGATTGTGTCCCCCAACCCCGAAGGAAATTAATACATTAACACAGTTTTCAAGTGCTAGTTTTAATTCTAAATGATCCTCCAAGGGGCACTAGGTAACCATCCTAAATAGCCATTTCAATGTTGTTATTCCTCAGGGCCAGCAAAGTGCGGAGCAAAGGTCCCAAAGACATCATGGCTGTGGAGGAATTGAATGGGGAAGTCAGATTCTCCACACATCTACCATACCCCAACAATCTAAGCAGGTCCGACGCCATCACACACTTCATTCTGATGGCGTTATTAACTACTTGTCGCCTAACATCTTTATGTATAGCAGGGTCCTCGAAGGATGTGTATGCTGGTTTTCATCATAACCTTTAGCCACAGACATATTTCTACCTGGGAAACCAGGGGCCTGTTCAGTAGGGTGTCATGTAACAGAGCATTGAGATATATAGACACACACACAGTACCAGTCAAAAGTTTGGACACACCTACTCATTTAAGGGTTTTTCGTTATTTGTACTTTTTTCTACATTGTAGAATAATAAGGAAGACACAAACTATGAAATAACACATATGGAATCATGTAGTAACTAAAAGAAGTGTTGAACAAATCAAAATATATTTTATATTTGAGATTCTTTAAAGTAGCCACCCATTGTGTTGATGACAGCTTTGCACACTCTTGGCATTCTCTGAACCAGCTTCATGAAGTCACCTCGAATGCTTTTCCAACAGTCTTGAAGCAGTTCCCACATATGCTGAGCACTTGTTGGCTGCTTTTCCTTCACTCTGCGTCCAACTCATCCCAAACCATCTCAATTCGGTTGAGGTCAGATGATTGTGGAGGCCAGGCCATCTGATGCAGTACTGCATCACTCTCATTCTTGGTCAAATAGCCCTTAAACAGCCTGAAGGGGTGTTTTGAGTCATTGTCCTGTTGAAAAACAAATGATAGTCCCACTAAGCGCAAACCAGATGGGATTGCATATCGCTGCAGAATGCTGTGGTAGCCATGCTGGTTAAGTGTGCCTTGAATTCTAAATAAAGCACTGACAGTGTCACCAGCAAAGTAGCATCACACCACCTCCTCCATGCTTCGCGGTGGGAACCACACATGGGGAGATCATCCGTTCGCCTACTCTGCGCCTCACAAAGACACGACGGTTGGAACCAAAAATCTAAAATTTGGACTCATCAGACCAAAGGACAGATTTCCACCAGTCTAATGTCCAATGCTCATGTTTTTTGGCCCAAGCGAGTCTCTTATTGGTGTGGTTTCTTTGCAGCAGTTCGACCATGAAGGCCTGATTCACGCAGTCTCCTCTGAACAGATCATGTTGAGATGTGTCTGTTACTTGAACTTTGAAGCATTTATTTGGGCTGCAATCTGAGTTGCAGTTAATTTGCCGATTTCTGAGGCTGGTAACTCTATTGATCTTATCCACTGCAGCAGAGGTAACTCTGGTCTTTGCTGTGGCGGTCCTCTGAGAGCCAGTTTCATCATAGCGCTTGATGGTTTTTGCGACTGAACTTGAAGAAAGTTTCAAAGTTCTTAATCTTCCGTATTGACTGAGCTTCATGTCTTAAAGTGATGATAGACTGTTTCTCTTTGGATATTTGAGCTGTTCTTGCCATAATATGGACTTGGTCTTTTACCAAATAGGGCTATCTTCTGTATGTCACCCCTACCTTGTCACAACACATCTGATTGGCTCAAACGCATTAGGAAGGAAAGAAATTCCACAAATTAACTTTTAACAAGGCACACCTGTTAATTGAAATGCATTCCAGGTGACTACCTCATGAAGCCGGTTGAGAGAATGCAAAGAGTGTGCAAAGCTGTCATCAAGGCAAAGGGTGGCTACATTGAAAAATCTCAAATATATTTTCATATAACAGTGTTTTGGTTACTAAATGATTCCATGTGTTATTTCATAGTTTTGATGTCTTCACTATTATTCTACAATGTAAAAAAATAAAGAAAAACCCTTGAATGAGTCGGTGTGTCCAAACTTTTGATTTTCTGTCATGTAGAACAGTGAATCGTGTCAGCTCAATTTATGACAACATTCTAAACGTTTCACCTCATTGAGTAGCATAACTTGAAATTTGAAAACCGGGACTCTTAACTCGAGAGAAACGACCCATGACCTGTATAGAGTGAACCTATTTATTTCCCCTCCACCGGGGGCAATGTTAATTTGCGCTGTGCTCATTCAGGACACTGCTGGAGCGCATGGAGATGCTGCTTCAGCTGATGCTGAAATGGGATCCTATCCAGAGAGGAGGCAAGACCAACGCTGACAGCAAGAAACCCCAGTGCTTTGAAGTGCTGGAACAAATATTATGCATGAAGGTTAGTTCTGTAATGTATCATACTGTATTTCTTGAGCTGACCATAGTGTTTGAGATTCTCTGTCAAGGCTGGCCTCATTTATTTGGTTTGGTCTCATAGGCAAAATTCAATGAACTCTTTATTTTTCCTCTGTAAGTGAATGTGCAATTAATATACTTTTTCAGCAAAATGTTAAGTTTGACTGTCAGTGCTTGATATTTTGGATTGACTCAATCTGCTAGCCAGTCGGCTTCCTTTATTTTACCCATATATTCTCTCTCATTTGCAGGTTGTCCACATCCTAAACATGACCACAGCCCAGGTCCACTCCTTCCAACTGGTCCCAGAGGAGAGCCTCCATAGCCTGCAGCGCCGCATCGAGACGGAGACCAAGATTGAGCTGGTCAACCAGGAGCTTTTGCAGGAGACGGGGGTGTCGCTGGACCCCAGGAAGGCTGCAGCCCAGTGTGTCCTTGACGGGGTGGTAAGACTCCTTTTGGTTCCACTCTGCTACTTCGTTGGTGTAATGTTATTTGTTAGAATGTAGTTTTGATTGCCTGGCTTCCCAAACTCCTTGCTCCGGCCAAACGCTACACCACGCCCACGGACGTTAGTTTGTTCTCCGCAGTGAGTCTGGATCGGAGTACCTCCCTGACAATTTCTAGAATGGAAATCCGTTCTAGACCGTCTGATTGGTCGCAGAAACCGATATGTTGGGCCAGAGCCAAAACACACGTGGGTAAAAGCGACGTTTTGAAAAATGTGTCATTGGGATTGATACTGTTTGGTTCGGGATGATCCAATCGCTTATAACTTTGTTTTGTACAACACCCCTCATTTTGACGTCACCACAAACAACTTAAATGACGGCTGTCTCGGACTGAAGTATGTAGCAAACGATAGAGCAGCGGAAGAATTCATTTTGAGTCGTCGGGCAGGTTTCGATGCAACACATTGTACATCTTACTTACCTCTTCAGCATTAACATGTTTAGCATTTGACCCCCATGTAAAGTGATTGTGTGTGCTTTGTGTGTTGTGCAGCGAGGCTGGGACAGTTACATCATCTATTTGTTTGACAAGAGCCTCACCAAGTACTCTGGTCCCTTCAGTGCTAGACAACTGCCTGATAAAGTCAACGCTATTGGTGAGTACCGTCTTCTCTGCCCGCTGATAAATATTTTGAGATGTTATGCCGATTTGGATCGGATTACAAGCTCATGCAATTAGAGGTAGTTTTTTGGGCAAAAACAAAATTGTCCTCCTTCCATCGTTTTGG
The DNA here is from genome assembly GCF_029448725.1 of Salvelinus fontinalis. Taxonomy (NCBI): domain Eukaryota; kingdom Metazoa; phylum Chordata; class Actinopteri; order Salmoniformes; family Salmonidae; genus Salvelinus; species Salvelinus fontinalis. Next base: position 49,546,416 of record NC_074665.1, read on the forward strand.
TTCAAAAATGTCTTCAGTTTGTTCTTCCTTCATATGTACCAAGCCTTATGTAGAAGCTTGTCGTCTTGTTTCCCCAGTACGGGAAGCTAAGTCCCAGCTTCCCTTGGTGATGCTGAAGAAGGTGTGGGGCGAGGCGGTTAGTTACATCTGTGGACTGAAGGACGACTACAGCAGATTGTTCCAGGGCCAGAGGGCTGCCATGTGAGTAAGCCAGCCTGCTGTACTGGAATGAAACAAATCTGAAAGGAAGTGAGGTTCTTTACGTTGAGACATTACCATATTCCCAATCTGAAATTGCTAAAAGAAGTTCCCAGACTTGCTTTCGAAGAATCGGCCAGTTGCTTTTTCATCTGTGGCGTGTGATTCAATGTCCCCAATGAGCTTTGCACGCGCAGCCGTGCAGAAGCAATGCCAGCCCGCGCTGAGACGCATGAGATTGAACTGCACTAGTGTTGCCCCATTAGTTTACACTAGCTTTCAGATCAACTTTTCTGATGTGGGAATTAACATAATATCACCCTCTTTAAATGCAGCAAACCTAGCTTTGCAAGATTGAGTCAGCGATTTTATTGTAAGCGAAAAAGGTTGCAGTAGAATTAGTGCATTTTGACAGATACGAGTGCTCTTTCAATTACCCGCGGGTGTGAGTAGATGCTCTTAACTGGTACAGCCTCAGTGTTCAGTTAAAGCGTTCCAGAAATCGCACAGAAGGCTCACGATGTTCACCTTTCCGTTCACGAGCGCTGAAATTAGCTCGAGGCTGATGTTCTTTGGAGGGAAATTGGTGTGATCCCGTGTTATCTTGATGTACATCTCTGTCTTTGAACAGACAGTTATTCTATTCTGTGTGTGTGTCCAGGCTGAGCCTCCTACGCTACAACACCAACCTGACCCGGTGCAAGAACGGCATGTTTGCCTTCTCCCAGCAGCTGAAGGCCAAGCTGGACTTCTTCAAGAGCAGCATTCAATACGACCTGGAGAAGTACAGCGACCAGATGCATTATGGGATCTGTGAGTGTCTGCCGGCTAATGATTGGTAGTGCCAAGAATAGTCAACCACATGGCCCTGTGTCTGAAATGGTGCCCTATTCCTTATATAGTGCACTGCTTTTCATTCGGGCCCATAGTAGAGAATAGGGTGCCATTTCCCAACTTAGGGAATAGGGTACCAGTTCAGAAGCAACGATGGTTTTGTGTTGTGAAAAGATGGAGTTGTTTTCATGAGATTTGGTTCTTTTTACCCCTCAGCGTCAGAGAAGATGCTGAAAGCGTGGCAGGAGAACGAGGGGAAAGCTGCTGCTTATGCACAGGTACCAGCAGGGATGGGGACAAACTTAGGAACCTTACTGTGTGCATTCCGGGTGTAAAAAATACACCCGGAATATATATTCTCATGTACAATGTATTTTCTTCATTCCAAATTGATTGTTGGTATAGAACACATCTGCCCTTGTTTTGGTAAAAGGCTGAGGGATGGGGCTGGAGAAATGTAACCACTCAAATTCAGACAGAGCTCTGGATGCAAGGACTGTCCATCCATGATATCAAAATGTATAGTTTTGAGGTTATAAACTGTTTTAGAATGACATTGTTTACAAACATTGGACTAAAACAAGCATATTTTGGGGGTTCTGATGGGGTACGACAGTTGAACTAAACTCATGACGTAAGACATTATATTCTTCAGGAATCAATGGGTACATATAATTAATTTATATGTCCAAAAAAAATGGATGTGGCAACTGCAGATTGCCCATTTAACCACAGGTCTAGAATCAGATTACCCCACCAACTGTTAACATCAGGTTAATAAAAGTATGACCCTCTGTCAGTGCTTAGGGACAACTATACCTATTACCATTGAAAGACCAGGTGTAATGTGTCTGGTCCACCAGGTGGCAGAGGTGAGCCACCTGGATGAGGAAATCATGTCGTTACACTCGGAGATTGTGGAGCTGCAGCGGAGTCCCTACGCCCGTCGCCAAGGAGACGTCATGGAGCAGCTGTGAGTGTTCTATACTAGGCATGAATGACACGCTCTGTCTCTCCTCCAAGAAACGCATCAAGGGTCTATCTGTCTGAGTGATGTTCTATAGATTCCTGGGGTCATTTCATGTTTTCCTGTGTATCTGCACTATACGTTGTTCAAACATTCAAACCGGGTGAATCTTTCCTTTTTAAGTAGAAGTGGATGGAACCTTATTGAGATGCCTGACTTCTGTGTCCAGCTAAAGCTAGTAGCTGACCTGACAGCTAACCTAATGTTCTTTCATTTGCATTGCCAGTCATATACATTTTAGAGAACTGTTTCCCAACCCTGGTCCTCCAGTACCCCCAACAGTACACAGTTTCATTGTAGCCCTTGACAAATGCACCTCGTTTAAGGGCTTGATTAGTTGAGGGCTTGATGAGTAGTTGACAAGTTAAATCAGGTGTGCTTGTCCAGGGTTACAATCAAAATGTGTGCTGTTGGGGGTACTCGAGGACCAGGGTTTGGAAACACTGATTTTAGAGTACTCAAATGCACACTTTTTAAGAAGGAAAGGTCAACTCTTCTGTATAAAATGAATATTCTAAAATAATGACTTGTGTATTCGTTGTTTTCAGAGAGGAAAAGGCCATTGAACTCTACAAACAACTGAAGATGAAATGCAGAAGTAAGCCACTTTGGACCAATAAACAGTCAGTGCATTGCAGCTGTCGTAAATGTCCATAAGACAGTAGTACTTTTGGATATTGAATAGAATCTGTAATGGTACAACTGTAATTCTAAACGCTACCACCACCTGACACCAGTGTGCTGTTCTTCCCTCAGCGCCTGACCCTGATGTGAGCAGCGACAGCGCCGAGATGGTTAAAGCCATCATCCAGACTGTTCAGAACCAGGACAAGGTCCTCCGAGACCTCTACACACATCTCAGGTAGACAGGGTCCGGCACTGTTCAGTGGACTGTCACCTCACCCGGGTCACCAACTGAGCGTTGCAGATAGAAATAGCATGAATAGAGCTGACATGATTCTATACTCTACATGTCAGAGGCATGTGTCTGTTCTATGCAATATAGTTCTCTCGGAATTCTGAACGTTCCGCAGAAATGTGGTGATATGGCTGCCTAGTTGGATTTTGCTCTCTTTGCTATTCCTGAGGTTCTACCGTCTGACCCCCCCCCCCCCCCATGCAGTAAGATCTTACTGAGCAAGCAGAAGATAATTGACCTATTCCCACGCATTGAGAAGACGCTGGAGGACATCAAGGATGCCGACAACACTGTGATGCAGATGCAGGTCAAGAGACAGAGAGAGTTCTGGCACCTACTGAAGATTGCCTGTGTGAGTGACGGAGAGGTAGAACCAGAGTTAAGTTAGTCATAAGGTCATGAGATCTACTGTAAGATGGCAGTGGGTTATTTTAAATCGTGCAATTTTCTATAGAACTCACTTAGCTAGCTAGGTCATAATAAGTGAACACGTGTTCAGTGTAAGTAATTTGTCTTCTCCCAGGCTCAGAACTCTGCAAGGAACTCGATAGCAGCCAGCCCAGAGTTGTCCAACCCCCTGCAGGTGTCCCAGTGGGCCCAGTCTGCCCAGCCCATCAGCAACCCTCACCCCCTCACCTCCTTACCTGGACCCAACGATAGGTACGGGGCTATACAGTAGACAGATGGAAGGGGTTGACGTGTTATATGTAGCAGAATGAAAAGGAATGCCCTTAGGACAGTAGGTGACTAGTTCTCTCTCTTTCTCCTTCCCTCCAGTGCTGCTGCCCCGCGTCTGCTTCAGGAGAACCAGAAGTACCTCAGTCAGCTGACCAGCCTGATGCAGGAAGCTGCTGACGAGCAGTCCAAAAGCATAGTGGTGAGTTGAGCCGTTTTCTCTCAGCTGGCAAGACTTAACGTAATGGAAGCCTGGTATTCTGTCAATGCAGTGTCTTATATTTCAGTGTTGCACGTCACCACGTTTTCTGCAGTGTGTTAAGTCACACGCACATCTGTACTGAACAAAAATAATTTTACTGAGTTATAGTTCATATAAGGAAATCAGACAATTGAAATAAGTTCATTAGGCCCTAAACTATGGATTTCGCATGACACCCCTACGGCGTGCAGCCATAGGGAGCCTGGGAGGGTACAGGCCCACCCACTGGGGAGCCAGGCCCAGCCAATCAGAATGACTTTTCCCCACCTAAGGGCTTTATTACAGACAGAAATACCCTCAGTTTCATCAGCTGTCTGGCTGGTGTCAGACGATCCCGCAGGTGAAGAAGCCGGATGTGGAGGTCCTAGGCTGGCGTGGTTACACGTGGTCTGTGGTTGTGAGGCTGGTTGGATGTACTGCCAAATTCTCTAAAATGACGTTGGAGGCAGCTTATGGTAGAAAAATTAACATTATGTTCTCTGGCAAAAGCTCTGGTGGTCATTCCTGCAGTCAGCATGCCAATTACACGCTCCTTTAAAACTTGAGACATCTGTGGCATTGTGTTGTGACAAAACTGCACATGTTAGTGTTATTTTTGTATTGTCCCTTTCACAAGGTGCACCTGTGTAATGATTATGCTGTTTAATCAGCTTCTTGATATGCCACACCTGTCAGGTGGATGGATTATCTTGGCAAAGGAGAAATGCTCACTAACAGGGATGCAAACAAAATTTGAGAGCAATAAGCTTTTTGTGCTTCTGGAACATTTCTGGGATCTTTTATTTCAGCTGATGAAACATGGGACCAACACTTTACATGTTGCGTTTATATTTTTGTTCAGTCTATTTATAACGTGGGATTGAAACATGTAGGTACTTGTTAAGTTGGCACCACTGGTGTGCGTCATTTACCAGTCACACTCTTCTGTATGTCCACTCCCTATCAGGGTGGGATTAGGGGTCCCAGGTCAGGAGGGTGATAAGGTTCCCTCTGTCTTTTATCCAGCCTTTTGTTGTATTAAGTGGGCTCAGACATGTCCTTAAGGCTAACTGGCTAATCTGATCCATTCAAAACATGTCTGGGGAGGTTGGCTGCCTTTCCTGGAGGGCACTGAGATTGATACTGTGTCTAAACCACAACCCAAACACCATGGGGCGTCACTAGTTACCGCAGCCACGAAGTCAAACCCCACCTAGTTCTACAATTTGTCTTCTTAAAATGTGATTTTAAACCTTAACCACAATCACACTGCTAACCTTATGCCTAACCCTAGCCTTAAATTAAAAACCAAAAACCACATTTTTGTTCATGGTTTTTCACGATATAGACAATTTTGACCTTGTGGCCACTCCACAGTTAACCCTTTGTTTGTTACAGCGACAACCTTAAAGCTACATTGAGGTCAAGTGTTATGTCATCTCTTTGTAGGAGCAAGATTGGAGCTGGACTAAATACGAAACGTTGTCTACGAAACTGCTCAACCGAAATGTGTGAATACATGTCAACAGCAAACGAAGCACTGTCCAGCTCACCCCTGCCTGCCCTCCAACCAAGTAACACTAAGGACAGAATGCTGTTAACAAAATGGAGTCACGGCAGTTTATGTAATAGTACATTTTGATGTGTGGATTTGGTAACTCACTTTAACGGCTAACCTGAGCTTCTTAAAAAGGCAGATCAAAAAATACAAATGCTCAATGGTTTTTCTTCTCCGTTTTCTCATCTGTTTGGTGAGAAGGGTGGATGATGTATCATTTTGTTTTTATATGAACACGACATGTCAGTTGTCCATTACTCTTCAAGCAAATGTCACCTTTTTGTTTTACCTCACAGATCATTGTGCAAATCTAAGTACCACTATTTATCAAAATCCGTATTTTACTATTATCTTCTCAAAGTATCAGAGTAAACTGCATTTGATTGTGAGTCAAAGTTTTGGAATGACAGAGTGTAGCTAGAAAGTGTTTGGGCTAAGGAAATGGGACTGATGAGAAAGCTTTCTATGAATGTTGAGCCCCATCATGTCTCGTGATGTGACACAGCACAAGGAAAAGAGAGGGGGAAGGAAATTACAATCAACCAACAGCACTTTGACATTCCCAAGCATCCTCCATCCTGTTTGTGCCGAGGAAGTAGTAGTCAGACATCCGGGGTCCTACATGCCCTCTAGAACCCTATTTATCAGTCTGGGCCCTTGTGACACACCTCTTGTTACATTTCCTGTCTCGTTGGATGATTGTATCAACTGTATTTGAAATCAAGTCATGCATCGATCAAGGGGAAAGGGTTTTGACCATATATAAATTGTTTTTTGATTGACTAAAAGTATTCTATCACGACTAAACACACTTTACATGGAAGGGGGGGAAGATGGAAATCCTATAGTTACTTTGTGACGTTTGTGTCACCAAGAATGCTGGTATGTTTTTTTCCCCATATGTTGAAAATGTTTAAACCTGTAAATAGAATACAACAAGTTAAATTCAGTTTGTCAGGTGCACTGTCATTCTTGTGTACTTTCTTTTCACTGGATGCTCAATGAATAGAAACATATGGCGGGCCATGATAAATGATTGAATGTACAACCCGAGAGGTGTAACAAAGAAAGTGCACACTTTGCTCCAGAAAGACATGTACATTAAATCTATAAGTTGTATTTATGTAGTTTTAAGTGCAATGGATAATGTTTATTTTGTAGTATTTAAGTGACATGCTATGTCAGTTTCCCTCTTCAAGGTTTGTCACCATCTGATGTTAAAACCCATGTCTGAATGTTTACTTTTTAGTAATTGTATTGTATAGATATCAAACATTGACTTGGTATTACAATAAAAATGGACTTGGCATGAATTTGTATTGCTTTATATTAGTTCTAAGAAGCTAATGTTTGTGGTGTTCCCTGTTTCTGCGAGTGGTGGCCACTGTCTATATTTTCTGTTCTACCAAATTCCAATGGTGGATTTTTAACTGAGCCTTCCTGAAGACGGAGGTGTCTGTGTGAAGAAGTTGTTTAAAGGATGTTTTGAAGATTTAATGGATTGATCGTGTAGAATAATCTAGAGCTACAGGCAACGCTGTCTCTTGTGCTTTTGGCAATGATTTCACACGAGGCCTATTTTACATGCTATGCCTAAATACTTATAACCACCAGGCTTATAAATATACACGTTTTTCTTTGCATTATTTCATTACCTACATGTTATTTTAAGTTATCCATTTGGAGCGCAACATCACGTTGTTAAAAAGGATGTCTAAATTGGGCATGCCTATAAATGATTGAATTGAAGGAATCTAGGGCTTATGTTAACTTTGATTGTGTTCGATGAAAATGGTAGACCTTTCAAACGTTGACTGACTACTGTGCCAAAGTGATTTAGTTGTTAAACGGGAGTGAGGAGTGTGTTGATATAATTGTAATTATTGTCAAAATTCCACTTTTTAACAACCATCAGAATTAGGCAATAATTAAGAGTAGGCAAAGTGATCATGTCAGGTGAAAATATATATCAAATGTTTTACCGTTGCAACATTTGATGCAGTCACATTCACTGTGGTTGTCTGAAGCAACGTGTGCTGTAGAGTTCTTCGGTTATTCCCCAATTTGCAACAACGTCAATGAGAGTCATCACTATCTTTCCTTTGCGGTACCTCAAACTGTCCTGATAAACTTGTATGAGTTAATTTGACTCCTGGCTCGCAGTTTGTCTGGGTACTATCTTAACATCATCCCAAAACCTACTCTGAGCTGTAAGGGTTTTTTTGTCTTTAAAACAGGTTTTAACAGGATTCCTAAGCCCTTTTCTAATATGCTTTGTAGATATGGGCCAAGTTCTGTTCCTGCACACTAAAGCTGCGTTTACACGGGCAGCCCAATTCTTGTCTTTTTTTCACTAATTGGTCTTGACCAATCACATCAGCTCTGAAAAAGATCTGATGTGAAAAGATCTGATGTGATTGGTCAAAAGACCAATTAGTGGAGAAATATTCCGAATTGGGCTGCCTTTGTAAACGCAGCCTAAGAGTCAGTCAGTGATTCAATACGTGAGTCACTGACCACTGAAGGATGTGCAGGATATACTGGCCTTGCACTTTCCCCACCCTGTCATTATCACCAATGTTTCTTTGTTTCCGTTGAAAAGAGTCACTCTCAGCTGGCCATGTGACATATTAGTTTTTACTGCAGATGTCAGGAAATGATTTAAGAGCGGGGGGTGAGTGCCTGTGGAGCTGGGCAGGTCATGTCCGGCAGGGAAATGAAACCTACTCCCCTTCTTGGATAATTTTATTAAATGTAATGGGTCTTTTTGTCCTCTCTTCAGACATGTGACCGTAGCATTTGTCAGATGAATATGTTTGCATTCCCTTCTTCAAGAGGCAGTTGGTTCTCTCCGCCTAGTATTTGAGCTTTAGTTGCTTGTTTGTGCTTCTTTTTTTCTCCAAAGAAAAGAGGAAGATATCTTCATCATCCATGGTTCTGTGGAACTTCTCATATTTCTTTGCTCACCCGGCATCATTTAAATATAGGCTATTAGTCAATCCTACTCTGTGGGTGTCATCACGTCTTAAGAACCTGAGTTAGTTTCTGCTTTGCATTCATTTTGCCGTGATGGATGAGGGAAAAAGAATTAAGCTATTCAGCGTTTGCTGTGGCCTGGCAAACTGCACTAAAATAGCAACTGCTTGTAAGTAACAACTGCCACTGTAGAAGTGTATAAAAATAAACGTGTGGTCTGACTGCCCTGAAGCCAAGTCTAGGACTCTAGGTTTCACGAGGCAAAGTGGTTTTGTCTGGTGTTTTTCATTTAGCATTTTACAATACGAACATTCCTTAATACAAGACCACAATAACTGCTGTACGTTTTGTTCCATGTTCCAAGTGTTGTTAATGTACTCTTTTCTAATAATACAATTTATTCTTTGTAATCCCTCCAACCCAGTAACCACTGTTGAAATCTGAGTGAACAACAAGCGCAGAAACACAAAATTCATTGTTTCGTTGTTAACTCCTAAATAGAAAACAAGACATCCTTGTTTCAATGTTAGTGAACCAAGTACTAAACAACTCAAACAAGCACAGACACAGACATCCCATCCCCCATTCTAATAACAACCAGCAGTGTTTTAATACGTTGATACTGAGTGAATCAGACTGAATCATCGGAGGCCTCAGCATGCCTGAGACCAACCCCTACTTAATGCTACATTCCTGAGCATAAAGCATCTGAGTGCTGATCTAGGACCAGGTCCTCCCTGTCCACGTTATCGTGTTCATTTGGGTCTAAAAGGCCAAACTGATCCTAGATCAGGATTCCTGTCTGCTCTACTCCTCCGTCCGCGCTGACCCAGATCAGGGCCTCACGGGGGAGTCACTCCATGCTTCCCAAACCATTTCCTTAGTCACTCACGAGACTGCCCAGGAGACTGCCCGTATATCTGGGAGCTGTTCTGAGTCAGTTTGTAAGCAATAGGCTATGTGGCCAATAGGCCTGTGGCTCCTGGCTGGCAACACCATCTTCTTTTGTGGAAAGATTTTGTGTGTGAACTGAGAGAATCTGTCAGAACTGAATTGGATGCCTAGGATAAGAGTTGCAGTAGTTCCTGTGGTTGGGTTTTTCGTCTCTGGTTATTTGGACAAATCAAGATTTCGCAGGTGTTAGCATCTTTTGAATTTCGGAAGGAGAGGGTACATTCGGCCCGTAACTTGCAAAGAGAGAGGGCGGAGCTCCTCCTTTCGGTTCCGCTCCTCTTTCTAGCATTTCTTGCTAGAACGTTTGGTCATTTTGGATAGTCACTCATGAGACTGCACAGGAAATCCATCAATCTGGGAACTATTCTCAAAGTCAGTCTGTGTCAACACTTAATATACAGTACACAGTATGGTCTACTGTATATGGCTCAGCTGGTTAGGGCATGGTCCTAGCAACAACACAGCGAGTTTGAATCCAGAGGCTACACAGATCTAACTTTGGTTGGCTTTGGATGAAAGCGTCTGGGAAAGTATATCATATGACATATTACACTTGAAATTATGGTCCATCAATGATTGTTCTTTCATTGGATGAGTGTTCCCATCATGACCCCACCCCCCACCAGAATGAATGAGGGATATTTTAGGAATGGTTTCAGGCTATTAACACCAGAGATATCAAGGGAGATAAAATGAGTAATTGAAGACTGCCGTTGCATAAAGGAAGGGACCAATGCAGACACAGTGGACAGATAAGAGACACCTTTGAATACTACGTGTAAACGCCTATCTGAAAATGTGGGTACAATCGGAACGTGGACAAGATCAGGGCCAAGGATGCATGTTAGCGCCAGGTATAAACGGAGCTTAAGACACACTGTAAGACTAGAAATCTTACTGATTGGGGCTTTAATGCAACGTTTCCCTTTGGCACATTTGCCATCAAATTAGATATTGACAGAATCCAAACTGAATTTGTCACTGAGCTGTTTTTGTTCTCCTAGATGTAGCAATTGCGCAATATATAGATGGGTCTAGCTTCCTCCTGGAGCAACTGAGGGCATTTCCTGTTCTGTTGTTTGCAACCAACACAACCTGTTAGTGAATACTGTATTGTTCTAGTGAGATACATACTATATTGTCAACCTCCAGGCCACTGACTGGCGGTTGACAAGGATTCACTATTCATTGAGCATGTATGAAATCCTGTGTGCTCCTCAGCTTGTTTCCCACAGACTCGTGCACCCCATGACTGCCGTGCTTGACACAGAGCGGTGCTGCAGCATGTTAACAAAAACAAGTGCCTTACGGCAAGAGATATTATGAAACCATGAAGTACTGTGGAACTAATGCTCTTAGCTAGTGAGACTTTTCTGCTTTTGGCTTATCGTGTAATTAACTAGATGACTCCTTGGTGAATTCTGTCTGAGTAAAACTATTCAGTTCCACTCGAGCATTAGCTTATCATAAAAAATGAATGATTGTACTATCAGAGGAAGGAATGCAATGAATATGTAAACATTTCTTTTAGCTTTTCTTGAATATAAACAGTGTTCTCCCCTTTTTCTCTGTCCTACTTCTGGGCTGAGATGAGTAGTGTCTGATAAAACTAAGACAACCACTATGTATTTGTTTAGGCACATTTTTATTTGTATTACAATCAACAGTTTCCTAGGCCATTTGAAGACCAAGGATGCATTGGACTGGATTATTGCACATATCACAATAAGCAGATATAATACGTACAGTATTTCATTTCAGTAAGCCTATCTCTCACTTGTAATATTAGTAATATCTTTGAAAAAATAACTAATATCAATGTAATAAATACATTTTCGTTTATAAAAAAAAGACAATGGCTTGAGCACATGACAAGCTTAAAATGAACATTCATTTGTACAATTCCATGAGGCTCTCCCCCTCATATTTTTTTTTGAAGCAGCCTATAAAAACAAGTACAACTGCTAGGTTTATTTAAAAGGGAGTGGTCTACTGTAACAACAAAAAAATTATATACAATTATTGTAAAGAAAAAAAAATTGAATAAAAAAAACACTGCGTGGGAAATGCACCAGCAATTCTGTTCCAGCATTTTCCAAACCACTTTTCCACAGTGGTTGAGGAGAACATTTTGAGACACCACCATGTTGATGTTGAGTCTTCAAAGATATTCTCCACAGTTGACTTTAGCCTCGGTCCTCCAGGACCTCCTAGAGCCTGAAACAAGGACTAGGCTCCTCCTCAAAGCCTTGTCTTCCTATGAGTCACCATACTGCTCCATGCAGCAGTCATCATCGACGTGGCATGGGGGGAGGCTTCAATGCAATCTTGTGGCTTGCTCCTCCTGAGGTCTGCTGAACACACAGGGATCAATTAGACGGCCATCTTGAAACGTGCCCTTCAATTCTGGTTACGCAAAGAATTACGAACACAAAATGTATTATTTTTTAACTTTTTTAACTTTTACTTTCCTGCGATGCAATGGTTTCAGAAGATACTTTTTTTTTTTTTTTATCTAACTGCTATGAAGAATTTGCAAGACATGACTACGAAAAATGTGTTAGATAAACAATTACTTGTGGGTATTTGCTGGGTACCTTTGGTGCTGAGGGCTTGACTGGAGGCACTGGGTAAGGACTGGACTTGACTGGAGGTACTGGGTAAGGACTGGACTTGATTGGAGGTACTGGGTAAGGACTGGACTTGACTGGAGGTACTGGGTAAGGACTGGACTTGACTGGAGGTACTGGGTAAGGACTGGACTTCACTGGACACACTGGGTAAGGACTGGACTTCACTGGTGGCACTGGGACGACAGGCTTGATTTTCTAATAGAACAATATAAAACAATTGATAATCAGTTCATGATTAGACTGTGTGGAGACCATGTAGTTACTTGTTTTAACAGTTATACCATGTTGTTAACATGTTAGTCATCGTAATGGCTGGAATAACTCACCGGTTTGCTACTCAGAGTCGGCAAAGGCTTTGACGGAGGTAGAGGTTTAGTCTGATGATCAAATAAAAATGCTTGTATGAGTTTGGCACTGCAGAATACATTTCTAAGATTCCAGTGTTTATTAATATGATACATTTCGGTATTTCAATTGGCATAGCTCACCGCTTCAATGCGAGACTGTGGCTGCACTGCAGGCAAGCTCTTTGGTGGCTGCAAGACAACATTTTCTCATAAATATTCCTCTCCATTTAATTGGCATTTTTCTTTCCAAATATCCCTAGTCTATTCAAAACATACCAACCTTAACTTTGGGCAGGCTATCTTTACGAGTTCAGCAGCTTTCACTTCTTGTTGCTATCAATATATTTCACATAGGAACTACATACAACATGTATGATAATACTAGTAACTCTACATAACAGCTCTTCATCAGTCAGCCTGGAGGAGTGGTCATTTTGAGATAGTTAACTTGTGGTAATGTAGCTCACCTGTGGAGGGGGCCTGGAAGGGACCACAGTGACAAACAGAGCGGTACAGGCTTGTGTTGCAGATGACTCCATGAAGGTGGGTTGGCTAATTTGGGGGGGCTTGCTCAGAGGTTTGCTCTTCGCACCCCTCTCCCGGAACATTGGGTTCAACTGGCCGGAGGTAGAGTGGACTTTCCTGCGCATCACACATCAATATGTTGATTACGTACCAAATCATTTGAAATGACAACTGCGAAGTGGCATTAACAATTCATTTTTTAAAACGTGTATGTTAGTGAAAAAACTCACCTTTTGGAGGTGTAATTTTCTCTCTTGTTTTTCTTGCAGCACATCAGTCCTGCAACCAGGAAAGTGAGCAGCAACAACACAGCTATCGCTGCTGAGATGCCAGCTACCACCCCAAACTGGTCTGCAAAGCAAAACATAACCAATCATTAAGATGTTCATTTTCATGAACAACAATGCATGTCACAACAAAGTGAATGAGGCGTACCTTGAGGCAAGTCTGAATACTTGACGTCACAGTAGGGTGGAGCCCAGTCTGGGTCACAGTGGCACTGTCCCTTGTTGTTGCACACCTAACAAAAGAGCGCACAGAGTGTGAAGATTGGGTCCATAACAATTCTAGCTAAGTTGTACTAACGACTCGAAATCGACAGCCAATGCACTCACCCCATTGTTGTGACATTTGGATGAACAGTCCGCCGTTTGACCATAGATTTTGACATCTTGGCATTTGTGATCATAGCAAACCTGTGGAAACAAAGAATTGTTCACTTAATTTGCCCTCTCATATGAACACCATGGATTCATGTCCATGAATTCATATAGGCCCTCCCGAGGGGTGATTTGGAATTCATAAACAGTCTTACCTCGTTCACGCCACATTTAGTTCCTGTTGGGACCATGTCCAGAGATCTTATTTTATCCTGGTCCACTGCTATGTTGCATGTCCCCCCTCCCTGCATATTGTAGAAGGCCTTCTGCCCAGTGATGGGATACTCATCTCCTCCAAAGCAAAATAGTGTTCCACATTTCATATTCCTAGGAGAAGAAAACAAATTGACTTAGTATTTGACGTCAAAATATGGCAACATGTTTCTTAACAGCGCAAACGTATGGAAGTCTTGTAATATCTGTTTTCTTCTATTTGTAAATTGCCTTCTTTACAATTGGCATTGTGTGGTCACATTCGATGGGAAACAGGAAATGTCAGAACACAGGAAGTCAGATGGGCGGGAACGTACTGTGGTGTGCAGCGAACAAAGCCATTTTTGGTCCTTCCGCAGTGGGCTCCTTCATTGCCACCCAGGTTTAGATTAAAGCAGGAGTCCGTGCCTACTTGTGCCGCTAGAGAACAAGAGGAAACGTGCGACAGTTACGACATGAATCCTTACTGTAGATGATCATCGTTGCACAATTCACAATATGACGTTCAACCTGCACTGACCGAATGAGATTATATCTAGGCCTAGTTTTTTTTTCTGGAAGGGTTCTGCTTTGTGCTAATGAAATAACGTCATAGGGTTTTGGATGGTTACGCCGTGTCACAACTCGTGTAGTGTAAATGGCTATGTACTTCAAACAATAAAGACAGAAGTACCTGGTCCCCACAGTCTCTTGCAGTGTTGCTGAAGGGTCGGACATTGCCCATTGTAGCAGTAGCCCTGACCATAGCTACAAGGTTTCCCATTCATCTGAAAGGTGTCTTCTGGGCAATGCGCTGAAGTTCCAGTGCAGTACTCTGCCAAGTCACAGTCACTGGAAGCTCTTCTACACAAACTGGCTGCTTGTTTCAGCTGAAGAGTGAGAACAAATAGTTTAGCGGTTGAGGAATGACTTGATTTGTGCAGTGCTTTTCAAACATTACGCTCAAAGCGCTAACTTCAAAAACGAAAATTGGACTCTACTACTACAGCAAAGTGTATGGTTCTTGGTTAGACGCCAAGTTTGGTTCATACAGTAAAAATAGTTTTTGATGACTGACTATGCCTGCTGAAATGTCTGTGTACACGTCTGTCTTACAGTCCCCTGACTGTCATATTAAGGAAGGATATGTGTAGTACAGTACAGGGAAACACAAGTGCATCAGTCTGTTTCCTGGTATTATTGCTGCTATTTCAACCCTGGTTTCTCCGAACACTCCTTCTCTTGTGGCTATGTTCTTTTTTTTTGCTGGTGGTTATTAGTTGCAGTTGGTTGGGTGTGTCTCTCTGAGTGGTGATGAGCAGAGAGAGATCAGAGGTGGACGTTACCAGCTGGTCTGACTCATTCAATCATACGGTGATGAGGCCTCCCGGGTGGCGCTGTGGTCTAGGGCACTGTGTGCCACCAGAGACTCTGTGTTCACGCCCAGGCTCTGTCGCAGCCGGCCGCGACCGGGAAGTCTGTGGGGCGATGCACGATTGGCCTAGCGTCGTCCGGGTTAGGGAGGGTTTGGCCGGTAGGGATATCCTTGTCTCGTTGCGCACTAGCGACTCCTGTGGCGGGCCGGGCGCAGTGCGCGCTAACCAGGTCGCCAGGTGCACAGTGTTTCCTCCGACACATTGGTGCGGCTGGCTTCTGGGTTGGAGGCGCGCTGTGTTAAGAAGCAGTGTCGGCTTGGTTGAGTTGTGTTTCGGAGGACGCATGGCTTTCGACCTGTGTCTCTCCCGAGCCCGTACGGGAGTTGTAGCGATGAGACAAGATAGTAACTACTAACAATTGGATACCACGAAATTGGGGAGAAAAGGGGGTGTAACATTTTTTTATTAAATAAAATCATACGGTGATGAGCAGAGAGAGATCAGAGGTGGACGTTACCAGCTGGACTGACTCATTCAATCATACGGTGATGAGCAGAGAGAGATCAGAGGTGGACGTTACCAGCTGGTCTGACTCATTCAATCATACGGTGATGAGCAGAGAGAGATCAGAGGTGGACGTTACCAGCTGGTCTGACTCATTCAATCATACGGTGATGAGCAGAGAGTGATCAGAGGTGGACGTTACCAGCTGGACTGACTCATTCAATCATACGGTGATGAGCAGAGAGAGATCAGAGGTGGACGTTACCAGCTGGTCTGACTCATTCAATCATTAAGTGATGAGCAGAGAGAGATCAGAGGTGGACGTTACCAGCTGGTCTGACTCATTCAATCATACGGTGATGAGCAGAGAGTGATCAGAGGTGGACGTTACCAGCTGGACTGACTCATTCAATCATACGGTGATGAGCAGAGAGAGATCAGAGGTGGACGTTACCAGCTGGTCTGACTCATTCAATCATTAAGTGATGAGCAGAGAGAGATCAGAGGTGGACGTTACCAGCTGGTCTGACTCATTCAATCATACGGTGATGAGCAAAGAGAGATTAAAGAAAGATGAAACCAGCTGGTCTGACTCATTCAATCATACGTTTAATAAAGCACCCAGATTTCCCAGGACTTGACATATGACCGAAAATGCACTTACCTGGCAGTTTTCACAGCATGCTCCATGAGCACAGCTGGATCCCTCAGTGAGGCGACAGGTAGTGGGGTCACAGCAGGTATTCTTACACTCCTAGGAGGGACAAAAATCACACCAATCAGTTACAAAAGACAAAATAACAATTTAATCTAACCAAATGTATCGTTTAGTCAGTTTTCCAAAATGTCTAATTTACAGTGCAAACAAAGCAGTCATGCGTGTGTATTTTTTTCTCGCCCTTTTATAAGCTTTTACAAAGTTTTATCATCTTGGATTGAGTCAGTGGAATAGTGTAAGACGATATAATCAATGCCAGTGCACCTTGTGCACCAGTGCACCTTGTGAGCCTGACTTACCTCCACAGTTCCACAGTCACACTCTTCTCCCGGGTCCAGGAAGGCATTGCCACAGGCAGGCCCCACATACAGCCTATCAGAGCCAGGCGTGTCCAGCAGACATCTGGGATTGGCTCTCTCCAGGAAGTCACTCAGCTGCTCCTGACTGCAGCCACTAAACAGCCCTGGGTACTCTGACCTAAAGGCGTGGGAATGATGGCTCCCTTTAGAATGACTAACATAATAACTAACATAGGACAGTCCTCACTGTGTCAATGTGTTAGTGAATGTGTAACGTGTGAGTGTTTTTGTATTTACCTGACCCGATCTGCCATGACACAGTTGTCGTTGGACAGCGATGTCCCACAGGTGCAGCCTGAGGTATCATGGGACATGCCCAGGTTGTGGCCCATCTCATGAGCGATGGTTGAGGCAACGCCAATAGGGTTCATGTTGTGGTCCTGGTTGACTGCACCTGAACTTCCAGTGCACATGGCAAGTTTATTTGCCAGTCCGACAGTATCGCCCAAGAAATCTTTACCACTGTTGAAAACAACACCCAAATGTTGGAGGAAAGCTTTAGAACTGTCATTAGCTTTGCAAAACCCCGAAACAAGACATTTGGCCATCGTTTCAATGCTATGCATTAAAAACAACATTTTATATTGATATTTTTTACAGCATATAATACAAAACAATTAAATAATGGTAAAAGGATTGTGATTAATTGCAATCCATTTCCTTCCACACAACACACACACAAAGAAGATAAGGCTAACTACTCACGTGACAAACTGGGCATTGTCATGCTGTTCCCTCTTCAGAAGGTCGTCTTGGCGCCACTGGAGAAACCTATTCAGGGTGTTCTCAGGACTGATCGTGACGTCAATGTGATCCCTAGTAGTCCATATCTCCAACCCCACCAGCATGACCCGGATGTTCAATGGCCGATACAACTAGGATGTAAAGACAGAGGTCTTTTCAATAACTCCTTCATTAATATAAGATATATGTACTAGAGACAGGTGGGGTGGGGGACTCCAGGCCCTAGGCCCTTGTTATTACAGTAGGCTAATTCAATATAGCATCCTAAGTACCTATAACTAGAACCTGGACCAGCTCAGAAAAACTCATTGACCTAACTATGCTCATGCAGCCATTCACAAACAAACACACAAAATGACTTCCTTGAAAAGGTACCTTATCAACATGATTGGCAATTTCCAGCATTCGACCTTGGGTTTTGCTTCCAAATCGTTTGTACTGAAAAAACAACAAACACACATAGGTTAGCCACCAACAAAGGCTGTCAGGAAACAAGAAAGAAAACATTCATCTATATTGATACATAACATAGCATACCTCTGTATAGTCAGCCACCAGATACATCTCCACAAATCTTTGAGGCCCAGTGATGGGTTTACTTTTCTGAAAAAAGAGAGAGAGAGAGAGATAAGAAAACATTGGACTCATCTTACAAGATAAATACAACATACATAACCTCTGAACACGTTGGATGTGTATTGTGTAAGTAACCAGAAGGAAGCATTAGTAAGTAACTGCATACCCAGCCTTTGGACTTGAAGAGGCCTGAGAGTCTGGGGGCCGGTCCCTGGTCATGGTCATAGACCGTGCTGTCGTTGGAGTGACCACAGCTGGCCCTGTTGGCTCTGAGGTGCTCCTGTCTGTACAGAGCATGCTCCCCATCGGCAGAGTCTCCTAAAGGTTCAACCAGGTAGACTTTCTGCTCAGCCCTCACAAAGCCACTGGAAAGACACATCAGAGGGCGGTTTTCTAAGTGTTGCATTGAAAAGCATGGACAATCAGTTTCTCCCCAATGAACATAGCGTTGTTCCTTCAAACGATATGATATAGTATGAATAATCAACATCAGCGTCATAAAAGAACGTCAACAGCAACGTCATAAAAGAAGGGGACATTTCTAAATGTGTAAGACCTCTTTCAAAATGATTTCAACCCCAAATGTTTGTCATTCCTATTACACATCTGTGGAAATGTTGAATTTCTCAAAAGAGAACTTTGACTTCCAGTGAAATGTCAAGTCATTCAAAGGCATTCAAAAAGTTCAGAAACTGCTGATAGAAAACAGGAAATATGGAGATATCTCACTTACCTAATGCCAGAACAGATTCCAACACTAATGGATGAATCCTCAATACCTTGAATATGACCATGATAATAGCAGTGGTCCTAAAATGTTGAAATGAATACAAGTATTGGTTGAGAGCATATCTTAAAATACTGTACACATTAAATCTGCATAACATGCAATGAATCAAAAAATGTGACACAAAATGTAAGCTATTAATTTAAATGGCTTAAATACCTCATAATTTGGAAATGTTGTCACCCGCCTTCCATCTTCTGAATAGTGTGTTTCGGCGTAATTCCTCCCAATAAGTTGCCTATGAAAAGAGTAAGTAGTAGAACAATTAATTTAACTGCTACCAAATATGTTACCAAAACTCGTCTAGTAATTGGTGGACAGTTAAAAATTATTTACCTATTTTTCTCCAGATGAATAGTGTGGTTCTCGCCATCAATGGTTAATGCATATTGTAACTCGTCAGGATAAACCTAGCAAAGATCTTGTTTAGTTGTCGACAATGAAAAGCTATCCTGTTCTTTATAACACCCCTCATCATTGGGATTTGAAATATTTCCCTAATTTGCAGGGAACCACTATTACCTAATTATAGAGAAAATATAAGGGGATGTAAGCACCTGGTTTGAGAAAATGTTTCTTTTGACCCGACCAGTCAGTCTCTGAGGTCGGACGACATCGTAGCGCTCCACATGATCCAATTTCCTTGCGCCCTTGACCAGTACAACTGAAAGAACAGACATCCAGACCTACTTTAACAGTCATCATTTTCTTATAGTAATTGTCATTGATTTAAAGTCTAGACTGTAGACATTGATTATACTACGAGCATCATACAAGTGATCAACTTTGCAATGTTATAAATAAGTACTACATGTGCTATTAACATTTGCGCTAATTAGGTCGCTGTCCTTAAAAATACTGTACAATAAAATACACCTTATTTTTGTAGTTGTTCATTGTAATTATATATGATTATATGTGACATAAAGACCTTGAGATAGCAAATATTAAACCATAATGATATATTTTCAATTTACCCCAATACGTGATGCATAACAGGAAAGTATATATAGTGTATCGCATGGCTGGAGCGTAATATCCCAGAGTTTCTCAAATGTGCTGTACGCACCGATACTAATTTGATAGTGAACATAGAAATTAAGCAGCTCTGTTCCAGTGCCGCCTCTCCGTGACGTACGTTATCGCCAAGGGGCAGCCGTTTCTCGTAGCAATCATGACATCACTCACATATTACCGGAAAACCGGTCGAGATTATTAAGAAGTCTATAAGGCCACGCCTGACGCCCAAAGCGATATTTCACAATTTATTAAAATTAGTTGAAGGTTAGAGTTAAGGTAAGGATCAGTTTTACGTTTTTGCTAGTCGGTTTAAGCTTCAGCTGTGTCCTTATAGCCTCTTCCTTATTAATAGGGGTGAGTGGGGTAAAATTAGCCATTTTTACAGTCAGCATCACTAGGTCAAGGGAAATATAGTATTCTTTCTAACATATATTTCAGGATGTGGAGTATCCATGTCAGTAATCCAAATTAATGTAAACATAACAGTTCTGAAAACATAGCATGTCCAAATAAAAGTGACCTCTTGGCACAATTTACCAGGTATGGGGCAAAATTAGTATAAGGACAGGGTAAATTCAGCCTCCTTCACATTCGTGGGCAAGTTCTCTGCATTTGAGGCAACTAAACCCATGAAACTGGTCAGTGAGATTCTTGATATGTTTAGCAAGCTCAGACTCCATGTCATCAGGCAAGACCTTCTCTGCTACTCTATCGTATCCTCTCTTTCGCACAGGTACATGTTAATTGATTTTTTGTCAATGTACCTCTTCAGTATCATTCAGTCTATTTTTTTTTCATCCCTTGCTGCTGCTCAAATGGACTTCTTCCCTTCACTTTCAAGAACCTCAAAGGGGGCTAGACCCCTGCTTGTTTACCGTTTGTTTACACGGGGCATGATGATGTTACTTTTTTCAATCTTTACTTTTTTATTTTTATTTATTTTACCGTTATTTTACCAGGTAAGTTGACTGAGAACACGTTCTCATTGGCAGCAACGACCTGGGGAATAGTTACAGGGGAGAGGAGGGGGATGAATGAGCCAATTGTAAACTGGGGATTATTAGGTGACCATGATGGTTTGAGGGCCAGATTGGGAATTTAGCCAGGACACCGGGGTTAACACCCCTACTCTTACGATAAGTGCCATGGGATCTTTAATGACCTCAGAGAGTCAGGACACCCGTTTAACGTCCCATCCGAAAGACGGCACCCTACACAGGGCAGTGTCCCCAATCACTGCCCTGGGGCATTGGGATATTTTTTAGACCAGAGGAAAGAGTGCCTCCTACTGGCCCTCCAACACCACTTCCAGCAGCATCTGGTCTCCCATCCAGGGACTGACCAGGACCAACCCTGCTTAGCTTCAGAAGCAAGCCAGTAGTGGTATGCAGAGTGGTATGCTGCTGGCAACTAACGACATGCCACTGGCTTTCAGTAAAAAATGTACCGTTTTATATTTTGTTTTATTTGTAATGTAAGTGCCTTAATGTGTTTGGACCCCAGGAAGAGTAGTTGTTGCCTTGACTATGTTAGCCCACACAGCTACAAGGATGCACTCTCATGCTAGGTATATGACCTCATATTGTAGCTTATAGAGACCCCGACTATTGTATAAAACAGTCTTAAAAACAATCTACTTTGGTTTAGATACAAACATCATGAAACCTAAACCACAATAAATGTATATAACTTTGTGATTTTTTGGGGGGGGGACCTAACTTCATTACCAATTTTCCCAAGTGGTTTCTTCTTCAGACTCCATGAAATTATGACCTCTTCCTAAATAATTTGGTCACATTATTCATTTTGTGTATGGTTTCCTAGAAACAAGGGGTGGCTCAACTAACCCTTTGGCACCCATTCACCCCTACTGTTTACTGTCCTAGGTGTTTTTTAATTATGTAAGCAAAGATGACAAAGAGAATGCTTGGGGACATTTAATATTTTTTATTGTACACAGAAAAAAAAAAAAAAAAACATGAGGTAAAAAATAAGTTACCCCTATAGAGGTCCAGGTTCTTTTACTTCTGAGAGAAATGCATACAGTTCATGGTTATTTAATCCTATGCCCCTCTTAAAAAAGGGGGAAACACCATAGAGACGGTTTCAAAACACATCAATATCTATGGTGATAGTTTCTTGAATCAAACACTAAACCATTTTATGTTTGATATGGGGAGAAATGTCATCTTTGAAGGTTTTATATGAGCAGGAGTAGGAGAAATAAATACGCATTGCTTGGGTTACCATCAAGCACACTTTGACAATGCTATGCTGCAGCCTTCTGTCTTCTCTCTATAGCCATCCTCTCAAGGCGCTCTGTGTAGAACCCGTTGAAATCCAACCTATGGAATCAAATTCAAAGCAGTTTTTACTAGGATTGTAACCATCTTAGCATATCCATTCAAGCAACTATCTATAGACCAGGAGTTTTCCACTCCGGTCCTGGAGAGCTGCGGGGTATGCAGGTTTTCGTTCCAGCCCTGCACTAACACACCCATTTCCCTTAACCAACTTCTCACAGTGTTCAGTCTGGACCATGATCAGTTGAATCAGGTGTGTGGGTGCTGGCCAGAAACAAAAGCGTGCATAGCCAGTATCTCTCCAGTACCAGAGATAGCCCTGTGCAGTAGTAGACCCACCGGTAGATGATGTTAATCATGCTGTGCTCACAGTCGTTGGTGCTGTAGACGCTGAGCTTGTCCAGCAGGTCCAGGAGCAGTGTGCTGAAGTTGCTGTCAAACTTGCTGATGGTGGCTTCAAAGCACGAGTCTGACTGCAGGGCGTCCATGTGCTCCGCTAGGAACTGACGACGGGGAACAACGACATACAGTTAAAGTCGGAAGTTTACATACACCTTTGCCAAATACATTTAAACTCAGTTTTTCACAATTCCTGACATTTAATCAGAGTAAAAATTCCCTGTCTTAGGTCAGTTAGGATCACCACTGTATTTTAAGAATGTGAAATGTCAATAATAGTAGAGAGAATGATTTATTTCAGCTTTTATTTCTTTCATCGCATTCCCAGTGGGACAGAAGTTTACATACACTCAATTAGTATTTGGTAGCATTGCCTTTCAATTGCTTAACTTGGGTCAAACGGTTCGGGTAGACTTCCACAAGCTTCCCACAATAAGTTGGGTGAATTTTGACCGATTCTTCCTGACAGAGATGGTGTAACTGAGTCAGGTTTGTAGGCCTCCTTGCTCGCACACACTTTTTCAGTTCAGCACAAATTTTCTATAGGATTGAGGTCAGGGCTTTGTGATGGCCACTCCAATACCTTCGTTGTCCTTAAGCCATTTTGCCACAACTTTGGAATTATGCTTGGGATCATTGTCCATTTGGAAAACCCATTTGTGACCAAGCCTTAACTTCCTGACCGAGGTCTTGAGATGTTGCTTCAATATATCCACATAATTTTCCTCCTCATGATGCCATTTATTTTGTGAAGTGCACCAGTCCCTCCTGCAGCAAAGCACCCCACAACATGATGCTGACACCCCCGTGCTTCACGGTTGGACACCTACAACACCCGATGTCACAGGAAGGCCAAAAAGATCATCAAGGTCAACAACCACCCGAGCCACTGCCTGTTCTCTCCGCTATCATTCAGAAGGCAAGGTCATTACAGGTGCATCAAAGCTGGGACCAAGAGACTGAAAAACAGCTTCTATCTCAAGACCATCAGAATGTTAAACAGCCATCACTAACAGCAGAGTGGCTGCTGCGAACATACTGACTCAAATCTCTAGCCACTTTAATAATTAAAAATTGGATGTAATAAATGTATCACTAGTCACTTTAAATAATGTTTACATACCCTACATTACTCATCTCATATGTATATACTGTACTCTATACCATCTAGCCTATGCCGTTCGGCCACCGCTCATCCATATATTTATATGTACATATTGTACATGTTGTGAAATTGTTACTTGTTAGATATTAACCAACAGAAAAACAACAGAAAAACATCCTATGGCGTTCTGCATTAGCATCGAACAGCCCCCGTGATATGCAACTTTTCAGGGAAGCCAGAAACCAATATACACAGGCAGTTAGAACAGCCAAGGCTAGCTTTTTCAAGCAGAAATTTGCTTCCTGCAACACAAATTCAAAAAAGTTCTGGGACACCGTAAAGTCCATGGAGAATAAGAACACCTCCTCCCAGCTTCCAACCGCCCTGAAGATAGGAAACACTGTCACCACCGACAAATCCACTATAATTGAGAATTTCAATAAGCATTTTTCTACGGCTGGCCATGCTTTCCACCTGGCTACCCCTACCCGGGACAACAGCACTGCCCTCCCCTCTGCTACTCGCCCAAGCCTTCCCCATTTCTCTTTCTCCCAAATACAGTCAGCTGATGTTCTTAATGAGCTGCAAAATCTGGACCCTTACAAATCAGCCGGGCTAGATAATCTGGACCCTTTCTTTCTAAAACTATCTGCTGAAATTGTTGCCACCCCTATTACTAGCCTCTTCAACCTCTCTTTCGTGTCGTCTGAGATACCCAAAGATTGGAAAGCAGCTGCGGTTATCCCCCTCTTCAAAGGGGGGGACACCCTTGACCCTAACTGCTACAGACCTATATCTATCCTACCCTGCCTTTCTAAGGTCTTCGAAAGCCAAGTCAACAAACAGATTACCGACCATTTCGAATCACACCACACCTTCTCCGCTATGCAATCTGGTTTCAGAGCTGGTCATGGGTGCACCTCAGCCACGCTCAAGGTCATAAACGATATCGTAACCGCCATCGATAGGAAACAATACTGTGCAGCCGTATTCATTGACCTGGCCAAGGCTTTTGACTCTGTCAATCACCACATCCTCATTGGCAGACTCGACAGCCTTGGTTTCTCTAATGATTGCCTCGCCTGGTTCACCAACTACTTCTCTGATAGAGTTCAGTGTGTCAAATCGGAGGGTCTGTTGTCCGGGCCTCTGGCAGTCTCTATGGGGGTGCCACAGGGTTCAATTCTTGGACCGACTCTCTTCTCTGTTTACATCAATGATGTCGCTCTTGCTGCTGGTGATTCTCTGATCCACCTCTACGCAGACGACACTATTCTGTATACTTCTGGCCCTTCTTTTGACACTGTGTTAACAACCCTCCAGGCGAGCTTCAATGCCATACAACTCTCCTTCCGTGGCCTCCAACTGCTCTTAAATACAAGTAAAACCAAATGCATGCTCTTCAACCGATCGCTGCCTGCTCCGGCCCGCCTGTCCAACATCACTACTTTGGACGGCTCTGACTTAGAATATGTGGACAACTACAAATACCTAGGTGTCTGGTTAGACTGTAAACTCTCCTTCCAGACCCACATCAAACATCTCCAATCCAAAGTCAAATCTAGAATTGGCTTCCTATTCCGCAACAAAGCATCCTTTACTCATGCTGCCAAACATACCCTTGTAAAACTGACCATCCTACCAATCCTCGACTTCGGTGATGTCATTTACAAAATAGCCTCCAAAACCCTACTCAATAAATTGGATGCAGTCTATCACAGTGCCATCCGTTTTGTCACCAAAGCCCCATATACTACCCACCACTGCGACCTGTACACTCTCGTTGGCTGGCCCTCGCTTCATACTCGTCGCCAAACCCATTGGTTCCAGGTCATCTACAAGACCCTGCTAGGTAAAGTCCCCCCTTATCTCAGCTCGCTGGTCACCATAGCAGCACCTACCCGTAGCACGCGCTCCAGCAGGTATATCTCTCTAGTCACCCCCAAAACCAATTCTTCCTTTGGACGCCTCTCCTTCCAGTTCTCTGCTGCCAATGACTGGAACGAACTACAAAAATCTCTGAAACTGGAAACACCTATCTCCCTCACTAGCTTTAAGCACCAGCTGTCAGAGCAGCTCATAGATTACTGCACCTGTACATAACCCATCTACAATTTAGCCCAAACAACTACCTCTTTACCTACTGTATTTATTTATTAATTTATTTTGCTCCTTCGCACCCCATTATTTCTGTCTCTACTTTGCACTTTCTTCCAATGCAAACCAACCATTCCAGTGTTTTTTTTAGTTTTTATTTTACTTGCTGTGTTGTACTCACTTCGCCTCCATGGCCTTTTTATATTTTTATTTATTTATACATATATCTGTTTGCCTTCACCCCCCTTATCTCACCTCACTTGCTCACATTGTATATACTGTAGACTTATTTTTTTCACTGTATTATTGACTATATGTTTGTTTTTACTCCATGTGTAACTATGTGTTGTTGTATGTGTCGAACTGCTTTGCTTTATCTTGGCCAGGTCGCAATTGTAAATGAGAACGTGTTCTCAATTTGCCTACCTGGTTAAATAAAGGTTAAATAAATAAAAAATAAAAATATTACTGCACAGTTGGAACTAGAAGCACAAGCATTTCGCTACACTTAAATTAACATCTGCTAACCATGTGTAATAACCAATAAAATTTGCAAAATTTGTTCGCCTCCCCCTTTTTCCTCCAAACATAACAATGGTCATTACGGCCAAACAGTTATATTTTTGTTTCATCAGACCAGAGGACACTTCTCCAAAAAGTACGACCCTTGTCCCCATGTGCAGTTGCAAACCGTAGTCTGGCTTTTTTAATGGCGGTTTTTGGAGCAGCACTTCCTTGCTGAGTGGCCTTTCAGGTTATGTCGATATAGGACTCGTTTTACTGTGGATATAGATACTTTTGTACCCGTTTCCTCCAGCATCTTCACAAGGTCCTTTGCTGTTGTTCTGGGATTGATTTGCTCTAGGAGACAGAACGTGTCTCCTTCCTGAGCGGTATAACGGCTGCGTGGTCCCATGGTGTTTATACTTGGTTACTATTGTTTGTACAGATGAACGTGGTACCTTCAGGCATTTGGAAATTGCTCCCAAAGATGAACCAAACTTGTGGAGGTCTACAAGTTTTTTTTCTGAGGTCTTGGCTTATTTCATTTGATTTTCCCATGATGTCAAGCAAAGAGGCACTGAGTTTGAAGGTAGGCCTTGAAATACATCCAAGGGTACACCTCCAATTGACTCAAATGATGTCAATTAGCCTATCAGAAGCTTCTAAAGCCATGACATTTTCTGGAATTTTCCCAGCTGTTTAAAGGCACAGTCAACTCAGTGACTTACTGGAATTGTGATAGTGAATTATAAGTGAAATAATATGTCTGTAAACAATTGTTGCAAAAATTACTTGTGTCATGCACAAAGTAGATGTCCTAACTGACTTGCCTAAACTATAGTTTGTTAACAAGAAATTTGTGGAGTGGTTGAAAAACTAGTTTTAATGACTCCAACCTAAGTGTATGTAAACTTCCGACTTCAACTGTAGGTAAAGACATTTTTCTGATTGGGATACAGTAATGTTATATTTGATAGATCGTACTTGAGACAGAATACAAAATGTCCATTGACATCATTACGATACTATTGTATTTGGTTGTTGTTCTATGTAACATACCCAGGCAAAACCCATGTCATACTTTGACGTTTTACCTTTGAAAGCCATGCTTCAAGTTGTTTATAGTAGTGAGTATCTGCTGCAGTTGAGTGAGTATATGTGTAGTTACCTTGGAGGTGAGCCTCTTCTTCTCTTGCTCCACGGTGCGTTCGCTCTGGGTGGGAGGACCCTCCATGGTGCCGTGCTCCAGAGACAGGCGGTTCATCTCCCGGTCCAGCTTCATGCTCTGGGTGAAGCGCTACACCAGGAAATAGACACACATTTAATAAGGATCAGCAGTGAGACACTGTATAGTCACACTGGGGGGGGGGGGGTATTGGGCTACATATCACAATACTTCTAATGTGCATGAGTTGCATGTATTTGTATTTAATTTAAATACAATACCATTACGTGTAAGCTACAACAAGCTGCCTTGACATTCCCAGTTTTTGTAGTTTGCGTTCCACATCCACTAACCTGCATGCAGTTGGTGAACATGACACACACGGACATGAGCTTGGAGAAGATCTTGAGCAGCTCTGGGTTGGTCAGCATGCAGTCCTTCAGGCAGTTGTCCAGGAAGCTGGTGTGATGACACAGCACGTCATCTATGTTGGAGGCCTGAGAGAGACAAGATGGACTATATTAGGGCATTTCTGGTCAATGCAGGGCGTGGCATGGTTATGACAGTGTGCACTAAACTGCAGCATGCAGTTATTAGGAGCATTTTAAATTAATGTAATATTGAAAATGGGGACTGGAAAAAACGTTTGACCGCAACAATCTTAGGTCAAAGCAAAGTAAAGGCTTGTGGCTGACATTTGTAATGGATGCCAATCTACGACACCAGGCACAGAACAATTACGCCACAAGTAGCTATAGGCTGATACATGATAGCACTGAATGCTATCAAGGTGAGGAGCAGCCTTGGTTCCTTTCCACTCACAGATTTCAGGTTGTTCTCCATGATATGCCAGGTGGGCTCCATGACTTCAAACATCATGTAGTACTGGATGTTCTGGACAAAGTTCAGCATGCGCTGTCTCAGGGCAAACGCTGCTGCAAACCTTCAGGGAGGAGGAAACCAGATATAGCAGGTTCTAATATGAGCTTAGGAAGTTGGCACTAAGAGGAACAAACGAGGAAGTCAAGTGAAGAAGTTTCGTCAACTCACCACTTGGCCCTGTGCAAGGCGTACTGCTTGGCTGTTTTGTTGCTGATCCACACGTTGCACAACAGCCTCTCGACATGTTTGCAGTAAAAAATGTGACGGAATAGCATCTGGTATCTCGTAAGCGCTTTCCTAGAAAAATACAAACTCTGAATCAGAACACATGGTTATAGTATTGGCATTTTGCATGCCCTGGGTCACCGGCGGGGGGGTTGTCAATAGATTGAGAAAAGCTACATTAGGGTAGAAAAGTACACATTTTTTATTTTAATCTCATCTTCAAGTGAGCTTTTTTTAGCCTTCATTTAACCAGGAAGTCATACCGAGGTCAGAAGACCTGGCCCTGAATATAGCCCCAGTGTACCGACCTGTTGATGATAAGTGACAGTGGCCACTTGACGATGTAGTCGAAGGAGAAGGCCTCCAGGCCGCTGAGGGCCACCTCGGTGGGGTCGGCATTGATGATGGCCTTCTCCTGCTTGGTCTCGATGGCCAGTACCCGCAGCAGTTGGGTGATCACATCATGTGGCATCAGGTCAATCTGGGAAACAGGACCAGAGGGTGAGTGGAAGAGTTCAGAGTGACACCCCTCCCAAAAGAGTCACATTACATACCAGTTGTTTAACTTAAGTCTTTTATATGTATACCCTATAGATCACAATTTCCCCTCTCCCAAAAATATATTATGGATCCCTATCCTGGAGTCCAGCAAAATTAAGGCAGTGAACAGGGTGAACAATTTGCGAGGTGAACAGGCCGTGGCTCGGGTGGCTGAGGTCCTTGATGATCTTCTTGGCCTTCCTGTGACACTGGGGGCTGTAGATGTCCTGGAGGGCAGGCAGTGTGCCCCCGGTGATGCGTTGGGCTGACGGCACCACCCTCCGGAGAGCCCTGTGGTTGTGGACAGTCCAATTGCGGTACCAGGCAGTGATACAGCCTGACAGGATGCTCTCAATGGTGCATCTGTAGAAGTTTGTGAGGGTCTTCGGGGGCCAAGCCGAATTTCAGTGATGTGAAAGGTTGTGCACGCTGAGGAACTTGAATGACCCTCTCCACTGCGGCCCGTCGATGTGGATCCTGGCACCACTCTGCCAGGGCTCCCACCTCCTCACTGTAGGCGGTCTCATCGTTGTTGGTAATCAGGCTTACCACTGTTGTCGTCAGCGAACTTGATGGTTGAGTTGGAGATGTGCGTGGCCGGGCAGTCATGGGTGAACAGGGAGTACAGGAGGGGGATGAGCACGCACCCCTGTGGGGCCCCTGTTGAAGATCAACGTGGCGGAGGTGTAGTTGTCTCCCACTTTGCTCAGATATCATATTAAAAACATTTCTCTCCACTCTATGGCAAAATGTGTAGAATTGCAGAAAATGTACTCTAAAGCTGCTTACGGCACCCAAAAGGCTAGGGCCGGCT
This sequence comes from Salvelinus fontinalis, assembly GCF_029448725.1. NCBI lineage: Eukaryota > Metazoa > Chordata > Actinopteri > Salmoniformes > Salmonidae > Salvelinus > Salvelinus fontinalis. The sequence goes on from NC_074665.1 coordinate 49,576,272, forward strand.
CTGACTGCATGTGTGGTTATGGATGTGGGTACGCAGACCCGTGAACCACGGCGGCCCCTCATGATGAGTTCAGATCTTTGGTGACCCCCACCTCCATCAAAGTTGCCCATCCCTGCTATACAATTGTGATTCTGCCCCTCAGCAATTTTCTATTACTGTGCTAGAGTGCAGCTATAAGAAATGGTCTAATGCAGTAAACAGCAATGGTCGCACCATTTGAATAACAAGATAATAAATGACTTCAGATTCACCTCAAAGTAGTCAATAGTGCCCCCAGCTGCTGTAAGCAAACATTAATATTCTCAGACTTATTTTGGGAAGGTTACGCGAGCCTATTCATCATAATGCATGCATGAAAGGATATTTAAAATCATACCGTGTAGTATGTATTTAGGTCATGATGCTTGAACTAAACCCATTTATAGAACTGAAACTGAATGAATAAGGTAACCACTAGATGGTGCTGCTGTTATCAAGATAGCATAAATTCCAGACTGGTACTCATCTAGGATATTTAATCAATAAGGTCAGAGGGGTTTGATATATGGCCAACATACCACAGCTAAGAGCTGTTCTTAGTCACGACGCAATGTGGAGTGCCTGGATACAGCAGTCTAAGGCACTGCATCTCAGTGAGGCGCCATTACAGACACCCTGGTTTGAATCCAGGCTGTTTCACAACCGGCCGTGATTGGGAGTCCCATAGGACGGCACACAATTGGCCCAGCATCGTCCGGGTTTGGCCGGTGTAGGCCGTCATTGTAAATAAGAACGTCTTCTTAACTGACTTGCCTAGTTAAATAAAAGTTACATTAAAAATAAATAAAAACCCGGTTTATAATTACCTTCAGGTCATCTTTAAATGGGTCTGTGTTAGCAGTACTCATCCTCAGAGCCAGCTCTAGCAAGGCCTCCAGTCTGGGAGGGACAATGTCATCCACTGGCTTTTTCAGCTCCTCTTCTGTCAGATCCATGAAATGGACAAAGAAATCTCCCTTGTCCATTAAGAAGTAGTGCTTGATTGACCTAGGAAGAATACATATTTTAGCATACAACTGAACAACAGCTTCTCCCTCAATGTGAGCAAGACAAAGGAGATGATCGTGGACTATAGGAAAAGGAGGGCTGAACAGGCCCCCATTAACATCGACGGGGCTGAAGTGGAGCGGGTCGAGAGTTTCAAGTTCCTTGATGTCCACATCACCAACGAACTATCATGGTCCGAACACACCAAGACAGTCATGAAGAGGGTATGACAACACCTTTTCCCCTTCAGGAGACTGAAAAGATTTGGCATGGGTCCCCAGATCCTCAAAAAGTTATACAGATGCACCATCGAAGAGCATCCTGACCAGTTGCATCACCGCCCGGTATGGCGACTGCTCGGGATCTGACCGTAAGGCACTACAGAGGGTAGTGCGTACGGCCCAGTACTTCACTGGGGCCAAGCTACCTGACATTCATAGACTGTCCTCTCTGCTACCGCACGGGAAGCTGTACCGGAGCGCCAAGTCTAGGACCAAAAGGCTCCCTAACAGCTTATACCTCCAAGCCATAAGATTGCTGAACAATTATTCAAATGGCCACCCAGACTATTTACATTGACGCTCCCCTTTGTTTTTATACTGCTGCTACTCGCTGTCTATTAGCTATGCATGGTCACTTTACAAATGACCTTGACTACCCTGTACCCCTGCACATTGACTCGGTACCGGTACCCCCTGTATATAGCCTTGTTATTGTTATGTAATCTACTTGTGTTACTTTTTGATTTAATTTTTTTTACTTTAGTTTATTTAGTAAATATTTTCTTAACTCTATTTCTTGAACTGCATTGTTGCATGTGACAAAAACAATTTAATTTGAGCATACCAAATCAGAAATAACCTATCAAACTTGAATGATCTATTTATTGTTGTTGTTGTTTACCTAAGGCGTGCGACCAGCTCCTTCTCCTCCATCAGGAAGTCTAGGAGGACCTTACTGGCATAGTAGTATGATTTTTCTATCTGCTCCACGTATGCTCTCTCCTTGAGAGTGTAGAGGATCTCCTTAGCATCGGGACAAGTCACGTCCCGGCCACACTCTCTCACCACGTTGAGGTACTTCCCTATAGAACAGGATAAGAACATAAAAAAATAAAAAAACTCCACTACAAATGATCAGGACCTTGATACTCCTTGTTTTCTACACTATAAGAAACACTGTGAATTGCACTGGCCATGGTCAGGATGCACTAAAAGGGTGATCTGAACAAATCTGATGTGAACAGTATGATGCGTCTTACCTGTACTTAAAATTTTGTCTGCCATTTTCTGAAGAAAGGATGGAATTCTGTGCTGCACGATTGTGTACCGCTGATCCCAATACTTGTCGTTGTAGTCCTCCTGGATCTTCTCTTTCTGTAGCTCGTGCTCTTCAACCATGAATTCACTATGAAGACAAAATAAATCACCAAAACATGAACAAAACTAACTAAATGTGTGAAAATCTAAATTGCCATAACTCATGTCCAAGTCTGTGACATAATAGAGAAGTACCTATTTGATTAAAATGTGGGAAATTAGTTGCGCGACAACAAAAAAAAACAATACCTGTAAGGGTCCTTGATGATGCCTCTATAGATCCATTTCTCCAGTATCTCAAAGTAAGGCACACTAGCTGCTTTCGTGAGGTAGAGGCACAGTTCCTGGGCTTGACTGTCTCCAGTGTAGTTGAAGGTACGATCGTGAAGGAGGCTCAACGTCGACCCACCCATGCAGTCTCCTTTGTCCACCGAGGAGGCTTTGAGAAACAGAACATGCAACCCACTGATTTATCTTTTTTACTAGGAGCACTTTTTACTTTGGGCAGTCTGCAACAACATACCACACATGACCGTCACATCCTCATAGACCACAGGACAAGACAATAATCGGCATAACACCTCTGACAGATCTATCTAAAAAGCAATAATACAATTGAATGTCCAAAAGTGCAATGCAAATATAGCTACTAACCAACCAGAATATATATATGATTGTGTGTATGTATGTATATGGAATCAACAAATTCCACATATTAACTTTTAACAAGGCACACCTGTTAATTGAAATGCATTCCAGGTGACTACCTCATGAAGCTGGTTGAGAGAATGCCAAGCGTGTGCAAAGCTGTCAAGGCAAAGGGTGGCTACATTGAAGAAACTAAAATCTAAAGTATATTTTGATTTGTTTAACACTTTTTTGGTTACTACATGATTCCATGTGTTATTTCACAGTTTTGATGTCTTCACTATTATGTTAAAAATAAAAAAAATAATAAAAAAAACCTTGTAGGTGTGTCCAAACTTTTGACTGGTAATGTATATATATATGATGCATAAGGATCATACACTGGGTGTATAAAACATTAAGAACACCTGCTCTTTCCATGACACAGACTGATCAGGTGAATCCAGGTGAAAGCTATGATCCCGTGTTGATGTCACTTGTTAAATCCACTTCAAAATCAGTGTAGATGAAGGTGAGGAGACAACTGAAAGAAGGATTTTTAAGTCTTGAGACATGGATTGTGTATGTGTGCCATTCAGAATGCCTTTGAATGGGGTATGGTTGTATGTGCCAGGTGCACCGGTTTGTCAAGAACTGCAATGCTGCTGGTTTTTTCATGCTCAACAGTTTCCCCTGTGTATCAAGAATGGTCCACCACCCAAAGGACATTCTGCCAACTTGACACAACTGTAGGAAGCATTGGAGTCAACACAGACCAGCATCCCTGTGGAACGCTTTTCATGCCCTGACAAATTGAGTCTGTTCTGAGGGCAAAGGGGGCATGTGCAACTCAATATTAGAAAGGTGTTCCTAATGTTTGGTATACTCTGTTTATATATACGATTTATTGTATTGTATGATCATGACAGCTTTACCAATGGAGGCTAGGATCTCCATGGTCCTCATGGTAGGCTGGATGTAGAACCAGAGCTTCTGCAGGGAGAGCATGCCCTGCCTGTGGAGGTGCTCCAGCTGGGTCACCAGGATCAGGTACTCCTTCATCAGGGTCCTCATGGCCGCCGTCAGGGCGTGGTTCACCTGGCCGTACTCAAAGGACGACTTCTCCTCAGTGAAGCTGCCAGACATAAACACAGCCAAACTGTTATACCAGACAAAACACAAACAAATTGTTTGACAACGCAAGCCACATGATACATCTCCAGATGGTGTAAGGATCACAACTTGAGTCCCGCAGAAACAAAACAAAGTTAAGTATCTAGACTGAGTGTACAAATGATTAGGAACACCGGCTCTTTCCATGACAGACTGACCAGGTGAATCCAGGTGAAAGCTATGATCCCTTACTGATGTCCCTTGTTAAATCCACTTCAAAATCAGTGTAGATGAAGGGGAGGAGACAGGTTAAAGAAGGATTTTTAAGCCATGAGAGGGTGGTAGTAGGTGCCAGGCGCACCAGTTTGTGTCAAGAACTGCAACACTGCTGGGTTTTTCACACTCAACAGTTTCCTGTGTGTATCAAGAATGGTTCACCACCCAACCGTGGGAAGCATTAGTCAACATGGGCCCGTATCCTTGTGGAATGCTTTCGACACCTTGTAGAGCCCATGACCTGACTAATTGAGGCTGTTCCGAGGGCAAAAGAGGGGTGTAATTCAATATTAGGAAAGGCCTTAATGTTTTGTACACTCCGTGTATATTTCCTTGTTAAAGTTCACTCACCGTGTTATAGTAGAGTAGTATGAGGCGACTGGTAGTATCCTATTGACCAGCTCCTTGATGGACATGTCAAGGCTGGGGTCAACAATGAAGGAGCGGTTCTGCCTCCCGAGGACAGGCTGGGCTGTGATGTCTCTGCCATCCACACCGATCAGCACAAACAACAGATCATCAACCAAAGCCTGCTCCTGAGCTGGCAGGGACATTGTACCTGATCATAAAACACCAAAGAGATTTGAGGTACATTTTCACACATTTTGTTATTGCATACTGTACATAAAAATGAGCAGTCACTGCCCTCAGAAAGAATTCACACCCCTTGACTTTTTCCACATTTTGTCATCTTGCAGCCTGAATTTAAAATGGATTAAATAGAGATGTTGTGTCACTGGCCTACACACAATTCCCCATAATGTCAAAGTGGAATGTTGTTTTTAGAAATTGTTACAAATGTATTAAAAACAAATAGCTGAAATGTCTTGAGTGAATAAGTATTCAACCCCTTTGTTATGGCAAGCCTAAATACGTTTAGGAGTAAAAATGACTTAAAACAAGTCCTATAATAAGTTGCATTGGCTCACTCTGTGTGCAATAATAGTGTTTAACATGATTTTTGAATGACTACCTCATCTCTGTACCCTACAATACACCATACAATTATCTGTAAGTTCCACAGGCGAGTGAGGGGAAAAAAACGACATTGAAAATCCCTTTGAGCATGGTGAAGTTATTAATTACACTTTGGATGGTGTATCAATACACCCAGTCACTACAAAGATACAGGCGTCGTCCTTCCTAACTCAGCTGCCGTTGAGGAAGGAAACCGCTCAGGGATTTCACCATGAGACCAATGGTGACTTTAGAACCGATAGAGTTTATGGCTGTGATAGGAGATTACTGAGGATGGATCAACAACATTGTAAAAAATGTAGCAGAGCAATTCACTTTATGTCCTGAATATAAGTGTTATGTTTGGAGAAAATCCAACACGTTACTGAGTACCACTCTCCATATTTTCAAGCAGAGTAGTTGCTTATGTTATGGGTATGCTTCTAATTGTTAAGGACTGAGTCAGTTTTTCTGGATAAAAAAGAAACGTAATGGAGCTAAGGAAAGCCTGGTTCAGTCTGCTTTCCATCAGACACTGGGAGATGAATTCACCTTTCAGCAGGACAATGACCAAAAACACCAGACCAATTATACACTGGATTTGCTTACCAAGAAGACCGTGAATGTTCCTGATTGGCCTGACTTAAATCTGCTTTAAAATATATGGCAAGACATGAATGGTTGTCTAGCAATGATCAATAACCAATTTGGCAGAGCTTGAGTAATTTATAAAATAATAAATGTGCAAATATTGTACAATCCAAGTGTGCAAAGCTCTTAGAGACTTACCCAGAAAAACTCACAACTAATCGCTGCCAAAGGTGATTCTAACATGTATTGACTCAGGGGTGTGAATACTTATGTAAATTTTATATTTCTGTATTTAATTTTCAATAAATTAGCAAACATTTCTAAAAACATGTTTCACTTTGTCATTATGGGGTATTGTGTGTAGATAGGTGAGAAAAATAATAAATTTAGAATTCAGGCTGTAAAAACAATGTGGAATAGATCAAGGGGTATGAATACTTTCTGAAAACACTGTATGCTAAAAACAATGTGGAATAGATCAAGGGGTATGAATACTTTCTGAAAACACTGTATGCACAAACTTCATGAAATCTATCAAAATGTGTCAAAGTGAGACATATGAAGAACATTCATACCAACGGCCACTGCTGGGTCTCCTCCTGCTGGTGTGGCACCGGTGATGAAGTCCCCAATCAGAGCAGGCCGGTCATACACCCAGTTTGGAAACACTGGGTTGGGCTGAGTGGGGTTCTTTTTGTTGTGTCTGTCCCTCAGCATCTTTCGTGTGACTTCAGCCGACTGTAAAGATGGAGGACAAGTAGTAGAACTTACAGATGTATTCAACTCTAGCCTTTTCAAAACTATTTGGTCCGGCCCACTTGAGGAGTCTTTTCTGACTACATGACTTCACCAGGAAAAACTCCAGACCTTAGTTTACAACTATGTAACAGACTATAAAAAGGGCCAGAAAATATCCTGTCCCTAATTATAAGTATCCTTTAAAATTATGTGAGTACACACCTGGGGCACGTTGGAGCAGGCAGTGACGTTTCCCAGCTTCTTGCGCAGCTCTTCCAGTTCCTGCATTGACATCTTGGTGCTGGTTGGAGGGATAGCAAAGGTTGTGCTTGTACTTGATGTCACATTACCAGATGCTTCAGACCTTTCTTTGGCATTCTGTTGCAGACATTGGAGCGTCTGGAAAATATTAACACACAACACATTGTTATTGGGACATAATACTGTACTGTAAATTAAACAGTGTAGGAATTGTCAGCATCTGAGTAACATATGCAAAATGATTACCTCTTTGTCCTCGCTAAGCTTTGATAGGAGGTAGACCAGTGGGTCCAGGTTGCGGACATTTTTTGACTTGAGCTCATCATATTTCCGTAGGAAGTCCTCTGGCGTCTTTGAATACTCTACTATTTTGACCTGAGAATGAAAGTTGAATTAGTCAAGGATATAGGTAGAAAGAGAATAAACCTTTACAAAATTTGCCAATAATTTCCCCATCAATCACCTTTGCACTGTGTGCAGACACTGTTGTGGTGACATATGGTGTCCTGTTCTTCTGCAGTAAATCAATATACACTTCTGCTCCATCACCTCCTCGCACATGAAGCAGACTGAGCAGCTCGTTGACGTCATGATGTATTCGAAACTCACTCATGGCTAAGGCTGTTGAAATAAGAAAGGGCAATAACTAAATAATCAATCCTCTGTCAAGTTCAACTCTAACAGTTAGCTTATTAGTTTAATAATGTCAGTTAAAAGTTAAAGCATGCAAATGTATAACTGAATGTGGCTGATTGCTATCTATCAATATGTCCCTGCCCTCCACCCTCGTATTGATGTTGCAGCTTCTCTGGCCACATAAGGACACAACTGATGATGCTTTAGATTCTAGTGGCTGCCCTTTCTGGCTTTTGTATAACGAATTGAGTTGGCTAGACCACATAGCTTGCTAGCTAGTTAGCCTTTTCTACGAGAACATTATTAAACTAACTGTTATTTTCTTAACTAGCTAGTTATGAAGCTAGCTCGATGGTCTTCAAATTGACACAATTTGGTCGAGCTACATTTTTAGCAAGCAAGCACACTACCTAAACTACTAGAGTAGGGTCTGAAAATAGAGCTTGCTAGCGAAAATTGTATCTACCTGGTTACCTATATAAACGGAATCTTGAAATTGATTATCTGGAAACACTTAGCAAGTAAAGGATGATTTTTAAAAAACATGAAAAATTGATAGCACATTACCTGAAGCTTCTGTTGACTAACAAGCAGTTACCGCCAACTGTCAACCGGCAACACAACATGTACTGTTTCAGATTTTCATAATAAATGTTTTAGATTAAAATAAAATTTAAAAGTGCTTAATATAAGGAGATTTACAACATCAACAGAGAACACATTTTTTATTTTAAATACTAACTATAGTATGACTGAAAATAACACTTATATTTAATCAATTAACTCTTATTTTGGAGGGGGAAACGACACAGCGGAAGTATACAGTAATGACGTTCCAACCCGGAAGAATTGCCCTCTTCTGATTAACGTTTGAATAAACAAGAATGGCCAATTTGTTTTAGGAAAACATTGCAAGCGATGTTGCTTAAAAATATCGTATATTTAAACTAAGAAATATAGATGTCTTGTTTAGAGGTCTTGTAAGGCGTGGACATGAACGAATGTGTGTAGCAACGCCCTAATGTCAGCCACCTTGTTGGAGAAAAAGAGCCCCGTTGTGTTTACAAATCGGTAGGAATTATTGTTACCCTGCAGTGTGATTGTTTTGTCGAAGGAAATATGGCTGAATTGCATGTTGTGGAGCAGAGTGGTACTAGCACTATAGGTCAAACCGAGCACCGTGATGTCCGAGGCTCTGTTCGGCTGGCTTCGTCCAGTCTCATGGTTCCGCCGCGGAGTAGCTTGCCCACCAGTCCCGGGGTATCGAGTACTAGCAGAGTAGTGTTTGGGTTCTCAATGAAAAGCAACCCCAGTTCCCCGTCAGAGCCAGCAGAGAAACCCGGATCCCGCTGGGTTCGCCTCAATGTTGGTGGAACCTACTTTGTCACAACCAAACAGACATTGTGCAGGGATCCCAAATCGTTCCTGTACCGATTGTGTCAAGAAGATCCGGATTTGGACTCTGATAAGGTAACATAATCAACCATAATGTGTGGCAAACCGTTCTATCATTAATCAAGGTGCATCAATGTAGCATTCATAATGCATTGCCACTGATGATCATGCATGAGATTACACCCAAACACCTTCAGCTAAAAAAATTCAAAAGTTGTAACGCACATCAAAGTCTACTGCTCAGCTATTTGACAGTAATGCAGGATTTGATCTGCATGTGAAGAAGCACCAGAAAAACATTTCTGACACTAAAATGGCAGGCATGCAATGGGCTTTTTTTCTAACTTTTATAAATATTTTAGGATGAGACAGGTGCTTACCTGATTGACAGAGATCCCACATACTTTGGCCCCATTCTGAATTACCTGCGGCATGGGAAACTGATCATGGACAAGAACCTAGCAGAAGAAGGTAAGACTGTCCAAATAATAGTTCCCCAAATTGTCAAATACAATCCCTATCACACACCATGCTTTTATTTAGAAGCAATGGGATTCTGCAGATGTGTGATACAGGCCCTTTCCTTATTAGTGTCATGTGACTAAACTATTGGTTGGCTGTCTCAGGTGTCCTTGAAGAGGCGGAATTCTATAATATTGCGTCATTGGTGAGGCTGATAAAAGAGAGGATACGGGACAACGAGAACAGGACATCTCAGGTATGCCAGGGAAACGCAGAGAGGATGAATGGAAAAGGCCTTAGTCTGGGATGGATGATGGCATTGAGGCTGTGAAATAACACATGCTAAACCAAACACTAACATTCAGAGGATGAATGTGTTTACAAGTCTGTGTTTGTGTGTATACTGGCACACGCACACACACCACTCACTGTTCCAAAGCAAAACACCTACCCGCCAATTAACCCTAATGTGCTCTGGTAGACACATGTCACTGTGTGGAAACATGGGGCTTTTATTGTAGTATCTGTTTTTCTCTCAGGGCCCAGTGAAACATGTGTACCGAGTGCTGCAGTGCCAGGAGGAGGAGCTCACCCAGATGGTGTCCACCATGTCAGATGGCTGGAAGTTTGAGCAGGTGGGCCTAGTAGTCCTCATGTCACACTTGTCTTTAAATCCATAGGTCATTGGTGGTAAATGTGGTCATGCCCATACCTTTTTCCAGTGCCTTAAAATGTTCTTGTGAAATTTCAAAATATGCCTAAAATTTCATGTGAAGTTGACTTTTAAGGTAATTTACAATCTCGCTCACCCTTTCCCATCTCCCCTCACAGCTCATAAGCATCGGCTCGTCCTATAACTATGGCAACGAGGACCAGGCTGAATTCTTGTGTGTCGTTTCCCGGGAGCTCAACAACTCCACTAACGGCATTGTCATCGAGCCCACTGAGAAGGCCAAGGTGAGATCAGCATCTGAGAGTGTCTGTGAGTCATGTGTTAGGCATAAAGTCAGAAAAGTCTCACGTGTAACATCAAAGTTTGTCAGGCATTTTCAGACTTCAAAAATTGTGTAATGTATAGATGAGGCCTCATCCCACGTCATCGGTTGTATAGATTAGGCTTCACTGTTTTATTCAACCCTAAATGAATGGGAATGATAGGCACTGAATAAGGTCATGAAATCAGCCGGTGCCTAATCTTGGAAACCCAGAGCTAAAATATTGCGTAATTACATCAGATGCTCAATCGAGTTTGAAAAAGATACTAGAAAGAGGAGCAGAGCAGTAGCTGCATCCCCCTCTCTCTGCAAGTTGTGGGCAAGTCTATGGGCCAAATGTCCCCTCCCCTTCCTAAAATTCGAAAAATGCAAACACCTACGAAATCTGGATTTTTCCGAATGATCAGTGACGGAAAAATCTGTGTAGGGTCGTTCAATGTAATTTCAGCAAGCCACGACACCCATCATCTCAGAGATTGTTCTGAAATCGTTTCTGTAATTAGAAACAGATAAGATGAGCATTGCAGAAACATTATTTTGTTGAAATATAATTTGATATCGGAGGAATTGCACCCAAATTGTCAATTTTTAATTGATAAGATTGATATAATATTCAATTAATGATAGTACCTAATATCTAATTCGGACCAAACTTTTTCTAACAACGAGTAAGACTAGAGGAATCCAACAAGTTGTCATAAGCCATCCACAGACCACCCACATCCCACGCCAATCCCACCCCAACAAGTATATACTACAGTATCAGTTCTCTGTTTGACAAGTAGTATGAAGCTGCGGCTCGGAGTATTGTTTCTTCATCCTATATAATGTATTTTCAGTGAATTTGTTGGTGTTTCTTTCCCCTGTTCAGAGCAATGTGTAATTTAAGTTGTTTATGTCCCATCCTACATCATGATATTAGGAGTTTCTGAACACTAGATGGTGCTGTTCCTGCTATTAAGTTATTGTTAAAGGGATAGTTCACCCAAATGACAAAATTACTAATTGGTTTTCTTACCCTGTAAGCAGTCTATGGATCAGGTATGACAGCAACCTATGCTTTGGTTTGCAGGTGATTCACACTCACACAATAGACACACATAAGCTATCACACATAGACACACAGACACACAGAGAGCCAATGCTGCTGTCACATGTTATAGAGAAATTGAACCACTGCACTCTTCCTGTTTCACACTGTTAGGTTCTAATTTACAGAGTAAAAACTCACCGGACACTATGAAAGCTCAACCCAAGTTTATTCTTCCCAGAGGATCAATACAGCTGCATCAGCTAGACAGAACCTTAGTTAGTTGCTAGACAGAACCTTAGTGATATCTGTTCTTCCTCACTTCATCTGACCTGACCTCTGCCCCAAAGTGCTCACTCCTCCCCAATTCACGGCTGTTATGGTGACTTGTACCAGACTGTATCTCTTCTCCTCTCAGAGGATCCTTCCCATAGGATGCCTGATGGCTAACAATAACATATCCTGACATAATGTAAATGTTATACATTACCCTCTCTCCTTCAGTGACATGAATAAGTATATTTCATATTCTCAGAACCCAACAACACTGTGTATTTAAATACTGTATCCCCAATATAGCTCATTCTAATATTTCTACTACTGTAAATTGTATTTTATTTACACTGTTTATACACCCGCATGTTTATATACTGGATTCATGAGATAGCTCACTCTATTATATCTACTGCAATGCATATCATTCTTAGTATATCTTGTGTAAATTCTCCCGGTATACATATGTATAGATTGCATTTTGATTACTATTACAATGCTATTTGGGTTGTTAATTGAATTTGTCCCGCCGTTCTTGATTTGTTATTTATTTTATATTTACACTAGGCCTGTCTGTGTTCAAATTCATCCCAAAGGTGTTCGATGGGGTTGAGGTCAGGGCTCTGCAGCCCAGTCAAGTTCTAACACACCGATCTCGACAATCCATTTCTGTATGGACCTTGCTTTGTGCACGGGGGCATTGTCATGCTGAAACAGGAAACTATTGCCACAAAGTTGGAAGCACAGAATCGTCTAGCATGGGGCTCCCGAGTGACGCAGTGGTCTAAGGCACTGCATCGCAGTGCTAGCTGTGCCACTAGAGATCCTGGTTCAAGTCCAGGCTCTGTCGCAGCTGGCTGCACAATTGCACAATTGGCCCAGCGTCGTCCGGATTAGGGGAGGGTTTGGCCAGCAGGGATGTTCTTGTCCCATCGCGCTCCAGAGACTCCTGTGGCGGGCCGAGCGCAGTGCATGCTGACACAGTCGCCAGGTGTATGGTGTTTCCTCTGACACACTGGTGCGGCTGGCTTCTGGGTTAAGCGGGCATTGTGTCAAGAAGCAGTGCGGCTTGGCTGGGTTGTGTTTCAGAGGGCACACGGCTCTCGACCTTCGCATCTCCCAAGTCTGTACGGGAGTTGCAGCGACGAGACAAGACTGTAACTACCAATTGGATACCACAAAATTGGGGAGAAAAGGGGGTAAAAGTTTTTTTTAAATAAACAATCGTCTAGAATGTCATTGTATGTGTAGAATTAAGATTTCCCTTCACTGGAATCAAGAAGCCTAGCCCAAACCATGAAAAACAACCCCAGACCATTATTCCTCCTCCACCAAACTTTACAGTTGGCACTATGCATTCAGGCAGGTAGCGTTCTCCTGGCATCCGCCAAACCCAGATTCGTCTGTCAGACTGCCAGATGGTGAAGCGTGATTCATCACTCCAGATAATTAATTTCCACTGCTCCAGAGTCTAATGGCGCCGAGTTTTTACACCACTCCAGCTGTCGCTTGGCATTGCGCATGGTGATCTTAGGATTGTGTGCGGCTGCTCGGCCATGGAAACCCATTTCATGAAGCTCCAGACGAACAGTTATTGTGCAGACGTTGCAGTTTGGAACTCGGTAGTGAGTGTTGCAATCGAGGACAGATGATTTTTACGCGCCACTTGCTTCAGCACTCGGCGGTCCCATTCTGTGAGCTTGTTGGCCTACCACTTCACGGCTGAGCCGTTGTTGCTCCTAGACATTTCCACTTCACAATAACAGCACTTACAATTGACCGGGGCAACTCTAGCCGGGCAGAAATTTCATGAACTGATGTATTGGAAAGGTGGCATCCTATGACGGTGCCACATTGAACGTCACTGAGCTCTTCAGTAAGGCCATTCTACTGCCAATGTTTGTCTATCGAGATTGCATGGTTGTGTGCTCGATTTTATACACCTGTCAGCAACGGGTGTGGATGAAATAGCCGAATCCACTAATTTGAAGGGATGTCCACATACCTTTGTGTATATATACAGAACCAGTCAAGTTTCAACACACCTACTCATTCAAGACTTTTCTTAATTTTTACTTTTTTCTACAGTGTAGAATAATAATGAAGACATCAAAACTATGTCTTCACTAGTGGAGCACCTGATAACATCTTTTGATTAGGATTTGTTTCCCTGTTTGAAGCTATTTGAAGGATCTACATTTGTAAGTGCCATTGCATTGAGCACAGCCATTACACTTGTAGTTTCCATTCGGTAATACGAGCATTCATGAGGTATTTAAACACACAGATTCTTTCAGGGTGTGTTCACGGTCATAGTGACACAACTGCAGATAATACTTCAATGTACAGTACCAGTCAAACATTTGGACACACCTAGTCATTCAAGGGTTTTTCTTTATTTTTACTATTTTCTACATTGTAGAATAATAGTGAAGACATCACAACTATGAAATAACACATTTGGAATCCTGTAGTAACCAAACAAGTGTTAAACAAATCAAAATATATTTTATATTTGAGATTCTTCAAAGTAGCCACCTTTTGCCTTGATGACAGCTTTGCACACTCTTGGCAGTCTCTCCACCAGCTTCAAAAGGAATGCTTTTCCAAGAGTCTTGAAGGAGTTCCCATATATGTTGAGCACTTGTTGGCTGCTTTTCCTTCACTCTGTGGTCCAACTCATCCCAAACTATCTCAATTGTGTTGAGGTCAGGTGATTTGTGGAGGCTAGGTCATTTGATGCACCACTCCATCACTCTCCTTCTTGGTCAAATAGCCCTTAAACAGCCTGGAGGTGTGTTGGGTCATTGTCCTGTTGTGGTAGCCATGCTGGTTAAGTGTGCCTTGAATTCTAAATAAATCACTGACAGTGTCACCAGCAAAGCACCCCCACACCATCACACCACCTTATCCATGCTTCACGGTTGGAACACATGCGGAGATAATCCGTTCACCTACTGGTTGGAACCAAAAATCTCAAATTTGGACTCATCAGACCAAAGGACAGATTTCCACTGGTCTAATGTCCATTGCTTGTGTTTCTTGGCCCAAGCAAGTCTCTTCTTATTGGTGTCCTTTAGTAGTGGTTTCTTTGCAGCAATTCGACCATGAAGGCCTGATTCACGCAGTCTCCCCTGAACAGTTGATGCTGAGATGTGTCTGTTACTTGAAGCATTTATTTGGGCTGAAATTTCTGAGGCTGGTAACTCTGAAAATCAAATCAAATTGTATTTGTCACATGCAGACGTTAATGCCAGTGTAGCGAAATGCTTGTGCTTCTAGTTCCGACAGTGCAGTAATATCTAACAATAATAGCTAACAGTAATATCTAACAAGTAATCTAACAATTCCCCAACAACTACCCAATACACACAAATCTAAAGGGGTGAATGAGAATATGTAAGTATATGTAAGTATATGGTGCAATAGATGGTATAAAATACAGTATATACATGTGATATCTTACATTACTCATATGTAAACATTATTAAAGTGGCATTATTTAGAGTGCATTGTATAAAGTGACTAGTGACCCATTTATTAAAGTGGCCAGTGATTGGGTTTCAATGTAGGCTGCAGCCTCCCTGAGTTAGTGAATGCTGTTTAGCAGTCTGATGGCCTTGAGATAGAAGATGTTTTTCAGTCTCTCGGTCCCAGCTTTGATGCACCTGTACTGACCTTGCCTTCTGGATGGTAGTGATGTGAACAGGCAGTGGCTCAGGTGGTTGATGTCCTTGATGATCTTTTTGGCCTTCCTGTGACATCGGGTGTTGTGGGTGTCATGGAGGGCAGGTAGTTTTCCCCCGGAGGTGCGTTGTGCAGACCGCACCACCCTCTGGAGAGCCTTGCGGTTGTGGGCTGTGCAGTTGCCGTACCAGGCGGTGATACAGCCTGACAGGATGCTCTCGATTGTGCATCTGTAAAAGTTTGTCAGGGTTTTGTGTGACAAGCCAAATTTCTTCAGCCTCCTGAGGTTGAAGAGGCGCTGTTGCGCCTTCTTCACCACGCTGTCTGTGTGGGTGGACCATTTCACTTTGTCTGTGATGTGTACACCGAGGAACTTAAAGCTGTCCACCTTCTCCACTGCTGTCCCTTCGAAGTGGATAGGGGGTGCTCCCTCTGCTGTTTCCTGAAGTCCATGATCATCTCCTTTGTTTTGATGACGTTGAGTGAGAGGTTGTTTTCCTGACACCACATTCCGAGTGCCCTCACCTTCTCCCTGTAGGCTGTCTCGTCGTTGTTGGTAATCAAGCCCACTACTGTTGTGTCGTCTGCAAACTTGATGATTGAGTTGGAGGGGTGCATGGCCACGCAGTCGTGGGTGAACAGGGAGTACAGGATGAATTAACTTATCCTCTGCAGCAGAGGTAACTCTAGGTCTTCCTTTGCTGTGGCGGTCCTCATGAGAGCCAGTTTCAAAACAAGTAATTTTTTTCATTTCACTTCACCAATTTGGCCTATTTTGTGTATGTCCATTACATGAAGTCTGAATAAAAATCTATTTAAATTACAGGTTGTAATGCAACAAAATAAGAAAAACGCCAAGGGGATGAATACTTTTGCAAGGCACTGTATCTTCTGTATACCACACCTACCTTGTCACAACACAACTGATTGTCTCAAACGCATTAAGAAGGAAAGATATTCCACAAATTATCTTTTACCAAGGCACACCTGTTAATTGAAAAGCATTCCATGTGACTACCTCATGAAGCTGGTTGAGAGAATGACAAGAGTGTGCAAAGCTGTCATCAAGGCAAAGGGTGGCTACTTTGAAGAATCTCAAATCTCAAATATCTTTGGGTTTGTTTAATACTTTTTTTGGTTACTACATGATTCCATATCTGTTATTTCATAGTTTTACTCTACAATGTAGAAAATAGTAAAAATAAAGAATGAGTAGGTGTGTCCAAACTTGTATATATATTTATTATTATTATTTGTACTTGTTTGACATTTTACTGCATTGTTAGTAGATAGTAATATAAGCATTTCGCTTCACCCACTACAACACCTGCTAAACTGTGTACTCAACCAATACATTTTGGTTTGATTTAGATTTTTGTTTACCTTTACCCTGTTTGAAATGCTAACTTTTTTTTCTAGGTAAACAAAACCAAAACATGAGTTGCTTTCATACCTGGTTCATAGACTGTTACAGGGTAAAAACCAATATGTAATTTGGGTGAACTCTCTCTTTAACAATGGGGAGGGAGGGATTCTTTTTTGAATCACCTAATAGGAGGAACAACACCATCTAGTGGTCAGAACCTGGTCATATCAGGATGTAGGATTGGGCATAAACCCAACAACTTCAATGACTAATTTCTTAGAACATGGTACAAAAATATCAACATATTCACTAAGAATACATTACACAAGATGAACAAACAATACTCAGGGCTGCAGCTCCATACTACTTGTCAAACTGATACTGTATACTCATTGTTGGGGTCAGATTGGCGTGAGGTGTGGGGGGTCCGTGGGTGGCTTTACACCGTTTCTTTGGATTCCTCATGTCTATCTCAATGTAGGAAAAAGGTTGGTTTAAATCGAATGTTAAGTAGTATCTTTAATTATATATGAATCCTAAAAATTTAAATGGCCAATTTGGGTGCAATCAATTAGCTTAATTTCTCAGAGATCAAATGCGTTGTTGTTGAATGGTTGAACATAAAATACTGTAAAAACACCAGCAACTCAGCTCCAAGTGATTATCATTTGGGAAAGCTGTTCCAAAGTATTCCCAAGCACAAGAGAGAGATTTATGATCATATACAAATGTAAGCAAGGTTTGAAATTATTGTTTTATTTAAATATTATATATGTTTGGACTTCTTGCGATCAATTTGCAGTCAACAACTTATTTGTATTCATGACCTGGCCCCCTGACCATCCTCTCAAGAAAGAATTAGCCCGCGGATGAATCTAGTTGATGATCCCTGATCTAGACAGACACATTTTCTCTCCTTACAGATCCTCCAGGAGAGAGGTTCACGGATGTGATGAGACTCCCAAGCCTGAGCTCACCCTGCTCAGCTCATGTGACATTTTCTGATGTCTCCTGCACCATCTCAGCTATGGTCCAAACCTTCACCTGTTCCACCTCCAACCCCACGCCCCTTTCACCTCCCCCTCCTCTGGGTGTGCCTTTCCACAGTGTGGGTGGGGGGGGGGACAGTGCTGCAACATAACCCCATTGTCATTTCTTATTCTCAGTTATATTCATGAACATTTTGAGAGATTCTGAAGAGATGACAACAGAGTATTATTAAATGCAATACCTGTTGTCATAAGTTGGCTTTTGAAGATTCAGGTTTTGCCCCTGATCATAATCCCCATCTTGTCCATAGTACCTCCACACAGAGCTAAATCATTGTCACCTTCCTCATTCAGGTGATCACACAGTTAGTGGGGAGCCCTTTCCTTGTCTGTCCGGCTATGTCGACTTGGCGGAAATCTGTGATAATCTCCTCAGGACTTTCAAAGGACAAAAAAAGGAAAACTAAAAATCTACTGACTGTGACCTGCCCCACCTACAACCCTGAATATCCACCTATGGGGAGAGATGATACTGTTAGCAACATGGCCCACCCTCTGACCTCCAATCCTAGTCCTTCCATCTCCACAGCTGGAGCTCCAAGACAGTTCATAGTCGCTTGGGAGGCTGAAGGCGGAGAGGTTGGGCTAAGGACAGTGAAGCCATCAGAATCTTCTATAGCCCTCAAATTCAAATCTGGACCTCAAAGCCAGTTCCTCTGCTCCCCCCCCCATTCTTCCCCTCTAATCAGGGACAGATTTAAATTTGGGACACGAGGTGGGTGCGATTTTTAATTATCAGGTAGGACAGAAAACCAGCAGTAGTATGGACCTTGTAGTGTAAGATTTGAATACCCCTGTTCTACAGTATCTCTTTTGGTCATCTTGTGCAGTCAGTCCTGCTCTCACAGAAACGCTTGCATAACAAAACTAGAGGATAATGGGGAGGAACAGACCCTTGTCTGAGGGTCCACCCCACTGTGGTTCATCAGTGACTTTCACTGCTGAGTGCTGAGCATCCATCACCCTGAGCATCCATTTTCTTTTTGGTCAAAGTCCTTTGTCACCAGGAGGGCACATCTTTTTTTTGCAGCCGCGCTAGGGATGTTTCAGTGCAAAGGAAAACACACAACTTAAAAGACTAAACCACACACATGTACACAATTGTCAGGCATGTGAGGAATATAAATCTATATATAATGAAATTATATGGAAAAAATGAATGCAAATTATTAATTTTTGTCATATATTTGTGTAGTATGGTGAGTTTTATTCCATTCGGGGAGGACATATCACTCCTCTTGGTGTTTCCCCCAATGACAAAAGTGTAAGTTTGTGTATGCAGTGCCTCTCTGCTATACGTCAATGATTGAAGATATGATCAGCGACCCAGAGTTTTTCAATGACACAAATTCTAAGTAGATTTTCTGTTCCTTATAACCCTTTCAAACGATCCTTATTTCTCGCAGCTCTATTATGTTCTCTTTGCATATCCTAAAATTGTAATCAGAGATAAGAGACGGGTTACTGAAAAGCTTTTATTTGAAATGAAGAGATGGCATGTGTCCAGTACAGTGTGCCTGTTGGACCTGTGATCATCTGTAATCTGCCTAGCCTTGTTACATTTTCATGCCAATTATCACTCACTGTGCATTTGCCTGCTACACACCTTGGCGTATGTTCAGGTAACAGCTTTGCTTTACATTTTGCAGTATGCACTGTTTAGTAATTCTAGAGTATGCTGAAATGAATATTTGACATACATACTCTGGAATTGTTATAGAGTATGTATACCCACAGGAACATTGGGTATTGAAATTGCCTCATGGATGGGACATTTCAGCTTCTTGAGTTGTAATGTTGGGGGAAAATAAGGAAAAGTGTTACATCTCTCTGTGCCAACCAACAGTGATGGGTACAAGCTTGTCTGGAGTATACTTCTCTTATACGCATATCATTGTCCCAGGAGTAAATCCTGGTATTACCCCATTTGTACTACATTCTGTCAATTTGACTGTGTACTTAAAATAAGTACCCCATAGGTGACCAATATCACATCCTTTTTATTTCACGGGCGTCACATAATCTGTACACCTTTTCCTGTGTATAATGAATATTTGGTGCAATTATGTTATAGTGGCATGTGTAAGAATGCGTTCAACTTAAAAACCACACCCCAAAATAATTACCTGTGCTGTTGTTATGCTCCCTGACTTTTTTTCTTGTGTGACTTTTTGTTTTTACTCTTGGAGTGTATGTTGTGCAATTCTACTACTAAACTGGGAGAAAACTGCAGTAGCGCACAGACTGTGCTGCTGGAAGAATGACTGACTGTCTGATAGAGGCTCTTTTTCTCCTCTTTGGGCCTTTTTCAAAGCCCCTGGGGGTTGATCTCTTTCCCTTTGTCTGTCTGTGTCCAGTGTTGTGCCTTAGACGTCTTTCGTGCACAGTTGTTGCTCCTCTCGCATTGGAAATGAAAAGCTACGAGGCACCCGCGTGGCGTGGTTCCTCTGTTGGTTCGATCTCCCGTTATTAGTCAGCGAGAGGAAAACTCCTGGAATAGACCATGACCGAGTCTATTCTGCCGTCATGACTAGGTCCCGTTTGTTTACGTACAGTGCAGATTATCAGGCTTAACTCCTTTTCTTTTGTGCCAATACTTTTTAACCAAGCCCCCCCCCCCTTATTGATCCCTGTACCTTAGCTCTTGAACCTTTTGCCTGTTAGTTTGTCGCTGCATTCCTTTGTTTTCTTTCCTGTCATAAATGTGTGGACTGTAGGTGCAGTTGGCCTCGTAAGTTTACCCCACAACCAGCTGAGAGGCAGAGAACAGGAGACCGTGGTTGTAGTTGTGATTTTATCTCAGTAAAAGGTTCCTTCCACCAAGTCGGTGCCTCTTGAGATGTGTAACTTGGTGAAACAATAACATTTGATTTCACCTCATTTTTTTTTCATTTTTATAACCGGCATTTACAATTCAATGTTGGTTGGTGCACAATTTCACTTAAAATATCAAAGGGACTCAAAAGGCACTCATTTCGTGGAACGAACCAAAAGCCAGCAGTGTACTTTTCTTTTGGGAAAATGGCAAGACATGTTTATTTGGCTTTCTTTCTTGAATTGCATGTTTAAGGCAGCTTATGTTGTCTGTTTTGATCCCATGACAATTACACTGACAGAACTGTTTTGTTGTTGATGTATGCATTCACTTTGAAGCACTTATTTTTCACTCCAGTGAACCCAAATTTCTCCTTTTGACATTTCTTTGTTTCCTTTTATACTTGAAGATTGGTTCATTCAATTTTGAAATTGAACTTTGTACTTAGATACAAACGATCATTGCAAAAAAAATAAAGTGTTTCCCCTATCACTGCACTATTCAGATATGAGCAATTTTAACAAATCTGCAAAAACACATGCAGTGTACTAGAGAATACGATGTTGTGTACTGGAATTTGTCTGACATCTGTGTTAGTGCAAACTGTATATGGTGCATGGTTGGAGAGCAGAGGGAGGCATGGCTGTAGTAGGTGTAGATTTCTTGTGTTGAACAGTGAGTCTGCAACTAGAAGTATTCTCTAATCATGTTTTGTTTCTGTTGTTTTTGTGTCATGTCAATTTAACAGTTGCTAAAAAATAATAATAACTAGTTTTAAAGTTAACCTCGCTAAATTAAGACTCTTTGTCTATTGAACACTGAACAAGTCTGCAGACCCCAACCTTGGATTTAGTAATGACTCAAACTAGAAGTCCACATGCAAAATGAAGAGAGGATCATTTTAATCCGGGCTCATTCTACCATAGTTATTAATCTGTAACATCTGCATGTGTTTATACACATACATGCTTGTACACCCATTTAGATGTACTGAAAACTTAAATTATTTTAAGTGTATTAATTTATCAACAATATTCATGTCATGTGACTATTGTCAATGGAGACTGTGGAGAACTATTTTGAAGTTGAAACAACATTTTATCTGATTTTCCTTTTATTTATTTTATATTTTGGAATTTTGTCTACCAATGCAGTTTCTTTAAATTGAATAATTTTAACAAAATCCAGTCTGGTTTTTAATTATAAAATGTGTCTCTGTGTTTCAAAATGTGTGTGTAACTTGTTTTTGTACAGCTGTTTAACTAGTGTGTGTGTGTGTGTGTGTGTGTGTGTGTGTGTGTGTGAGAGAGAGAGAGAGAATAATAGTGGATTTAAAGGTCTTATACCACCTCAAATATTATTTTTAATAATTTTAGAAAAGTGAACAAATCCACAAGAAATTCATACACTTTCTGATTTAGCCTATTATTGGGCCCCCGTCCCAAATAACTACATGTTTCAGTATCAAACTTCACACATAAACCAAGATTACCTTTACAGTAGCCTAAGGCTGCTGCAACCTGGTGTCAGAGCATTTCGTATTATTATGTACGTAAATCAGAGACACTCCATTTTTAGTATAATGTCACATTTCGTATGGTATGTATTAATTTGTGGATGTCCATCACCCATTTCGTAAGATATGTTACAAATTTGTCAAATCCACCTCATTTTCGAACACATTTAAAACATGGAAGCCAAACGCGGAAACTATGGGTACAACTTACTCTATGCTCGCGCGTTATCCTAAATTAGACTAGAGTTGTGTACTCACTTGAAAACAAAATGTTTCATTACATTGTGTTGTTGTAGCCTATGTAGGATACATTTCTTGTCCCTAAAAAACTGAAACAAAAGGGTAGCTTTTCGAGCAGCATACCTAGGGACTGGGAGGGAGCGCGCTCAGCCTTTAGGAGAGCACATAGTGTAGGCTACGATTTCATTATCTGGTCACTTTTTTTTCTTTCGCTGTGTAAATTGACTGGATATATTCACTACATTATTAAGCCTAACATTGAGTTTATGAATTATGGGCTAATATGCATACGCTTCTAATTTAGGTTATAGTCTACATCTCGAGCCTGTCTGACTTTATTCTGTTGCACAATTGTGCACCTGGCCTCCGCAACCAGGACTTTTCCTCTTAAATCTCAAGAGTCTCAAGAAAAGCCATACTACAAAAACTGGTTGGAAAACATTATTCATTTTCTTTAGCCTACTAATAGCCTATTGGAGGATAGATGCATGCTAAATGTAAAATAGGCTACAGCAATAGGAACGGGCAGGGAGTTGGAAAGGAGAAACCCATATTTTCCTATAGCAGTCCTATCTTAATACCGGGCTACATCCTGACAAAGTGGCCAGCTAATGTACCTTTCTGGACATTCTAAACAGTCGAGAATAGACCCAAACTGATCCGAATGGTTGCATAATCAGGCCTAGGTTGTAGGCCTCTGCAGTTACTTCAGCATGAAACAAAACAGAACTTCACCTACATCACTGCAGTTTACAGCCATATGGCCAAATAATTGTGGACTCACAATTGCACTATGTTGTTAGCCCAGGTATAATAATTGTCTAAAAACTTAGGCCTAGAGGCCAAATCAATAGTGGCGCTTTGTGAGCCTGGGGACCACAGAGCGCAGCAGAATGCACTACAGATCTACCATTACATCATCTGTTAATTATAATTTTTTTGCACTGCACTTTGACAGGTAAATATTTATCCTAAATCCCTAATATTTAGCTAAGGAATGGCCTAATATCTAGCTAATAATTAGTTCTTACTTTTAGCTACACATCACTTCTATTCTAGCTGTTCCTGTGCACGACAGGCTATAGGCTACACAAGCCTCTCTGCAATAGACCATTCCTATAGGCTATAGAACAGTCATTTTGATCATTTTTGTATACTAGGCCTAATAGCCTATTCAGGGAAAGAAGCAGGCTTGTTCTTGCTAATTGCTGATTGTAAAACAGGCCTACAGCATAGAAAATGCATGTCGAGGAAAGTTGAGAAAAGAAGGTGCATTGGTGTGATCCCTTTTGGCCAGTTATGATAACATTGTTGCAGGACATACAGAGAGATGAGCAAAGTGAAAAAGGAGACCCAAAGGAATTGGGAAAATGGAAATCACTTGCAAACCACTTGAGCAATGACATGCTGTAAAATAATTGCTACATTTAAATAAGAGTTACTATATAATTTTTTATTAGGCCTACATGTACTGTACCAGTCAAAAGTTTGGACACACCTACACATTGTTTAAAAAAAAAAGTGTACTATTTTCTACATTGTAGAATAATAGTGAAGACATCAAAACTATGAAATAACACATATGGAATCATGTCGTAATCAAAAATGTGTTAAATAAAAAGTTTATATTTGAGATTATTCAAAGTAGCCACCCCTTGCCTTGATGACAGCTTTGCACACTCTTGGCATTCTCTTTTTTGGTACCCTTCCCCAGAGCTGTTCCTTCAACACAATCCTGTCTCGGAGCTCTATGGACAATTCCTTCAACCTCATGGCTTGGTTTTTGCTCTGACATGCACTGTCAACTGTGGGACCTTGTATAGACAGGTGTGTGCCTTTCCAAATCATGTCCAATCAATTAGATTTACCACAGGTGGACTCCAATCAAGTTGTAAAAACAGGATGCACCTGAGCTCAATTTCGAGTCTCATAGCAAAGGGTCTGAATACTTATGTAAATAAGGTATGTTTTTTATAAATGTGCAAACTTTGTAGATTGATGAGGGAAAAAATGTATTTAATCCATTTTAGAATAAGGTTGTATTGGGGCCTCCCGAGTGGCGCAGCAGTCTAAGGCACTGTATTGCAGTGCTTGAGGCATAACCACAGACCCAGGGTCGATTCCAGGCTGTGTCAAAACCGACCGGGTTTAGGAGTCCCATAGGGCGGCGCACAATTGGCCCAGTGTCGTCCGGGTTAGGGGAGGGTTTGTATACTTGTCATATCTGAATGTCTAGCATGATTGATGCTACAGAGCCCCGTACAGCTTATATAAATATATTCTGTGAATCCATAAGTGCAGACAAATTTTGAAGATTGATAGAAAATATTAGGGCTCTCCAACCCTGTTCCTGGAGAGCTACCATCCTGTAGGTCTTCACTCACTCTTCCTTAGGGGTTTCCCATTCGAGATTGGATCCAAAGATACCTGCATCTTCGTCCTCTGTTCTGTCTCCCTCCGGTGACTTCTACCTCGGGTTCAGATCCTCAGCACTCCCACCAGACCGTGAGGCTGCCCGAGAGACCGGCCCATTCACCAGCTGTCATCATCAGCAGCTCTATGGTGAGAAACATCTCGGTTCCCAATGCAAAAACCCTGCGCTACCCAGGAGCACGAGTACAGGACATCACAAGGCTGCTTCCGACTGTTCTACGCCAGATGCCGGGAGCTGGCGCCGTCATAGTCCATGTGTGGTCAAACGACATCATGAGGGCTAGCTTGGAACATCTGACAATGGATTTTAAAGGTAAAACATCTCCAATGCACTTCTTTATAAATAGATCGATGTTATCGGAGGCTGACCGGAACATATCACAGTCCGCGTGATCAAAACAATCTTGAAGCGTGAATTCCGATTGGTCAGACCAGCGGTCAGACAAGGGTTGAATGGTTCTAGTCACTGGTACATCCTGTTTGAGTTTCTGCCTATGAGATGGTAGGAGAAAGATGGCGTCGTGGTCGGATTTGGCGAAGGGAGGGCGGGGGAGGGCTTTGTATGCATCACGGGTAGTTAGAGTAGCAGTGATCGAGTGTTACACCCACGCATAGTGCTGATAGAATTTAGGTGCTGATAGAATTTAGGTAGCCTTGTTCTCAAATTTGCTTTGTTAAAATCCCTAGTTACAATAAATGCAGCCTCGGGATATATGGTTTCCAGTTTACATAGTCCAGTGAATTCCCTTGAGGGCCGTCTTGGTGTCTGCTTGAGGGGGAATGTACACCGCTGTGATGATAACTTACGAGAATTCTCTTGGGAGATAATATGGCCGGCATTTGATTGTAAGGAGTTCTAGGTTGGGTGAGCAGAAGGACTTGAGTTCCTGTATGTTCTTATGATTACACCATGAGTCATTAATCATGAAGCATACACCCCCGCCCTTCCTCTTCCCAGAGAGGAGTTTCTTTGTCGGCACGATGCATGGAGAAGCCCGGTGCCTGAACCGATTCCGACAACATATCCCGAGAGAGCCATGTTTCCTTGAAACAGAGGATGTTACAATCTCTGTCTCTCTGGAAGGCAACCCTTTCTCAAATTTAATCTACCTTGTTGTCAAGAGACTGGACATTGGCAAGTAGTATACTCGGGAGCGGTGGGCGATGTGCACGTCTACGGAGCCTGACCAGGAGGCAACTCTGTCTGCCCATTCTGCGGCGCCGTTGTTTTGGGTCGGCTTCTGGGATTAGGTCCATTGTCCTGGGTGGTGGTCCAAACAGAAGATCTGCTTCGGGAAAGTCGTATTCCTGGTCGTAATGTTGGTAAGTTGACGTCGCTCTTATATCCAATAGTTCTTCCCGGCTGTATGTAATAAGACTTAAGATTTTCTGGGGTAAAAATGTAAGAAATAATACATAAAAAAATACTGCATAGTTTCTTAAGGACTAGAAGCGAGGCGACCATCTCTAGCTAGCTAACATACCCATCTAGGCTAGCAAGCTAACTAACGTTAGGTTACCTCCAATTTAGAATCTTCTGTTTTGTTATGAAAGGGGGAGAAAATAGATGGTATCGCATCACTTTTCAGCTTTTGTCGAAATGGATTCCCCATCAGTTCAGCCTGAAAATCCCTCATACCCTTTGGTCACCACATCATTTGCTTACAGAATCGGGCTGAATTTCTGGTCGGTAAAATGGTGAGAACTCATTTTCGCACTTGTTTTCAATTAGCACAGCCTAGCACAGAACACCACACGGGCATGATGACAAACAGTGAAAAAGAAACGTTTTTAAAAATGTGCCTACAGAAATTCTGATATTCCTTTTCATTATTCAAGTTTATGTGCACACCCCCTCTACATAGCGGGCGGTATCAGCATTCGCTATGAATGCCAGGCTTTGTGGTTCACTGTGAGCAGACGATTACACAGGGAGTCAAAACTTTCCAATTCTACCAGTGAAATTAAAATGTGCTAGTTCTAGCTTGTGGTTTGGATAATTGTGATGTTTACGATAAAAACGTAAAGTTGTTAATATAGTAATTACTATATGCCGTGGCAGTGCCAGGGTGAAATTCCCTTTTACGTAACCATCTGTCTTACGTAACCATAACATATCATACTAATTTAAGTGTCACGGATTTACATGTACTATGTATGTTACGTCTAGTCTATGAGACCAGGCTACAAGGCTATTCCTTACTCCTGAGCATGAAATACATACTGGTTAATTTGACTCCTTCTGCGCTCAGAGTAGCGCCAGTGTTGCCAACCTTGCGACTTTGTCGCTATATTTAGCGAGTATTCAGACTCCTCTAGCGACAAATTTTCAAAAAAGCGACTAGCGACAAATCTAGCAACTTTTTCTGGTGTTATTGGAGACTTTTGTAGAATGGGGTGAAAGCACATATCTTCTCAACGAGCAGCGGGTGCTGCCGTGGGCCCCACCCCCGTCCCAAAGCACTCACAGGCGGCCCAGTCCTCGCACAGCAGTCCTTCCCAGCTGCAGTCAGAGCAGGAGATGTTCACCCCTCTGCGTCCAGACTGCAAATGAATCGCGCTTGCGGGAACCCGCCGCTGGCTGATCCCGCCCTGGCTTACATTCAGAGCGGAATGTAAATGTAAAAAACGAAACTAAAATAAATAAAAATAAAAAACTAAGTAACTCCGCCAGTGTGTCTCTTTTGGGTCACTTTTGCCGGTCCCAAGCCCGGATAAAGGAGGAGGGTTGGAATTGTGACATAAACAAATAAATAATAATTGACAGAAGAAAGTTCATTTGTAGTTCTAAACATATTTAGGGTGTTAACTCACTTTTTGTCTCTCCCGCGATTTTATTTCTCTCCTACAGCGTCCATCACAATTACATGCACATGGCCAATTAGGTGATGACGTCATTTAGCGACTTTTAGGACAGCCAATAGCTACTTTCCTTACTGAGGAGTTGGCAACACTGTAGCCTACACAGCAGAGAAAATAAACCATCCAGTGGAGGCTGCTGAGAGGACAGCATATAATAATGCCTGGAATGAAATGAATGGCATAAAACACAGAGATACCATTACACATATTCTGCTCCTGCCATTACCAAGAGCCTGTCCTCCCCAATTAAGGTGCCACCAACCTCCTGTGAAAACATAAGGAAGCGCCTCGCATTGCAATTTCTTCGACCACATTAGGCTACACGACAGATTGGTCTGGATTAACAGTAGCCTACCAACGGCCAAAAATGTGAGTGTCCGTAATTTAATTTGTGAACATCCATAAACATCCATCAACGCTCGTACATCCTGTCTCCTCCCACCCATAACACGTTATTGTTGCTCAATGGCAGGGACTAGGATTTACAGCTGGCTTGTTTATGATGTGGTAGAGAGGGTAAAAATAATCGAAACGGAGAAGGCTAATGGTCGTCAGGTATAATGAGTAGCCGCAAAGGGTAAGAAAATTGCGCTAACGTGTTAGTGTAAACAAGGTTTTTTAGCCGACATCAATTTGGTGAGCAATGTGATAGTCTACTGAAAACAAGTGATCTTGCCTGTTATGTCAGTGTTTTTATTTTGAGACTGGACTTAAATTAAATGTAACCTATGTATTTTGACGTCAAGTATTTGAGCCATGAAGATAATCTTCAACAATAATAAGAGAGTAAACTATAGGGCAGGCAAACTGTTTTCTCACAATCCTAGCCTATTATTGTTGTGCTGTTGCTGTACATAGATTCAAAGTAGTCGCTCTAGTAATTAGACGTCGATCCATCCGAACTCCTGTCTTTCTTGGCCCGGATATCTCCAACAGTTAAGATTCCTAATATCAAATAAATTGACATTCCACGTGGGTAGGCTACTAGAGTGCCAAAGCGACTACAACGTCTGACAATAACTAAATGTTACTTAACATTGAATTGGATTTCACCGCTCTGGCCCAAATTGCATACACTGTAGTGTACCGTCTTTGAAGAGTGGGATCACACATTGAGGCGTTCAAATTGGATAAAGGACAGCTAAATTACGTGCATCTCATTATGTCGTCAATGTGTGCCTAAATGCGAATTAGAGGCTATGTTTGGACATCTTAAAGCCTAATTACGCACAGTTGCACTCATAATTCGAAAAAAGTAAAATAAAATAATTCTACGAAAAAAGATAGCAGTCAGAGTGCAGTACACCGGCAGTCTGAGTGCAGTACACCGGCAGTCAGAGTGCAGTACACCGGCAGTCAGAGTGCAGTACACCGGCAGTCAGAGTGCAGTACACCGGCAGTCAGAGTGCAGTACACCGGCAGTCAGAGTGCAGTACACCGGCAGTCAGAGTGCAGTACACCGGCAGTCAGAGTGCAGTACACCGGCAGTCAGAGTGCAGTACACCGGCAGTCAGAGTGCAGTACACCGGCAGTCAGAGTGCAGTACACCGGCAGTCAGAGTGCAGTACACCGGCAGTCAGAGTGCAGTACACCGGCAGTCAGGGGGCAGTATACCAGCAGTCACTGCGTCCAGAATAACACAGTTGACTGCAGTTAATGCATTTTTACTGCAGTTTCAAAACGGCAATCTTTTTTTGGTAAGGAATACCACTAAACTAACAGATTACAGACATAAATCATAACTGAAAAATGTTTTTCACAGTAGGCCATTCATTTGAATTTTTTTACTTCCTCAAGCACATGCAGATATGTGCCAGTGCCATATATCTATATCCTATTCCCTACCCCCTTCATTAACAGACACCGATAGTGTTAGCTATAATATTGTTATAATGCCTTCATTATTAAAGCAGACGTGGTTGTAACACTTTGCTGCACCCCACAGATGAACCAGTTCTGCCTGTGCCAGATACTAACCTTACTCCCACACACACACACAGAGAGATGGCTGACACAAACCATTTATGAGCTCTGACCTCAGGGGGGCGCTCTGACCTCAGGCGCCAGTTGCTGGTGTCTGCTTCAACATCTTGTCAATACAAGAGACAACCCAGACCGGCATGGCACTCAACGAGCATGCGCATGCATACACACACACACACACAAACCCCTGTTTCAGGCGGGAGTTCCAAGGACAAAGAACACTACTGAGAACCAATGGAACATTGATATTAGCCTGAAGGGGACCGCCCTCCACTCACAGCGACCAGTCAGGAGAGCAGAACTACTAGAATCTACCTACGTCATTTCACTGTATAAAATGTATTGCACAATATGAGTCGGGGCTCCTCCTGCTAGCTCCCTCTGAGCTAAATGGACGAGCCCGTGCACGTGTTGTCAGATATCTTTGCAACTTATTAAACTGCCTTAAATATCATACCTTATCCACCTGGTCTAGCGTCTCAACTTGGTCTCTCTCTTCTAGTAAATATCATCAATCTTTAACAATAGTGGAAATCAGCCCTTATTTTCATGCATACAGAATTACACTAGACCTTGGAAAAGTTAGTATTTTCCTATTTATGAAGTGACAGCTGGATAGTTTTTACCACAAGCTATGCAAATTGTGTGTCTAATGCTTTGATACAACAAGACTACACAACGTAGCCAGAGGACAAATCGGGTTGCTCATGTTTTTCCCCACCTATTAACAGGCATGTTCATTGCTGAGGAGATACACTGTGAGATGGAATATATTAGTGAGTGTCATTCACCATGGCAAGCTACTGTACTACTAGGGCATTTCCTCAGCAGCTGAGCAGAGGATGAACCTGAGGAAAGGCAGCAAGGTGGCAGGGGACTGTGACAGCCTCCAGATGGAGAGCAAGGCACCTGAGCAGACACATAACATGGGGCAGAAGAATGGAGAGATCATGGAATCTGAAGAGGTGGAGAATGGCAAGCCTGAACCCATAGTCCCTGTGGCCATGGATGGGCCCATCACTGCACCTGATGGGGGTTGGGGCTGGGTGGTGTTGGTGTCCACCATCCTGGTGCTAGCCCTGACTCTGGCCTTCCCCTCCTGCATAGGCATTTTCTACACGGACCTACAGACAGAGTTCCAGGCCAGCAACCAAGAGACTTCCTGGGTGCCTTCTATAATGACATCAGTGCTTCATGCTGGAGGTATGGTAGTAGAGTCACATCCTAGTTTGCATAGATTTCCATAGATTCACCTTCTGATTTTAAGTAGGGTTTTTTCAGGGTTCTTTTTGCAGTGACACATTCATATATGCTTGCAGGGAAATGTGCTCAAAGTAAGCTCAGTAATCACTGACAGTCTATTACAGTTGAAGAATTCCTTACTTTTTAAAACTCTTAAAGCAGATTGTCTAACCCACTCAGCCTGTCGTGATCATTCACTGTGTACACTAGAGGTCGACCGATTAATCGGAGTGGCTGATTAATTAGGGCCGATTTCAAGTTTTCATAACAATCGGAAGTCGGTAATTTTGGACGCCGATTTAAAAAAATATATATATTTTTTTTACACCTTTATTTAACTAGGTGTTATGGGATTTTTATGAATAATGACTAAATTATGTATACATGTAACTTAGAACTATAACTAAACAGAGTACTACTATGTTACTGTATGGATGTATGAATATTATTACAATCATAATACTGAATATAATGTGTGTAGTTTTAGTCAAGAATTAGAACAAGGACTTTCTGTTCCTTGTTAGAAACGAATGGAGTTATCATCAGACTGGCTGGAATGATGTGTTCATTACAGGACACTCTGTCTCTATCCAGGGAGGGGAGAGACCTTAGGCTGGTTGTACTTTGTTTAACAGGTGGCAGACAATATAAGAAGGCTTGTATACTGTACTGCCATTGTATCTGAGAGGAGGAAGGACATTTTAAAACCTATAACGTCATTTTTATTATATAACCTGATGTAAATTGTACTATGGTCAGTACTCTCGAGAATAAACGCTATTGATTGATTGATTTTGAGACTGGTTTCTGTCCATTTTATGCAAATAAGTATCTTACAAATTCTTATGAATGGGCAGAGTGTTTTAATTGAATTGGTTGATGAACATATAGGAATTAAATTCCTTTAAGACTAGGCAAGTCAGTTAAGAACACATTCTTATTTTCAATGACGGCCTAGGAATGGTGGGTTAACTGCCTTGTTCAGGGGCAGAACGACAGATTTTTACCTTGTCAGCTCAGCGATTCAATCTTGCAACCTTACGGTTAACTAGTCCAACGCTCTAACCACCTGCCTCACGAGGAGCCCGCCTGTTACGCGAATGCAGTAAGAAGGCAAGATAAGTTGCTAGCTAGCATTAAACTTATCTTATAAAAAACAATCAATCAATCATAATCACTAGTTATAACTACACATGGTTGATGATATTACTAGTTTATCTAGCGTGTCCTAAATTGCATATAATCTATACAATGCGCATTCGCAAAAAAGGACTGTCGTTGCTCCAACGTGTACCTAACCATAAACATCAATGCCTTTCTTAAAATCAATACACAGAAGTATATATTTTTAAAAATGCATATTTAGCTAAAAGAAATCCAGGTTAGCAGGCAATATTAACCAGGTGAAATTGTGTCACTTCTCTTGCGTTCATTGCACGCAGAGTCAGGGTATATGCAACAGTTTGGGCCGCCTGGCTCATTGCGAACTAATTTGCCAGAATTTTACGTAATTATGACATAACATTGAAGGTTGTGCAATGTAACAGGAATATTTAGACTGATTGATGCCACCCGTTAAATAAAATACGTAACCGTTCTGTATTTCACTGAAAGAATAAATGTTTTGTTTTCGAGATGATGATAGTTTCCGGATTCGACCATATTAATGACCTAAGTCTCGTATTTCTGTGTGTTATTATGTTATAATTAAGTCTATGATTTGATAGAGCAGTCTGACTGAGCGATGGTGGGCACCACCAGCAGTCTCGTAAGCATTCATTCAAACAGCACTTTCGTGCGTTTTGCCAGCAGCTCTGCTGTTTATGAATTCAAGCCTATCAACTCCCAAGATTAGGCTGGTGTAACCGATGTGAAATGGCTAGCTAGTTAGCGGGGTGCGCGCTAATAGCGTTTCAAACGTCACTCGCTCTGACACTTGGAGTAGTTGTTCCCCTTGCTCTGCATGGGTAACGCAGCTTCGAGGGTGGCTGTTGTCGATGTGTTCCTGGTTCGAGCCCAGGTAGCGGCGAGGAGAGGGATGGAAGCTATACTGTTACACTGGCAATACTAAAGTGCCTATAAGAACATCCAATAGTCAAAGGTATATGAAATACAAATCGTATAGAGAGAAATAGTCCTATAATTCCTATAACTACAACCCAAAAATTCTTACCTGGGAATATTGAAGACTCATGTTAAAAGGAACCACCAACTTTCATATGTTCTCATGTTCTGAGCAAGGAACTTAAACGTTAGCTTTCTTACATGGCACATATTGCACTTTTACTTTCTTCTCCAACACTTTGTTTTTGCATTATTTAAACCAAATTGAACATGTTTCATTATTTATTTGAGGCTAAATTGATTTTATTAATATATTATATTAAGTTAAAATAAGTGTTCATTCAGTATTGTTGTAATTGTCATTATTACAAATAAATATTCAAATCGGCCGATTAATCGGTATCGGCTTTTTTTGGTCCTCCAATAATCGGTATCGGTATGATCGGTCGACCTCTAGTGTACACATTTGATTTACAGTGCTGAGGTTTGCAGTCTAATAGTGACTGGTCAGATCAGGCAGACAGACACTAAACCCATGGAAAAGGCCTCCATTATGAGAATCAACACATCCCCTGTTTGTTTATTTGATAGTGAGATTTCAGGGGATGGTCTCTCACCCTTATACACACACTAACGCTGTGTAGTGCCACATGAGCTGCCTTTGGTCAGCCACTCACAGGGGTTCTATTTCTGTTTGGGCTTCAAGCCCTAAACATCTGGGAAAGTCGTGTGCGTGCATGTCCATTGCCTTAACGCAACAACAACAAAGAAATCACCCGAACTGAATTAAGATGAGTCAAAAGATAAACTGAGCAATGTGTGGAGCAAATCAGTAAGCTGGTACATTACTTATTTCAATGACCTTGCAGTGTCAGGGTGAACTTTCCATCGACCTTACAGTTTTTTCTACTTGTTGCCTTCAGTTCCCTTTGGTGCAGCACTTGGCTCCACTAAGTATGATATTGAGTGCATTTTCAACCACTGTACTTAAGTACATTTAAGACTTTTATTCAAGTAGTATTTTACTGGGTGACTTTCACTTTTACTTGAGTCATTTTCTATTAAGGTGTCTTTTTGCTTTTTACTCAAGTATGACAATTTTGTACTTTTCCGTATAACCACTTTTTTGGTGAGCATTGCGTATACTCACTTCTTAATCCCCGCAATGCGTATCAAAATAGTTTTGAGGTATATGGTGTATCAAAATATATATATTTTAGAATGTTTATCTTAAAATGTTTATAAACAATTTTTCACATTTTTAAGCGCAGCAATGTGCACATGGCGGTAGGCATACGCGCAAATGTTCCAAATTGCAATTTGCGGGAAAACACAGTTTTAAAATAATCACCTCACATGCAAGCGGTTTCATGGACAGAAATTAAAATATATCTTAGACATTTTGAAGGTGAGATCTAAAGATGCAATAACTATCATGGGTTGCTAATATGACTAGGATGATGGCTTTGGCTGCTAAACAATGAAAGAAAGTTGAGTTGAAAACCAATAGCACAGGAGAGCGCATACAGTGGGGCAAAAAAGTGTTTAGTCAGCCACCAATTGTGCAAGTTCTCCCACTTAAAAAGATGAGAGAGGCCTGTAATTTTCATCATAGGTACACTTCAACTATGACAGACACAATAAGAAAAAAAATCCAGAAAATGACATTGTAGGATTTTTTATGAATTTATTTGCAAATTATGGTGGAAAATAAGTATTTGGTCAATAACAAAAGTTTATCTCAATACTTTGTTATGTACCCTTTGTTGGCAATGACAGAGGTCAAACGTTTTCTGTAAGTCTTCACAAGGTTTTCACACACTGTTGCTGGTATTTTGGCCCATTCCTCCATGCAGATCTCCTCTAGAGCAGTGATGTTTTGGGGCTGTTGCTGGGCAACACGGACTTTCAACTCCCTCCAAAGATTTTCTATGGGGTTGAGATCTGGAGACTGGCTAGGCCACTCCAGGACCTTGAAAATGCTTCTTACGAAGCCACTCCTTCGTTGCCCGAGCGGTGTGTTTGGGATCATTGTCATGCTGAAAGACCCAGCCACGTTTCATCTTCAATGCCCTTGCTGATGGAAGGAGGTTTTCACTCAAAATCTCACGGTACATGGCCCCATTCATTCTTTCCTTTACACTGATCAGTCGTCCTGGTCCCTTTGCAGAAAAACAGCCCCAAAGCATGATGTTTCCACCCCCATGCTTCACAGTAGGTATGGTGTTCTTTGGATGCAACTCAGCATTCTTTGTCCTCCAAACACGACAAGTTGAGTTTTTACCAAAAAGTTATATTTTGGTTTCATCTGACCATATGACATTCTCCCAATCTTCTTCTGGATCATCCAAATGCTCTCTAGCAAACTTCAGACGGGCCTGGACATGTACTGGCTTAAGCAGGGGGACACGTCTGGCACTGCAGGATTTGAGTCCCTGGCGGCGTAGTGTGTTAGTGATGGTAGGCTTTGTTACTTTGGCCCCAGCTCTCTGCAGGTCATTCACTTGGTCCCCCCGTGTGGTTCTGGGATTTTTGCTCACCGTTCTTGTGATAATTTTGACCCCACGGGGTGAAATCTTGCGTGGATCCCCAGATCGAGGGAGATTATCAGTGGTCTTGTATGTCTTCCATTTCCTAATAATTGCTCCCACAGTTGATTTCTTCAAACCAAGCTGCTTACCTATTGCAGATTCAGTCTTCCCAGCCTGGTGCAGGTCTACAATTTTGTTTCTGGTGTCCTTTGACAGCTCTTTGGTCTTGGCCATAGTGGAGTTTGGAGTGTGACTGTTTGAGGTTGTGGACAGGTGTCTTTTATACTGATAACAAGTTCAAACAGGTGCCATTAATACAGGTAACGAGTGGAGGACAGAGGAGCCTCTTAAAGAACAAGTTACAGGTCTGTGAGAGCCAGAAATCTTGCTTGTTTGTAGGTGACCAAATACTTATTTTCCACCATAATTTGCAAATAAATTCATAAAAAATCCTACAATGTCATTTTCTGGATTTTTTTTTCTCATTTTGTCTGTCATAGTTGAAGTATACCTATGATGAAAATTACAGGCCTCTCTCATCTTTTTAAGTGGGAGAACTTGCACAATTAGTGGCTGACTAAATACTTTTTTGCCCCACTGTATGTGGAAGTCTTTATAAAATAATTGCCTCCACGTTTCTATGGTGGGATTTTGGCTATAGGCTACTTTTAAAGCAAGGTAACACATGCCTTATAAATGAAGTAAAATGTCCAGGTTTCAAACCATTAAGGAACAGGAAAAATATAACTGTCTTCTGGTAGATGGAAACGCTTTCCCTAAAACGTACTCAATTAAATGTTAACTAGCTCATCAATCTACACACGGGGCGGCAGGTAGGCTAGTAGTTAGAGCGTTGGGCCAGTCACCGAAAGGTTGCTAGATCGAATCCCCGAGCTGACAAGGTAAAAATCTGTTGTTCTGCTCCTGAATAAGGCAGTTAACTCACTATTCCTAGGCCGTCATTGTAAATAAGAATTTGTTCTTAACTGACTTACTTGTTTAGTTAAATAAAAAAAACATAATGACAAAGCAAAAAGTTTTTTAAATTTTTTGCAGATTTTATAAAAAATATAACACATTACACATTACATTTACATAAGTCTTCAGACCCTTTACTCAGTACTTTGTTGAAGTGCCTTTGGCAGCAATTACAGCCTCGAGCCTTCTTGGGTATGACGCTACAAGTTTGGCACACCTGTATTTGGGTGGTTTCTCCTATTCTCCTCTGCAGATCCTCTCAAGCTCTGTCAGGTTGGATGGGGAGCGTTGCTGCACAGCTATTTTCAGGTCTCTCCAAAGATGTTCGATCAGGTTTAAGTCAGAGATCTGGCTTGACCAATAAAGAACATACAGAGACTTGTCGGGAAGCCACTCCTGTGTTGTCTTGGCTGGGTGCTAAGGGTCATTGTCCTGTTGGAAGGTGAACCTTCCCAGTCTGAGCTCCTGAGAGCTCTGGAGCAGGTTTTCATAAAGGATCTCTCTGTACTTTGCTCCGTTCATCTTTCCCTCTATCCTGACTAGTCTCCAAGTCCCTGCCGCTGAAAAACATCCCCACAGCATGATGCTGCCACCACCATGCTTCACCGTAGGGATAGTGCCAGGTTTCCTCCAGACATGATGCTTTGCATTCAGACCAAAGAATTCAATCTTGGTTTCATCAGACCAGACAACCTTGTTTCTCATGGTCTGAGAGTCTTTAGGTGCCTTTTTGCAAACTCCAAGCGGGCTGTCATGTGCCCTTTACTGAGGATTGGCATCAGTCTGGCCACTCTACCATAAAGGCCACTCTACCATAAAGGTGGAGTGCTGCAGAGATGGTTGTCCTTCGGGAAGGTTCTCCCATCTCCACAGATGAACTCTGGAGCTCTGTCAGGGTGACCATCGGGTTCTTGGTTACCTCCCTGACCAAGGCCCTTCTCCCTCTATTGCTCAGTTTGGCCAGGCAGCCAGCTCAAGGAAGAGTCTGGGTGGTTCCAAACTTCTTCCATTTAAGAATGATGGAGGCCACTGTCTTCTTGGGAACCTTCAATGCTGCGGAAATGTTTTGGTATCCTTCCCCAGATCTGTGCCTCGACACAATCCTGTCTTGGAGCTTTATGGACAATTCCTTCGACCTCATGACTTGGTTTTTGAACTGACATGCATTGTCAACTGTGGGACCTTATATAGACAGCTGTGTGCCTTTCCAAATCATGTCCAATCAATTTAATTTACTACAAGTGGACTTGTGGTTGTAGAAACATCTCAAGGATGATCAATGGAAACAGGATGCACCTGAGCTCAATTTCGAGTCTCATAGCAAAGGATCTGAATACTTATGTAAATAAGGTGTTTCTGTTTATTTGCAAACATTCTAGAAAAAAATGTTTTCGCTTTGTCATGAGGTGTGTAGTTTGCTGAGGATTTAAATGTATTTAATCAATTTTAGAATAAGGCTGTAATGTAACAAAATGTGGAAAAAGTCAAGGGGTCTGAATACTTTCTGAAGGCACTGTATTTGGCACTTCTACAATTTCTATATAGAAACCTTTTGTAGGGTTCTTTGAGGTTCTATATGGAACCAATTTATGTTCTACTGTATATAGAACCTTAAGGAGTGCCATATATGAAGCAAGCATAGAACCCCTTTTGGTTCTATCCAGAACCCTTTCTTCTAAGAGTGTATGCCTACCTGGCAGAATGATATCATAATTATTTGCATCAATCCAGTGGCCATTTGTTTTCCAACCTCCATGTGTGCTCAAGACACACACTAACCAAACAACAGTGCTATGTGCCGGCACAGTTGAATTGAAAGGTAACTACACTCAAATCATAATTTATTAGATTGTCCCCAGACCTCAAGTGGTCTCCTGATGTGGTTTAAGCATGGTTGTGGACTTAACTTCTAATTTAAAAAAGTGTGACAGAGCGAAAACTTCACACAAAATATGTCTGACTCAGTTGACTGTCTCATTTATCTCATTTATGTTTCAATAGTAAGCCTACTATTAGTCTACCTTCCACAGTACAGGTTGGCCTGACTGTGAAAGACCAATATGGGATTTATAATTTTAGGTCATTCAGTGTGTATGTCACTGTTTCTCATAGCATTTTTCACACAAGGGTGCTTTTCCTTCACCGGGTGGGCCATTTGGGAAATTTTGGAACAAATTAGAGTATACACACTTTTCCATGTACCACTACACCACTGCTTACTGGCATCTTACCAGGAACTCCATGTTTGTGCCAAAGCTTGATTGACTCCAATGCAATAAAAAACTGAATATAGACAAGGAGCCAATGAGACATGGTTGTCTTTAATGTTGAGTCTGGTGCACCCACTGCAATGATTGCTTCCACAGATGTCCTTCTAGTAAGCATGACAATAGGAGAGGCTAAAATAAGAAGGGGGTGTGTGTGGGTGTGGGGCGGGTTCTCGCAGAGCATTGACCCTTCTGTTTTCACTCAACCGCAGTTATATGATCCTAGCAGTGAAACACAACCCAAACGTTGTTCAGTTTACTATAAGATTGTATCTCTTTAGGGTTGTGCTTGGGGTCCCATCTGGTGCAAAAGGCCCTGCACAAACCACCACTTTGTTTAAGATAAATATAGCCATAGAGGGCAGTTATGCTAAGATTGTTGGATTAGGGAAATTCCCTTGTACCTAAGGCTCTAAGTTTTACTGTACTTTCTTTGAGGTCTTTGTGTGTTTAACCAATAGCATGTCTCCTCCTTTAGGTCCATTCTGCAGTGTAATGGTGGAGAGGTTTGGTTGCCGGACGACGGTGATGGTGGGTGGGGTCCTGAGTGGTCTTGGAATGGCGGCCAGCTCATTTACCCACACCATCACTGAGCTCTACGTCACAGCTGGGGTTATTACAGGTCACTAACCTCCTAAAAAAAAAAATGTATCACTCCACAAAGCAGTTAACCCCTAACAACAGATCTAGAATCAGATAATGCTACATCCCAATCTTTAAAATCTTTATTTTTAGGGAAGGTAAAAAAAAATCACACCCTGTATTAGTGGTTAGGGGCAACCTCTACCTTCTCCCATGCATTCAGCCATGTGCCTTATTCATTGTCTTCTCCTTTGACAGGACTTGGATTCTGCTTCAGCTTCCAGCCCGCAGTGACTATTCTCGGGCACTATTTTGTGCGGCGGCGGGCTTTTGCCAACGCAATGTCGTCCACGGGCACTGCCCTGGGCCTGTGCACCCTGCCCCTCCTGGGAAACTACCTCCACACTGAGCTGGGCTGGCGGGGGAGCTTTCTGGTTCTGGGGGCCGTCCTGCTCAACTGCTGTGTGTGTGGAGCTGTGATGAGGCCCCTGATGAACCACGGGCCTCTTCAGCCGGAGGAGGAGAAGCCAAAGGGGAGGATGAGGGCCTTGTGGGCCGTTCTGAAGGCCGCCTTTCACCATCACATGGCCTTTGACCTCTTATGTAACAACCTGCGTTACCGCATGTACGCTGTGGGCATAACTTGGATGATGCTTGGCTTCATGGTGCCTCTGATCTACCTTGTGCCCTACGCCACGGCCCACGACATGGAGCAGAGCCGGGCCGCCCTCCTCCTCTCCATCCTGGGTATCGTCAACATCGTGGTGCGGCCGCCCATTGGCCTGCTCTTCAGTCTGCCCTGGTTCAAGGGGCGCCACATCTACGTGTTCTCTGCTGCTCTGCTGATGAACGGGCTGAGTAATAGTATCTGCTGTATCGATGCCAGCTTCCCCGTGCTGCTGGTGTACGTGGTGACCTACGGCCTGTCCATGAGCGTGGTGGGCTCGCTGATGTTCACCGTCCTCATGGATACGTTGGATATGAGTCACTTCCCCGCTGCCCTGGGCCTGCTCGCCATCATGGAGAGTGTCACGCTACTGATCGGGCCCCCGCTCGCAGGTACCGAACTCCCTGAGGCGTGTGTGCGTGTGCGTGTGTGTGTGTGCCTCCCCTCCATGAAAACCAGGCGAGGAGATGTCCTATTCAATGATGAACACATTCATCAAGTAAGTGTTGTAGTGTAACTTGAAGGAGTGCTAGGCATAACACAGGCTGTGGTCAGAGGCAAGGAGCATATCCTGTTGCTTGGATTCCACGGACATCCAACCAATCATGTGTGTCCAAGGGAAACCAGGCTGTGTGTGTTTGCTTGTCCGTGTGTGTGTGTGTGTCCGTGTGTGTGTGTACATGAATATGTGTGTCCCTTTGTGCTCGTGCCTGTTTGTGCATGTTGCGGGGGTCTTGAAGACAAACTTGAATAAGAATGAAATGTTCAGCTCCCTCTTTCCTGGGGAGGAGGCATTCCAGCTCAAATGTCAGGTATGCAACCTACTTCTGTATGACTGCTTATGTAGTTGGTTGAGTTTCACTGTGCAATGGTAGAATCAAAGACCGCATAGTATGGAACTGCTTTTCCAATAGAATTTCCCGATCACACTTGCAAGCGATGTCATGGCGACGTTGGCTAGCTAAGCTCATGCGCAGAAACACGTCATTGGGTCTAACGGTCATCTTGCGCCGAACTGTGCATATGCAAGCCATCAAAATCAAAGGCTCACCTTCGATATGGTTGTTTATGACGAAAATGGAAACGTGTCACTTTCATCAGGTTGGAGTAATAACATGTTCAACTGCTTAAGACATAGGCTCTAGTCTAGGTTGTGCCTTTTACATTTTAAGAAAATGAACAACTAAGGAAGAATGTTTCACTTCTCTCAATGAGTTTTCAAACCCCGGCCTGGTCTGCTTTACAAGCGTTTCCGGGTTTAGGAAGTTCTGTGGTAATACTCTGTTATTGTTGTAGTTATGCCCTTATGTCATCATGAACTGTCTGTCATGCACTGCTGGGGCTTTACTAATGCTGATTGGCTCCTGATATTGTTGTTTATGTTGTTGTTACAGGAATCCTGGTGGACAGAACTGGGGAGTATTTTTACGTCTTCTTCGCCTGCAGTGGGACTGTTGCCTCATCAGCTGTATTCCTCATGGTGTCTTTCTACTGGCTGGACAGAAAGGTGCTAAAGGGGCAGCAGGTCTCCCCACCAAAGCCTGCCAGTGTTAACAATGTGGTCCCCCAGTGCCAGTACAGCAGTGTGCCCACCAAGGGGGACAAAGACAAGGCCTCAGACTCTGAGACTGGGGATGTCAACTGCCTGTGAAAAGCGTCATTGTCCAAACTCACAGATGTATATTTCCTATGGTTTTGTGATTGTACACCCTGTGCTGCTGATCTTACAGTACAAGCGTATGATAATTGATATGATATCCCAATCTGTTAGGATCTGACACTCCAATCATAGTATACACACTCTTGCCTCTTGACTGTTAAGAGTATTGGTAAGTGCAAATGGGTTGAGTATTTCATCCAATGTGTTCATGCTAGGAGTGGATTATTCATTGCTATTACAGTCGGCACTATTTATGCAGACTAATACTGTTATTGTTGATCGAACACAGTACTTTTTCACACATTCCATAAACCTGTGCCTTTCCCCCTCATACCCTGTTACACATTCATCAATGTCATGTTGTTCAAGAAGACATACCTTAGGAATCCTTCGCCACCCTTCAACAAGCAAGATTGTGCAAAAAAACAGATGTGCCTTGTACATGCAATCAATCAAAATAAACATTTAATATCTGTAGGCCTATTAAATGTCCTATATATATTCTACACCAGAAGAAACCTCAACTGAATTATGAGTACTGTAGGCCTACCAGTTTATTAAGATGGATATTATTGACTGAGCATATCAACGTCAAGTTCTTTATCCCAATAAGTCTTTGATTTTTTGGGGCCTAAACGTTTGTTTATGATACTGTTCATGTCTTGTTATGTTCGTTGTGTAACAGAGTTACAGAACGATCAGTAGCTTACTGGTATGACTGAGAATGTCTTGTGAAAAAGTGCAGGAGTTACTAGGACATGGGTGCTATTCATTGTCAAAGACTGAAGCAAGTACTGTAGGTGTTGGAGATTTGTTACTTCTCAACCTACTCGTTTTTCAGGTATCGTCAAGAAAAGATTACTCTAAGGAACATAGTCACATACAGTACCAGTCAAAAGTTTGGCCACACCTACTCATTCCAGGGTTTTTCTTTATTTGAACAATTATATACATTGTAGAATAATGGCGAAGACATCAAAACTATGAAATAACACGTGCCATTCCTGGGGGGATGGCAGGTAGCCTAGAGTTTAGAGCGTTGGGCCAGTAACTGAAAGGTTGCTCGATCGAATCCCTGAGCTGACAAGGTAAAAATCTGTTGTTCTGCCCCTGAACAAGGCAGTTAACCCACTGTTCCCCGGTAGGCCGTCATTGTAAATAAGAATTTGTAATTAACTGCCTAGTTAAATAAAGGTTTAAAGTAACCAAAAAAGTGTTAAACAAATCAAAATATATTTGAGAATAATGACAGCTTGGCATTCTCTCAACCAGCTTCATGAGGTAGTCACCTGGAATGCATTTCAATTAACAGGTGTGCCTTGTTAAAAGGTAATTTGTGGAATGTCTTACCTTCTTAATGCGTTTGAGCCAATCAGTTGTGTTGTGACAAGGTAGGGGTGGTATACAGAACATAGCCCTATTTGGTCAAAGACCAAGTCCATATTATGACAAGAACACCTCAAATAAGCAAAAACAAATGACAGT
This sequence comes from Salvelinus fontinalis, assembly GCF_029448725.1. Taxonomy (NCBI): domain Eukaryota; kingdom Metazoa; phylum Chordata; class Actinopteri; order Salmoniformes; family Salmonidae; genus Salvelinus; species Salvelinus fontinalis. Next base: position 49,619,398 of record NC_074665.1, read on the forward strand.
CCATCGTTACTTTAAGACATGAAGGTTAGTCAATACGAAACATTTCAAGAACTTTTAAAGTTTCTTCAAGCGCAGTCGCAAAAACCATCAAGCGCTATGATGAAACTGGCTCTCCTGAGTACCGTCACAGGAAAGGAAGACCCAGAATTACCTCTGCTGCAGAGGATAAATTCATTAGAGTTACCAGCCTCAGAAATTGCAGCCCAAGTAAATGCTTCACTGAGTTCAATTTTACATTTTTTATTTAACCTTTATTTAACTACAGTAGGCAAGTCAGTTTAAGAACAAATTGTTATTTACAATGACGGCCTATTAACAGACACATCTCAACATCAACTGTTCAGAGGAGACTGCGTGAATCAGGGCTTCATGGTCGAATTTCTGCAACGAAACCACTACTAAAGGACACCAATAAGAAGAGACTTGCTTGGGCCAAGAAAGAAACACAAGCAATGTGCATTAGACCAGTGGAAATCTGTCCTTTGGTGTGATGAGTCCAAATTTACGATTTTTGGTTCCAACCGCTGTGTCTTTGTGAGATGCAGAGTAGGGGAACAGATGATCTCTGCATGTGTGGTTCCCACCGTGAAGCACGGAGGAGGAGGTGTGATGGTGCTTTGCTGATGATACTGCCAGTGATTTATTTAGAATTCAAGGCACACTTAACCAGCATGGTTACCACAGCATTCTGCAGCGATACGCCATCCCATCTGGTTTGCGCTTAGTGCGACCATCATTTGTTCAACAGGACAATGACCCAACACACTTCCAGGCTGTTTAAGGGCTATTTGACCAAGAAGGAGCGTGATGGAGTGCTGTATCAGATGACCTGGCTTTCACAATCACCTGACCTCAACCCAATTGAGATGGTTTGGGATGAGTTCAGTGCTCAGCATATGTGGGAACTCCTTCAAGACTGTTGGAAAAGCATTCCAGGTGAAGCTGGTTGAGAGAATGCCAAGTTTGTGCAAAGCTGTCATCAAGGCAAAGGGTGGCTACTTTGAAGAATCTCAAATATAAAATAGATTTTGATTTGTTTAATACTTTTTTGGTGTTATTTCATAGTTTTGATGTCTTCACTATTATTCTACAATGTAGAAAATTGTAAAAATAAAGAAAAACCTTTGAATGAGTAGGTGTGTCCAAACTTTTGATTGGTACTGTATGTGGCAACATACTTTTTAGGCTATGGCATTTCTAACACACTGGCCCATTTATTAACTTGAGGCCCCCATTATTGTCCAAATAATAATAATTTTGCGCAAAAAAATACAACTTAGATGGCCCACTAGGCAAAAATTGGACCAACCCATATGCTATTTTCCAGAAATACCAGATGGCCAGTCCGCCCCTGGCTATAGCTCCCTTGTCATGGAACGATTCATAGGTAATTATATAGAAACGGCTATTGTGTCGTTTATTATTTCATTTTATACAAATCATTATTTATATAAAATAATTGTGGAAATGATAAATGTCACCTTAAAAAACATACTTTAAAAAAAAGAGCAAATAACCTGTCGTTCGAGGTCGGAAAGGTAGGCTATCCCTTAATGTTCTGAGAACGGAGTGTTCCAATTTGATAAATGAGGTCAAAGTATGACATGATGTGACGACAGAACGGGCTGAGTAATAGTATCTGCTGTATCGATGCCAGCTTCCCCGTGCTGCTGGTGATCGTGGTGACCTACGGCCTGTCCATGAGCGTGGTGGGCTCGCTGATGTTCACCGTCCTCATGGATACGTTGGATATGAGTCACTTCCCCGCTGCCCTGGGCCTGCTCGCCATCATGGAGAGTGTCACGCTACTGATCGGGCCCCCGCTCGCAGGTACCGAACTCCCTGAGGCGTGTGTGCGTGTGTGTGTGTGCCTCCCCTCCATGAAAACCTGGCGAGGAGATGTCCTATTCAATGATGAACACATTCTTTAAGTAACTGTTGTAGAGTAACTTGAAGGAGTGCTAGGCATAACACAGGCTGTGGTCAGAGGCAAGGAGCATATCCTGCTGCTTGGATTCCACAGACATCCAACCAATCATGTGTGTCCAAGGGAAACCAGGCTGTGTGTGTTTGCGTGTCCTTGTATATGTGTGTGTGTACATGAATATGTGTGTCCCTGTGTGCTCGTGCCTGTTTGTGTGTGTGTGTGCCTCCCCTCCCTGAAAACCAGGCGAGGAGATGTCCTATTCAATGATGAACACATTCATCAAGTAAGTGTTGTAGTGTAACTTGAAGGAGTGCTAGGCATAACACAGGCTGTGGTCAGAGGCAAGGAGCATATCCTGTTGCTTGGATTCCACGGACATCCAACCAATCATGTGTGTCCAAGGGAAACCAGGCTGTGTGTGTTTGCTTGTCCGTGTGTGTGTGTGTGTCCGTGTGTGTGTGTACATGAATATGTGTGTCCCTTTGTGCTCGTGCCTGTTTGTGCATGTTGCGGGGGTCTTGAAGACAAACTTGAATAAGAATGAAATGTTCAGCTCCCTCTTTCCTGGGGAGGGGGCATTCCAGCTCAAATGTCAGGTATGCAACCTACTTCTGTATGACTGCTTATGTAGTTGGTTGAGTTTCACTGTGCAATGGTAGAATCAAAGACCGCATAGTATGGAACTGCTTTTCCAATAGAATTTCCCGATCACACTTGCAAGCGATGTCATGGCGACGTTGGCTAGCTAAGCTCATGCGCAGAAACACGTCATTGGGTCTAACGGTCATCTTGCGCCGAACTGTGCATATGCAGGCCGTCAAAATCAAAGGCTCACCTTCGATATGGTTGTTTATGACGAAAATGGAAACGTGTCACTTTCATCAGGTTGGAGTAATAACATGTTCAACTGCTTAAGACATAGGCTCTAGTCTAGGTTGTGCCTTTTACATTTTAAGAAAATGAACAACTAAGGAAGAATGTTTCACTTCTCTCAATGAGTTTTCAAACCCCGGCCTGGTCTGCTTTACAAGCGTTTCCGGGTTTAGGAAGTTCTGTGGTAATACTCTGTTATTGTTGTAGTTATGCCCTTATGTCATCATGAACTGTCTGTCATGCACTGCTGGGGCTTTACTAATGCTGATTGGCTCCTGATATTGTTGTTTATGTTGTTGTTACAGGAATCCTGGTGGACAGAACTGGGGAGTATTTTTACGTCTTCTTCGCCTGCAGTGGGACTGTTGCCTCATCAGCTGTATTCCTCATGGTGTCTTTCTACTGGCTGGACAGAAAGGTGCTAAAGGGGCAGCAGGTCTCCCCACCAAAGCCTGCCAGTGTTAACAATGTGGTCCCCCAGTGCCAGTACAGCAGTGTGCCCACCAAGGGGGACAAAGACAAGGCCTCAGACTCTGAGACTGGGGATGTCAACTGCCTGTGAAAAGCGTCATTGTCCAAACTCACAGATGTATATTTCCTATGGTTTTGTGATTGTACACCCTGTGCTGCTGATCTTACAGTACAAGCGTATGATAATTGATATGATATCCCAATCTGTTAGGATCTGACACTCCAATCATAGTATACACACTCTTGCCTCTTGACTGTTAAGAGTATTGGTAAGTGCAAATGGGTTGAGTATTTCATCCAATGTGTTCATGCTAGGAGTGGATTATTCATTGCTATTACAGTCGGCACTATTTATGCAGACTAATACTGTTATTGTTGATCGAACACAGTACTTTTTCACACATTCCATAAACCTGTGCCTTTCCCACTCATACCCTGTTACACATTCATCAATGTCATGTTGTTCAAGAAGACATACCTTAGGAATCCTTCGCCACCCTTCAACAAGCAAGATTGTGCAAAAAAACAGATGTGCCTTGTACATGCAATCAATCAAAATAAACATTTAATATCTGTAGGCCTATTAAATGTCCTATATATATTCTACACCAGAAGAAACCTCAACTGAATTATGAGTACTGTAGGCCTACCAGTTTATTAAGATGGATATTATTGACTGAGCATATCAACGTCAAGTTCTTTATCCCAATAAGTCTTTGATTTTTTGGGGCCTAAACGTTTGTTTATGATACTGTTCATGTCTTGTTATGTTCGTTGTGTAACAGAGTTACAGAACGATCAGTAGCTTACTGGTATGACTGAGAATGTCTTGTGAAAAAGTGCAGGAGTTACTAGGACATGGGTGCTATTCATTGTCAAAGACTGAAGCAAGTACTGTAGGTGTTGGAGATTTGTTACTTCTCAACCTACTCGTTTTTCAGGTATCGTCAAGAAAAGATTACTCTAAGGAACATAGTCACATACAGTACCAGTCAAAAGTTTGGCCACACCTACTCATTCCAGGGTTTTTCTTTATTTGAACAATTTTATACATTGTAGAATAATGGCGAAGACATCAAAACTATGAAATAACACGTGCCATTCCTGGGGGGATGGCAGGTAGCCTAGAGTTTAGAGCGTTGGGCCAGTAACTGAAAGGTTGCTCGATCGAATCCCTGAGCTGACAAGGTAAAAATCTGTTGTTCTGCCCCTGAACAAGGCAGTTAACCCACTGTTCCCCGGTAGGCCGTCATTGTAAATAAGAATTTGTAATTAACTGCCTAGTTAAATAAAGGTTTAAAGTAACCAAAAAAGTGTTAAACAAATCAAAATATATTTGAGAATAATGACAGCTTGGCATTCTCTCAACCAGCTTCATGAGGTAGTCACCTGGAATGCATTTCAATTAACAGGTGTGCCTTGTTAAAAGGTAATTTGTGGAATGTCTTACCTTCTTAATGCGTTTGAGCCAATCAGTTGTGTTGTGACAAGGTAGGGGTGGTATACAGAACATAGCCCTATTTGGTCAAAGACCAAGTCCATATTATGACAAGAACACCTCAAATAAGCAAAAACAAATGACAGTCCATCGTTACTTTAAGACATGAAGGTTAGTCAATACGAAACATTTCAAGAACTTTTAAAGTTTCTTCAAGCGCAGTCGCAAAAACCATCAAGCGCTATGATGAAACTGGCTCTCCTGAGTACCGTCACAGGAAAGGAAGACCCAGAATTACCTCTGCTGCAGAGGATAAATTCATTAGAGTTACCAGCCTCAGAAATTGCAGCCCAAGTAAATGCTTCACTGAGTTCAATTTTACATTTTTTATTTAACCTTTATTTAACTACAGTAGGCAAGTCAGTTTAAGAACAAATTGTTATTTACAATGACGGCCTATTAACAGACACATCTCAACATCAACTGTTCAGAGGAGACTGCGTGAATCAGGGCTTCATGGTCGAATTTCTGCAACGAAACCACTACTAAAGGACACCAATAAGAAGAGACTTGCTTGGGCCAAGAAACACAAGCAATGAGCATTAGACCAGTGGAAATCTGTCCTTTGGTGTGATGAGTCCAAATTTACGATTTTTGGTTCCAACCGCTGTGTCTTTGTGAGATGCAGAGTAGGGGAACAGATGATCTCTGCATGTGTGGTTCCCACCGTGAAGCACGGAGGAGGAGGTGTGATGGTGCTTTGCTGATGATACTGCCAGTGATTTATTTAGAATTCAAGGCACACTTAACCAGCATGGTTACCACAGCATTCTGCAGCGATACGCCATCCCATCTGGTTTGCGCTTAGTGCGACCATCATTTGTTCAACAGGACAATGACCCAACACACTTCCAGGCTGTTTAAGGGCTATTTGACCAAGAAGGAGCGTGATGGAGTGCTGTATCAGATGACCTGGCTTTCACAATCACCTGACCTCAACCCAATTGAGATGGTTTGGGATGAGTTCAGTGCTCAGCATATGTGGGAACTCCTTCAAGACTGTTGGAAAAGCATTCCAGGTGAAGCTGGTTGAGAGAATGCCAAGTTTGTGCAAAGCTGTCATCAAGGCAAAGGGTGGCTACTTTGAAGAATCTCAAATATAAAATAGATTTTGATTTGTTTAATACTTTTTTGGTGTTATTTCATAGTTTTGATGTCTTCACTATTATTCTACAATGTAGAAAATTGTAAAAATAAAGAAAAACCTTTGAATGAGTAGGTGTGTCCAAACTTTTGATTGGTACTGTATGTGGCAACATACTTTTTAGGCTATGGCATTTCTAACACACTGGCCCATTTATTAACTTGAGGCCCCCATTATTGTCCAAATAATAATAATTTTGCGCAAAAAAATACAACTTAGATGGCCCACTAGGCAAAAATTGGACCAACCCATATGCTATTTTCCAGAAATACCAGATGGCCAGTCCGCCCCTGGCTATAGCTCCCTTGTCATGGAACGATTCATAGGTAATTTTATAGAAACGGCTATTGTGTCGTTTATTATTTCATTTTATACAAATCATTATTTATATAAAATAATTGTGGAAATGATAAATGTCACCTTAAAAAACATACTTTAAAAAAAAGAGCAAATAACCTGTCGTTCGAGGTCGGAAAGGTAGGCTATCCCTTAATGTTCTGAGAACGGAGTGTTCCAATTTGATAAATGAGGTCAAAGTATGACATGATGTGACGACAGAACGGGCTGAGTAATAGTATCTGCTGTATCGATGCCAGCTTCCCCGTGCTGCTGGTGTACGTGGTGACCTACGGCCTGTCCATGAGCGTGGTGGGCTCGCTGATGTTCACCGTCCTCATGGATACGTTGGATATGAGTCACTTCCCCGCTGCCCTGGGCCTGCTCGCCATCATGGAGAGTGTCACGCTACTGATCGGGCCCCCGCTCGCAGGTACCGAACTCCCTGAGGCGTGTGTGCGTGTGTGTGTGTGCCTCCCCTCCATGAAAACCAGGCGAGGAGATGTCCTATTCAATGATGAACACATTCTTTAAGTAACTGTTGTAGAGTAACTTGAAGGAGTGCTAGGCATAACACAGGCTGTGGTCAGAGGCAAGGAGCATATCCTGCTGCTTGGATTCCACAGACATCCAACCAATCATGTGTGTCCAAGGGAAACCAGGCTGTGTGTGTTTGCGTGTCCTTGTATATGTGTGTGTGTACATGAATATGTGTGTCCCTGTGTGCTCGTGCCTGTTTGTGTGTGTGTGTGCCTCCCCTCCCTGAAAACCAGGCGAGGAGATGTCCTATTCAATGATGAACACATTCATCAAGTAAGTGTTGTAGTGTAACTTGAAGGAGTGCTAGGCATAACACAGGCTGTTTTCAGAGGCAAGGAGCATATCCTGTTGCTTGGATTCCACGGACATCCAACCAATCATGTGTGTCCAAGGGAAACCAGGCTGTGTGTGTTTGCGTGTCCGTGTGTGTGTGTGTGTCCGTGTGTGTGTGTACATGAATATGTGTGTCCCTTTGTGCTCGTGCCTGTTTGTGCATGTTGCGGGGGTCTTGAAGACAAACTTGAATAAGAATGAAATGTTCAGCTCCCTCTTTCCTGGGGAGGGGGCATTCCAGCTCAAATGTCACGTATGCAACCTACTTCTGTATGACTGCTTATGTAGTTGGTTGAGTTTCACTGTGCAATGGTAGAATCAAAGACCGCATAGTATGGAACTGCTTTTCCAATAGAATTTCCCGATCACACTTGCAAGCGATGTCATGGCGACGTTGGCTAGCTAAGCTCATGCGCAGAAACACGTCATTGGGTCTAACGGTCATCTTGCGCCGAACTGTGCATATGCAGGCCGTCAAAATCAAAGGCTCACCTTCGATATGGTTGTTTATGACGAAAATGGAAACGTGTCACTTTCATCAGGTTGGAGTAATAACATGTTCAACTGCTTAAGACATAGGCTCTAGTCTAGGTTGTGCCTTTTACATTTTAAGAAAATGAACAACTAAGGAAGAATGTTTCACTTCTCTCAATGAGTTTTCAAACCCCGGCCTGGTCTGCTTTACAAGCGTTTCCGGGTTTAGGAAGTTCTGTGGTAATACTCTGTTATTGTTGTAGTTATGCCCTTATGTCATCATGAACTGTCTGTCATGCACAGCTGGGGCTTTACTAATGCTGATTGGCTCCTGATATTGTTGTTTATGTTGTTGTTACAGGAATCCTGGTGGACAGAACTGGGGAGTATTTTTACGTCTTCTTCGCCTGCAGTGGGACTGTTGCCTCATCAGCTGTATTCCTCATGGTGTCTTTCTACTGGCTGGACAGAAAGGTGCTAAAGGGGCAGCAGGTCTCCCCACCAAAGCCTGCCAGTGTTAACAATGTGGTCCCCCAGTGCCAGTACAGCAGTGTGCCCACCAAGGGGGACAAAGACAAGGCCTCAGACTCTGAGACTGGGGATGTCAACTGCCTGTGAAAAGCGTCATTGTCCAAACTCACAGATGTATATTTCCTATGGTTTTGTGATTGTATACCCTGTGCTGCTGATCTTACAGTACAAGCGTATGATAATTGATATGATATCCCAATCTGTTAGGATCTGACACTCCAATCATAGTATACACACTCTTGCCTCTTGACTGTTAAGAGTATTGGTAAGTGCAAATGGGTTGAGTATTTCATCCAATGGGTTCATGCTAGGAGTGGATTATTCATTGCTATTACAGTCGGCACTATTTATGCAGACTAATACTGTTATTGTTGATCGAACACAGTACTTTTTCACACATTCCATAAACCTGTGCCTTTCCCCCTCATACCCTGTTACACATTCATCATGTCATGTTGTTCATGAAGACATACCTTAGGAATGTGCCTTGTACATGCAATCAATCAAAATAAACATTTAATATCTGTAGGCCTATTAAATGTCCTATATATATACTACACCAGAAGAAACCTCAACTGTATTATGAGTACCAGTTTATTAAGATGGATATTATTGACTGAGCATATCAACGTCAAGTTCTTTATCCTAAGAAGTCTTCGATTTTTTGGGGCCTTAACATTTGTTTATGATACTGTTCATGTCTTGTTATGTTTGTTGTGTAACAGAGTTACAGAACGATCAGTAGCTTACTGGTATGACTGAGAATGTCTTGTGAAAAAGTGCAGGAGTTACTAGGACATGGGTGCTGTTCATTGTCAAAGACTGAAGCAAGTACTGTAGGTGTTGGAGATTTGTTACTTCTCAACCTACTCGTTTTTCAGGTATCGTCAAGAAAAGATTACTCTAAGGAACATAGTCACATACAGTACCAGTCAAAAGTTTGGCCACACCTACTCATTCCAGGGTTTTCTTTAATTGAACAATTTTATACATTGTAGAATAATGGTGAAGACATCAAAACTATGAAATAACACGTGCCATTTTTGGGGGGATGGCAGGTAGCCTAGAGTTTAGAGCGGTGGGCCAGTAACTGAAAGGTTGCTCGATCGAATCCCTGCGCTGAAAAGGTAAAAATCTGTTGTTCTGCCCCTGAACAAGGCAGTTAACCCACTGTTCCCCGGTAGGTCGTCATTGTAAATAAGAATTTGTAATTAACTGCCTAGTTAAATAAAGGTTTAAAGTAACCAAAAAAGTGTTAAACAAATCAAAATATATTTGAGAATAATGACAGCTTGGCATTCTCTCAACCAGCTTCATGAGGTAGTCACCTGGAATGCATTTCAATTAACAGGTGTGCCTTGTTAAAAGGTAATTTGTGGAATGTCTTACCTTCTTAATGTGTTTGAGCCAATCAGTTGTGTTGTGACAAGGTAGGGGTGGTATAGAGAACATAGCCCTATTTGGTCAAAGACCAAGTCCATATTATGACAAGAACACCTCAAATAAGCAAAAACAAATGACAGTCCATCGTTACTTTAAGACATGAAGGTTAGTCAGTACGAAACATTTCAAGAACTTTTAAAGTTTCTTCAAGCGCAGTCGCAAAAACCATCAAGCGCTATGATGAAACTGTCTCTCCTGAGTACCGTCACAGGAAAGGAAGACCCAGAATTACCTCTGCTGCAGAGGATAAATTCATTAGAGTTACCAGCCTCAGAAATTGCAGCCCAAGTAAATGCTTCACTGAGTTCAATTTTACATTTTTTATTTAACCTTTATTTAACTACAGTAGGCAAGTCAGTTTAAGAACAAATTGTTATTTACAATTAACAGACACATCTCAACATCAACTGTTCAGAGGAGACTGCGTGAATCAGGGCTTCATGGTCGAATTTCTGCAACGAAACCACTACTAAAGGACACCAATAAGAAGAGACTTGCTTGGGCGAAGAAACACAAGCAATGGGCATTAGACCAGTGGAAATTTGTCCTTTGGTGTGATGAGTCCAAATATAAAATTTTTGGTTCCAACCGCTGTGTCTTTGTGAGATGCAGAGTAGGGGAACAGATGATCTCTGCATGTGTGGTTCCCACCGTGAAGCACGGAGGAGGAGGTGTGATGGTGCTTTGCTGATGATACTGCCAGTGATTTATTTAGAATTCAAGGCACACTTAACCAGCATGGTTACCACAGCATTCTGCAGCGATACGCCATCCCATCTGTTTTGCGCTTAGTGGGACCATCATTTGTTTTTCAACAGGACAATGACCCAACACACCTCCAGGCTGTTTAAGGGCTATTTGACCAAGAAGGAGCGTGATGGAGTGCTGTATCAGATGACCTGGCTTTCACAATCACCTGACCTCAACCCAATTGAGATGGTTTGGGATGAGTTCAGTGCTCAGCATATGTGGGAACTCCTTCAAGACTGTTGGAAAAGCATTCCAGGTGAAGCTGGTTGAGAGAATGCCAAGTTTGTGCAAAGCTGTCATCAAGGCAAAGGGTGGCTACTTTGAAGAATCTCAAATATAAAATAGATTTTGATTTGTTTAATACTTTTTTGGTGTTATTTCATAGTTTTGATGTCTTCACTATTATTCTACAATGTAGAAAATTGTAAAAATAAAGAAAAACCTTCGAATGAGTAGGTGTGTCCAAACTATTGATTGGTACTGTATGTGGCAACATACTTTTTAGGCTATGGCATTTCTAACACACTGGCCCATTTATTAACTTGAGGCCCCCATTATTGGCCAAATAATAATAATTTTGCGTAAAAAAATACAACTTAGATGGCCCACTAGGCAAAAATTGGACCAACCCATATGCTATTTTCCAGAAATACCAGATGGCCAGTCCGCCCCTGGCTATAGCTCCCTTGTCATGGAACGATTCATAGGTCATTTTATAGAAACGGCTATTGTGTCTTGCGCTGGGGCCAAATTATTATTTATTTCATTTTATACAAATCATTATTTATATAAAATAATTGTGGAAATGATAAATGTCACCTTAAAAAACATACTTAAAAAAAAAAGAGCAAATAAGCTGTCGTTCGAGGTCGGAAAGGTAGGCTATCCCTTAATATTCTGAGAACGGAGTGTTCCAATTTGATAAATGAGGGCAAAGTATGACATGATGTGGCGACAGTGTAGTGTTGCCTGCCAGTTCAAGCTGAAAATAAGGTGGAATAGTTTTTCAGCTGTACTCAAGGGGAGAATCTCAATTGGATTCCTTGATTCCTCGCGTCTTTTCCTCGCTTCTTCTCAAAACCCATTGGATGAGAAAGTCAGAGGACCCGCCCCCCTGACATTGTCTTCCAATGGATTTTGAGAAGGAGTCGAGAGAGGACGCGAGGAGATGATTTGAGATTCGTTCCAAGGAAAAGCGAATGATATTTTCCCAAAACAAAATATTTATATTTACATTATTTTAAATGTAGTTGTCAAGTTGTCATTTACAAAGCTATAGTAAAATGTTGTTGACATATAGGCTAGGACTGGAGTAGGCTAGACACTTCAAACGCTCGCTCACAGAGACCTTGTTGTTCCAGTGGTCAGTAGAAAGTGAAAGCAAAAGTATCCATGTATTACTGTAAGGGTGTAACGTTAACCTGCTGCACGAAAACAATCAATGAAATGTATTTATAAAGCCCCTTTTACATCAGCCAGCAAAGACGATGGTAAGAATATTGTTAGCTTTTCTAAGAAAGTAGAGTTATGCATGTCGATTGTCAGTGTGGATGATAGACTACCAAATGAAGTTTTCTGACTTCATATGATTAAGCTAGCTGTCTATTGCACTACAGTCTCCATCGATGTTATGATGGGCATGCCATGGGCCCTATCTTTTTCTGAAACTCCCGGTCTTCCATTTATGCATTATACTATATTATAAACTGGGTGGTTAGAGGTTTACATTGCGTTGTGCTTAAGAACAGCCCTTAGCCGTGTTATATTGGCCACACTCCCTCGAGCCTTATTGCTTAAGTGTATTACTATACTAATTGTATACGATACATTCAGAAATATATACCGCCCATGTGTCTTGTGCGCTCATTATGGATATTCATATCATGCATGTGTTACGTCCGTCGTCGGAATGAGACCAAAGCGCAGCGTGGAAAGTGTTCATCGTACTTTATTAGAATGAACACCAAAAGATAAAACGAACGTAAAGTTCTGAAGGGCTATACAGCTACTGTGCCAAAACAACATCCCACAAACTAGGGTGGAAAAACAGGCTGCCTAAGTATGATTCCCAATCAGAGATAACGATAGACAGCTGCCTCTGATTGGGAACCATACCCGGCCAACAAAGAAATAGAAAACTAGAATGCCCACCCAAATCACACCATGACCTAACCAAATAGAGAAATAAAAAGGCTCTCTAAGGTCAGGGCGTGACAGCATGTAAAGGCATTACTATTGTTTACGGTAATAATGGGCACCATATCGACTTACCTGTTTCTTTTTTTTCTTTCCAGGATAAGCACAATTGAGATACTGCTGTAACTCTATCTATTGGCCATGGCTTGTTTAGAAACATATGGGCTGGTCCTTCTCTATGACCTAGTGCTGTGGGGGGCACTGTGGACTGGGTTAGTTCTACTTGAGTTCTCCAGTAGTGGAGGACTGGTGGGGTTATGGGCCTTTGGAGCCCTAAGGTGGGCATTGCACCACTCAATCACCCTGGTGCTTTCTGATAGAAAGCCACAGCCAGTGCTGAGGAGATGGGTGGCAGTGCTCTGCCTCTTGCCTCCTGTGTTTGAAAGTGGACGTATGGTCATGGTGCCGGCATCGACCGCCGACGACCTGGGTCTGGTGCCTGTCCCAAGCATGGTGGTCTTGGCCCTGGTATCCTCCACTGTGGCCTGCCTGGCATGTGAGCTAGGCTTCCCTGATGATGGAGGGAACCAAGGGAAGGAAAAGAAGAAGAAACAGGAGGCCATGGCACAGTTGATGAGGGTGGTGCGATACTGCAAACCAGACGCCCTCTACCTGGCTGCAGCCTTCCTCTTCCTCAGCCTGGCTGTCATCTGTGAGTATAGCGTTGTGTAAAAGTAATTTCAAATGTGCATACCAAGCACATGCGTTCGTTTGTATTCTGTTATCAATTGTTTTCAAGGAATTTGTTGAACTAGTTATTTTTGAGCTATAATTATTCTTACTTACAGTGAACTGTTCCAGTGAACCGTTTTTGATCGAGCCAATCTTGTTGTTGCAGGTGAGACATTTATCCCTTACTACCAGGGGAAGGTCATTGATATGCTGAGTGGTCAGTACCAGCACAACAGCTTCATGTACGCCATTGGAGGCATGGGACTCGTCTCACTAGGAAGGTACACAGGTTTCACTTCCTCTTTTACATTCTCTAGTTTTTCCTTTGGTTGTTTTCTCTCCTTTGTGTTTTGGTTTATCTGTGAATAGACAGAGAGAAAAATGATAGACCCTTCTGTGATTGTTGATTGACCTGTCTGTGACCGTTCTGTGGTTTTTCCGCTCAGTGCTCTGTGCTCAGGCCTGCGAGGGGGCTTGTTCATGTGTAGCCTGTCCAGACTCAACAAGAGGATGAGACACATGCTGTTCCACAACCTGGTACAACAGGACATACCCTTCTTTGAGGAGAACAAACCAGGTGAGATGATGTACACAGGAACATCCCACTGGTTGAACCAACGTGGAATTGATGTCTGTGCCCAGTGGGATGGGTATTATATCATAGAGGTAATAGGATAATAGCACATATTGTTATGCCATGTCCTATTCACTTGTTTTGGTGGCATGTGATGTGATCTCTATCCTTAGTCACAGATGATTCTGGTATAACTATTACAGCTCATCCACCATTATAATCCAATTGATTTATGAATGATGTCCTTCCTCCCACAGGAAGCCTTGTCTCACGCCTCGGCTATGATGTGGACAAGATGGGACGCTCTGTGGCTATGAACAGTAACGTGCTGGTGCGCAGCCTGGTGAAGACGGCTGGTATGCTGGTCCTGATGCTGGGCCTGTCCTGGCAGCTCACCCTGCTCACCATGGTGGAGATGCCCCTCCTCACCCTGCTGCAGACCAAATATAACACATACAACCAGGTAGACGCAACAACACCCAAACACCTACACCATTATACATCCAGATAGACACAACAACATCCAAACACCTGCTGCCAGATAGACACAACAACACCCAAACACCTCAAATTGAATAGGGGAGTGTGGGGGTAAGTTGAGCCGAAGAGGTAAGTTGAGCCACCCTTGTTTCTTGGAAACCATACACAACTGTAATAATTTGACCAAATATTTAGGAAGAGGTCATCATTTCATGGAGTCTGTGAAGAAGAAACCAGATGGAACAAGTGGTAAGCAAGTTAGGTCCCAAAAAAAAAAGGATTTTCACCACATTAATTTATTGTGTTAAAGGTTATATGACACTTGTATCTAAACCAAAGTAGATCATTTTAAGATTGTACTATACATCAGTTGGGGTCTTCATAAGCTTCAATATGAAGTCCTAAATCTAGCATGAAAGTGCATTCTTGTATCTGTGTGGGCCAATATAGTCAAAATATAGTTTGCCTTGTGGTATGTTGAGCCAATGGCCATGGGGAAATTGAGACAATGGTTGAGCCAAGGGCAAGTTAAGCAAATTGAAGCGTTTTCTTCCATGGCATAATGCAAGGCATTGTTGTTGGGATATGAGGTAACAACAGGGCCTGGCCTATGTTAATAGTTTTTAAAAAGTACAAAGTGTTTGTTAGGTGTTAAGCCAGTGTTAAAAGGCGCTTAAAATTATTAAAAGACAAAAAAGCGATTGTGTTTGGGGAAATAAAGATAGACATGGTTTTAAGAAGGTAGAGGTAATATTTCAATCAGTACAGAAATTTGTAGGTGGCTTAACTTACCCTGTCCCGCGACTCAACTTACCCCAAACCCGGCGTAAGTTGTGCCAAGAGACCACTATGTTTTCAAACCTGTAATGTTTACATGAGTTCTGATTATTTCCAGGGACACACAACACCCTGAAATATATGTAGATATCCTTTTAGAAAGAATACAATATTTCCCTTGACGGAGTGATACTGGCTCAACTTACCCCACTCTACCCTACCTACAGCTAGAACAACACCCAAACACCCATGCAGCTATAACTCTGACAGCAATGTAGACAAAATAAAGACCAAGTATAGAAAAGTAATGGGATTATTGACTAGTTAGTGATAGATGCTTGTATAATTATGATTGATTGATTAATTGACTGACTGCTACCACCCAACAGGAGTTCATTAAGCAGCTGCAGGACTGCCAGGCCCAGATCAAGGAGCTGGCATCCCAGGCCATTGGGGCGGTGAGAACGGTTCGCAGCTTCAGAGCTGAGGAGAAGGAGCTAGATAGGTACAACCAAGCACTGGAGAGGATGTACAAGGTCCAGGAGCACAAAGGCATCATCAGTGCCATCTACCTTTTACTGAGAAGGGTAAAATTAAACTAATGATAACTCTAGGATGTTTGAGACCCCTGGGTGCTGTAAATAACATGGAGATGTAGTCTATCCCACATGATGTGTCTGTCCTTGCCTACATCCCTACTCACTGAACACCTTTAACTCGTATACAGTACTCTATATACGTGACGTGCTCCTGTATCCAACAGCCCTCTGTCTTTTCTCTGTTTGGCCAGATGGTGACAGTGGGCCTAAAGGTGGCCATGCTGTTCCTGTGTCGGAGGCTCATCTTGGCTGGCCAGCTGAGCATTGGCAGTGTGCTGGCTTTCGTCCTCTTCCAGAAAGACATGGTGACCAATATGAAGGTAAGTAAGCAAATGAACCACCAGCAGGCGTTTTGAATTCTCAGGTCATTTTTCGGGAATACCTGATGTGAAACTGACTGAAATGTTTTCTTTGTTGTTGTCAGCACCTTGTGTATGTCTTTGGAGACATGCTGAGCACTGTCGGGGCGGCAGCCAAGGTGTTCACGTTTCTGGACAGAAAGCCAGTTCAGAAAGAAGCAGGAGAGCTGGCTCCTGCAATGCTTCAGGGGAAACTTGCTTTCCACCATGTCAGCTTCTACTATCCCTCACGCCCAAATACACCCGCACTGAAGGTAAGCATCCATTCATAGGATATGAGCTGTTATGAAAGATTGTATCAATATTCAAAAAAGCGTAATAGCCCTGCTATTTTCATGGATTTATCGATACCATCACATCTTTTAATAGGGAGACTTGTCTTTGAACCAGCACCTTTTTTTAAATCTAACTATTGAAATATACAGTGCATTCTGAAAATATTCAGACTTTTCCCACATTTTGTTACGTTACAGCCTTATTCTAAAATGGATTAAATATTTTTATCCCCTCATCAATCTACACACAATATCACATAATGACAAAGCAAAAACAGGTTTTTAGAAATGTTTGCAAATGTATATAACCCCCCCCCCCCCCCCCCCACAAAAAAATATATTACATTTACATAAGTATTCAGATCATTTACTCAGTACTTTGTTGAAGCACCTTTGGCAGCGATTACAGCCTCGAGTCCTCTTGGGTATGACGTTACAAGCTTGGTACGCCTGTATTTTGGGAGTTTCTCCCATTCTTCTCTGCCGATCCTCTCAAGCTCTGTCAGGTTGAATGGGAAGAGTCACTGCACAGCTATTTTCAGGTCTCTCCAGGGATGTTCGAATGGGTTCAGGTCCGGGCTCTGGCTGGGCCATTCAAGGACATTGAGACTTGTCCCGAAGCCACTCCTGCCTTGTCCTGTTGGAAGATGAACCTTCGCCCCAGTCTGAGGTCCTGAGCGCCTTGGAGCAGGTTTTCATCAAGGATCTCTCTGTCCTTTGCTCTGTTCATCTTTTCCTCTATCCTGACTAGTCTCCCAGTCCCTGCCGCTGAAAAACATCCCCACAGTATGATGCTGCCACAACCATGCTTTACCGTAGGGATGGTGCCAGGTTTCCTCCAGATGTGATGCTTGGCATTCAGGCCAAATAGCTCAATCTTGGTTTCACCAGACTAGAGAATCTTGTTTCTCATGGTCTGAGAGTCCTTTAGGTGTCTTTTGGCAAACTCCAAGCAGGCTG
The DNA here is from genome assembly GCF_029448725.1 of Salvelinus fontinalis. Taxonomy (NCBI): domain Eukaryota; kingdom Metazoa; phylum Chordata; class Actinopteri; order Salmoniformes; family Salmonidae; genus Salvelinus; species Salvelinus fontinalis. Next base: position 49,636,610 of record NC_074665.1, read on the forward strand.
TCATGTACCTTTTACTGAGGAGTGGCTTATGGCCACTGTACCATAAAGTCCTGATTGGTGGAGTGCCAGCAGAGATGGTTATCGGGTTCTTGGTCACCTCCCTGATCAAAGCCCTTCTCCCCCAAATGCTCAGTTTGGCCGGGTGTCCAGCTCTAGGAAGAGTCTTGGTGGTTCCAAACTTCTTCCATTTAAGAATGATGGTGGCCACTGTGTTCCTTAGGGACCTTCAATGCTGCAGAAATGTTTTGGTACCCTTCCCCAGATCATTACCTCGGCACAATCCTGTCTCTGAGCTCTACGGACAATTCCTTTGACCTCATGGCTTGGTTTTTGCTCTGACATGCACTGTCAACTGCTTATATAAACAGGTGTGTGCCTTTCCAAATCATGTCCAATCAATTGAATTTACCACTGGTGGACTCCAATGAAGTTGTAGAAACGTCTCAAGGATGATCAATGGGAACAGGATGTACCTGAGCTCAATTTCGAGTCTCATAGCAAAGGGTCTGAATACTTATATGAATAAGGTATTTCTGTTTTTTACTTTTTATACATTTGCAAAAAGTTATTACCTGCTTTTTATTTCTCATTATGAGGTATTGTTTGTAGCTTGATTTAATCAATTTTAGAATACAGCTGTAAAGTAACAAAATGTTGAAAAGGTGAAGGGGTCTGAATACTTTCCGAATGCACTGTACCTTATGTCTGTCGGCCAAGCAGTTACAGTGCCGTCAGAAAGTATTCAGACCCCTTGAACTTTTCCACATTTTGTTGTGTTACAGCCTGCATTTATAATGGATTAAATTGAGATTGTCTATCACTGGCCTACACACAATACCCCATAATGTGAAAGTGTAATTATGTTTTTAGACATTTTTGAAAAGCTTTAATGTCTTGACTAAGTATTCAAACCCTTTGTTATGGCAAGCCTAAAACGTGGGCTTAATAAGGAACATAACAAGTTGCATGGACTCACTGTGTGTGCAATAATAGTGTTTTTTGATTTTTGAATGACTACCTCGTCTCTGTACCCCACCCATACAATCATCTGTAAGGGCCCTCAGTCGAGCAGTGAATTTCAAACACAGATTCAACCACAAAGATAAGGGAGTTTTCCAATGCCTCGCAAAGAAGGGCACCTATTGGTAGATGGGTAAGGAAGGAGGTAGAAAACCGCTCAGAGATACCATGAGGCCAATGGTTACTTTAGAACAGTTACAGAGTTTAATGGCTGTGATAGGAGAAAACTGAGAATGGGTCAACAACATTGTTGTTACTCCACAATACTAACCTAATTAACAGAGTGAAAAGAAGGAAGCCTGTATAGAGTACAAATATTCCAAAACATGCATTCTCTTTTCAAAAAGACACTAAAGTAAAACTGCATAAAATGTAACAAAGAAATTAACTTTATGTCCAAAACAAAACATCACTACTCTTCATATTTTCTAGCATGGTGGTGGCTGCATCATGCTATGGGTATTCTTGTCATCGGCTAAGAGAAGGGAGTTTTTTATGTTAAAAATAAACGGAATAGAGCTGAGCACAGTCAAAATCCTAGAGGAAAAACTGGTTCAGTCTGCTTTCCAACAGACACTGTGAGACAAATTCACCTTTTAGCAGGACAAAAACCTAAAACACAAGGCCAAATATACACTGGAGTTGCTTTCCAAGACAACATTTAACATTCCTGCGTGGCCTAGTTACACTTCTGACTTAAATCGGCTTGTAAATCTATGGCAAGGCTTGAAAATGGCTGTCTATCAGTGATCAACAATCAACTTTTGTTTGAATAATTCAAAAAAAGAATAATGTGCAAATATTGCACAATCCAAATGTGCAAAGCTCTTAGAGACTTACCCAGAAAGCTTTAATCGCTGCCAAAGGTGATTCTAACATGTATTGACTCAGGGGGTTGAATACTTATATAATCAAGATATATTAATGTTTTCTTTTTTTTCTTTTTTTACAAATGTTTGGATTTTTCTTCCACCTTTTAGTATTTTGTGTAGAACGTTAGCAAAAAATGACACAATTAAATACATTTTAATCACACTGTAACACAACAAAATGTGGAAAACGTCAAGGGTTGTCATTACGTTCTGAAGGCACTCTATTATCTCCCTGCCATGCTTGCCTGTACCTGCAATAATTTCCAGTATATCGTTGGTTAAATGTCTCTAACCATCTATCTGCCAGGCTGTGAGTTTGGAACTGCATCCGGGGAAGATGACAGCGCTGGTGGGGCCCTCTGGTGGCGGGAAGAGCTCCTGCGTCAGCCTGCTGGCGAGGTTGTATGAGCCCAAGGAGGGACAGGTGCTGCTGGATGGACAGCCCCTGCACTGCTACCAGCACCAGTACCTACATCAGAAGGTACAGTCAGGAAACCCGCCATGTCCAATAATGTGCTGTAATACTTTAGCTCGTTCATAGGGCTCTGCTTTCCATAATCCTTTATACGTGTGTTAACAACTGTTATGCAAACTAGGACCGTTCAGCTCACTCCATCTCTTAGCAATGTTACTGTCAAAGAGCTGCACATTAGCCTGCAGACCTTCTGTGTCATACAGGCATACCATATGACTTGTTCAATTGTTTTTAATATGTTTTTAAACCAAACATCCCCAATGATTATCTCTCTGAGGTAAGATGGCCCTGGTGTCCCAGGAGCCAGTGCTCTTCTCTGGATCTATCAGACACAACATAGAGTACGGCCTCGTGGGATGCACCCTGGAGAAGGTGAAAGAGGCCGCGAAGAGCGCTAATGTCCACGACTTTATTTGTACGCTGGAACAGGGCTACGACACAGGTAGGTAGTGATGGGTCATCTTGTGGCCATTGTATTGACACATATTCATCACATTTATTCATTGCCAAGCATGGTATTTTCTGTAGAGTGGCTGTTCTGCCTTCATAAAAGCCTGCCAAAAAGACTCTAACACAGTTAGCATGTAAGGTGTAAGACTGGAACAACCGGTTGTACAATGCTTGAGGGAGGTATCTGCTGTGGGTCGTATTGTGAGTTACAGGCCTATCTGTCTGTGTAGCTACCAGCTGGCCTAGCACTAATGTCCTGTGTATCTCTCAGATGTAGGTGAGTGTGGAGGGCAGCTGTCTTCTGGACAGAAGCAGTGCATCGCCATCGCCAGAGCTCTGGTTCGAGAGCCACAGGTCCTAATTCTGGACGAGGCAACCAGCGGCATGGACATCAACACACAGCATGTGGTACACATTCAAGACCTCTCTATAGCACAACACTATTACATGATTTTCATGTCTAACGTAAAATATAGAACTAAACCAACTGCAGAATGAACATGACTAACTACAACAGACTACAGACTCTAAATCTTTTTTAGGAGTCAGAATTGGACTTATGCAGGAACAACTCTGGGTCTTAGGTATAGCCTATAACCAGGACCCAATATTGTCATAGAAACTAAATCTAATAGCTTCAGTAACATGTTGTCAATAGGGTTCTTAATGCTCTCTCCCAGGTGCAGGGCGTCCTGGCAGGCTCAGTGGGCCAGACAGTGTTGGTGGTGGCCCACCGGCTGCGGACTGTGGAGAAGGCTGACCAGATCATCTTCATGGAGGGCGGGGAGGTGGTTGAGCAGGGCACACACCAGGAGCTCATGGCTAGCAAGGGTCGCTACCGTCGACTCAAAGAGGAACTCTTTGAGGACTGATTAGGAATCACACAGCTGTCAGAGAGAGACCCACGCAGAATACTTCCATTTATGAAAAGTGAAAATGTTGATTGAACTGCACACTCTATCATGAGGCATGTTTCCATTGATCCAGGTTTATTCGACAAAAGCAATGCCGCAAAGAAAAAAATCTTTGTTGGTGTGACGTCATTACGTCCAGCTTTTTTTAATCGACACAACTACATGTTTGTTCAAAAACGACCAACTAAGTATATCCAAAATGTTTATCGATTTTTAAAAAAAGAATACAGTTGTCGTCGGGTTCTGAGTAAAGGGATTACCCTAAATCGGTACCCTACTCGGGGGCGTGGGCACGTTAAGCCACGCCTCGCCGTGCGTATCTATAGCTAAATGGAAACGTGCCCTAAGCAGGCAATTGTCACATCTATTCTCTATTCATACTTTCTAAATGTCGACAAAAAAAATCACTGGGCAAGTTAATAGGAACATAGCTAATGATACTCAATGATCAGACCTGAATATGACGCATGTTAATAGTTTTTACTGCGAGAAATCTGCATAAATCTATTTTTCCTTGATTTGATTCACAATCAAATAGAAATGTGATGTTTTTTACAGTGGCACTGAAATGTTAAAATTAAAGAACAAGTTTGTGAACACTCAAAATTTGTTTAAAAAAAAAAAGTATATATGTAACAAACATCTTTGAAAATGAGTGCAAAGGTGGTCCGTGTTCGGTTCATTCAATCAATATCTGAACATAAACAACTAACAAGGATAACCATTTCGATTGCATAAATTAATTTTTCTTATGTCATCCATAATATTGAAATAATGCACAGCGATAGAGGAACTGCAACTGGATATGTGTGCTAGCTGTTTTCAGAGTAAAGGTACAGTATGTGACTATCTGATGTTACCTGGCCATCGCTCCAGCTAGCTAGCTTTTGCCAAGTTAGTTATAAATAAGGGCCACTGGCAAGTAATGTAAGTTAGGTGCCTTCAATGCTTGTTAGCTTTACTGGCAGACAAGAGAAGGAGCTTATATTAAAAGGCTAAATCTAGCTAGCAACAGTGGCGACCCATCATTCACCCATCATTCACATATATAGATTATTTAGAATTTTCTGGGGCCTGCCTGTTTTGCATGTTATTTTGGCATTAATACGTGTCACATATCAGTTTGCAAACAATGTAAAAAAAAAATATATATATATCATTGAGTTAATAAAGCTGCATACAAACATGGTCGCTTTTTTGTTTTCTTGAGTAAAGGCAGCTCCAAAATGCAGGTGTTTCAGCCTAGCTCAATGCTTTCTGTGGTGGGGCAAGCCAGCAGAAAATATAGAGTGCTGCGCCGTGATTATTCAGTGTTCTGTCACTCATGGGGACACTACGTCACCGCCAAGTCCAAGGGTAGAGCTCTAAAATTCTAGCCCCCTGGGTGCTGCCATAGAGTTACATTAGAAGTGCCCATCCAAGAAGGCTCAAGGTTATTGGCCACATATAAAATGACATCAAATCACATTACATCAACAGTAGCTTTGATTGGACTGAAAAATCTTAGCTAGCAGTCATCATCATGAATCAAGTCGACAATCTACTGGCAAATCCTTTTTAATCCTTGTCATAGGAAGAGAAATATGAAGAGAAATTATAGATAAAACGTATCTGTTCTCATCGGCCATTGGACATTACACCAAGTTGGAAATCGCAAATTCAACAATGAGTGGTTTGGAAGGAATCAGTGGCTAACTGCAAGCATTGCAAAACAATCATTAGCCTGCTATTCAGTGGAGTGGCTGTGGGGTCCCAAGTCTAAGATTAAGGGTCTCTTTTCCTATTTGAAAATGATAAACATTCAACATTGGCCATGCTGTCAATTAAGCATGATTTGTGCCGCTCTCAAAGCAACTGTTAACTTGGAACTGCAGAATCTGACAGAGTGCGTTCAAGACAACTGGGAACTCGGGAAAAACGAGCTACGACTGGGAAAATATGTTTTGAACTTTCATCCAACTTGGAATTGTAAATCTCGAACTCGGCCCCCTTTCTAGAGCTATGACCTGAAGATCAATGACGTCATCGTTTTTTTTTTTTGAGTTTCCCAGTTGTCTTGAAAGCACCATAAATCCAGAGAATGCCAGACTTTGATAAAGTTTGACGACAACATTTGCCCACAAAGGGCAACAAGGTGAGTCCAAACATGTATTGTATGCTGCTGCATAAATTATGTAATATGCCAGGGAGATATGTATACTGTAGCTAAGAAAGTATTACTACGTGTATGTGTAGTAAGCTGTTAGTAGCCCATGTGCCTCACCCTAATATCATCAAATATTGTAAGAGCTTTCATTGTCTGCTTAAATGCTCCCTTTATTTATTCTATGGTTCTGACTTGGTGTACAGGGAGTGTGATGGATGAATCAGAATTAGTTGGGTAACATAAGTAATTAAGATGTCATATCTGTATAATATTATTATGTGATATACTTTTTATTAGAATGTATTTCTAATAGACTCTAGTGTTGGCAGTTGCATTTCTTCCCTCAGCTGGGGCTCAGTCACTTAGGGCCCAGAGAGGGGAGAGGTCAGGCTTGTCTTTTACATGTCTCTGGTGCTATGCAGAATATCAGAAAGGGAAGAGGACAGGATGGAACATTGTCTTCATATGTGAATGTATCTGTTAAACCATGTGAAGGGATGGCGTGATTAAGGGGGAACCAATTACTTGTCTCCACAATGTCTGTGCGCAAGTCACTCCCTCCTTTCGCATTGGGGGGAGGTGTAGGGCAGTGTCTGGAACCATTGTATGCCCTCTCTGATGTTGCACTTATGCTGGGATAGTGTATGACCTAGAGCAGGGGTGTCAAAGTCAAATGGACGGAGGGCCAAATAAAAAATGTAGCTACAAGCCGAGGGCCGGACTGTTCGAATGTTCATTGAAAAATTTTTAAATGACGCATATAGTCTAGTGAACCTAATTGAACCTACTGAAAACCTAACAAATATATTCCAATATGATCAGATAAATAAAGCAATATTTTCTTATGGCTCTGTCAGTAATCTTTAATTTTCAACAGACACAAAAGACAAATTTCCTTTATATAAAAATCCCCATAACATGAACATTAAATGAAAGAAACCGGTATTCAAGGCACCATCAGTAAGTAGCCTATATTTTCTATTTTAGCAAAAGTGGGCTAAATTTACTTCAAAGAAAAAAACAATAATAGCAATTTTCTATCATCCACTCAACTGAAATATTTTTAAAATATAATTGGATTGAAATACAATAAAATAAAGTGCAAAAATCTATTAATCAAAAACAACACTTTGTTTAAGGAGAAGTAACATGCAGTGAAAACAAATATTAAACTTTAACTTTTAAACTTGAACTGAGTAAAAACTCTAAATATGTGATTGCACAGTAATGTTCACTTGTTTGAGGTTGAGGGTGATACTTGGTGGTGTCCCATCTTTTCCACAAGTTCATCAATGTTCGGGGTAAGGCTCTGAGCTGAGGAAATCCTCAGAATTGAGTGGAGGTGTTCAGCAGTAAGTCGACTTCTGTGTGATGTTTTGTTCAGGTTCATCAAAGAAAACAGTTGTTCACACAGGTATGTGCTGCCAAACATAGACAACGTTTGAGCAGCCTGGATGCGCAGCTGGGGCATTGTGTCGGGGAGGAAACGGGCGAACTCCGCAGCACCCACTGCCGCATATTTTGCCCTCAGTGCATCATTGCATTGGAGGTCAATCAACTCCATTTGGAGGTTTGGTGGTGAGCTTTCCACGTCAACAGCAAATGGGTTACCGAGCAGTTCCAACCTGCTTTTTTGTGCTTCAAAGTCAGCAAATCGGCGTCGAAAGTCAGCGGCAAGCATACCTATTTTATCAGCCAACTGTGCGCTCGGGAACGCACTGGTAGAGAGCTTCTCTTTCATGGTCTGGCAGCTGGGAAAGTGGCTCAAATTTTCTTTCCGCATCTGCGTCTCCCACAGAGTCAGTTTGGTTTTAAATGCCTTCACTGTACTGTACATATCAGAGATGACATGATCCCGACCCTGCAGCTGCAAGTTCATTGCATTCAGATGACTCGTAATGTCACACAGAAAAGCCATTTCACACAGAAACATTTCGTCTCGGAGTTGTGTTGTGTCTTTCCCTTTGCTGTCCAAGAACAGACAAATCTCCTCACGAAGCTCGAAACATCTTTGAAGCACCTTTCCCTGGCTTAGCCATCGCACCTCTGTGTGATAAGGCAAATCACCATGCTCCGTTTCTAACTCCGTCAGAAATGCCTTGAACTGGCGGTGATTCAAACCTTTGGCTCTGATAAAGTTAACTGTGCGCGTGATGATGCTCATTACATGCTCCATTTTCAAGGCTTTACCGCACAACGCTTCCTGGTGTATGATACAATGATAAGCTGTCAGCTCACCTGTCGCGTTTTCCTCTTGCATCTTTTCCCGTATCTTCGCCACCAGTCCGCTCCTGTGTCCACACATCGCAGGTGCTCCGTCGGTTGTCAAACCCACGAGTTTTTCCCAAGGCAGCTCCATCTCATTTACACATCTTGACACCTCTTCATACAAATCATGCCCCGTAGTTGTGCCATGCATAGGACGTAAAGCCAAAAACTCCTCTGTCACGCTTAGGCTGGAGTCCACTCCGCGGATGAAAATTGACAACTGGGCAATGTCAGAAATGTCGGTGCTCTCATCCACAGCCAAGGAATATGCAATGAAATCTTTTCCCTTTTTCACAAGCTGCTCTTTTAGATTGATGGACAACTGGTCTACTCTCTCGGCAATGGTGTTTCTGCTCAGACTCACATTTAAAAAGAGTTGCCTTTTTTCTGGGCAAACTTCGTCACAAACTTTAATCATGCAGTTTTTGATGAAATCCCCCTCCGTAAATGGCCGGGCTGATTTAGCGATCTCTTCTGCCAAAATAAAACTGGCCTTGACAGCAGCCTGGCCTTGTGATTTGGCTTTTTTGAACAGAGCCTGTCGAGATTTGAGGCCTCGTTTTAATTCCTCTGCCTTTTGTAGCCTTTGTTCCATGTCCATATTCTTGTTTTTGTCCGCGTGTTTCGTTTCATAATGTCGTCTCAGATTATACTCTTTCAGTACCGCCACACTTTCTCCACACAGAAGACACACAGGTTTTCCAGCTACCTCCGTGAACATATACTCCGACTCCCACCTTGTTTGAAACCCCCGGTTCTCAGTGTCCACCTTCCGTTTTGCCATTTTTGATGGGTATCTGAAAGTTAATTTTACTGTGATGCTGACGACTGCTGTGCCAATAAATATTGAAATGAAGCAGCCTACTGCTCGGTGCGTCACCGTTGCATTGTGGGAAATGTAGTATTGGTGCGTGTAAAAGATCTGCGGGCTGCCGGCTTGCTGCGGTCTGCGGGCCGGTTCTAATAATAAATCAAGATCATCCCAGGGGCCGTAAAAAACCTTCTCGCGGGCCGGATGTGGCCCGCGGGCCTTGACTCTGACATATGTGACCTAGAGGCTCACTCCCCTCAGTGAATTTGTCCAGGAGAGGGGGCAAGAAGGGGTTTACTTGAGATGGGAGTATCGAGTTGACAATTGATTTATTCCATTGGATGAGATGGTGTTTTTGTGCTATGAAGTACCAGGAACGGGATTAGAACGTCGTCTTAGGGACCAAACTGAAGGATAATTAACAGGGAATGATATCTGGCTAAGGGATACTCCTTTCTCAATTATAAAGTCCCTTTGTGAACTGTTCCTAAGATCTGTGGTTCGTCATGTAAGTTGAGAGGGGTGTATCGTGGCTATAAAAGATCTTTGTACTTTTCTGTTGTCACTTTCAATGGTTCATTAGAGATGGCGCATCATTGAAAGTCAAATGCTATTGCAAAGCTCTTATTATTAAAGATGTAGTTTAAGTAAAACTCTTGACTGGTGTGTGAAGTTTGTAACTCTCCTCATTTGGTAAAGCAGAAATAAGCCACCACAGGAGAACACTGTAAGAACAGCACATGTTCTGAATTGTTGTCCCCTTATAGCATAGTTTGTACATCTCAATTGTCATTAGAAACCACATTTGTTTAAGCAAGTCGGCCATATAAGCTATGTTTTTTTAAAGGCAGTAAATGAGGCTGAACGAACTGTTTCGCTGCCAGACAAGGCTCCGCTGATAGCCAGGTGGAGCAGTGGTATAGTGCAATTAATGTATTGTTTAGTGTTGTGTTGTGTAGTAGCTTTGCTAGCATGCATTCCACTTTTTTTTTTTTTTGCCCAACCAAGATTGACATGTTAAAATCACTGTGACGCTCATCGTGGGTGGAAGAAGAGGAGGACCAATACGCAGCGTGGTAAGTGTGCATATTGTTTTAATAAGAATACTGAACACTGAACAAAAACAATAAAATGACAAATGAACAGTCCTGTACGGTGAAGCAAAACACAGAACAGAAAATAATCACCCATAACACACAATGAAAAACAGGCTACCTAAATATGGCTCCGAATCAGAGACAACGACTGACACCTGCCTCTGATTGAGAACCATACTAGGCCAAACACATAGAAAATACCTACAGAACAAAACATAGAAAAACAACATAGAATGCCCACCCCGCCTCCCGGGTGGCGCAGTGGTATAGGGCACTGCATCGCAGTGCTAACTGCGCCACCAGAGTCTCTGGGTTCGCCCCCAGGCTCTGTCGCAGCCGGCCGCGACCGGGAGGTCCGTGGGGCGACGCACAATTGGGCTAGCGTCGTCCGGGATTGGGAGGGTTTGGCCGGTAGGGATTTCCTTGTCTCATCGCGCTCCAGCGACTCCTGTGGCGGGCTGGGCGCAGTGCGCGCTAGCCAAGGGGGCCAGGTGCACGGTGTTTCCTCCGACACATTGGTGTGGCTGGCTTCCGGGTTGGAGGCGCGCTGTGTTAAAGAAGCAGTGCGGCTTGGTTGGGTTTTGCCTCGGAGGACGCATGGCTTTCGACCTTCGTCTCTCCCGAGCCCGTATGGGAGTTGTAGCGATGAAACAAGATAGTAATTACTAGCGATTGGATACCACGAAAATTGTGGAGAAAAGGGGATAAAATTTATAAAAATAAAATAAAAATTAAAAAATTAAAAAGAATGCCCACCCCAACTCACTCCCTGACCAAACTAAAATAAAGACATAAAAAAGGAACTAAGGTCAGAACGTGACAATCACTGGCTAGCAATCATACCAAACAGTTGTATGTGCCTGTCTGTACAGTGTACAAGGATGTCTGCCATCAGGTGAGTATGAATTAATTATCAACAATTGTCAATATGGTGTACGTAGCTAGCTATAGGTGGTCATTCCCACCTAATAATGGCAGAGGTGAAAGGTGGTGAAAAATATAACGATCTATATTCAATTATTCTCAATGGTAATTAGTGAGTATAGGTGAGTATATCTGTGGAAATAGGTGGGCATACTGCGTATTCCTGTGTATGGCCACCACTACACCTGCACCACTGGGTGAAATTGAAGCTGGCAGTGTTGACAGTAGGCACTAGACACATAGGTAGGCACAACCCTTCTGCCATTCCCTGCCTTGCATGGTATGGCTTTGTATATATTAGAGCCCTCAAACTACACTCTGGACCTCGAAGCCAGTTCCACTGCCTTTTTTCATTGTTCCCCTCTAATCAGGGACTGATTTAGGTGGGTGCAATTACTTATCAGTTAGAATGGAATACCAGCAGGAAGCAAGATGGTGAGTGGTGGATGGAAGAGCGTGCTTTTTTGAAATGGAAAAGTGTTGCGGTAGCTTTTGATAAAGAAGAACATCGAGACGAAGCAGCTGCTTTATAAGTGGGGTGCACTGATGAGCGCTACATCCTACAGGGGTTCATGCTGATTGTGACAGCCGGTTAAATGGCGTCCCTTGAGAAAGCAAGAACAAGATGTATGTCAGGAGAAGTGCAGCATTATCATAAGGAGAAGTATACTTGGAATACCTAGGAGGAATGGAGGGGAAAAGACAGGCAGAGGAGGTCTAAGAGAGGGTGAGGGAGGAAGAGGGTGAGCTTGAGGGGATTCAAAATGGTGGAAAAAGGGAGATGGTTTGTTAAAGAACAATAGTAGAAAATGTAAGCAAAGTGAGCTGAAGACAGGTGGAGAAATGGAAGTGAGTGAGGTCGAAATATTGGAGGTGGTAGGTGTGGTGAAGTTCTCAGAGCCCGAGGCTTGCACCGAGGGTCTGGATAAAGATGAGTCTGTGACAGTAGGAGTGAAGTTTTTGGAAAAAGTGGACCCTTGCCTTTTGGCTGATCTATTTGTGGTTTCAGGGTGGGTGAAAACAGAGTTGGGTGCTGTGGAATTGGTGAGAGTAACCAGAAGTGATCTTGTGATAATTGTTTGGGTTTATGCTGGTCAGAGGGAGAAGGCGCTCCGCGTTAAATGAATGGGGGCAAGAAATGTGAATTGTGGGTAGCAGTAAATGTAAAAGTTTACCAACTGAAGGGGAAGATTCCTGGTGTTTGTGATGCTTGTCGTTTGGTGCGACGCAGACAGGGTGATATGAGTGGTGAAACAGAGTCATTGTCTGTTCTTTTGAGTTTTGACGAGTCTTTACCCGACAAAGTGATGTTAGGATATATAAGTTATCCTGTACGAGCTCTTGTGTCCCGAATACATTACGTTGTTACAGGTGTCAAGCTTATGGGCATGTGGCAGCAGTGTGTAGGTGGGAGGTTTGAGAAGTGCAGAAGGGCATGAGACAAAGGTAGCATTGGGGAAAGTAGTGGTATGTGTTAATTGTAGGGATGCCCATGGGGCTGTGGATCAGAAATGTCACATGCGAGAGAAACAGGTTGAGGTTTCCAGGGTTAGAGTAGTGCAGAAGTTGTCATATGCTGAGGCAGTGAAGAAAGTAGAGGAAGATGGGTCAAGGAGGAGGGATCCTGAGAGGAGTGGTGTGAGTAGTAGATCTGTACCAGCACAGAGGGAATGTCAACAAGTGATATATGTTTCCGTAAGATTGTATTTTTAGCATTTGTAGCAATGGTTACTTCAGGGATGGAACGTAAGCTGCAGAGAGATATTTGGGTGTGCGAGTGTAACAGTATAACTTTAGTCCGTCCCCTCGACCCGGGCGCGAACCAGGGACCCTCTGCTCACATCAACAGCAGTCACCCACGAAGCATCGTTACCCATCGCTCCACAAAAGCCACGGCTCTTGCAGAGCAAGGGGAACCACTACTTCAAGGTCTCAGAGCAAGTGACATCACCAATTGAAATGCTATTAGCGTGCACCACCGCTAACTAGCTAGCCATTTCACATCCGTTACACTCACCCCCCTTTCGACCTCCTCCTTTTCCGCAGCAACCAGTGATCCGGGTCACGGCACCAATGTAACAGTATAACTTTAGTCCGTCCCCTTGCGCGAACCAGGGACCCTCTGCACACATCAACAACAGTCACCCACGAAGCATCGTTACCCATCGCTCCACAAAAGCCACAGCTCTTGCAGAGCAAGGGGAACCACTACTTCAAGGCCTCAGAGCAAGTGACGTCACCGATTGAAATGCTATTAGCGCGCAACACCGCTAACTAGCTAGCCATTTCACATCCGTTACACGAGACATGACATCAGAAGAGTTACAGGGTGTGTTAAGTTGTCGTGTCCCATCCTTTCAGGTTGTTGGCCTGAGGTAGGACTAAATAGATTGGATGCAGAATTACAATCCCTTACAATACCTCACATGCTACACATCTTCAGTGGAGAAGAACATTCATAGACACGGAGCTGCTGCAGCAGATATACCACTTCCTACAGGTAACACACACAGGAATGGATTAGCACACACAAACACACACGGTCATCATTTCTGCATAGAAAGGCTTAAAGTCGGCACCGAGAATCTTATGAGATATATTTCTCAGTGTTATGTGTGAGGTAAGCGTGCAGAGGGAATGTTTCCCATTGTGCTCTGTTAGAGGGTATGTATCTGAAGGCGCTAACCTGTGTGAGGTAAGCGTGTAGAGGGAATGTTTCCCATTGTTCTCTGTTAGAGGGTATGTATCTGAAGGCGCTAACCTGTGTGTGGGAAGTGAGGATGCAGACTGTCATACCCTCGGCCCTCTTTGAAGGGGTTAGTGTGTGAGGGCTCTAACATGGCCTTCCCCTCCTTTCACCAGGACACACACTTCTCAACCTCCACATACTGTATGTGAGTGTTTCTGTGTGTGTCAGTTGTTTTAGTCTGCCCTACTCATGAAAGTGTGTTTGTTGAGCGATAAGTGTTACCTGCCCTACGAAGTTGATGTGTGTTCTCAGTTGTTTGATTTCATCTCGTTCCCAGACACGTCTAACTGTGGTCAGAGGGAGCTGGGGTGCAGACAGCAGATGGTGGTGTTTTGGGGTGGAGAGGACGGTGGACTCAGTGGAGGACATCCCAGCCACTTGGCAGTGTTGGCACTGTTACTTCCTGCCTGACGGGTAAGAGGACACAACTTCTCCTTATACAATCAATCAATCAAAATTATATATATTTTTTACATCAGCCGTTGTCACAAAGTGGTTTTACAGTAACCTGGCCTACACCAGGGGAACCTGGGACATACAGGGCACCACTGCTTCTGCCATCTCTTTCTCCCTGTGTGATGTCATATCATGTTCCTGTTTAGGCACCTGGGGAGCCGAATGCAGGTGTGTTCTCCCGTCAACATGAGGCTCCTACACATACACAGGAACACACACTATTAGGAATGTTCCCCTATTTAAATGTTATGTGTGTTGTGTGTCAGAGTTGAGAGACAATAAGCCAGTGTTTGAGAAGAGGGATCTGGTGTGTGAGGAGGACATGCAGATGCACTCCAAGTTCCTGGACAGAAAGGTGATATTAGTGTTTCCCTACACTCTACCATTACCCCCTACTCTTACATAGCCCCTTCTTAAACCACTAACCTCTAAGTGTCCAACATGACCTGACGTGTGTGTGTGTTACAGGAGGAGTTGAAGGCGGAACATGTCTCGTACATGCGACAGCACCAGCGCAACGATGGCCGACTTCTTGCAGTTCCTGTTTCAGCAAAAACCGAGCAATGTCTTCATGTTCGCCAGCAAGGACTTCTCTCCCTTCGCCTCCTGATGACCCCTGGGGGGCACCTTCAACACCTCATTATCTTGAGGACACACACTGTGGCTGCGTCTCAATAGTCTGGTAGCTTCCTCCCACAGGCACTATAGTGAGGACAATACTTTTCTGGTTAGCACTTGACATTAGTATGTACAGAGGCCCACAATCATCAAATATTAATGCTTTTGTGGATATTTTGTATTTTATTTTGTGGTACTGTTTTTGTTTGTATGAGCTGCACTGAAATACATTTCAATCAATTCTGTTGATATGGCAAACGCAAGAGTTAGTTATGTCAGTTGGTGTGAATACATTATATGTTTGTATGTTTTCCATGATTTTTCTGTTAAGAACTTTATCCTTGAGTGTGATAACTTCAGTAACTACTGCTCTGCTGTGATCACCCCATACATGTGTAAGAACAAAGGTATAAATGAAAGTCCTGTTATGTCTATATGACCTGGTTTCTGAATGGAACACTTTACTGAGCCTACTTTCAACTGGCCTTGACCAAATGAGTCAGGACAACATGGTTTGGATTTCCTTTCAACTTTAACACCTAGTTCTAATTCAACGACAAAGGACTGAAGACCATGAGCCTGTCTTGGGGGGAAGCTGAAAAAGTTGCAAATGCTTGTTGCTGCCTTATGCTCCACAGGAAGCAAAGTACTATACTTTCTATAGTCCTTGTCTCTAATGCTGATAAGCCTGTGTGTAACACATGTCCGGCTGGTCGTGCAAGGACTATCAGCTAAATGAAATGCAAATTACAAAAGATTACAGTGAGACCTACCCACTGATTTCAGTGTGGCAGTCAGTGAGAATGTCAGAGATCAGTCACCTCTGCATACAGCGCAGGAAAACGTGTCCTTCAGAACCTGCTGCTGAAGGATTTGCTGGTGGAGCGGGGTCAGCTGCTGCACAGAGGCCACCACTGCAGGAAGAGAGTCAGCTGCAAGCACCACTTTATCTTGCTATAAACCCTCTCTAGGGAAAAGGCCTCTTCCTCCCTGCAGCTTAAAATAGATTGAAAGAAAAAATTGAGATGCAGGGCAACATCTCCTGAATGTCATGTCCTTGTAAATCAAGAAAGCAGTCATTTACTGCCACACATCAGCTTGGCAGCAAACTTGCACCTAAACCCAATTTCTCACACAACCCTCACTTCTTACATCTAAGTTCCATTGCCTTATCCACATACCAACATATTAGTATTGACAAAATCCAGTCTAGACCATAGATATGACATTATAGGCTTATTTGCAGATACATCGTTTCTTTATATAACATGTATACCTACAATAACCCTACTCTTTAAGAACCCATAGCTAGGGAAGTGGTTGGGCGGGTTCACATGCCAGTGGGCATGCACATGACACCTCTGTAGCCCACTGCTGCTGCTGAAAGATCACAAGCAGTTTAGCCTGAGTCATAAATTAGCTAGTTACATATGTGTTGCCATGAGGAGGCACTGCAAGGGTCTTGGTAGTGGAGAGGGTACTGGCAAGGGCAGGCTTACTACATCTACTTTCAAGCTGTGTCCCTTGGCTACTGCATGTGATGCACTACTTACCGTGTGGTAGAACCACCAACACACAACTCACAAAGTAGGGATACAAATCTTTTGTAGAGTGGAGAGACATTTATTTTGGAAATGATACTGACTTTTGCAGCACAAGACATGCTATGAATAAGATTGACTAGGGATAGCAGGAAGAGGATAAGTGGTAGTATGAAGTTGGATGTAGGAGTGTTGAACATGTCCTACATGTACTGTATCTCTGAAACTGGCTGACTTCAAATGGTTTTCTTAACATTGTTTACTTTTTGGTGTACCATATTATTATTTCGCAGGCAAAGGAATAACCAATCACTTGGCAGAGGATGTATGCCCCCAAAAAGATTGGGGATGAGCTGGTGGCTTGTCAATACTATTTAATAATATAGTAAACTACAATGATGGTCCATTTCAAGAGGTCCCGGGATACCTTGTAAACACAACAGAGCTAGTTAGTGCTGCCATGTGTTTTAGTGGCAACTCTGTTTTATTATATATATATATGTTTTTTAATTGCATTTCTGTGATATACAAGTAATACAGCTCCATCAGTGGAGGTACCTCAGAGGAGGAAAGGGAGGACCATCCTCCTCATTGAATTTCATAACAATAAAATAGTGAAACATTAAAAGTTGTCCTTTTTAGATTAAACTATACAAAATATATTCACATGTACCCAAATAATTGATTAAAACAATGAAGGTCTACAGTAGCCTCAACTACACTCTGTAGTGTAGCACCATGGTGTAGCCGGAGGACAGCTAGTTTCCGTCTCCCTCTGGGTACAATGACTTCAATACAAACCTAGGAGGCTCATGCTTCTCACCCCCTTCCACAGACTTAAACAATAATTATGACAAATTCTGGAGGACGTCCTCCAACCTATCAGAGCTCTTGCAGCAGGAACTGACATGTTGTCCACCCAATCAAAGGATCAGATAATGAATATAGTACTGGAAGTATAAGCTACAGCTAGCTAGCACTGCATTGCATAAAATGTGGTGAGTAGTTGACTCACAGAGAGAAAGACAATAGTTGAACAGTTAACAAATACATTTCTTCAAAAATGGAGGAGAAGCAAGAGAGAGAAAGCTAGCTATGTTTTGTTGTATTTTTTTCACTTTCACTTTCACTTAGCTAGCAAATGCAGCTAACGTTAGCTAGTTTAGCCTTCTCAAACACCCGGCTCAAACAGAGAGGGATACTGTGTTAGCTAACTGGCTATGGCTATCCAACACAGAAATGCTTCTAAGTCTGCTGGACAATATATGTGAAAGGCTTGATAATGTATGTGATATCAACAGAGAGGTATATTTTCTGAATGATTTCAATATTGACTGGCTTTCATCAAGCTGCCCACTCAAGAAAAAGCTTCAAACTGTAACCTGTGCCTGCAACCTGGTTCAGGTTATCAGTCAACCTATCAGGGTCAAATCAAATTTTATTGGTCACATACACATGGTTAGCAGATGCGAGTGTAGTGAAATGCTTGTGCTTCTTTTTTCCTAACCTTTATTTAACTAGACAAGTCAGTTAAGAACAAATTCTTATTTACAACGACGGCCTACACTGGCCAAACCCGGACGACGCTGGGCCAATTGTGTGCCGCCCTATGAGACTCCCAATCACGGCCGGTTGTGATACAGCCTCTAGTGCAGTAATATCTAACAAGTCATCTAACAATTTCACAACAACTAGCTTTTACACAAAAGTGTAAAGGAATGAATAAGAATATGTACATATAAATATATGGATGAGTGATGGCCATGTGGCATAGGCATGATGCAGTAGATGGTATAGAGTACAAGTATATACATATGAGATGAGCTGTTGCGCCTTCTTCACCACACTGTCTGTGTGGGCGGACCATTTCAGTTTGTCAGTGATGTGTACGCCGAGGAACTTAAAACTTTCCACCTTCTCCACTACTGTCCCATCGATGTGGATAGGGGGGTGCTCCCTCTGCTGTTTCCTGAAGTCCATGATCATCTCCTTTGTTTTGTTGACGTTGAGTGTGAGGTTATTTTCCTGACACCACACACCGAGGGCCCTCACCTCCTCGCTGTAGGCCGTCTCGTCGTTGTTGGTAATCAAGCCTACCACTGTAGTGTCGTCTGCAAACTTGATGATTGAGTTGGAGGTGTGCATGGCCACGCAGTCATGGGTGAACAGGGAGTACAGGAGAGGGCTGAGAACGCACCCTTGTGGGGCCCCAGTGTTGAGGATCAGCGGGGTGGAGATGTTGTTTCCTACCCTCACCCCCTGGGGGCATCCCGTCAGAAAGTCCAGGACCCAGTTGCACAGGGCAGGGTCGAGACCCAGGGTCTCAGAGTTTGGAGGGTACTATGGTGTTAAACGCCGAGCTGTAATCGATGAACAGCATTCTTACATTGGTATTCCTCTTGTCCAGATGGGTTCGGGCAGTGTGCAGTGTGATTGCGATTGCGTCATCTATGGACCTATTAGGGCGGTAAGCAAATTGGAGTGGGTCTAGGGTGTCAGGTAGGGTGGAGGTGATATGATCCTTGACTAGTCTCTCAAAGCACTTCATGATGACGGAAGTGAGTGCTACGGGGCGATAGTCGTTTAGCTCAGTTACCTTAGCTTTCTTGGGAACAGGAACAATAGTGGCCCTTTTGAAGCATGTGGGAACAGCAGAATTGCAGCGAATTAAAAATATTAATTCCATGTCTTTTATGCATTTTTTCCACTTTCAAATTATCCTGCGGGCCTGATCGAACCTCCTTGGGGGCCGGTTCCGGCCCGCGGGCCGTATGTTTGACACCCCTGATCTACAACTTAGACACTTCATATAAGAGTCAGAAGAAAGTCGATAAACTACATTTTGAAATGACTGGTTGAAAAACTATTTACGAATCCTACTATTATATTTTATTAAACAAAAGTGTCTCATCCTATGATGCGTTGAGACATGTTTGGGAGAGAGACATTGAACATGCATTCGGTGAGGAAGAATGGGCTTCTATCTGCAAAAGGGTCTCCCCAAATGCACCTCCATAAGCATACAATAACTGCATTTAATTTTTTTTCATTGAACCTACTTTACACCTGTCGGCCTTCACAGAATGTTTTCCAATGCATCACATTTATGTTTCAAATGTAAACAGGATACTGGAACTTCATGTACTGTTGCAGAATCCAGTCTTATTGGAACGATATTAATTTACACATCCAGAAGATCTTGGGTAGACAATTTGCTTTTTCACTGAATTTATATTTGCTCTACTTTGATTGTAGCTCGGTGTTTGACCCTGACTCTGAACTCTGTTCAATACCCTTGTTTACTTAGCCAAAAAATGCATATTGTTATTATGTTCCATACTTGAAGTACCATCTGGGTGAATGTAGCTTTCTCAAGCTTCTGCTATTCTACAGCTAGAGACATTTAGCTTTAATTTACACGAGAAGTCTGATACATTTTGGAAAATCTGGTCTCCATTGTGGTACTATGTAGAAAACCTCCCATAAATGCCCCGTGTTATAATTGTGATGTTTATATATATATATATATTCTCCATTTTATGACTGCCTTTTTGTATCATGTTTTTTAAATGTTATTTAACCTTTATTTAACTAGGCAAGTCAGTTCATCATATTTACATTGACGTCCTACCCCGGACGACGCTGGGCCAATTATGCGCTGCCAAATGGACTCCCAATCACGGCCGGATGTGATACAGCCTAGATTTTTACTGTATCCTTATATATTTTATTGTACTTAGCCTGTGTGGTGCAGTTTTTTGTTGGTTGTCTATGTAACCCCCGTTAAAATAAAATAACATTATAATAAAAAGATCATTACAAAAAATGATTAAAACAGCTAGCACACATCCTGTTGCAGTCCCTTCTCTAAGTTTTTAAGTACTGTGGTTGACACAAGAAACATTCATTCATGCAGTCGAAATGATTATCCGTCGTAGTTGTTTAAGTTCGGATATCGATTTAATGAACCGTACACGGATCAAACGTTTTTAAAAACATTTGTATGGGTGTTTTCAAGCCCTAGACGCTTGCTTGCTTGCTTTCTACACAAAAGAAAGCAAATAATAGAAACTGATTACACCCTGTACATTTGTGTCACCTGCAGGTCAGTGAAGCGTAACGCACAACCTGGGAACAAAGTTCATCTACTGTAATTTATGTAACAAAATCTGTCATCTCAATATACGCGTTTATTATACTGTTATTTTAAGGCGATATTATCGAAGGCTGGAAGGCATTCCAATCCGACCAATCAGTGTCAAACAACATACATTTCCCCTGCATCACCAGGGTCGGTTTTAACTGCAGCCTTTCGTTTGGTTTTTAATATTGTATAAACACATTTTTTAAAAGATTTCTTAGATAATGTTTTCGAGGATTGCATTTGGCTCTCAGCCTCTTCGGTCGAATGTATTTTTTTCCAAGCCAGTGAAACTTTTGCAAAAACCAAGGACAACTTTTCCTTCACAGGGCAGTTGGTGAGTAACAATGCATAAAACATGTTCATCCGTGACTCGTGATCAATATTATTGTTATAGGCCTATGCGAAAATTGGTAACATCGTGGGAAATAAACTCTAAATAGATTTCCACTACTTACATGTTATCATTACTACTTACAATACATGTTATCATTCAGTGTTCGAGCTGCTGGGAAAAACAACCCCGATATGCAACTGCGCAAAAATATTGATGTCATTTTTCATACTTAAACTGTTCACAAAATTGACCTAGTGAGTGTATACAAACTGAATAATGCATTTGATTTATTCTCTGGGGACACCAAAGGTATTTGAGCTGCAGAAGTTTCAAGAATCCTCCCAACCCAAAATCGAGTGACTGTAAGCCTGTGTGGTCTATTGCACAATCACAGATAATTAATTATTGTCGACGTGTTACATTTGTGTGTCTCCTAACTTACAATCTTTTCTCTTTGCTCTTTAATTTTAAATTGTTATTTGAGAATAGGGTGTAGATGAACCTTGGCTGCTATTGGATATGTTGGGGCATTCCCTATTTTAAGTAGATCTCAAAATGAAAGTATCATGTTTCAGCTGAGGGTGCTGCCTCATTTGGAAAGCATTCAGACCCCTTAACTTTTCCCACATTTTGTTACGTTACAGCCTTATTCTAAAATGGATTAAATTGTTTTTTCCCAATATCAATTTACACACAATGCCCCCTAATGACAAAGCAAAAACACGTTTTTAGATTTTTTTGCAAATGTATTAAAAATGGAAATATCACATTTACTACCCCTAATGACAAAGCAAAAACGTGTTTAGAATTTTTTGCAAATGTATTAAAAATAAAAAACCGCTAATATCACATTTACATTAGGATTCAGACCCTTCTTTACTCAGTACTTTGTTGAAGCACCTTTGGCAGAGATTACAGCCTCAAATATTATTGGTTATGATGCTACAAGCTTGGCTTGTAAGTCAAGTAGACAATCTACTGGCAAATCCTTTTTAATCCTCTCATTTGAAGATAAATAATGAAGATAAATGATAGATAAAATGTATCAGTGCTCATTGGACATAAACAGTACACAACAAGTTGGAAATCGCAAATTCAACAATTAGTTGTATGGAAGGAATCGGTGACAGTGGCTAACCGCAAGCATTTCAACTGGCCATCCAACTCAGAATTGTAAAATCTTTCGTTGATGACAAAATTTGCCAACGAAGGATCGCCGCGCACAATAGGGTGAGTCCAAAAATGTGTTATATGCTGCTGCATAAATTATGTAATATGCCAGGAAGATATGGTCAGCCATATCAGCTATGTTTAAAAAAAAAAAAGAGGCAGTTTTCGAGGCTGAATTAATTGTTTCGCTACCAGACAAGGCTCCGCTGATAGCCAGATGTAGTGGTGGTAAGGATTCACTCCATTGTGCTGGAAAGAAAGCTCTGCTGTTGGGACAGCTTTATGTAGGCTCTAACAGTTTGTGGGCACCGCTTGTCGCCGTTATAGTGCAATGAATGTATTGTGTAGTGGCTTTGCTGGCATGCATCTGAAATATATTTTTAGGGGAGTTTGCCCCACCAAAATGTACATGCTAAAATTGTCACTGATTCTGACTAGTCTCCCAGTCCCTGCCGCTAAAAAACATCCCCACAACCTGATGCCGACACCACCATGCTTCACCGTAGGGATGGTGGGAGGTTTCCTCCAGACATGACGCTTGGCATTCAGGCCAAAGAGTTCAATCTTGGTTTCATCAGACCAGAGAATCTTGTTTCTCATGGTCTGAAAGTCCTTTAGGTGCCTTTTAGCAAACTCCAAGCGGGCTATCATGCACCTTTTACTGAGGAGTGGCTTCCATCTGGCCACTCTACCATAAAGGCCTTATTGGTGGAGTGCTGCAGAGATTTTTGCCCTTCTGGAAGGTTCTCCCATCTCCACAGAGGAACTCTGGAGCTCTGTCAGAGTGACCATTGGGTTCTTGGTCACCTTCCTGACCAAGGCCCTTCTCCCTCTATTGCTCAGTTTGGCCGGGCGGCCACCTCTGGGAAGAGTCTTGGTGGTTCCAAACTTCTTCCATTTAAGAATGGAGGTCACTGTGTTCTTGGGGACCTTCAATGCTGCAGAAATATTTTGGTACCCTTCACCAGATCTGTGCCTCAACACAATCCTGACTTGGAGCTCTACGGACAATTCTTTCGACCTCATGACTTGGTTTTTGCGCTGCCATGAACTGTCGATTGTGGGACTATGGACAGGTGTGCCTTTCTAAGTCATGTCCAATCAATTGAATTTACCACATGTGGATTCCAATCAAGTTGTAGAAACATCTCAAGGATGATCAATGGAAACAAGATGCACCTAAGCTCAATTTTTAAAAGTTTTACAGTAAGGCCTTAACGTACCAAAATGTGGAAAATGGGAAGGGGTCTGAATACTTTCTGAATGTACTGTAAGCTGTGTCGACACTTAGATGCGACTTCTTCTACAAGAATACGAAGATCGCATTAAATAGGCAGGTCTAGATGAACAAAAGTAGCGTTGTGGTCGGAATGTGTTCAGATCTGGCTGAGGAGGTGATCAGTCAAGCATTGTGTGCCGATTTCTCCTAGGCAGCCTGGTCTCATAGACTAGAAATAACACAGGCCGTGTCTAGACTTTTTTTTATACTTTGTTTTTATTGTAGGAACACAAAGAAAGTACAAATAAAGTAAAATAAAAGAACAAAAATGATCTGGCAGTTACAGTGCACTTCATACCTTCATCATCATATTAGTTACATTAGCATCTTTGAATTAGACCTTTTCCAAGTATGAAACCCATTTCTCCCAGTAGTCCTGACCTCTCTCTTGTTGAGTTCTTAAAGCAAAGGTCATGCGCTCCATGTGGTGTATTTCTTCTACAATGTCTATCCATTGTGTCACTGTGGGAGGGTCTTTTTGTAGCCATTTCCTAGTGATAGCCTTTTTACTGGCTGCCAGTAGGACCTTCAAGAGGTACTTTTCTCTATTGTGTAAGTTATCTGGTATTTCACCCAAGTACAAAGAAATGAATGTTTGTTCTATGTCAAATCACATTATTTTTCCAATGTTAGATCTTATTTCTCCCCAGTAAGTTTCGATTGCGGGGCAGGCCGTGTCTAGACTTGACAGTTCATGCAGCTTTAATATTTTATTATAATATTTTTTATATATTTTTTATTGAACTAGGCAAGTCAGTTAAGAACAAATTCTTATTTACAGTGACGGCCTACTAGTATTCTGATCATTGAGTTTTGATAATGGAATTCCAAACACATCATGCATCTACATCTACGTTTAAATGTATCTACAGTGTGTCTGGATTACCTTTTCCCACGGTATATTCAAATGCCAGTATGCATTCTACAAACAGTGGAATAGGCAAAATATGATAATCACACAACTGATGGCAGTAGCTAACTACTGTAGCTAGCAAGCAATGCTAAACAGATTGCAAAAGGGTTGCTCAGTTGGTTGAGCATGTTGCTTGCAACGCCAGGGTTGTGGGTTCGATTCCCACGGGGTCCAGTACGAAAAAATGTATGCACTCGCTACTTTTTTGCGTCTGCTAAATGGAACAAAAATAATACACTGCTCAAAAAAATAAAGGGAACACTTAAACAACACAATGTAACTCCAAGTCAATCACACTTCTGTGAAATCAAATCACTTCTGTGAAATGGCCTGCTGGAGGTCATTTTGAGCAGACACATGCACATTTGTGGCCTGCTGGAGGTCATTTTGCAGGGCGCTGGCAGTGCACCTCCTTGCACAAAGGCGGAGGTAGCGGTCCTGCTGCTGGGTTGTTGCCCTCCTACGGCCTCCTCCACGTCTCCTGATGTACTGGCTTGTCTCCTGGTAGCGCCTCCATGCTCTGGACACTACGCTGACAGACACAGCAAACCTTTTTGCCACAGCTCGCATTGATGTGCCATCCTGGATGAACTGCACTACCTGAGCCACTTGTGTGGGTTGTAGACTCCGTCTCATGCTACCACTAGAGTGAGAGCACCGCCAGCATTCAAAAGTGACCAAAACATCAGCCAGGAAGCATAGGAACTGAGAAGTGGTCTGTGATCACCACCTGCAGAATCACTCCTTTTTTGGGGGTGTCTTGCTAATTGCCTATAATTTCCACCTTTTGTCTATTCCATTTGCACAACAGCATGTGAAATGTATTGTCAATCAGTGTTGCTTCCTAAGTGGACAGTTTGATTTCACAGAAGTGTGATTGACTTGGAATTACGTTGTGTTGTTTAAGTGTTCCCTTTATTTTTTTGAGCAGTGTATTTTTTTTCTAAATATTAGCTTCCTGGCTAGCATTAATGAGGCCAGCAAACACGGTCCTTATGCTAGGAACGTATTTCCTCCAACGTTATAATGGAAATGTGCCTCTCGGTACCAAAATACATGTTTTCTGGAGACTTGTGCGACGAGTGCTGATGACGTCGCCCACTGTGTGCACTTTCCCTAGCCTGATTGCGTCGAGAATGAGGAGAAATCCGCACACAATGCATCCCTGACCACCACCTGAAGTGGTCAGCCAGATCTGAACACAATCAGACCACAAAGCGACTT
Source organism: Salvelinus fontinalis (assembly GCF_029448725.1). Lineage (NCBI taxonomy): Eukaryota > Metazoa > Chordata > Actinopteri > Salmoniformes > Salmonidae > Salvelinus > Salvelinus fontinalis. Next base: position 49,662,015 of record NC_074665.1, read on the forward strand.
GTGTGCGTCTAGACGCGTCTTTTCAATGCGATCTTCATATTCTGATAGCAGAAGACGCATGTAAGTATCAAGTGTAGATACGACCATAGTAAATGTAACTCTGGGATACTCAAATTAGGTATGGTAACATAAGACAGAAGATTACATACAGTAAGGCAAAAATGAAAGCAGGGTGGTTGTATAATGCGAACATCTAGCAACCCAAAGGTTGAATGTTCGAATCTCATCATGGACAACTTTATTATCTTTACAACTACTTACTACTTTTTAGCTACTTTGCAACTACCGCAAACATCTAGCAAGGTTGCATGTTCGAATGTCATCGCTGACAACTTTATAATTTTTGCTAATTAGAAACTTTGCAACTTCTTGCTACTTTGCAACTACTTAGCATGTTAGCTAACCCCAACCTTAACCCTTTAACCTAACTCCTAATGTTAGCCACATCAAATTGGAATTCGCAACATATACATTTTGCAAATTCATAACATATTGTTCGAATTGCAATTCGTAGCATATCATATGAAATAGAAAAATGAATACATACCATACAAAACGTAACATATACTAATTTGATTGTCACAAATTTACAAATTCCGACATCAGGACTAGCATGGTCCTTAGCTCATAGAACTGTGGTTACGTGAGTAACCTTCGTTCTATTTTGCTTAACTTCTTGACGCTAGGAGGCAGAATTTTTATGTTTGGAAAAATAACGTTCCCAATGTAAACGGCCTATTTCTCAGGCCCAGATGCTAGAATATGCATATAATTGACAGATTAGGATAGAAAACACTCTAAAGTTTCCAAAACCTGAGGAAATCCAACCCGGAAGTGCCTCTTATTTTGAAAAATCCCTGTTCCATTGCCTGCCTATCCTCCATTTAAAGGGATATCAAACCGATTCATTTTCCAATGGCTTCCACAGGTTGTGAACAGGCTTTAGACATAGTTTCAAGGTTTTATTCTGAAAAATGAGCAAGATATATCAAAACACGTCAGTGGATGGCCAGGTGTCCTTTGATTAGTTCATGCATGCGAAAGTTGTAGCTCTACATTTTCTTTCTCTCTAGTATTGAATAGTTTACTGTCCGGTTGAAATATGATCGATTATTTATGTTAAAAACAACCTGAGGATTAATTATAAAAAACGTTTGACATGTTTCTACGAACTTTCCGGATACTATTTGGAATTTTCGTCTTCCCTTCATGACTGCTGGAGCCTGTTGATTTCTGAACATAATGCACCAACCAAATGATTGCTTTTCGGACTTTCGTGACCAGCTGCTAGCTGTTCGTAATGTTTTGTCTAGTGATCGATAAACTCACAACCGCTTTGATTGCTTTTGCTGTAAAGCATATTTTCAAAATCTGACACAATAGGTGGATTAACAACAAGCTAAGCTGTGTTTTGGTATATTTCACTTGTGATTTCATGAAAATAAATATTTTTAGTAATTTGTTTTGAATTTGGCGCTCTGCAATTCAGCGGTTGTTTACAAAAATGATCCCGTTAAAGGGATCTGTGCGCCAAGAGGGACTAGTCACTCATTGGGATGACTACGAGAGTAAGTCGGTTCCTCTAGGGCACAGCCTAAAACAACACATCACCATAGGAGTTCGAGACAGTACCCGGCTCAACCACAGGTTACTGTTGGGAGGTAAGGGTAGCACCAAGACCTTGCAAAGGTACTGGGCGAAGCCCAGCTGGCAGCCGCACATATGTCAGAGAGGGGGACTCCCTTAAGCAGTGGGAGCTGCGCTACTACAGAGGATGGTGCTGGGTGGCCAGCTTGGCTATATGCTTGCAGGATAGTGTCTACAATCCAAATACGAACTGTTGTTTTCAGAGAGGCTTACCTTGTACTCTCAAAAGCACACAAACAGATGATCAGAGCGATAGATCGCTTGAGTCCGCTCCACGTAGGAGTTTAGGGACCTCACAGGACACGGAGCGCGTACATCAAAATCATGAGCCCCAGGGGGTATGGCGGTGGACAAGGCTGTTTCTCTGTTCACTTGACCTGGGGGCAGGACCTTTGGTAGGAAGGCAGGATTAGGCCGCAGAGTAACGATCGCCTTACCCGGGCCTAGACGATAACGCTCATCACTAACAGATAAAGCATGGAGCCCGCCAACCCTCTTGGTCGAGGCGATTTCCACGAGAAACGCAGTCTTAAAAGAGAGATGTTCAAGTCTATAACGTCTAACAGTTCCAAGGGAGGTCTGGACATTACTCCAAGAACCAGATCCAAATCCAATTTGTGAACCGAGGGGGCTCTTGCTGGGCGTAACTGACAGACTCCCTTAAGAAACCTTGCCATGAGCGGATGGCTGCCAAGTGGACTATCCTGCTCTTCATCATGACTTGCTGAAATGGCTGCAGCGTATACAGTACCTTAAGTGTGGTTGCAGCCCTCCCAGCATTGAACAAAGACCTCAAGAACTGGAGCACAGTTTTTTATGTCGCAAGATTCTGGACCAACACCCTGCTCCCCACACCACTGGCAGAACATGCGCCACCTCGTGTCATTGGTTAATGTGGTGGACGTGGCCCTGGCACTCTGTAAGATGTTAACAACAGAGGGCTCAAGATCTAAATCGGACCGTTTTCGCTGTTCAGCGGCCAGGCCCACAGGTCCAGGCGGCAGGGATTCGGATGCCACAATGTGCCCTCCGCCTGTGACAATAGGGCCGGCCTCTGAGGTAGTTCCCATGCTGTCCCCGCTAGGAGTGACAGTATTGTCCTTAATCAGTGGCGTCTCAGCCATCTGGGGGCAATCAGAAGGACCTGGTGGACTGATTCTGTCGTTGGAATCAGTCGTTGGAATCATCGGGATTGGGAGGAAGGTGTATAGTTTCTTCCTCGGCCACTCGTGGGCCATGGCATCTAGGCCACATGGCCTGGGGGGATTGAATATTGAGAACCAGAGTGTGTACCTCTGAGCCAAACAGATCCACCGCCGCTTCCCTAAAGAATCCCCACATGCGACTCACTATTTAGGGATGTAGTCGCCACTCTCCTTCTGGAGGGGAGGAGACCCATCAGTCTCTTACACTGAAGAAGTCACCTTCTGGTCTTGGACAAAAGGATTGTGATCTACAATTTTCTGGACTCGCTCGTTGGTGAGATCAGCCCTCCATTAGAGACGAGTCGATCCGCATGCTCACGAACATCACAGTTTGTGTGGGGACCAGGTAGCTGTTTTGCATGTTCAACCGGAGGCCTAGCTCTGAGATGTGCTTCAGGAGAGATGTTTTGTATGCTGCTGCCTTTTCTCATGACTTGAGTACAGATTAGCTAATTTAGTACAAAAATGCTAGAGTGCTAGAGTGGCATCCATGCATTTTGTGAATGTTCTTGGTGCCAGGAAGAGGCCGAAAGTTAATACTTGGTGCTCATACACTATACTGTTGAATGCTCATATGCTATACCGTTGAATGCAAAGCGCAGAACTTCCTGTGAGACGGGTGGATCGATATGTGGAAGTATGCATCTTTTAGGTTGACACTGGTGGACCACTGGCCTGGGCTGATAGCCTGTAGGACGAAGATGGCATCTTAAAGGGGAGGGTTTTCAAGCACCGGTTGAGAGGCCTCAAGTCCAGGATGGGGCAAAAGCCACCATCCCTCTTGAAGACTAGGAAATATACTCCTTAGAACCCACTGTGCTGTTCTGATGGTTTGAGTTTTTTGATTGCCTCCCTGATGGAGAAGAATGCAATCTCTAGTTGGAGAGCTTCTCTTTTCAGGGGGTTGGCTGTTGTAGTTGACCAGACCCATTTGAAAGGTGGTGGCCGGCATCGGAACTGGAGTTTTTACCCCTGAAGTACTGTATCCAGCACCCAGAGGGACTCCACAACTCCTCCCACAAGCTCAAGCCTTTGCCACACCCATCAGGATGACTGAGGGGGCCCTTCGGAGCAGAGGGACGGTGTTTGTTATGTCGCTGCCTGTGCTGGTGGGGGCGCCACTGCTGACCCGGAGCCTATTGATGTGGGTGATCTGAGCGTGGCTGGTTTGGGGGAGGACCCAAGCAGCCTTTTGAGGCAGGAGAAAGCTGAAGTTTAGACTGCAATTGTCTCTGCCCTGCGTTACCCTACCCAGAGGGAACCATGCAAGACCGCAGGGTCTCTCTGTCCTTCTGCAGCTTCGCCGTTTGGTTCAAAATGGCGTCCACACCAGGACCAAAAATTTGAGATGGGGAGCTCCATTAAAAAAAAAAAATCACGGAGGCTGACATTTTTGTCTGTGAGAGCCAAAGCTGTCTGCGTGATGAGATGCCCGTAAACAGGGCTTTGTCATTAGCACGTGACATCATAACCAACCGTGCTTCATATACTGTATGCGTTGGTCTAGAGTAGCACAATACATGCAGCTGAAGGTGAAATCAACAGCCTGAATTGCATGCTCTAAGCCTAGGCACATCCAGCCAGACTCAGGTGACACAGCAACAGACTATGTGTGAGGAGAGGTCCTGAGAACAGAGTGGTCAGGCACGCGACTCTGAACCTCACTCCGGCAACAGCTGCGGAGTCTCCCCTAGCCTGGGTGGGAGCTTCATGAACTGTCAAGTGTAGACACGGCCTAAATGTCTAGCCTAACCAATGCATTTATTCTCCCTCTCTGTCCATAGTGTTGAATGTGCACCACCCCCTCCCTGACCCTTGACTCCCATTCACCTTCCCTGTCCTCACCCCTCTCACATCCTAACCATTTAACCCATTTACTTTGACTGCTTTTCCCTACTGTAGGCCCCATTTTGACACTCCATATGACACTATCTCAAACGATGTCCTATTCAAACTGTTTCCATGGCTCCCATAATTTTTCTGAAAATCCTCTTATGAATATCACCCTTTATTGAATTCCATATTAATCTAAAGGCTTTGTACGAACTCCAGTTTGTTTGACTTTTAAACCCTGGACCATTTCATATCTGTAACTTCAGCTCTCTCTCTATTTTCCCACCTAGTGCAGTCCATGTGGACAGTCCACCCACTATCCCCACACTTATTACCAGCTATGCCCACGGCACCTCCTCTAAGTCTCTACTCTTCAGTACGGTCGGTGGGAGCCTCCAGGCTTCAGCTGAACGCTTTCCAGACCGGGAGGCTGTGGTGTTCCTACAGGAGGGGGTCAGGAAGACCTTCTCACAGCTCCAGCAGGATGTGAGTGGTGTCTACTTCCTATTTTCTACTAATCCTATGCCAAACAGATTAGGGGTACACAAGGGCTCCTTCTGTAGTGTGTGCAAGACTTCAAATTCTTGATTCCCCAACTCCTTGCCTCTATCTCAAAGCTCATTGAAGCAGGAGATCCAAGGCGAGAGAGTTAAGGAATCAAGGATTTTGAGGCTTGCACACTTTTCAGACAGAGCCAAGACCCGTGTCCCTCGCCCCTTCCAAAAGGAATTGTAACATCTAATTGAAACAGCATGTTCTACGCCCATTTAAGGGAAACAGTATGGAGGCAGATATTTTTTTTAAAGCAAAGTGTGTTATTGTTTGCAATGTGAATACAGTAAAACACGTGAGTACACAAAATGGCATCTCGCAGGTCTACATACTCTCATCCATACCTACACATGCAGTCAAAGCTGGCCCTAGCCTTTTGGGGGCCCTACGTGACATTTTGTTATACTTGCTGTCATTCTCATTGACAGCAAGTCTATGAAGCGATAGATCTGTTCTATGTGCACTATTTCTATGCTTCCCATTCTTAACCTCTCTAGGGTACGTGAGACGGTAGCGTCGCATCTCTTCAACAGCCAGTGAAACTGCAGGGCGCCAAATTCAAAACAACAGAAATCCCATAATTAAAATTCCTCAAACATTCATGTATTTTACACCATTTTAAAGATACACTTGTTGTAAATCCAGCCACCGTGTCCGATTTCAAAAGGCTTTACGACGAAAGCAAACCAAACGATTATGTTAGGTGAGTGCCTATTCACAGAATAACACAGCCATTTTTCCAGTCAAAGAGAGGATTCACAAAAAGCAGAAATATAGATAAAATTAATCACTAACCTTTGATGATCTTCATCAGATGACACTCATAGGACGTCATGTTACACAATACATGTATGTTTTGTTCTGTAAAGTTAATATTTATATCCAAAAATCTGAGTTTACATTGGTGCCTTTCGTTTAGAAGTTCCAAAACATCCTTTGATTTTGCAGAGAGCCACATCAATTTACAGGAATACTCATAATAAACATTGCTAAAAGATACAACTGTTATGCATGGAATTTTAGATGCACTTCTCCTTAATGCAACCGCTGTGTCAGATTTCAAAAAAGCTTTACGGAAAAAGCAAACCATGCAATAATCTGAGTCGGCACTCAGAGCCCAATCAAGACACAAATATATCCGCCATATTATGCAGTCAACAGAAGTCAGAAATAACATTATAAACATTCACTTACGTTTGATGATCTTCATCAGAATGCACTCCCAGGAATCCCAGTTCCACAATAAATGTTTGTTTTGTTCGATAATGTCCATCATTTATGTCCAAATTCTTCCTTGTTGTTCTAGCGTTCAGTACACTTTCCAAACTCACGATGCGCGAGCAAGTCCAGCGGAAAGTACGGACAAAAAGTTCAATAAATAAAAATAAATTACAGTCCGTAAAAACATGACAAACGAAGTATTGAATCAATCTTTAGGATGTTTTTAACATAATTCTTTAATAATGTTCCAACCGGAGTATTCCTTTGTCTTCAGAAGTGCGTTGGAACATCACTGTCTTGTGCGCTGCCCCTTTTCGAAAGCAATTTGATCAGATAATGTAATATTTGGTACATTTTTGCTTTAGGACATTTATATAATGTTTGTATAACATTTATTATTTCAGCTGGAAAGTTTTGAATAGAAAGGCAATTCAAGATTGCCTTTTCGGCATCAACAGCCATTGACAAATCTTTATCTTGGTTTTTTTGTGTATTGTATTAAACTGAAACCAGTTCTTGTATCTATTTTTAAGAAACCCTGTTTGATATGTATCAAGTCTGAGTTTTTGCCATTCTATTGCTTATAAGCTTTGTTATTTTTTTATCACAATTTATTAAACGTATGGATCTATAATCAGCAGAGGACTCTCCAGAGATTCCTGGTTTTAATATAACTTAAATAATTGTTTGATACATGGAACTAGGAAGTATTGAATTGAGTGATATGTGAGTTGTAAATGGGGGAGCTACTTTGTCCCAAAATGTTGAATATAACTCTATGGGAAAGCCATCCATTCCTGATGCTTTCTCCGCGTGAATGTTTTAACACTATCTAATATTTATTTTTGGGTGGCCTCTGTTTTTAGTGATTTTATTTCTTGTCTGGTGATAATTGCCTCAGGGTTCAGTCTAAGAAGGCTGTAGGATCCTTCCATCTGTTTTAATTCTGATTTAAATGCAGTACATTTTCATAGAAGCTTTTAAAATGGTCATTAATCACTGTTGTTTCTAATTACTGCATTTATATTGTTTAAAATTATAACTTGTTTAGCATGTATTTGTTTTGTGAGCTGTGAAATATGTATCAGGTTTATTTGGCAATAAGTAGTATGCTTTACTTGAGTTTAACCTGTAGTTGTTGGCTCTCTTCAAAAGTAAAAGATCGTATTCCTGCTTAAGTTCAGAAAGTGTATTTTTTATGGTCTTTTTCTAAGATAGTGCTTTATTTTTCGTAAAAAAATAGTCTGAATCAGATTTAACTTTTGCCAAGTATGATATTATCATTCTCTTAAGGCATCCCAAATTATATTGGTGGTTGGGTTTTCTCTGTCCTCTGACATCATTATATCATGAATGTTTGAATCGAGTAAATTGTTGAGTACATTCAATTCCTGATTAGCTTTTGTTACTTTGAGAAGAAAAAAATTATCTTTTGTAGGTAGGAATAGTAATCTCCAGGTGTCCTAGTAAATCTTTGGAGGCTCCCTAAATACGCCTTTTTTATTTCAACATCTGTCAATCTTATCTAATGTAGAATTTAGGTCACCTGTTAAAATAATAGTTCCTGTCTGGATTTTATCTAATATAGCTTGAATTTATCTAAAAACACCAGATGTGACCCTGGTGGGATATACAATAAAAGCGATGTATATTTTTCTCCATGTAAGGTACTGTACAATTCAAAATTAGAAAATATGCTGAGATATAAGGGAAAATGGTGTGTTCTTATTTATCAGGATGCCTACAGTTTTGCCGTTCCTACAGTAGGTAGCAGAATAGGCCTCTCCAACGCAACTCCTCTTTATATTCAATATTCAATTTCTCCTTTATTTGTTTAACTCTTGCAAGAACCACATCTGCTGACAATCTCTAAGGGTTTGAGAATTATTTAAAAAAATTATGGAGCCCGTGCACATTCCATGTGATAAATTGGATTTTGTTGGTCAAGCTTATCACCAACCCCCATCCTTGCCCTTCTCTTTCTCACCCAGGCCAAGTTTATCCCAACCTCCCATCTTTTCCCCTGTCTTATCTTCTCAGGCAAATGTACACTCCTCTTTACATCTAACGTACTCATCCATTATCCTTCATTCACACACAACATATACCCTATGCCTCCAAACACCCATTCTCTCCCGCCCTCCCACACATTTATATTCACCCTCCTTCACTCTCCCATTTTATATGCACAGACACGCACACACAAACACCCTCACACCCTCCCGCCCACACACATTCAAAGAACAATTATTGAAAATTACTAGCCAAGTTTCAATGACTTTTCATATGAATATTTTAGAATACGCATAAAGAAAAATGTGAATTTTCCTACCAGTGGTGTGTTTCCACCAAAAGGACTTGTTGCAGATAAAAATCAGTGGGGGATGATGTAGTGCACACACAATGTACTTTTTCTCTTAATTTTTCATGTACCGAATAAATATGGAATTTTCAACTCTACTGTTGCATTAAATAGCAAATGTGCCTACTCTGGTCTTGGCACGTACACTCAGCTCTCAGATACATTATGGATATTCTTATTTGTCAAACGCAGTCAAGCATCTCTCTTCATGTCACCAGAATAAGACCCTCAAAATATTATTGGAAAGGAGGTTCAAGATCACCGCGAAGTTCATCAACTTTTTTAATCTGTAGGCTAAAACTGCGTGGTTTCCCGAGTCGTAGTGGGAGGACCACACACACATCATTACGTGACTCCAAATTTATTTTGATATTATGGTTATTATATTAATAATTGAGCGCAAAGGCATTTCCACCTCATTTTCACAAAAAGATTCCACCATGTCAAACAAACAAATTATCTGTTTGCATTTATAAAATTGTACCGAAACATCCTGTTTCCATCACAGCTGTCATGATTTTTTTTTCAATGTTATGACTTTACTCGCATAAAAACTGTAGATGGAAATGTGTTTAATGACATACAGTACATGCTATATTTCCTATTTTATAATGTCTTTGCAGTGTCCATGTATCTCATTGGCTAATTCTGTCATTACTTCATAGAGAAGAACAGTTACTTGGGGACAATGGAGTCTTTATTGGGGAAGGGGGAAAGAATATTGTTACAATTTACGATATGCTGGTCTTGGGCATCACTGTATGTAGCCTCGTGTGCTTATCACTTTTTTCCGCTTCTTCCTCTCCTCAGGGCATTGGGCTCTCTTTCAAATGGAAAGGTTTCCTGCAGCCTGTTCAGGGCTTCATCGGCGCTTGTGAACTCCATCCTCTGTGTTCCCTTCCATACCCACAGCACTGCCGGGAATCAGAGTTGATTCCCTTTTCCTCCAGTGTCTGATCTGAATGAATTGCTTGTGTTTTTCTGCAGTTCAGGCCTTAATTTATTTCAGCATCTTGAGACAATGTGATTGCGCTCTTAGGGACCTGTTGTGTAGCCTAAACGTGCAATTTATTTCAGCAACATAAAAGCTGACTTTGTTTCATTTTTTGTAGATAGAACCTTAGTACCATGCTCTCGAATTTGTTAGTCAACTAGATGCAGCTTTAATGCAGCTTTTATTCTGTCATTATACTGTATTTTGCCCTAGAATACATAATAAACCCTCGCTCACCAGAATGTCATAAATCAATAGAATGAATGCTTCAATCCAGTTGACATCGGTACATTTTTATGTCATCTCTGGTTCTTTCGCCGAACAAAGACTTTTAGGCACCGGGGAGAAAATGCAATAACAAAAAAACCTGGAAAGATTTTCTTTGCAAAATATCCAAATTAATCAGTTTGACAAGGAAATAGAAAGTTGTGACAATGACCCAACATGTTTCTGATGATATTTCAGTTCGGCTTGATGCATATTTTTTTTGTGGTTGTACTCATAAGAGTAGCAGGGTATTGCTGTTTTATGTACAAAGTAGGTTACTTTTACTACTGTCCCTATTGCAGAATACAGCCTTTTGACAGCATGTACTAAAGTCGATTTAATCCACACTTGCATTAGTCCCTTCGTTTGGTGATTGGCATTTAGGCTGTGAGAACGAAAAGGCAGCAGACAGACCTACAGTATGTTTTAGCAGGGAAGTTTTGGTAGGGTGACCTGATTTGTAACTTTGAAAATAATTTTGTCAAACAGATTGTGAATCGAAAAGTGTAAGTTTGATTTTAGAAGGGGGAACAATAAGTATAAACATTATTTGGTTAGGGTGTAGGGACAGATTTATGTCATCTTGTCTTCGGGATATTTTATTATCTATTTACTTTATTTAGTCTCATCAGTGGAACTATTCTCATTCTTAACAATGGGCTAAAATATAGGGTAAATACTGTGCGTAACACTACTGTTATTCCCCACACTTAATTTATTATTCCACGTCTTCCCAGTTTTGCCAGTGTAATCACATATTTAAAATCTCATATGCCTACTTGCAACATTGAAAATTAATCATATGAGGCTATGTATTTTTGCAGCCATTCATGGAGAGTTTTGAGTAAGTCATACAAATAAGCATTGGATATTAAATGCTTCAGGAATCAAATATAATTAGACGTTTTAGTACTGTGCACATGCTAGACAAATCAGACAAAATATGATCCGTTTATGTGGAGTAAAATGATAGCAAGGATCTCCAACTAGTAGGCATAAATCACCTGAATATTGATATTCATTAGATTTTTCTTGAAAGTTTGGTGATTTTTAGAAATGTAATTGTTATAAAAAATAAACATTTCAAACACCTAGCACATAGATCAGGGGTGGCCAACTCTACTGGAGGGCATTCAGGATTTTCTTCCAGCCCTATTTTAAAGAGTTCACCCAATTACAAAATGTTTGTATTCTTATTTTAAAAGCAGTCTATGGACAAGGAGACTGCAATCTATGATTTGGCTATGCACTGCCATCAACTATTAATCATTCTGTGGAGTCTTTGTGTACTGGTAACACTCCCCGGCACGTCGCATACAACTTTTCACCTGAGAACAGGTGATCCCTGCTTCCAACCTTCCCACTGTTTCTAGCATTTACCTGTCTCCTTAACTCATTTAATTACAGTCTGAATAGTGTCAAACCACCTAAAAAATGTGTTTTTAAAAAATATTAGCATACTTTAAATTTCATTCCCCCAAAATTTCAAAGCAACAAAGTCAACCAATTTTGATGGTTCATTTGATGTTCAAGGCATCCTGAAGACACCTGACCTGTTTTTTTTTGACCTGACCACTCTGCCTGACCCTGACCCTGAGCTTGCCTGCCGACCTGTACCTCTGCCTACCCTGAGCCTGCCTGCCGTCCAGTACCGTTGCCCCACCTCTGGTTTACTGAACCCTGCCTGCCTTGACCTGTCTATTGCCTGCCCCTGCTGGATTATTAAACCATTGTTAATTCGATGTGTCTGCATCTGGGTCTTACCTTCACACCTGATACATACATGGTTAACTCCCGTTTCGGTCTGTGTCTTCCCGCACCTACGATCATGTTATAGTACATATCAATCAATATCAACAGTTTATCAAATACATGGAAATAATGAATCAAATAATTTTCCATTATACAAGGGGTTGCACAAAAGGGAACATCAGGTTGATTGGACGTCAATACATTAGCTGTCTCTCCCCTCTCGTTCAGCTGGCAACAGCTTTGCACGAGTTCGAAAACGCAGCGCTGACATCACACACAGGGCCCAACCAAATACCAGGAGGAGATTCAGCCCAAAACAAATTTAGAAAAGGGGTTGATTTCATAAATTCAGCACTGTTTACTATCTACTGTTGCACATGGTACTCTTCTGTCCTGTAGATTTAAAAAATGAATCTGTGACTTCATGGACATACTCAGCAAAAACACACTGTCTTTCAAAGATAATTCATAAAAATCCAGATAACTTCACAGATCTTCATTGTAAATGGTTTAAACACTGTTTCCCATGCTTGTTCAAAGAACCATAAACAATGAATCAACATGCACCTGGGGAACGGTCGTTAAAACACTAACAGCTTACAGACGGTAGGCAATTAAGGTCACAGTTATGAAACTTGGGACACTAAAGAGGCCTTTCTACTGACTCTGAAAAACACAAAAAGAAAAATTCCCAGGGTCCCTGCTCATGTGTGTGAACATGCCTTAGGCATGCTGCAAGGAGGCATGAGGACTGCAGATGTGGCCAGGGCAATAAATTGCAATGTCCGTACTGTGAGACGCCTAAGACAGAGCTACAGGGAGACAGGACGGACAGCTGATCATCCTCGCAGTGGCAGACCGCGTGTAATAACACCTGCACAGGATCGGTACATCCGAACATCACACCTGCAGGACAGGTACAGGATGGCAACAACAACTGCCCGAGTTACACCAGGAATGCACAATCCCTCCATCAGGCCTTAGACTGTCCGCAATAGGCTGAGAGAGGCTGAACTGAGGGCTTCTAGGCCTGTTGTGAGGCAGGTCCTCACCAGACATCACCGGCAACAATGTTGCCTATCGGCACAAACCCACCGTCGCTGGACCAGACGGGACTGGCAAAAAGTGCTCTTCACTGACGAATCACGGTTTTGTCTCACCAGGGGTGATGGTCAGATTTACGTTTATCGTCGAAGAAATGAGCGTTACACCGAGGCCTGTCCTCAGGATTGATTTGGAGGTGGAGGGTCCGTCATGGTCTGGGGTAGTGTGTCACAGCATCATCGGACTGAGCTTGTTGTCATTGCAGGCAATCTCAATGCTGTGCGTTACAGGGAAAACATCCTCCTCCCTCATGTGGTACCCTTCCTGCAGGCTCATCCTGACAAGACCCTCCAGCATGACAATGCCACCAGCCATACTGCTCGTTCTGTGTGTGATTTCCTGCAAGACAGGAATGTCAGTGTTCTGCCATGGCCAGTGAAGTGCCCGGATCTCAATCCCATTGAGCACGTCTGGGACCTTGGTGGAAGAGTGGGGTAACATCTCACAGCAAGAACTGGCAAATCTGGTGCAGTCCATGAGGAGGAGATGCACTGCAGTACTTAATGCAGCTGGTGGCCACACCAGATACTGACTGTTACTTACGATTTTGACCCCTCCCCCCTTTGTTCAGGGACACATTATTCAATTTCTGTTAGTCACATGCCTGTGGAACTTGTTCAGTTTATGTCTCTGTTGTTGAGTCTTGTTTATGTTCATAAAAATATACATACATGTTTGTTGAAAATAAATGCAGTTGACAGTGAGAGGATGTTTTTTTGCTGAGTGTGTTATTTTAAGCAGTTGTGGCTATTTAACAAGACCCCCATGGCTGGAAGAACGCATTGACCTGGGTTAGAGGCAAAGTCTAACGTGACGTGATCTCCAGGTTATGAAAGCATTAAAGTTCAAATGTGACCAATGACACCAAACGTATTAACAGTCTTTGTCCTGGGACTACGGTAACCTGGCAGTAGCTGGTATCTGATTAGAAAGTGATCTACGGCACTTACCTGTTGTGGATACAGCTACCCATGATATGACTGTATAGAGTTCAGATAGCGAAACCTTGACTTTTGAAGTTAAACATTCATTCGGCGATAAAGAATTGTCACGTGTTTGGGTAACAACCAGCTGTGCCGCTCACTCAGTTTGGTTTAATTGTTTAGGTTCTATTGATAGTAATAGTAATCAATAATGGATTTCTGCTGTTTTTTTTAAATGCGGTTCTGATTAATTCAATGTTGAAATGTGAACTACAAAATACCCCTTTAGATATGTTTTACCATGTCTCTATTGCAAGTGTTTTACTCAACTGTCTCTTTCAGCAATGCTGCTGTGAATCGCTTTCCAGCTATGCATTGATTACCATTACCTCTTTGTGCTGACTGTGCTCCATTATGGCTCAGGTGGACCAGGCTGCTGCAGGCCTCCTGGCACTGGGACTGAAGAGGGGGGACCGACTGGGCATGTGGGGACCCAACATATATGAGTGGATCCTGTTCCAGTTTGCCTCAGCCAAGGCTGGCATCATACTGGTGAGCGCTGACACTGGTGGCATGGAGGAGGAATCTTAATAGGGGAAAGAGGTTTTTCAACCTCATTTGTGAAGTCAAGTACAATAAAGCGGATGTTTTCAGTGGTTATGCTTTGTCTTCTGACAGGTGTCTGTGAACCCAGCCTATCAGGTGCAGGAGTTGGAGTTTGCTTTGAGGAAGGTGGGTCACTTGAGTTGGCACGTTATGTTCCATGAAAGTTGCACTGGGTGTGGCCCTCTTAAGTACGGTGCAGAGATTATTGCTTTTTAAACAGTTTATTATGAGGATAAAGGCAATGATGTTGATGATGTTCATTGGTGGTGATAACAGTGTGTTAATTGGTGGTAATAATGTAGTTTCCTGCTTTGGTCCAGGTTGGATGCAATGCCATTGTGTGCCCAACCCAGTTTAAGACCCAGAAGTATTGTGACATGCTCAGGCAGATCTGTCCAGAGATGGACACTGCTATTCCAGGATCGGTCAAGAGTGCCAGGTATGACCACACTTTTTTCATATACAATCACAACTCTTCTTTTGACGAAATCACACAATTTCAGTTACACTGAATGATGGTCAAATTACAATGGGTTGTGTTCTGGTAGGTGCAAAGCTCTAGATATTGCAGATAGAAAAATTCTAGAGCTCAGACGATTCTCTGTTCTATTCTACATGACTGAGAAGCATGGCTGTCTGTTCTACATCATGTTTTTCTACCGGAATGTTTTGTTACATTTAGTGCTGAGCAATTAGAGCTTTTTGAGGTCGGTTCAGTTTGAAAAATAATCATGTTTTTCGGAGATAAAAAAACAACATTAAATGCAATATACATTTTGTGGGTTGAATGCTGTAACAACACAGAGTAAAACAATTAATGAAAGTCCCATGATGGAGGTGACTGGCCATAACTGCTTATCACTTATTAACCATCATTTATTCACATTACTTTACTAAAATATTTCAGTTGTTTGTATATTTGTTTTATTTGAGGACTTTATTATTTCATTCCAAGTCAATAGAGGATGCAGTCTGGCAAAATCACTATTTTAGTAATTCTTCAAAGTAAATAATGCATACTTTTATGCCTGCTAAATACCAACTGTCCAACACTTAGATCAGGAATGGGCAACTAGCAGCCCCCCTTTTGAAGGCCTTCAGATCAATAAAAAATGTAATACTAATATATGTATATATTTTTTCGGTTGGGGGGGGGGGGGCCGTCGTCGTCTCAACTTATTGTTAGAATAGTAGCATACACAAGGTGCAATTTCGAAATGTGGTTGTGCATCTGCAATTTTTCTCTTGTTATGTTAGTCAATTAGCCCATGTCAGCAAAACATTTTTAGATTGCTAAATTTGTTTAGTGGCCAGATATCTGAACTTGCTATCATGGTTGAATTACTGTCCGTGAGGCCCCCATTGATTATTATTTTAAAAAAAAATGTCAATCTCACCCAGATATCATATAAAAAACTGCAAACATTTCTTCTCTGCCCCATGGCAAAATGTGTAGAATTGCAGCAAACTTGCTTTAAAACTGCAACATTTTCTCTACACCGAATGCTAAAATGTGCACCCCCATCAAAGTTGCCCATCCCTGACTTAGATCTTGTATTTTCCAGTAGAGATACCACTAGATCGCGCATTTTTCTGTCTCTTTTACGTAGCAGTTGTAAAAGAAACACAGACCGAAGAAGTTTGCGCGCAATGAATTATGGTCATTGTAGTTAATTGCCACATTATCTGCACTCAACTATGTAGAATATTGGCCTGTTGGAAACTACAACTTACTACTATATCGCACAGTTGGGGCTTGATATGATTAATCTCTACAGAAACTGTGTAATGTGCTTATTAAACTCACAGAAAAAAATACAAACCAACTTCAGTCAATTTGTTGTTTAAAAATAACCGAAATGTCGGTTAATCGCTCAGCACTAGTTACATTGCACTCCACTGAGCTCACACGATTATCTGTTCTATTCAACGTATTCTGTTCTACATAATGCATTTCTATCAGAATGTTTTGTTACGTGTGACACTTCCTCCTCAGACTCCCTGACCTCCATACAGTGATAGTGACAGACAGCCGGCAGCCGGGGATGTACCACCTAGAGGACGTGATGCAGGCAGGGAGCAGCCAGCACATGCAGCAGCTGGAGGAGCTGCAGAAGAAACTGTCCTTCGACGACCCCATCAATATTCAGTTCACATCGGTACTTTTAGTAAACTGTATATACTCTCACTCTCTATTCTTCCTATTTGATCCTGTGCTCACAGTTCATCTTTACATGGTCATGGTGTTCAACAAATCTATACTGTGAATTCATGTTAAATCCTCTGTTGACAGTGATCTGAGTCATAATACTCAACAGCCCCAGTTGACCTATTCAAGTGCATTTGCGAATATGCATTGCTTTGTGTCCACCATTTCTGACATACTTGTTTGTCTGATGTCAGGGTACGACGGGGATCCCCAAAGGTGCCACCCTCTCCCACCACAACATCGTCAACAATTCCTACTTCATTGGCATGCGACTTGGATATGACTGGAGGGTGAGTGCCCTGCCCACACAGACACATGTGATTCCAGACAATGAGTTAGTTAGGCTGCGTTTAGACCGACAGCCCAATTCAGATTTTTTTTCTTCCACTAATTGGTCTTTTGACCAATCACATCAGATACTTTCACATCAGATCTTTTTCAGAGCTGATCTGATCGGTCAGAAGACCGATTTAGTTAAAAAAATATGAGAATTTGGCTGCCTGTCTAAACATAGCCATAGAGTCACTGGGGTAGTCTTTAATCCATGTCCCCTCAGTCTC
Source organism: Salvelinus fontinalis (assembly GCF_029448725.1). Taxonomy (NCBI): domain Eukaryota; kingdom Metazoa; phylum Chordata; class Actinopteri; order Salmoniformes; family Salmonidae; genus Salvelinus; species Salvelinus fontinalis. The sequence goes on from NC_074665.1 coordinate 49,679,250, forward strand.
AGGTACGCGTGTGCCTGTCTGTGCCCATGTACCACTGCTTCGGCTCGGTGGGTGGTGGCATTGTCATGGCCACGCATGGCATCACGTTGGTCTATCCCTCCACTGGATACGACGGACGTGCCAACCTGGCAGCTATGGAGAGTGAAAGGTATGGCAGAAATATCTAAGTTCTGGTGGAAAACATGCATTCAGTGTTATTGAAGACATTTCTGGGACAGTGAACTGTGGTGTAGGTTGTGTGCTTTGTGCCTCAATCAAGTGTGTCCACTTTTCCACCAGGTGTACCTTTGTCTATGGCACTCCTACTATGTACATCGACATGCTGGGCCAGCCTGACTTGGCCAAGTTTGACTTGTCGTCAGTGGAGGGAGGTGAGAGATCATGTTTTTAACTCAGCTCATTTGTTTCTGTTCTAATCATATTCTCGAAATCTGCTGGATTGAACATTAGTTGGGATGAAATCCTGCATACTCGGGGGTCCTATAGGACCGTTTTTGCGCAATCTTGATATTGGTTATGTCAAATGTACTGTATCTTAGATGATGTGTTTATTTATGCATTTTAGGCGTCATGGCTGGTTCCCCGTGTCCACCTGAAATAGTGAAGAAGGTCATTTCTACCATGGGCATTAAGGAGCTCGTAGTGAGTAATGTTTTCTTAATTAGGTTAATTGATTAATTAAAGTTAGCTAAATGATTACTGAATATGATTTATTGTCCAGAGAGTTCACTCATCTGGTTTCCCAGGCCTGAGTCAGTCCCTGGTTAGAGGTGGAAGCTCAAACCAGCTGTGGGGTAACCCTTCAGGACCTTCACTGCTGGGTACAGTTAATATATTTTTTCGTTAGAGGGAGACATTTTCATACGAGAACGTCCTTCTAGATTCATTATTGCAGAGTTGTGTGCCGACCTCTACTCCTAGCGAGTTACAGGATGGGCATGCGTTTGTTTCAGACCAGCACTAACTCACATGCCTTTGCTAATAAGCTACACATCCAGACTTGGATTAGCTGAAGCAGGTGTGCTAGTGTTGGGCTGGGACAAACCCCCAAACTCTGTAGCTCCCTGGGAGTAAGGTTGGCCGCTCCTATGACATTGTCTCTCTGTTAATATGTTAGCGCACAGTAGTTGAAAATGGAATCAGGACAGACAAGGTTACATATTTATTTCTTAGATGTCCCCCCAAAATATGATGTTCAATATACATAAAAAAAAGATGTTAAGAGTTATGAAAGGGAAAGGAGAATACCTACATGCTCCCAGAGTTTGGGAAGTCTTCAATGCCTATAGATAATCCATTGATTTAGCAGTAAAAACTATCTTGTTTTCAATGTAAATCAATTACTTTAAATGAAAAGTCACACAGTGTAAGCATTGCCACAGCAGTTGGGGAGGGTGGAAAAGGCAAAATATTTTGTATATTAATTATTTAGTCAAAGACTCAGACATGTCACCTCTGCTACCTATTCTCAAATCCCTTTAGAACTGTACAACATGTCCTCCTGTGATAACAGACCTAAAGGCACTGCAAACACTTCCAAACTCCATTCATGTAAGGATTATTATTTTTTGTATCTCTGGGGGAGATTGAATACATACAGTCTTTAAACGAAAGATACCGCTGGAGAACTGGACTCCTCTCTTTGTCTGTGTCATCGCTGACTATGTTCCTTTTCAACTTGCCGTTGCTCCATTATCTCATAAAGTCCTTAGCCGCCTGCGCTGTGTTGTGTCATTTACTTTTGGTCAGAGTTTTGAGAGGAGTCGGGTCAAGTCACAATACGTCAAGGTCCGTTTTACGGTCACAGTCCTTTCAGGATGTTTTCTCAGTCTGACATAATTTCTCACGGGAGAAGCGAGACATGACCAACTGAGTGAACCACATTAAATAAAGGGAGACCTGGCCTGGAACATTCCATTTGGAAGGCTGTTAGCGGGGGCTTGTGGGATGATGCAGGCCGTTGCTGTGGCAGCAGGTGATGGGGTCCTGAGAGGTGAGGGTGTAAAGCTGGCGTTAGGGAGAGCGAGAGGAGGAGAGTCAACATGGCTGCTCGTCTGAATGTTGGTTGTGGGATGCATGACAAATTCTTCAGCTGTTGAAAAGAAAGGGGGATGTATTTGTGTCATGTCTCACTCCATGTGTGTACATGTGACATTGATATTTGGCAGATAGTGAGATGGACGGTCTTTAAGCAGCAGTTAGCGTCGCTTTCTTTCTCTGCACACGTACCGAGCCGGTCACCTGGACAGGCCTTTCCCCTCAGGCAGCGTCTCCTGTAGAAAGACACAAACATCAACAGCCAAGTCAAACAGTCTGCCCTCCTATTGTTCAACGCCATGACCGGGACACGCTGTTCTGTTCTGGACAGGACCCCAAGGCCAAGATTGAAAATAACAGCCAGGGGACAAAGAGTTCTGAGGGAAAAGAAAAGAAGAATGTCAAGCTAGGCCGGTCCAAACCCATCCTCCAATATCATGTTGTGCCAAGTCCCCAAACACATAAATACAGTCCTTTGTAAGAATTCAAACCGTGAGGAAAGCATTGAAGCCAGAAGGGGACCAACAAAAATGTGAAATATGTATCACAATCAAAACCCTTTGTCAAGCTGTTCTTGGGTAAATGCATATGACTGCAACATCCCAAGTCTGATACTGAGAAACTCTTAAGCTTGCTCAACTCAGCTCATAAGTTCACTTGACTGAGGTTAAACTTGCCTATTGACGGACTAGTTTTGTATTTCGTCGAGTCATCGTCAGTCAGGTTACCTGTGTTTTAATGGCGTGTGCCCTTCTTGGCTCTCTTTGTCTTAACTGTGCAGTCGCTGAAGGCAGAGCTGTCCCTAATCTGCTTTCCTCTCTGTGAGGACGGAGAGGCACAGAGCGCATCAGGGCGCTGGCGGCTAGAATCCATCCACCTAGTGGAGGGAAACAGAGAGAATCAGACATACAGGGTCTTGGAAGTTCTCTCTAACGGTTTGGATAATATGTGTGTTAATCAAGATTTTAGAATGTTGAAATGTATTCATGGATTCCGTTTAGTGTGTATATCAAATAGACCACTGTCTGTGTGTGCTTTTCTACCTCAATATTGTGTCAGTGCAAGGTAAGATTTCCTACTGTGCTGTATGTGCGTGTAAAGGTGAGGTCATTACTTACTTGCGCAGAGGGGCTAGCGTGCAGGTGCAGCTCCAGGGGTTGTTGGCGAGCGTGAGGTTGGTGATGGTGGTGAACTCCAGGCTCTTGGGCAGGGACTTGAGCTTGTTGTTGTCCAAGTGCAGAGACTTGATGGCCTTCATGCCGTTGAACGCACCGTCAGAAAACTACAGGCGGACAGATATATAAGACACAGTATAGGAGGCTTTTCAGTTTCATCAGAAGAGGTAGAATTTGACAGGAGATATTTAAACCATAATGTCATAACCAAGAATAGTCTCGTCCTTCAAATCCAAAAGTAATTCATTGCAAGTATAAAAGCTTCATGTGACTGATTGAAATCCCTGAATTCAACTATTGAAACCCTGAACTCCACAATAAGGTAGAACTCCTTTCTGAACTCCTTTCTGAACTCCTTTCTGAACTCCTTTCTGAGCTCCTTTCTGAGCTCCTTTCTCAACTCCTTTCTCAACTCCTTTCTCAACTCCTTTCTCAAATGGCAGTGAAGGCATGCCTGATGACGTAAATGGGTCAAGAATTTGCAGTTAGACCTCATCCTTAATATCCGTCAGAGGGCAGACAGCGATGTTTGGTGGAGGAGATTTTTTTCAGTTTTTTTCTCCAGCAATGTCACTCTTGTCTGACATGAACGCCTCCACTCATAACTGGTTCCTGCACCGTTGCTTATGTAAACTGGACTCTCACCCCTCCCTTCTCCCAAACTTCATACGCATTTGTGAGGCCGCTAAAAACTTCACAGAGGTGCAAGATGAGCTAATGTTCACCGTGTTATGTTTCCCACTGAACACACCACGTCGTTTCAACGTGAATAATTGGGTAATATTTGGTTGAGACGTTGATCAATGAGATTACAACCTATATTCACCCACTCAAAAAAGTTAGTTGAATTTCCAATGTTTTATCACTGTACTTTCAGTCATCTAAGAGCACAACCAAATTCCAATGGAAAAACGGTCTGATTTTTGGTTTAGTTGTCACCCAAATGTGTATCGCTACGCTTTCAACCGTTTAAAAGCACCAAATGGGAATACAATGTCAAGATTTATTTGTTGTGTAAATAAACAAAATATCTATCACTGTGCTTCATTTAATAGCAGAACCAAATGACCTGGATTGCAAATGAGATTACATAAAAAGTACGTGGTGCACTTGATCAATGATGTTCAAGATTCTGCACTGGTTATTACAGTAATCGTGAAGATCTCCACAGACCTGCTATTACCTATGCATGCTATCTTGAATGTGCATGCTTTATATGATTACATAAGAAATGTATAGTTACAGTAACCCTAATATGGCCATGGATGTGTTACTCATTTTAAGGTTGAATGTTACATTAGTTTGTAAGATAGCTTTAACTTTAGGCTATTTACTGTATTACAAAAGTAATATTGAATTGTGTTTGGTTGACGACGCAACCAAATATCAACATTTAAGAGGAGATATAGGCATATTTACTTCTTGGATGGGCTTAATCCTATTTCTTAACTTGTATTTTTGGTTGAGTTGGAGACGTGAATCCAACATATCATTTGTTAACTTGTCGACAAAAATACCTGTCCTTTTCAATCAACCAGAGCTTGAAACCCTAGGCTTATTGTATTGTTTATTTTTAGTTGAATTCTAGGTTGAATTGAAACAATAGTTGTTGATGACTTTGTAAATGCTATATAGGCCTAAATAGCTTCATTGATGATATGAGTGAAAGTATGGTCACATTTCAACTGCTCTGTTAAACCTACCCTTTGAAATGACTTTGATAGCATGAGTGAGATCTCAACACTCATTCTCATCATAGCACACTGGTAATAGTCAGTGACAAATATCATAGCTAAGCGGGGCTTGGTTAAAACCGTGGATGGGAGACCAACAGGTAGCAGTAGATAGATCAATTCTCCAGTAGGAGGTGCTGCCCAGACAGTTTTTTTCAGATAGGGGATATAATGTTGAAGATCTGACGTTGTTTTCAAGGCACAAATTCCCCAAAGTGTATACACGGTTTGTCTATGTTGAAATTTGGTTAACATGATGACATAATCCTGTGGTTGAAATTTGACTCTCAAAACAACCGTTGATGACTTTTTCCAATCCAATGTATTTTCCACGTAGATTCCACGTCACAAAATGTTGACAAATGACTTTGAAAGAACGTTGACTCAACCCGTTTGTCCAGTGGGTTGGCTCTTAGCCTCTTAACAGGAAGAGAGAGGGAGGGAAGGAGGTCCGGGGGCAGTCGTGAGAGGAGGGTGGGCTTTTGCAACATGTTATGTAAGTCTATAAGAGATGAGGCTGTTGATTGAGGAGTCTTTTGGAAATTTCCACTGCAGAAGGGCACAAGTGCCAAGGTGGAGGCTTCTGGTAATTTGCAGCAATGGAAGATGGATGACTTCCAGCGTGGCCAGGTTGTTTTTGCTCTCTTTTTTTAGTCTCTCTCTCTGAGCCACTTCTCTGCCAAGGAGGCTTGCAAAGGGCCCAATTGTCCATTCACCTAAGGAGCGATGGGCAAGCTAAAAATACCCGTCCTTCATGGGCTACGGAACACCCTGCCTCTATTTACCCGTCTCCTAACCCTTACTGACCTGTTGGCAGGACCCTCCTGCCGAGGGGAAAAAACGCACAGAAGATTTTAGAATTTGGCTGGTACAGTACATGCTTGGATACGGGCTAGCAAACAAAAACACCCTAAAAATACCCACTTTTGACTGGAAAATTGCTTTTTACTCTCCCCCACCATGTGCCTCCCCCGCCACCCCCAAAAACTTGCCCTCTCACACTGCTTTCCCCTCACTTTCACTGGTACAGTCTGCCTGAGAGATGCTTGTTATTTTACCATTTCCCCTGTGGGATCTCTCCATACTGTATTATGGATTGATAAACTCAAATACTGGATTAACTTTGAGTTTGGAATGAATGGGGAGCAGCAAGCTAACCCCTCAATCAGTATATGTGATAAGTGTCTCGAGGCCAGCATTTCCCATCTCTCCACTCAGGCCTTGACTGGGGTTCATTCAACCTTGTTACCTCTTACATTGTTATGCTATGCCTTACGAGGTGTAGGATCGACGTTTATCTCTAGATAGGAAACCATTTCCTGTGCTCTCTGGACTGTCTGCTGTTGTTCCGTGAACTATATAGCCTTATGATTGTCTGTATGACAGTTCAAACGCCTTCCCCACCAAAGGATGGAAGCTAACCAGATCTTAAAAGCCTTGTCGGACTGCACCATTTAAGTGTAATGAGGCGGTCACCCACCTCACACATCAACCTGAACCTCAGGAATGATCAAGCACTGCGTCAACGCCGCCCACTCACTGCATGGTCAAGGTTATCTTGGGCTATGCTTCAGGAACCCTTGTATGATGGTGTGTATGGGTTTACAGTACTGTACGTGCTGAAGCTGAAGAGTGTGGTTCATACCAGCAGTTTTTTTATGATGCTTACTAGGTGATGTAACTTGGCCACCTGACATTGTTTGGAATCTCCCAACTAGGACGGCATGTATGTGTCGCCCATATAGCTCCTTAATGTAAACAGCAGGGACCTGATCCCTCCCCCAACTCCACTTCTTGTCCTCGCCAAGCTAAATTGGACATGAATCCAATCTTCTGCGCCAACAGCCCACCAACCAACTACAGTATATATGGGAATGGAGCAACATATGACTAGAACACCACTCCTCTCTCCCACTGTGCAATCGTCCTGACCTACACACTTTCAGGGGAAGAGATCTCCTTGTACCACACCATAGAGCGAGCAGAGCAATCAGGGCTAAAACACTGGCTAAAACCAGTCAACTATTTTGCCGACAAACAGCCCGAGACAGAGATCCCGCTGGTCTCAGCACATGTGCATCCTGACCCAAAGCATGTGTGACCTATTTTCTTCTCATATGGGTGGATAAGTCATCATAAGGATCTTATTAGGTTACAGTTAGAGCGATGCGGAGAAAGTACCCAATGTCTAAACATCACGCACACACAGTACCAGTCAAAAGTTGACACACCTACTCATTCAGGGGTTTTTCTTAATTTTTTCTACATTGTAGAATAATAGTGAAGACATCAAAACTATGAAATAACACATATGGAATCATGTAGTAACCAAAAAAGTGTTAAACAAATCAAAATATATTTTATATTACAGATTCTTGATGACAGCTTTGCACACTCTTGGCATTCTCTCAACCAGCTTCATGAGGTAATCACCAGGAATGCATTTCAATTAACAGGTGTGCATTGTTAAAAGTACATTTGTGGAATTTCTTTCCTTCTTAATGCGTTTGAGACAATCAGTTGTGTTGTGACATGGTAGGGGTGGTAAAAGACCAAGTCCATATTATGGCAAGAACAGCTCAAATAAGCAAAGAGAAACAACAATCCATAATTTCTTTAAGGTCAGTCAATTCGGAAAATTTCAAGAACTTTGAAAGTTCCTTCAAGTGCAGTCGCAAAAGCCAAGCGCTATGATGAAACTGGCTCTTATGAGGACTGCCATAGGAAAGGAAGACCCAGAGTTACCTCTGCCACAGAGGATAAGTTCGTTAGAGTTACCAGCCTCAGAAATTGCAGCCCAAATAATGCTTCACAGAGTTCCAGTAACAGACACATCTCAACATCAACTGTTCAGAGGAGACTGCGTGAATTGCTGCAAAGAAACCACTACTAAAGGACACCAATAAGAAGAAGAGACTTGCTTGGGCCAAGAAACACGAGCAATGGACATTAGACAGGTGGAAATTTGTCCTTTGGTCTAATGAGTCCAAATTTGAGATTTTTGGTTCCAACCTCCGTGTATTTGTAAGACGCATAGTAGGCGAACGGATGATCTCTGCATGTCGGTTCCCACTGTGAAGCATGGAGGAGGTGGTGTGGGGGTGCTTTGCAGGTGACATTGTCTGATTTATTTAGAATTCAAGGCTCACTTAACCAGCATGGCTCCCACAGCATTCTGCAGCGATCCAATCTGGTTTAGGGTTAGTGGGACTATCATTTGTTTTTCAACAGGACAATGACCCAACACACCTCCAGGCTGTGTAAGGGCTATTTGACCAAGAAGGAGAGTGATGCAGTGGTGCATCAGCTGACCTGGCCTCCACAATCAGCCGACCTCAACCCAATTGGGAGGAGTTGGACCGCAGAGTGAAGTAAAAGCAGCCAACAAGTGCTCAGCACATGTGGGAACTCCTTCAAGACTGTTGGAAAAGCATTCCTCATGAAGCTGGTTGAGAGGATGCCAAGAGTGTGCAAAGCTGTCAAAGGCGAAGGGTGAATTTGAACCGTCAGTCATCATATGATCAATCGTAGCAGTCTACTAAACCACCTCGCATTTATTATCTGCCCTCCCCAGGCTACGGTACGCAACCACAGAACTGGGAAAAGAGAAACATCTTTTGGCTACTGGAAAAGAGGGAGTTGGCCGGTGGCAAGCCAGACTGTACATATAAATAGCAGATGAAATATGGCAAGCCAGAACCAAAACAAACAAACAAACAACAAGCCTCCCTAATCCACAGGGTTGCTAGAGTAGACAAGAATACAACATATTTATACTAACTGAAGCTTTCTCTGTCTACTGAATGGCTAACTGCCTCAAATAATTGAGATTCAGGTTGCATGAAATGGAACTGTTGTAAATGTTCAATATTCTAAGGCTTGAAATGAATTTGTGTTATCTACTCTTGTCATGGTAGACTTATTTACCACATCTATGCTATGTTATTGCATTGCCGTTCTCTTAAACTTTCAATCGCCTCTTAATTCTTCCCAACTCAATAAGCACTTTGCACCCACAAAAAGGACCCACACCCATCCCACAAACAATCTGAGAGACTAACCTTCTCCAGCCCCATGCCGTCCAGGTGCAGCTTCTCCATGTAGCGTCCGAAGCTCTGGAAGGCGTTGTCAGGGATGCTTCTCAGGGGGTTCTTGGCCAGGCTCAGTTCCTCCACCACTCTCAGCTTGCTCATGGCCAGACCGGGGTAGGTGGACAGCCTGTTCCTGTCAAGGTGCAGGATGGCCAGGTTCTCCACGTCGTCCAGAGAGCCCGGCTGCAGCGAGCTCATCTCATTGCCACTCATGTGCAGCCAGCGCAGGTCCTTGGCTCCGGCGAAGGTGCCTGGCTTGATGTCACGCAGCTTGTTATCGTTGAGCTGCAGGATGAACAGATTGATCATGGGCGAGAAGATGCCCTTGGGTAGGTCGCTGATGCGGTTGCCGTCCAGGTAGAGGTAGGTGAGCTCGGCGAGGTCCTCGAAGGCACCTGGCTTGATGCTGGTGATCTCGTTGTTGGACAGGTAGAGGTAGATGAGCTTCTTGAGCCCCTTGAAGGCCTGGCTGCCGATCTCGCGGAGCTGGCAGTGCTGCATGTGCAACGAGATGAGACCCTTGCTGCTGGCGAAGGAGCCGGTGGGCAGGCTGCCCAGATTGTTCCTCTGCAGGTTGAGCAGACGGGTGGCCTCGGACACCTGTGGAATATTCTTTAGCCCCACGTTGTCACAGATGACATGCTGCAGGTCCCCGTGGCAGTGACACAGGGCCGGGCACTGGCTGGGTGCGCCCCATACCACCGGGGCGAGGACCAGCAGGTAGGTCCACACCGAGAGAAAGCTCACACACCGCATGCTGACGCTGCTACTCTAGACTTGTGTCTGTCAGTCTGTCCACCTTATCTGTATTCGGTCTCTTCCTGAGAGCTTCTTCTCACTGCTTGACAGGCACTCCAAGCTAGAAAAAGTCCTCCAGAAAGTCTCAGGGCGAGAGAAAGAGAGAGGATTCAGAGAGGGAAGGCAAGAGGTGAGCTGGTGTGAGAGTGAATGTGTGACTGAGAGAAAAGGGGGGCAGTGCAAAAAATATTCACTTGGGGCTTTGAGAGGAGGACGGCACGGCGGTGAACAGAACACAGCACTATTTATAACATTTATTTGAGGAGGGGCTCACCAGGGTGTTACGTGGATACGGCTGCAAGAGGAAGTCAAGTGTCTCTGAGAGTTTAACTCCGCGCACACAGTTCAGGATCTTCCACTGACCATAGGGAGCTCAACTAAATTCCACTAACTTCTGGTTAAAATGTCTAAAAAGCTTCCAGATCTTCTGCATGAGACATTTAATCAAACAGTTGGTGTGTGCATACGTTTCAATTGCTTGTTATGTTTAGCAGGCAAAGGATCTCTAGGTCATTTTAGTTATGTAAGCAGAAAAATTGTGTAAACATTGCACTCTCAAGAAGGGCAAAATGTGCTTCCAAATCAAATGCAGTGTCTTGGTGGATCAAGCACACTTTTGACTGCCAATATAGCATGGTCTGTATACCTGTACAGGCTACCTGGATTTTTGTTGGGTAGATAAGAGGCCCTTCACAGGCCGGGGCCATTGTCAGTCATTTCTAAAATAGTTGCCTGAGTGTAGTCGGGCGGTAGGTAAGAGATTAAGGTTCCAGTGTTTAGGGTTCCAGACATCTCTATTGTTTTTCAGTCTGCAGTCAGAGGGAAAGGAGCTCCTTTGTGGCTGTTTTATAACTCATAATCGTCACCAGATGTTTGGCGAGTGGCGGGACTCCTTTTCAAGTCCAAAAAATGTGAAATGGTCCCTCTTCACCTCACTAAAAGAGGGTTTCAAATGGCCAGTTTCATTCCTGCGTGCATATTTTCTACTATTTTGAAAAGGAGTAAGGTGTTACAATGGTCTTTGTGGTCACTCTCACTTTCCAAATAGAGGCGAGGTTGGATGTGGCTGAATTGAGTTTCAGCAGATAGTGTATGTTAAGAAATCAGAATATTTTTCATTAGCTTTCACTCAGGGATGTGTGTGGCTCTGAGTGGGCCTTAACCAACCAGATGTGAGACCTTGGTCTCGAGCGCTGATCCATTAGCCACTTGAAATTGACCAGGAGCGTGAGGGAAAGAGACAGGAAGGGATGGAGGGAGAGAGACATTGTCCACTTCAGCCCTTGGGCTTGCTGGCTCAGCTCCTATGACGCGTTGGCCTCAGAAGGGTGTGTTTATGAGTCCGATGAACACTCTCATGATAAGTGGAATCTCGAGTTTACTTAACAAATCTAGCATTTTATCGGGAACGTCTTTCTCCTGGCTGCCCAGGTGAACATTCTCACCCTCCCCATCCCCAAACGGCTCCTTCAATGCCTTTCTGTTCACCAGTCATGACCTTACTCTGCCACTCTGTCACTACTGGCCTTCGCCCTCAGAAGGATGTGCTTGTGGCAGCAGATGAATAATCGTCTAGCGAGCGCTTCAGAGGCCGAAACCACTGCTGACTCCATTGGTCCTGCTATTCAAAGTCTTAGCCTTCATTTCACTCAACTTACAACTTACGTCTGCCACTGACCCAGTTGAAATTTGTCAATTTAAAAACAGTAATCAAGAAAAGGTTATCAAGAGGACTCACTGGTCAGTGAAAGGCCACAGCAGGACAGATGTATGGGCGTGGTCTACAGAGGGGCAGGCACCATCCTACTGCACAGGTGTGCCAGTTGTCAGGGGGGCACCACATACCTCACTGAGCTCCCATGCCCTGGCTTGCCTGCTGACTCACCCCCTGCCCCTCGCTGGATCAGCTAGTCCTAGCCTTGGAACTGTGAAGTCACGCTGACGTCCAGTACTGACAGGAAACTGTCCACCAGACAGTGGGCCCAGTGCATCAAAGCTGGGACCGAGAGACGGAAAAACAGCTTCTATCTCAAGGCCATCAGACTGTTAAACAGCCATCACTAACATTGAGTGGCTGCTGCCAACATACTGACTCAAATCTCTAGCCACTTTAATAATAAAAAATTGGAAGTAATAAATGTATCACTTACCACTTTAAACAATGCCACTTTATATAATGTTTACATACCCTACATTACTCATCTCATATGTATATACTGTATTCTATACCATCTACTGCATCTTGCCTATGCCGTTCGGCCATCGCTCATCCATATATTTTTATGTACACATTCTTATTCATTCCTTTACACTTGTGTGTGTATAAGGTAGTTGTTGTGAAATTGTTAGATATTACTGCATGGTCGGAACTATAAGCACAAGCATTTCGCTACACTCGCATTAACATCTGCAAACCATGTGTATGTGACAAATAAAATATGATTTGGTAAACAGACGGACAGACTTTTCCATACCCCCTCAGTCACCTTCTCCGACTACCTCTGCAAATGACACAGGGTTGTAGAACGTCAAGAATAGCGCCGTGGTGATACTGTATGTTTAATTGAACTCAGTGTGTGGTTTCACTTTGAATTGACAGATCGGCTATGGAACCACAGAGAACAGCCCTGTGACATTCTGTGGCTTCCCAACAGACAATATGGAGAGGAAGTCAGAGACTGTTGGGTGCATTACCAGTCACTTAGAGGTACGTCTCATCCACCTGAGTCATTTATGTTTTAATGTCTTTACTTCTATTATACAATAAGTATATTTATGTCTGTTAAAGGGATACTTCGGGATTTTGGCAATGAAGCCCTGTATCTACTTCCCCAGAGTCAGATGAACTCTTGGATACCATTTTTATCTCTGTTTGCAGTTTGAAGGAAGTTGCTAACTAGCCCTAGTGCAATTGCTAACTAACAGAACAATGACTGGAAGTCTGTTACCAAAGACTTCCAGTCTTAGCTGTGACCATAGACTTTCAGTCATTGGGCTAACACTAGTTAGCGTGGGCTCGCAAAACGACCTCTAACTTCCTTCATACTGAACGCGGAGACATAAAAATGGCATCCTCAAGTTCATCTGACTTTCCATTCCCAAAAATCCTGAAGTATCTACTTTACATGTCTTATCCACATAGGCAGAACTGCCGGGAGCATTGATTGTATTATCATCATGGTAACTGACGACAGTAGAGTCGCACCCTATTGTGTTCATCACTGCTGTTCCTCAGGCTAAGGTAGTTGACCCTGGCTCTGGTCAGATCATGCCTCTCGGGATATCAGGAGAGCTGATGATCAGGGGCTACTGTGTAATGCTGGAGTACTGGGGGGATGTCGCCAAGACAGACGAGTGCATTACCAAAGAGAACTGGTATAAGACTGGGTGAGTGGACAGGTCTGGTCCCATATACCTCCCCAAAACGCTGATGTCTCAACTTTTACTTATGCGTCATACATGTGTCCTTATAACCATATGCAGTGACATCGCCACCCTGGACAAGTATGGCTTCTGCCGCATCGAGGGTCGAATCAAGGACATGATCATCCGAGGAGGGGAGAACATATACCCAGCTGAGATTGAGCAGTTCCTACACACCCACCCTAAAGTCCAGGAGGCACAGGTGAATTCTCAATCAGTTTGTTTGTATATGCACGTTGAACAGAAGATCGTTTTCTAGGGAAATGACTGCTAATGTTGGTTCATTCTCGCTCTCCATCAGGTGATTGGAATAAAGGATGAGCGCATGGGAGAGGAGGTGTGCGCCTGCCTCAAGCTGAAGGCGGGACAGGATTGCAGTGCAGAGGACATCAAAGCTTACTGCAAGGGGAAGGTGAGATTGAATGAAAGAAAAAGGTTCTGTGACTTCCTGCTGTGGCTAGCCTAAATCCTTGAAATGTTCTGTTTATCTTCTTTCTCCTCTTAGATTGCTCATTTCAAGATCCCGCGTTATGTAACATTTGTGAAGGGCTACCCGCTCACAGTTTCAGGAAAGGTAATCTCTCAAACCATATACTCTCACTCAAAGCTAAGCTGACATGCCCCATAATGTATGTGTCTACATGAACGCTGACCAACATTTCTTTTGTATTTGTTTATACAATTCTGAAGACATAATCAGGGAGCTTAAGTAATTGTCAGAGACAAATTCGTTTTTTATGAACAGTCCATTGCATAAACTGTATGTTCCTCGGTCTCTCTCAAGAGACACTTCAAAACCATTTAGAAATGGAGAGTAATTTGAGTATCCAGGTCCTCTGTCTCTAGACAGAAGGAAACTGAGCTATTAAGCAGTCTGCACGCAGCAGTCCTGCTAAACACATTCAGAGGGCTTCATGTTGGAGGGAGTCACGAACCACCGCGGCTGTCTGGTCGATCTGAGAAACCACCCTGACATAAAACACTGTATTTAATACAAAGACTTATTCTCTCCTTTTTAAATTCCTCTTTCAGATCCAGAAGAACAAACTGCGTGAGCAGACAGAGAAGTTTCTGGAACTGTGAAGGACTGTGAAGTAATGAGAGAAAGTCGGGCTAGACATGGTGGCTCATATCTCCGATGCATGGCATATGTTTTCACTCCACTCTGCCAAAGCACCTGCTGAAATCAAAGTCATTATGGCTGCAGCCCAATTCAGCCCAATTCTTATCTTTTATCCACTAATATTTTTTATTAAAGAGCTAATGTGAAAAGATCTGATGTGATTGGACAAAAGACTAATAATTGGAAAATATATCTGAATTGGGCAGCCTAAGGGCTCTATTAAATACGTAGCTCTGAAGATCCACTTTACAGAGCGATTGACAATTAAAGGCGATGTTCCCGCAGTCGTGGAGACTGCATTCACGGTAATCACAGAAATTACCTTTAAATTTTAAACGCGGATCTTCCACGATACGGATTGAATCCAGCCGTAAGTGCCATCATTTGTGCCTTTTTTAATGCAAACTTTTTTGCAGAACCCATTGGACTAATGCTGTTTTAGTAGGCACAGTTTAACAGGAAAGCGAAGCCATGTCCAACAGTCAGATAAACACTTGCAGCCAAATGATTTTACTGTATTTTTAGGACCGATCATGTAATTGTGACAGCCTTGAAACCACCTCATCAATCTGTGACTCGGGGTTCTATTCCGTCTGTAAAACTGAAGCGTTACAGATTCCGCGATTTATAAAATGTAAAAGGTCATTTCCAATTGAGCTG